>NC_087519.1:9592496-10203063 GCF_963921805.1 Phalacrocorax carbo
GATGTGATTGCTGCTTGGGCTGTGCAGATATAGTAAGAACATGGACAATTAAATGAAATTTATAACTTAGACGGCATACATCACTTGCTGGGATGTCTGATGTCACTGGGCTGCGCTTGTGCTTAACACCAATCTCCTTTTCTTATCTGCATGGTCTATTAGAGCATTTCCAGTCCAGTTTGGGTCATGTCCTGGCTGCACAGCAACTCACAGGAGAAAAATACACCTCTGTTGGACCTGCACAACATGCAGAAACCTCCTGCAGAACTGTTCCTCTGGAAGATCTAACACTTTGCTGTCCAGCTAGCCCTCCAACAACCTTCAAGCTGCTGCCTAGCTGGGGATTGAGCATCTGGTTTTGGTGCAAGCAGCATGGACAGGACCTGGGGACCAGATAAACCCAGAAGCATGTGGGAGAGGCTTTTCCATGTTAGCTGGATTATTAAGGCAAGAGACCAAGTTCTAGAGTTATCACAAGTCATTGTAGGGTCTGACAAGGTAGTCTTCAGAGCAGGTGGGAGTTAACTCTGAGAAACTGGGGCATGGACAGTCCTGCCGTGTGGCTGGAGCAAGACTGCATATCACACTACAGAAGGAAATATGTAGGGTGCCAGGGGCCAGCATATAGACAACATGGAGTGCTGGGGTGGGAGGAAGACTAGCGACAACCCCAAAGCAGGGTCTCAAGAAAAGCTAGATCAGAAGCATCCCATACTGGAGGAAGGGGTTTGCTTTCAGGGTCTCCTAGGCTGCTCCCCAATTGCTTGTGCTGTCTGGGGTTTTTCCAGGAGCTCTTACATGTTAATAACAGCTGAGAAGGATGGGGCCCTGACTGGCAGGTGGCAGGAGAGATAGGCTGTGTGAGAAGAATGGAGCAAAAGATTTGCTATCCCCATCATAGTTCAAAAAGCTTGCACCAACAGAGGAGCTGCCTTGCCTGGCTTTGGCAGAGCTGCTGGCCCCAGAGGGGACCAGTGTGGTGGGTGCTGCAGCTTGGGTGGGGGGGACCTGTTTACTTGCTTTACAGAAGACAGTGTTGTGCTCTGGAGCTGCCTGCCCCACTTAATCCTTACAACCTCTGCTGTCTGCATGGTGCTAGAGCTGTGCTGCTGCTTTTAGCCGTTGGTGTAGGTCTTCCTGCTGTTCAGGACTCGGATACGTCCACCTTTTGTGGATGTGTGATTCTACCAGGAAGAGAGTCTGTAAACGTCGATTAAAGCTAGCTTTGTGCACAAGGGAGTGGGGTTTACCTGGTGATGGTGTACACCCATCTTCAAGGTGTCTAAGTAGATATTAGTAGTCTTGTTATTTTTGCAAAGCTTCAGTCGCTGAACAGGTCTTGCTGTAAATAACAATCTTGTGACTTCCTCAAGTTCATGTTGCGCCTGTTTTTTTTTTCCCCTGATAGTCATAGTAGATATTTTCCCTTGCGTATCGTATTTATGCTTTGCAGGTGCTAATTTCATACTGATTGCAGCTCATCAGTCTTGTATCTTCTCTGCCACAGGGTCTTTTTCTGCTTTCTAATTTTCTGAAGGAAATGTGTATTGACAGCTCTCAATGAATTCCACAATACAGGAGGTGCATGTGGTGCCAAATCCTTGCAGAATGGCAAGTCCCAGGTAGTCCCTGACAATGCCTATGGTTTTATACTTAAGTAAATATTTCATTATATTAATCCAACAATGGTAAGAGTAGCACAAGACTTATGATTGTCCTTTTAGTCAAAATAAAAACACTGTATAAAAAAGGGTGACCTGTCTATCATCTAGCTGTGCATCCTTTGGTAGATAGCAAAAACTGCCTTTTAGATAAGACTGAAGTCCTCTTCAGTTGTTTTTTTAATCAAACTTTGCTTTCAGGAATGATCTATGAACTCTATCAGTATTCATGTAAAAAAAAAAGTCATAATTCAAAATGAAGAAATGAAATATTTAGGTAAGATTAATCCTGAAAACATCACTCCTATAGCTGTATAATCATTCATCTTATGACATGGATATATTTGTTTGTCTATGAACTTTTCCTTTGGAAAAAAATCTAGCTCCATTACAGCTTAAAATATTAAAGGGGGGGGAAGAGACCAAGTTTTGGACAGGAACATTATGGAAATAGAAGCTAATAGCATTTAAACTAAAGGTAGAATGTCATATGTCTGGCACAGGAACAAAAATCATTAAAACGGCTACATTTGAAGGTGGTCTCTGACCATATGTACCTACTTAGTGCAGTTCTACAGGTTATTCTCCAAGATGTCCCTGTAGAGACAGCAAGGTAGAGTAGTTGCATTGCCTTCCTCAGTCTGGGCGAGATGCACTGATCATAGAACAGAATCATAGAAATATTAAGGTTGGAAAAGACCTCTAGGATCATCAAGTCGAGCCATCAACCCAACACTACCATGGCCTCCTAAACCATGCCCTGAAATGCCATGTCTACATGTTTTTTTGAACACCTCCAGGGATGGTGACTCCACCACCTCTCTGGGCAGCCTGTTCCAATGCCTGACCACGCTTTCAGTGAAGAAATTTATCCTAATATCCAATCTAAACCTCCCCTGGTGCAGCTTGAGGCCATGATGGTCCTTTTCATCCTGGGACAGGTTAAGAGTTTTAAGGTAAGGACTACCTAAGGGGCATCTTTGCTGCAAAAACACTACTGATCTCTCCAGGGTACCCTTTGGTACCTGGTGCGTCCCTCCATCCCACGGGTGCTAAAGCCCTGTGCTCCTGTGCTGTTTTGGGCTGGGGCCACCGCAGAGCTCACACAGACCTCATTCTGCTGGGCAGTTGCTGCCTCCAGCGGGCATTGGCATGTGCCTGGCGCTGCTGAGCGTATTCACGGCTCACACATGGCCAGCTTTGATTAAATTGAATCTTGAATGTCCTGAATCTGAAAGACCTTTTGCTTACTTGTCTATAGTATTTCCAGACCTAAAGGCTGACTGCTGTTGTGGGAACCTTGAACTTTTGCAGTTTCTCATCTTCAAGCTAAAATGATTCAGTCTGGCAGGAGGCTGGTGAGGCACTGAGCTGCTTATGAATGCATAGCTTGTATCAATAAGGGAAATTAAATAATTCTTGAAAACCATGCAACATGTCAGTTTTGCCACAGTTTAGTCAGCTGTTCATTTTATTGTTGGCTTTTTATAGTTGAAATTTTCTTAAAATGCATTGTGAAAATTATGCCCTTCCTAATTTGGAGTGACTGATGGTGCACAGGCTGACCTTGAGGCGTGAGTGGGGTGAGTGACTGGCAGTGACCAGTACTCCTTCAAGTGCAAGGTCCTGTGCAATTTCCCTGCTGGGAAATTGATATGGAGTAGAAAGGTTTCACTGAGCAACTTGATCTGTGACATCCATTCAGATCTCAGGCAGGTGGAGCCACATGGATCTTCCAGAGCATGTTGAATTCCCATCTTCGGACAATCAACTCAAAACAGGGCTTCAAAAGAGTGCAGGGACACAGGGCTAACAGGGATCAGCTGGCATGCTGAACTTGGGTAACTGCGATAAATCTATAGTCCAGAAGATGGACAAACTATTTGTCACATATCCCTACAGGTCTGGGGCCTAAAGTACAGCAGGTCTTGCAGGTTATGCAAGCTCCAGTGTTAGTTGTTCTGTCTCCTGGGGTCAGATGTGCTGCTGGCAACTGCTTGGTACACTGCTCTGCTCTTCTACAGGAAATCTGGGACTGGGCTGAGGAGGCTGCGTATGTCCTGAGGATGTCACATTCCCTTGCTTAAACACCTTTCAGTGCTTGAGTAGTTACCTGTCGTCTACAAGAGGTCCTCTAAACACAGCTAACCAAAAGACAACATTAATGTATTAGTCCTGACTATCTCAAAGCTTGACTTGCCTTTATGCTGTGCTTGCTACTGCCCCAGACAATGCATGTGATACATAACAACTTGGATTTAAACAGGGCAGTAAGAGCTATGTCATGACAATGTCATTGCACTCCAGCCAGGTTCAGTGAGATCTGAGGGCTCCTATTCCCCTCTGCATTACCTACTGACACCTGCTCTGGTGCATGGGAAATTAAAAGTATCTGTTTCCAGGGCCTTATATTGTTTTAGCCTTTGAGGATAATGGTAGCTGAAGCATCTTATGGGCAAAATTTTCTTTCCTCTCTTGTGCTGCCTGCTCTCATCTGTACTGTGATGCCACCTCCTGCTCTCCAAAAAATCTGGGTGATAGGTCTGGAGAAGGGGTGTGATTAGCTGAGCTTTGCTGTATTCAGAGAAATATCAAAAGAAAGTGGAGATGCTGTAAAATAACAATGCTGTTGGGATCCATCCGAGGACAAATGGTGATGGAGCTGGTGAATTACGGTGATGGGCTCATTTGAGGTGGCTGGGTTGGTGGTGCTGAAGCACTGTGTGTGGGTTGTGTGCCTAGAGCTTTGAGCACGCTGAGGAGGGAAATCAAGATGGTAATGGGGAGCTGAAGGAGGTGTCAATGTAGTTGGGGTCGATGCCATGCAGGGATGAGTGGATGGATGGACTGGGATGCTGGAAAAAGGAAAGCTGTTCCTCCTGTCCTGTTGATGAACAACTACTGCACAGGCCCTAAATCATCACTGTGCTGAATGCCCAAACTGAGCTGAGACTTGCCCATCCTGGCTTTGCATGGTTTTGTGCCCCCTTTCAACAGTGAAGCAGTGGTACAGAGCATGAAAGCAAATGAGCCCTAAGGTACTATGCTTCTCTGATTTATCCTTAGAAAAGAGCATCCTGATGTCAGTCCCACAGGGGAAGCAGCTGAAACCTGTGAGCTGTATTTACAGCTTGTGGTGCTCTGTAGCAAGCCTGACCTCTGCTCTGTGGCAAAACCTTTCTGTGATGCAGGATGGTACTGGAGTGGAGATAAAGGCTTGAGGGTTTTATACTGAGCATGAATGATAAAATTGCACTGACATTCCTGCAGTTGTATAATTTAACATAAGATTAAATTAATTTATCCTGCCCCTAAATGTTTAATTTTTCAATATGTTAAAATTGCTCCCCGCCTTCCTTTTCTGAAAAACTTGCAATTGCTTAATGGAAATACAGTGGTGAGGAGGCCAAAAAATATGAACAGCTTTGTAGATGCTCTTGGTATCCATACAAATTGTTGTGTGGGGTCAGGGAAAGAGGAAAGTAGCTGAAGGTTAACTGAGCATCTCGGCTCAAGGAGGAATCCCAGTCCTGTTCAGGGGACTTGCAAGCAGGTGCTGCTGCTGGGATGTGCTCAGACAGCCTCCCAGGGGAATGATGGTCATCAATGAAAAGGTAAACTGATACTGATGTAGCCATTGCTGTTGAAGCAAAAGCAGGCTTCTGGCTGCACTACTGCACCCTCTCTGCAAGATAAGATGCCCTTTAATGAGGGATGCCTATTTGTCCCTTTCCTCCTATGGGAAAGCTTTTCCAGACTAGCCCTCATCTAACACTTGGACACTTAACTAACCAATGAGTTTGTGCTGGAAATTAAATGCAAAAATTCCTCTTGTACTAAAACTGCTTTTTAACTTGCACACTCTTCGTGGAGGTAGGGATCACTCCAGCTCTTAGAGCTCTCAATATAAAAATAGGCAGGGTCTGACGCTAGTAATCTCTCTGATCTATGCAAAGAGTGTAATTGTATCCCTGGTCTTCCGTTTGCAAACCAAAATAAGCTATTTTTTAATCTCTTTTTTTGAGATTAACGAAATTTCTATGGTTCTTTGTACCTGTTCCAGTCTGAATTAGATCTTTCCTGAATTGGGATGTCTGGGCTTGTCCTTTTTTTTCAGATCCCCTCCTGCTGCCTGAGCAATGACACTAATCTCCAGCTTCTCCTGAGCAGACCTTCTGTAATAATTGCAGAAACTCTCTTGTGGCCCAGTCATATAATCAGCTTGTTCTATCAACAAATACACAAAGGTTGTCATCTTCCCAGGGGCTATCTGTTACACTCAAATAGAAACTATTTTTTCCTGTGGGTTAAATTTTTTTTCTGTCCCTGTTTCAATAATTTCCCCAAAGTGAATACGTGGTGGTTTCAGGATCTCTGCAGGCACGTGCAAGACTTACAGCCATCAGTACTGTGTGTCTGAGAAGTATCTTTTGCATCTGCGAGGGCAAAGGATATTGGGCCCAATTTGTAAATATTGTCCAGCAAGTGTGATGCCTCAACAGCAAGTCAAAGCAGCTGTGCTAGTGTCTGGCTGCCCTGCATGGTAAGAGTTTGAAGGATTAATCTGTAGATGCTGGGAAGATGCCTTCATGGTGATGTTTTATACCCCCATAGGGAGAGAAATTCTACAGACCTGGCAGGTGTCTGGAGGGAAGGTTGGTGTGGGCTTCCTGGCATTTCCTCTACCTGGTTCAGGAAATGGTTGGTTACCTCACATGAGAGTGTGAATGCATGAAGGTGGACCTGGGTTTTACCACTGTTAACTACCCTTGACTGCTTGGAGACTCTGCTGTTGTCTTACTGAGAAGGAAAATCAGAAGGCATTTCTGTCTCTTGTCAGGAAGGCTTTAGAGGAGGCATTGTCATGACCTCAGGGAGCTGTGTGGAGCTGCTTGGGTTTGCATGGTCCAGTCTGCCCCTCTGCACTTCAGGCTGTCACAATTTAAAGCTGTTTAAACACTAGCTGCTACAGTTCTCCCATAAATTCAAATGAAAAGCAAATATGTTGTACAGTCACTGTTAGTCAACAGCAGGACCGAGTGATGCTTAATGGGCCAGGCTGCCTCAAGCACCTAAAATTGGCCACTTGTAGCAAGCTACAGCTGGTTTTTTTTCTTGCACTGGATGTAGTAATGCACAGGGCATCATCTCTAGTGTCAGGTCAATTCCTGTGAAAGAAAATCTGATCAAACCCTTAATTTATCTTCAGTTGATTAGATAGCACCAGCATGTTGAGAAGACACTTATAAAGACCACTTCAACCTTAATAAATCCCAGAGAAAAAGAGACAGTTCTTAATTTTCCAGTTGGCTACGTAGAATTTGTTAAAGCTATATTCTGTGAAAATTCACTCACCCTAGAGAGCTTCTAGTCAATCATGTTGTGCCTTAACAAAGGGCTTCAGTAAAGCAGCAGATGAGCATCGAAGATATAAATGGCTGAGTGTGGTAGGTGGTTTAAAAATTACTTATTAAAGGAATTGTTAGTGCCCTTGTGAGTGATACAGCTACTTTAAGAGCATTCAGTGCTCTCCAGAAAGGAGACCTTGGTGTCATCAGCAGCAAATACTAATTGATTCAGCCAGGACAAGCGTGTTCTGAATCTGCAAATTGTTTTAACTCAGGGTTTATTTAGGGTCTTAACTTATTAGTTTTGGTTTCTCTGTTGGCATCTTGCCACCCAAAAATATAGTGGGGGCCGTACCTGGTCCTCATCAATGTGAAGACCCACAGATGTCTGCGTCTGCTCACGGCTTCCAAAGAGTCAATCCCTGTGAGCTGGAGCTGCTCAGAGCACAGAACAAGGCATGGCTATTTTTGCGGGCTCTCATTTACAAATAAAGACCCTTTCCACTTCCTTCAGTGAGTGGTCTTATTCCTTAACAGAGCAATTAACTTATGAGCAATGTGAATGCGTGAGTTCACATGATTTTCTGATGTGGATGTCTTTGCCATAAATCTGCTTTATACTTCTATTGACTGCTTAGTCTATACCTGTATAGATGGGACTATTGTGTAGCGAGGGTGTTGTGGAAGGACAGTGGGGTGCTTTATATGTGGGGATGATGCATCCACCTTCCAGCTGCTGTTCTTGATTCCAGAACTGTGCAGGGCTGCAGTATTTGTAGAGCAATCCTTTCAATATTTGTAAAAGCTATCTACAGTATTGGGTAGGGCTTCCTTTTCTGTTGAAATAGAGTTACTGAATGTATGCACAGAGATGTTTCCAATAGGATTATTTTATAAAGCAGAAAATAAAGTGCTGTCCAGCTTGAGAAACATACTAGATTTTTCTTGAATTCCTACTGAATATAGAAATTAAGGCTATTCTTAAAGGAAAAAAGAGATTCCCCCCGCCTTGCAGGGCCAAGTCTGATCTTCTCAGGGCCATTTTTTTCACTGATTTCAAGGAGCACTGGGTCTTAATTTGTAACCACAAACTTTCTGCTATATGAACTAGAAGCAGTAATTAAAATATAAATGGGCTATTTCTGGCTGGAGACTATGGACTTCAGCTATTGTAACTGCTGAAGGGAGCATCTTCTAAACAGCTGTAGTTGAGCTTTGTTACTTGGGGGAAGTAGGAGTTCAGTAAAGAGAAAAATGTAAAATTTAAAAAGCTTTATTTCTGAGGGAAAATATTCTCTTCCCCACATTTGTTACCATTCATGTTGCTCTTGGTGAAAACAGGTGAATGAAGGCTGTTTTCTGTGAGGAGTGGGGTGGATCTATCGGAGCAGATTAGGAAACCGAAGCTGTGGTCTACTTTCCAATTCACTTTTGGTGGCTTGAAAATGAACACAAGTGGAAAAGTTAAGGTAAACCAAATTCTTCTTGATACAGTGATTTAAAACCAAAGATGAGAACACCTAAGGTAAGAAACCTAATACCAAGAAAATCACTGCCTTGATGTGAACTGTGGCATGGTCTCACTTCTGTCTTCCACAGGTGTGTGAGAACACACGATGTGAGATGAGCTCCGGCCAGGTCCTAGATTTTCATTCTTCCCCCATTGAGCAAAGTGTTCTCAAGGGCAGGCTGGAAGCACTGGAGCATTTTGCCTATACTGCAAGTATCACAATAATGAAAAATTAATTTCAAATTACTGCATAACTCCAGGACAATCGGACTTCTTTCATTAAGAGCAAATACATTTCTAGCTTTTGTGGAGAGAAACCTTGAGCTAAGTATAACCTAAAGCATTTAGACAGCAGATGAAAATAATGCAATGGTTGGAGCTTTTTTAATAATGACTCTTAGGGCTTAATTCATGACTTTAAAGCTCTTGAGGTTGGAAGTCTGAGGACTCCTGGGGTCTGAGGCACATCGATAACAGTAATAAGCTCATCAATCCATAGAGAGGCTAACTGAGAAATGGAGGAAACCAGCTGCGTTTGGTAATGATGGCAGATATGTCAAACTTTTGAGCAGTGCCTGGGATGCTTTTACCTGGCAAACATGGACCTGAACAGCTCAGCAGGGTATCCTGTCCTGGTGCAGGTAGGCTGCAATTATCAACTGAGTTGGAAACTTCTGTGCCTCCAACATTTGCATGTTTTTAAGACAGGTATCAAAGATCATGTCCAGGCCCTTCACGGTGCCCCCCACTTGTAATGTGGCCCATCGTCTAAATGGAAGCATGTGGTCCTTGTTTGTGCTCTTGGACTTCCATGTCAGAACCATCATCTGGGGGTTAAGACATCTTCTGAGTATCAAAGGGCTCTGTTGGAGATGCATAAAAGTCAGATCTCTGGACTTAAATGATTAATGGCAGGGGTTGCACCTGCAAATCCATGAATTTTGTTCTAAAAGTAGTAAGGCAATATATCCTGGCTCTCAGGATAGTGGTAATTCAGGCAGGGCTGCTATTGCTACACTGGAAAGCTGTTCCTTTCCAGTAAACAGCCTTATGAAATTCCTGCTCCCTTCTCATCTGAATGGAAGGAAAAAAACCCCAACTCACCCTGTTTAGCAGGCAAGTCAGCTTTTCTGCAGTCTGATAAATACTCCAAGCTTGATAGTCTTGCTCCCTCCACAGAAACACTAGTAGCCATTTGCCAGCTGTTTGCTCTGACCTACAGTCATTGGTATCTGTCAACACACTTTTTCAGAGGTGACAATGTGAGATCTAGCAACGACCAAGTAATCTGCAGCATTGACTGAAGATCTATTAGGCAGAGTGAGGCAAGAGCCAGAGCTGGAAATTGCCTTATGCTTCCAGTCTCAACTGCAAAAGGTGTTTAAAAAAAAACCCCAAGCAACCCAACAACTTTCAAGTCAGATAAAACAACACTCATAAGCCGAGCTGCCTAGAAACAGCTTATGTGAAAGCATCTATTTGGGCTAATGCTGATTGGATTTAAATGAAAATTTAGGAGGGAAACAGAGCTGTTAAATGGGCTTTTATGTGTCTTGTGCATAGCAGCAGGACAACTGCATGTTCCTCTGGCTAAACTAAATTTCAGGTCAGTTTCCCAGGTGAAGGCTTTGCTGTATGCTGGATAAAGTAATGCTGTGGCTGGAGGGCTCTGGCTGGTGCTGTCATGGCTGGGCTGAGACTCTGTGGCCAGCTGCAGGGAGTCTGTGACATTCACAGCAGTGGCAGCCCTGTTAGCTGGGGTCCCTTTGCCTCTGCCTCCTCGACTTCAGCCCACGGGGGCTGTTGCAAACCCAGCTAACAGGATTTCATGGACATGGATGCTTAAGTCTTGTGCAGTCCCTACCTGCTCCATCTGATACCTCTTGGCAGTCCTGGTCGCATGCAGAAGGGGTGAGCTGGCCCATGTGTGGGCAGCAGAGGTGTATGTTGGACCTCTGTGAGGTAGCATCTGTACACTGTCCAGATAAAAGTTCTGATTGGAAAAAGACCTATCCAGGCTAAGAAGTTTGAGTTGTGCTGAGTGCATAGATTTTTTTTGCACATGCCATAAATATTCTGTAGCAAATAACAGCGGCTATAAAACAAAAACGTATATGATTTTGTTATCAGCAAAACACTCATGCTGTCACTTGAATTCTCCTCAGTCAGAAACTTTGCCAAACCAGCAATTTTTTTTATTGTTGCAGCCGACAAAGTTTCTTGGAAACAAAATCACACTCCAGAATTAATAAACGCTGATCTGAAAGTTCCCTTTCAAGGAGATGATTTGCTGGGCAGGAATTCAAGCTCTCTTGTTTGAGGCATCTTGTTCTTTTCTGAAGCACTACGTGCATCTCTGTGCTGCTGAGAGGCAGCATATGTTCCACCCTCAGGGAGGCTCCCACTGGGGTCTGGGACACGAGCTGCCACTAAGAGTGGGGTGGCAATACAAGTCTCTTTCCAGCTCTGCAAAGCAGCCAGTGCCCTCGGTGGCCTTGCTGCTGGGCACAGCTTGCTCTTCATTCAGCATCTCCTGCAGGAAGGAGGCTGAGGTTCTCACTTTGTCTTTGCCAACAGCTTAGATACAGTCTAGCAAAGTGCCTTTTTCTCCACCTTCCTGCAATGTTTCTTTGCTTTAGGTGGTGGTGGCTGGGATTGAAAAGCTGCTCTATAGGGACTCATGAGCAAGATGGCAGCACAAGCGGAATGCATGCTAGTGCAAAGCATGGTGCTGCGATCTATGTAGATTGTTTTGGGTTTTCTCCACTTATGTAGTGTGAAGAATATACGAGAAGCCCAATATGCTTCTGGAGCTCAGTGCCTCTCTGAACCTGTTCTTTCTGCCCCTCTTGCACTTCCTTGCACTATCCCCGCTAACGCATCAGGTAGGGGTTGGGCAGCTCAAGGCAATGGCCTCTTGGATGCTGTAAGCTTAGGGCTGAAAAAGCTATTTTCTGTTTGAATGTGGAGCTGGTGGCACAAGGCAGTGTGACATGGCATGGAGGAGAAAGCAAAACAAGTTTCCTGTTTTTATAGGGCAGGGGATGCCCTTAACAAGGGTCCCCTCTGCTCTTAAATGTTTTTGGTGACATAATGTTTTGGTAGGCACAATGAAAATATCCAAAAGCCATTGTCCTTGAGGAATGGAATGAAGTATTTTCTTTGGATTTCCATGCTTTTCCTAAGTTTCCAGCTATATAAATTGTTTTTAAACCTTAATATTCCTTCCTTTCTCTCCCTCTTATTAATCCCGTTGTTGCTTAAAGAATCTGGAATAGTGAAGAAACTTAACCAGGAGAGCAAGGAAAAACCACCACTGGTTTAAATGAGGTAAATTTTCCAAGGTGGAAATCAGTGGTATATCTAAAGACATGACTCCTCAGTTGTTGCAGAGCAGAGACCTTGCTGCTCCACGCCTGTGAGCTTGTGGACAATCTTTGTAGGAGTTATGAGGAAGATTCATCTTCAGGCAGGGTGCAGCACTGTGCAAAGCTCCTTTAATAAGCCAGAGCTGCTGCATGGAGAG
The DNA here is from genome assembly GCF_963921805.1 of Phalacrocorax carbo. NCBI lineage: Eukaryota > Metazoa > Chordata > Aves > Suliformes > Phalacrocoracidae > Phalacrocorax > Phalacrocorax carbo. The sequence continues at coordinate 9,604,542 of NC_087519.1, forward strand.
GCACCTCCCAGCTGTTGCAAAGCTAAGACAGAGATTTGTGACTGCAAGTCCCTGCTGTGAATGCTTTGGCTGATCTGTTGTGTGTGGGTTTTTTTTTTTTTTGGTTTTTTTTTTTTTTCTGGTTTCTAGATGAGTTTACAGGAAAAGCTCCTTGCTCACTCCCCGTTCCCAGTGGCGCCCAGGCTGCTCTGTTGGGATCCTGATATGTAAAACCAACTGGTATTGAACCTGAAGAGCTGATTTACTCCTCTCTAGTGCTGATACTTGAGGTCATTGGCTGTCTTGTATTAGACATGATCTTAAGTTCAGTTAACTCTGTCTTTAAGCCAGCTAGATGTCTTTGCCTGTAATTACATGGTCTGCATCTCTAGCATACTTGCTTTCCTCATTTTCTCAGTTTTGAGCCTTTTGCTCTGCATGTTCCCAGGAACCCTGGGTCAGACCAGCAGTCCCTGTAAACCAGAACAGTTTGACCAGAGATGTTTGCTGTGCTGGGTCTTAGATAGTCTGTCCCTTTCTTATCCCCAGCCTGTGGTCCTATTTAAAGGTACCCTACTGTAATGTCAGACCTGTCTGCCCTGGAGTGGTCTTTTAATACTTCCAGCACCCGATCACCTAATAGCTCACCTTATGATCCTGCAGCAGATACCCATCTTGGCCAGTGTGGACAAGTCAGTCCAAACCCCTTGCCCCTCAGCTGCCAGCCACTGTCACTCAGATCACTGCAGAAATCAGCTTGCATCAGTAAGGTACAAAATGAGAAAAATTTGAGGCCAAACAGCATAGCTGTCCCTCAGATAGCCATCCTATGTGTTCCCATCTCACAGGCTGATGTCAAGCACCTCAGTTATCCCATAGATGTGAGCCTCCATCCTTGTGACCCATTAACTGCAGCATGAAGAGATATTGCAATGGGGAAGTTCAAAAGCTGATCAGCAATGCAGCTGGGCTTTAATGGTGTCTCATCTTCTGAGCTACAAGAGCTTGTTCAACAGCCATGGGTAATTTCTTTGGCTTAAGTGTGCATTGTAACTCATTTTTGTAAGTATCAGTTGGAGAGCTCTTGAGGTTATGGACGCACCTCAATAATTCTCATAATCTGAAGTGCAGAGGAAGCATCTTTGATTTTCTGTTTTTCCTGATGTCTCCTGCCCCACTCTTGCTTTCCCTGCCAGACAGCAGGATTGGCTGAACTTAGACTGCTAGGATCAAAGCCTGACAGAGAAGTCTGTCTTCATACAACAGCAGAGGCAACTCACTTCAATGGGCTGGTGTGCTCTGTATGGCATGAAGGTACCTCACCTTGTGGTTCTCACTTGTGCCTTCAAGGGTAAGCAAGTTCAAGCTGAGAGAATCACACTGGTGTTGTCATTGCTCCGAGCACTGGGCTCTGAGCTCCCTTGTCTGACAGCAATAATGATGGGTTGTGGTGGGCATCGAGGTCCCACCTCAAGGCTGGAGTTTTGCGAAGGACACCTTGCACTAGAGACTTGGTGCAGATGGAGGCCGGCCCATGTGTGCAGGGGCCTGGGCAGCATCCTTGCTGGTCACCTAACCTGTGCTAGCAGGAGCAGCATTATGTCTTGCAATCACACCCTTCTCTTCTAAAGACACAGCCTCTTGCAGAGCCTCCATTGGCAGGAGTGCTCAATGGATGTCAAAATATTTGTTCTAACAGCTATATATCAATACCACCAAACCCCAGCATGCAAACCAAGTGAATCCAGGCTAAAAGTGCCTCATTTCACAGGGCAGTACAGCAAAACCCAAGTGAACAGCCATGGCCATTTAATTCTTGGCCAATGAATGAGCCAGCAGTTTCCCTGAGAGCAAGTGCAGGTTTATTTTCTTTGGGTTATCCTCATATTTCCTCTTTTGTGTTGTATTGCTTCTAAACCCATAGCCTACAGCAGTAGGTTAAGAAAACAACTGTACTTGGTGATATGCAGCAGAGCCTCTTGAAAACACACCCATGGAGACAGTAAGCTGATGTCTGTATTTTGCAAAGTAATCTGCACCTGGTGCTTTGGGAGTGCTCTTGGCACTGGCAGTTTGTGTTAATTCGGCATCACCGCTGGAGCCCTAAAATGCCTCAAAGACACAATCCAGGCTCACAGCTTTCCACTGCTCCCTTCTTGTCTCCCTGACTTAAACAGCGGAAACCTGTAACAGTGATGTTTTACATGTGTTGTATTGCAAAGCCTTTAGCAGCGTGTGTTAAATCATTGGCACCGAATAAGGGCTTGTCCTCCGGGTGATGAAGCAGGTATCTTCTACCTCTCCACCCAGGCAATCACACTGCTTAAGTATGGGTAAGGAGCCTGGGGATGTGGGGGTTTAGAGGACTTCCTAAGGCTTCTGCTGCTGCTTGGGGCCACTTCTGCTGTTACAGGCTCTTCCCTCCCTTTGCCTTATCTGTACTTTCCCCCTACCCAAGTGACTATTAATCTGAGTCTTGTTAGTGCTTCTATTCCTTTTGCTGAGACTCTTCAGTGGCACTTGCTAGGACAATATTGTTCCATCTTAAGCTCTGGTCTAGTTGATGATGTCCAACCTTGATTCCTTCTTGTTCAGCTTTGACTTGGGGAAGTTATGCCGGGGCAAAGCTTCACACAAGCTGACAGGTTGCCATTGCCCTTCACTGTATGCTGCTACTGCTTCCCAAAGAGGTCTGTGGAAAAGATATTTCTTAGGAGTTGGGTATCAGGATGCTTTCAAGTGCCTGTGTAAATCAGGGCACAGGCTGTGGCCAAGAACCATCCATCTGTGAAGTGCAACACAACCTGTGATTGTGTGGAATGCACACACTGGAGGAGGCAGGTTTAGCAAAAAGACCTTGACTTGGTCAGTTTGTGGCCGTGCAGAGAGCCCTGTTCCATCGTGAGACCAGGAGGTGAACCTGGACCCATGCATGCTTAGCAGCTATCCCTGGTGCATGTGGGGATGGGAGAGCCAGCAAGGGGATTCCTTTGGGTACCCCACAAGGGCAGATGAACCCTGGACCTCTGCATATGTAACTTATTTTTCCATCCTTTAACAGCTCCTTTGAATAGTAACATTGCTCAATAAATGTCTGCACTGATGTTAGCATTAATCTGAAGGAAATAGTAGATTACGTCTCCCAGTAGTGGATTTTCATTTTAAGAAATACTTCAACCTATCAGAAGTGTTGTTGGGATATAAACCAAAAATTAATTCCAGTGAAACTTACTGAATACACATTAAGTTCATTAAATGTGATGTATGTTATTTTCAAGAAAGCTTTAATTGAAAAGAACTGAAGACTTTTAACTGCTTATCTGCCTGTCTTGGCCAATTATTCACTGTAGCCAGAATTAAAAAGGATTAGGTTTAATCTCTTTCCACTGAAACAGGATAAACATGCAGAAAACGAAGAGCCTTGGAATATCCTTGCTTTAGATTTCAAAGAAGCTTCTCATCTGATAAGATAGAGCTGGAGATACTCCTGGAGTATGGTAGCCTCATCCAAAGCTTTTGAAGTCAGCAGGGCCAGGTTGTGAGAACATGTTAAGTACTACCATGGGCTGCCTCACTTGCCTGAAGCATTTGCTTGAGCACCAAAGTCAATATTTGATTAAGAAAGAATTTTGCCATCTTGTCTTGTACAGGACCTCTCTGTCAATGCTGACAAGACCTTATACCAGCCTGCAAGTAATGCTAAACTGAGGAGGCATTTTGCTGCTCTTGGGCTGAGCCTGGGGAATCTGTTGGACTTTAGGGCACCCTATATTAACTTCTTCCAACTTAATCTCTAAGACTCCTGGAAAGATTTCTAAATGCACTTCTCCAATCCATGAAACATCTTTAAACCGGGAAAAGTTTTTTCAGAAAGGTTGTGAAGCATTTTAAGGACAAAAATCTTTTACTTTCAAATATTACAGGGTTTAAATCCTCCTTCCACTCACTCTTTGTCCTGTATTTTCTGCAGAACAATTATCAACCTTTGCTAATTTTTATCAGCATTATTAAATCCTCATAGTCTTAAATAGATCTTACATTGACCCAACTGGTGAATACTCTTAATATTTAAAGACTCTCACGGTTTTAAACTCTGGTCTTATTGTACATTCAGAACACGTCTGTGCTCACTTGATTGCAGATTTTGCACCGGGGATGATTTGCTGGTACCTCTAACACTCCTAGCTGAGCTATTTCGTAGTGCCATGGAGACCCAGCCCTCATGGGTGGTTTCACAGACTTTCTTCAAGACTCAGCATGGCTTTCTGGTGCTCAGGGTGAGCAGACACAGTCAATGTAGAAAGTGACCTGCTCCTGTTGAAAAGCATGTGTGGCTCCTACTCTCCAGACTGATTCTGTCATAAATATTTTGCTAGAATTCTCATCAGCATGATGTGCTGAGTCAGAAAAATGTATTTCACCATATATTAGGAAGAATAAGCAATTATCCCTTGTCAATTAAGCCTTCAATCAGTGCATATAAACAGCTGGTGATGCAGAACTGTCTTAACTTAAAATTAGAGAACCCTTTTGGAGAGCTTGTTCATTTCCATATATTTACCAAATTTTCTTCCTATAAAAATATGTTTCCTTAAAAAAAAAATATTTGTGACTTAATCCTCTTGGTCTCCAGGGCAAATGATGTATTTTTAGGAGTGACTAATTAGTGAACATGTGGAAGGGCGTGATTTTTAAAGCTGCTCTTTTCAGAGCCACTTGAAATGTTCAGGCGATGGCTGCTGGTTATTATGCATCGCCAGCTGTTTCTAGCTTGGACAGACAAGGCTGGGCTTTCAAATCACAAGTGCTGAGCACTTGCCCGCCGGCTTTGCTGGGAGCCCAATGCACATGAACTGACTGCAGCCAGACCCCGGGAGGGAGCAGCATTGGTGGGGTGTGTGGGGTGGTGCTCCTTGGCAAGCACTGCTAATTAGCCATTATAAGGCAAAGCGTAGCATTAATTTTGGCTTTAATTGTATTTAATAGTTCATAACACTTAATCTCAATATTTAACTAGCTTAAATAGAATGAACATCTTGTGCTTTTTATGTTAATTGGCAATGTTTTGCTGCTGACTGCTCCTGTGATCTTCGGCCCTCCTAAATCTTTCCCTTGACCTTAACTGATGCTCTCCAGGCTTTCTGCTGTGACACAATTGAAACATTATTTCTTTCTGCTGTTTAACACCTTTGAATAGAGAATATTCACCAAATAGTGGGGAAATTATAGCTGAGTCACTGGTGATGTCTCTTTGGACGGTGGTCTGGAGAGGTGTACAGTCAGCCAGGCACAAGACGCCTGCAAAATCTTTGGGAAGAATTTATGCCCTTTCCCTTGAATGGAAATGCACAATTTTACTTGCAGACAACCAGGATTTCCAAACATAAATGCTTTGAACTACCTGAGGCCAAGTAGAGCCTGAAATTCCAAGTGGAGGGAGGAAAACTGCAGATCTTTTCCATGACTAATACGCTTCATCTACCAAAAGAAGTTGAATTTATTTCACTTTGCTAAATTGCCACTGTTTTAAGCCAAAATGGACTTTACCAAGGAGTGGAGCAAATTTTGAGGGTATGTGCAATGGATGGCTTGGGACATGATTGGCTTTTGGGAAGAGGCAAAAGCAAATGAACAGTGCTCAGCCTATTTTGTGGAGAAAATGCCCTCAACCCTTGCCCCCAGCACAGCATTAATTCTTCTCCACCAGCACAGCTGAGCAAGGATCATTTTTCTCCTCTTGAGGGAGGATGGGTGGAACAGCAGCAAAAACCCTGTGCACTGTCTTCTGTCTGATTAAATTTTAGTCAGAGAACTTCCTTCTGTCCACAGCCTCTCTTGCCTACTGCTCATAAAATGGATGGAGTACAGTAATTCATCCAGGTTGTGTTCCCCTTAATAGACTACATCATATTAGAGGGTCTAATAGGTACTGGGAGCACTTCTATATAACTCATCGGTATGCTTATGGAGTGCATTTTCCCCTCACCTTTCTCCAGGGTATCCGTAAAAGTACAGATTCACAGTCTGTGCTCATCATTAAACTGGAGGTAGTAGGTAGTAGGCTTCTCGTGGGATTGCAAAAGTATGGGCTGTGTAAACTCATTTGCACCAGCCAGAGGTTGGAGGCCTGTATCTAAACTTCATCTTATTACTGGAGTTAATATATGGTGATAGGTGCTGATAGCAGAATGATTGATTGAGGTTAATTTGTGCGCTGAGGGATATGGGTAGAGAAGGAAGATGTCCATCTCATGAATTATATGAATGTGTGTTCTATATGTGTTGGAATTAACTGCTGCTGCTCAGTTTGTCAGGAGGAATAGAAATTTGAAGCTATGTCAAACAAAACCAGTATTATTCTTGTCTCTCTGTGCTGCTCCTTGACTTGGCTTGGTCAGCCTGGGTCGAGTGTGGGACTTGCACAGGTTGTGATGTAGAGGGCTCCCTGGGGTGGGACGTGTTTCCTTCAGTAAAATCGAGTGTGTGCAGAGCTGCTCCATGTCCCTCTTGGTATAGGGGATCACAGAGTCTCAACTGTTTTGCCCTTCCCATGCTCCTGCACCATCAGTCACTCTGCACAAGCACCATTCTGGGGTTACTCTAACCACCCTGGTCCGGCTTTTCTCTCTTGCCTGAAGAAGATCACACGTGTGGAGGCATGGATTCCTCTTGCTGCAAAGTAAGTGCTCTTCGTCAGTCAATTCCTGTGCAGCACATGGGCAAGTAATACCCAAAAACCTGTCTGAGGCTCCAGTAATGTTACTTCTGAACAATAAATGTGCCTTTTTCTTGGCTGGGCCCTTCAGATAGGGAAACAGGACAAACCCTCATAATCCTTATAACGGTGATTGTATGTCCTGTGGCAGCAGGGAGGTGTTCATGGTACCTCTTCCTCTTGTTCTCTGCTCTTCCCTCCAAGCATTCTTCCAGCTTGTAAACAGAAATGCTTAAAGCCATGTACTGTATTGCAGAGTAAAATGATTCATTACTCCTCCCTGGCCTATGAGTGAGCCCTACAGGAGCGACCGAAGCTGTGAACTGCATCCTGGTGTGTTGCTGAAGAGCTTAGCAGGGCTGGTCCTCAGTGCTTGGAGCATCTTTGCAGCTGCATTCACAGTGAGCTCAGCTCTCAGCAAGGGAACAGAATGGCTCCTGGGCAGGAGAAGCATGGACTATGCCAGCCAAAACTGTTTGTTCTCCATGGGAAGCAGTGTTAACAGAAATTGAAATTTATAAAACCCTGCTATGTAATTAAGTATATATTAGTCTCTCCCATTTTCTACTTCTTTTATGGGTCGATGCAGTCCCTGCTCTGCTTGGACTCCAGGGGAACAAGGCGACCACTACCATCTGTAATAACGCTAGGAGCAATAACAGGAGCAACAGCAGTTTAGCAATTGTTAACTACGTACTTTATTGTATTCTGTTATAGCTGTGCAATTAAGCTCAGCATAGTATGTTAAGTTAATGTGTTTATTAAGAAATCTAGTGAACCAAAGCAAACATTTCCATACCTGATTTGACAAACTTACTTTCCACCAAAGTTAATTAAAGAAGAGGATTCCTCCTGACTGAAATATCTTCTTGCCTTGCACCTTAAAACCAGCTAATTTTAAGCTAATTGGATTGTTAACCATTCTCAGCAGAGAGCAATTCTGACTGCAGGGGTTTCCCAAACACATGGGTACATAGTGGGCACCATGCAGGTTAAGCAGGACTGAGCCTGGTGCAGGGCAGCAGGACAGGGTATATTTTGATGTATAGATCAGGCAGTGAGATGGAAGCTGGTTCTCTAAAGCCAGGAGCTGAGATCCCCAAAGAAATAACTTGGGGATCTTACTTAGCTTGGGTGAACACAGCACTAACCTGGAGGCCATCGGTCGTCTGTGGACTATTGCATTTTGTCTTTATCTTGGGGGAATTTTGCGGTCTCTGCAATACCATTCAATTTAGTAGGCAAGCTGCTTTTTGACAGCAATGTCTCTTTTGGGTGGATGTTATTGCAGGATGGTTATACTGTGGGAACTGTTGTGTCAAGGTGGAGCTAGTTTCACAGCGTTCAGCAAATTCTGCAAACTCTTTAAATGTTCGTATGTCTAGAGAAGGAGGTTTGCAATATCTGTATTAAGGTATAAAAGAAGCAGTGAGGAAGGCTTCCAGGCAAGTATGTTCCTCCTTATTTTGCTTTTTATTTTTTCTGACTACATCGATGTTCTAATAAAATACAGTGCTTCTTCCTAGAAGCCTTTTGTCCCGCTTATATTCATAGACTGAAGGATATTGATTTCCTTAAATCCTTGGAAGGGCAGATGTGCCCAAAAAGGTGATGAATAGAGGCAGAGTTGCACACCAGCACCTGAGCTGCCCCAGCTTCCCCAGTGCCACTCATCTCAGTGGGAGGATGGGCATGGGGGATGCGAGGGCTGTGTCCTACGGGGGCTCAACCAAAAGCCAAAGAGTGAAAACACCCTTAGGCAGGCTTTTTTGGTGCTTCTCTTATGGCTGCTGTGGGTCAGGGTGGCTGAGCCCCAGGAGGTGCCAGGACTGTGTTGCTCTGTGGCTTAGCAGCACGAGCATCCTCTTCCTGTGACAGCACTGCAGCCCATCCTCCCGCTGCATGCTGGGCGCAGGGGACTGCAGGCAGCAAATTGCTGGTCACAGGCAGGGGATGAAGAAAACTAGAATTTTAATTGTGGGTGTTTTTTTCAGTGATCCCATAAGTTTCATTGAGGCTTATGGCCGTGTGCTCTCTGCAGGACTGTGAAGCTCCAGCTGGACCAGACACTGGAGAGGGCATCTGGGAGACCGCAGAGCAGCTGAGCAAGCTGCCCTTGTGTCAGAAACAAAGCACTATTATCTCTTTAAAAAAAGGCTTTTGGTGAAAGCTATCACAGTTTTTCAATGGAGATATTTCAAAGTATCCCTTTATAGGAATGAGCAGAAATAAAAAAAAATACTGGTTACCAAGGTTGTGTTGCCTTTTCTTATGATTATTGTTTCAGTTAAATATCAACTCTAAGGACAAGATGCTCATATTCTCCCCAAAAACTCCCCCAAAAATAATGAATAGAACTAGTAAGAGATCAGTTTATAAACGGTATTAGATTTCTTGTCTTTTTGAAATCTTATATTTAACTTTCTGCTAATAAAACTTAATTGTTTTCTATAAATTTCTGACCATCCCTATTTCTAGCTGATCTCTCCCAGAAAGCTTCTGAGACAGTGACTTAAACGTTTGTGAGCAAACTTTTTTTCTAAAGACCACTGCAGAGATACTGTCAGCTCTGTCACTTTGTCCAGCTTAATACTGCAATCTCTTTAAAAGCTGTCATTGCATCTGCTGCCTGTTAAGTAAGAGTGATATTTTTTTAATAGTGAGAAAACTGTTTACTTATGTTTGAATGTCATCTGAGATTAAAAACTTTATTCAATTACCTTCTGGATGGTACCTCAGTATGATCTGATGATATACATGTAATAATGCGAATTGATTTGATTTTCTCTGACTGAGATATTCATCACAGGATGTGAAAAACCAAAATATTCTTCAGCAGTAAATTAATATTCTTCCCCCTCTCATAAAAGATCAAATGCTTGTGGTATTCATATATTCTAAGCTTGTTAAGATTCAGATTGTGGATGGTCTTGTAAAGTTTTCTGGTGCCCTTTGTGAGGAGTAGCTGTTTATTCATTATTTCTGTAATGAAAAGTGAGCTCTGGCTCACTGACATTGATTTACATTTCACAATGTCTGAACCTCTGGTTTCAGGGAGGGCAGAGCTGTCAGCCGGTGCATAGCTGAGACTCTTTAAAATGGTTAAACCATAAATTACATCAGGACTGGACCTTCTGTCTCCTGTTGGAAAGCCAACTTCTAATTGTAAGTGCTGTTGCTCTTTGCAGGTGCTTTCCAGGCTGGTCGAGCACCTTCCCACACTGCTCCCAGCCTCCTCCCTGCTTTCTTCACTGTACCCAGAGGCTGCAAGACACATCACAGAAAGTGCAATTAAACCAAATTATCTTTAGCATCCTTGAGTGAGCGATGCCCTGGAAAGCATGGTTTGGCCATACTGCTCGCATCTGGTCTGTATTGTTTGTGTCTGGTCTGTGCGGCGGTGGATGGAGGTATTAAAGCACAGAGATGTGTGTTTCTGGATGGTAGGAGACCCAGCTAAGGCTGCTTGGTGCGGGACTCGTCTCTTCTGTATCTCTCTGATCACTTGTATGCAGCTGGCTGTTCCTGCAAATAGCTGCTGAACCTGAGATTGCGATGCTTTTTATTAGAGCATGCTGGGATGGAGACAGAATGTGCCTGCCTGATGTTTCCAAAATAGGAAACCTTCCTAGCTCTGCCACATTATGGCCTTGAGATGGGAAAATTATGCATTGGCTTTCTTGGGAATTTTTGTATTGTTTTGCTTCTACAGTGCTTGAGTCAATTCCATTTAATAACCTTACATGGGGTGGGTTTGGGGGGAATTTTGTGCAATGTAAGGCCTGATTTGAATTTTATAGCAGTTTAGTACCACTTGGTGTGTGCTGCCTTTCCTGTTTTTATTTCTTTAATAGCCATACAGACACTTTCATGCCACCGAAGTATCTGCCGCTTTGGTAATGTAGGGAAAATTGTGCCTTCTAGGCACTGGCTTGTGATTGTGGAGCTGAAGAGCCCTGTGCCTGGGCAAAGCTTTGGGTGGGAGTGTGCTCCTGCAAGGCAAGGAAAAGGTGCCTTGGTGGAAAGGTCTCCCAAGTGACAACACAGCCAGCTATGGATGAGACCAATGTCCTTCCTGTATGGTATTGGACTTGCCCTCATGGCCCAGGGAGGCGGCGTGTTGGGCTTTTCCACAGTAGATCAGTGTTGGGTTTGACTGGTGCCAGTACAATATTGATTGAAAGCCATAAATAAACACTGAGTTTCCCCATCTGATGGCAGGCGAATGGTCCAAGTCCTTTACTTTGCCAATGGGTGTCTTTTTCTAAGCTACAGTCATTGCAGATTTCAAGGGGTTCCCTCTCAGTTACGGAGAACAGCCTTCAATGCTGCAAAACATCACTGAAGTGAGTCCAGCTGTGGTGGGAGCTGATGCTGCTGGTCCTTGTCATGCAGATGGTTTGCCATATGCTTGGTATCCATCTTTGGTGCCCCAGCAGCATCCATAGCTCAAAGCTGGGGATGGAGTATCTGGATCTCCTCTTTGTTAGCATGAAGCAAAGTTGACATCTTGTCATTTGCAGTGATGTGACTGAGCTTGCAGGGAAGAGACAGAGGATGGGCTGAAACCATGTGAAGAAACAAAGCTGTTCTGCAGCTGTGGAGAGAACTGCAGGCTTGGGGAGCATCAGAAACAGGATATTTTATGACATAAAATTTCCACAGAACTTTTCTAAAACTAAGGACATTTGCACCACTGCCTTTGGCTACTTCAAAGGACGATAAATTGTTACATTCCCTGAAAAAAAGCTTATTCTGCATGTAGGTTTATTAGGTACCTGAGACGTGAGAATTGAATTTCATCAACCATAGAAACACAGCAGTGGCTTTAATTTTTTAAGGTTAGCCTAAGATAAAAGATGGGAGGGCAAGAACATAACATGGAGAAGATGTTTTGCTGACAATCGGTCTGTGCCAGGTGGGATGCAGCTACCAGCTGGTGAATGCTAGGCAGGCACTTGTGCATGTCGCCAGGAATGATCTGTTGGCTGTTTGTTTTCAGCCAAACACAAGCTGAGGGGATTTTTGATTGGTGGGTTTTTCTTTTGTGATGCGTGGCATTCAAATTTTCCCAAATGCGAGCGATGAAGTGGTGCATACATCCTTAATGGGCACCTCGCTGCTCTCATCTGTAACATTATGCAAAGGTTTTGGGTAACTTCTAGCAGAAATTCCTGACTTGGTATATTTTAGCACTGTTTCATGGCTACCTCTCATTTGGTGTTTCGTGTTCTGAGATGGGTTAATATCCTCCCTTTCCAACTGATGATGCTCATTAATGCCTAAATCCATGACTGTGAATTTCAAGATTTTAAATTTTTTTAATCCTACTTTATAAATCCAGTCCTAAAGAACACTCTGTGGCCCCTGTGCAGTAAAGCCCAGCTTTGTTGGAGCTGGTCTCTCTCACCAAGGTTGCCATCAGAGTTTGCAGTTGTCCTGCCTGAGCCCACGCTGGCACTGAAAGTGCCAGAAAAGGTTGTTCTCAAGCTCAGTCCAAGAGAACCAAGCTGATAGCCGGGACCACTATCCTCTCTGTGTGTGTCCTGGTCACCTCCTTGGCGAGTTCTTCATCTGCTACTAATTCTTGTAGCACCCTCTCCTTTTCTCCTTTTTCTAGTTCCAACTAGGAATTTCCCATGCAGTTTCATTACCAAGTTCCTTATGGGTGTCCAAATAGATTAGACCTACCGCATTTCCCCTGTTTCTAAAGAAAGATATTGGATTCAGTCTGCCATGAGCTTCCCTTTGTAAACCCATGCTACATTTTATACTGCTTTCCATTAACCACCGTATCTTTTAATTATTGTACCCTTCATAACTTGTTCAGGAAATCTTGCACACTATTGCAGTCAGATTAATGGGCTTCGCTTAAACACAGTTTTACATTTTCTGTTTCCTAGCACACACTGCCATTTATGCCTTGATAGATTTATTTTTTTAATTATCATTATCCTCAGGAATTACCCTGTCCTCCTAACTTGAATGCATTAAGCTCTGGGTTTTACTTCCACTTCAGATGGGGGTGATTTCCATTTCTATTAACTCATTCGTATTAGTCATCCTATTTGTGTCCCAGAGCTCAAAATCCACCTTTTTGAGTGCAAATTGAAGTTAAGCGTTCATTTAGTTTTGGGATCATCCAAGTTATATTTATTTTTTATTCCATTCCCGTGGTGCAAGAGCCCCCCCATGGTGGATGCTGCATTAAAGAGACCTCAGTCTGAGACGGTGGCCCGTGGAGGTTGTGCAGAAGAGTACAAGAGAAGCAGGGCGTGCAGTGACTCTTCCCTGCTATAATCTTCCAGTCTTCAGTGATTTGCTTGGAACCTGCCTGCTGCCACAATGACCCCTGTGCCTTTTTTGCTGTCTGCTTTACATGCCCAACAGCATCATGATGCTTGCTCTAGTTTGTTTGGGAGCAGAGTTTCTATTACCCTAGGGCTGGCTTCAGATCCTGCCAAAGTCATCTAGATCCTGCCAAGGTTGTCTAGACCCTGAAGTCTCCTGCTCAGCATCTCTGTGTTACCACACACATTCCTTGGTTGTTTCTCACCATCCACATTCAACTCCCTCCAAGAGCTGAACTTCTGTTAACTCCATCACCACCTTGAACATGCTTCTTGCAACATCCCTGGAGTTTTTCTTCACTTCCCCTCCCTGTGCTCAGGGACCTTAGCCCTGCTTTGAGTGGGAAAAAAAAAATACTCTGGGAATCCACCTACCCTTTGAAAAGTGATGTTTGAGATGCAGGAAATCCCCAGGTCTGCTGTGACATTACTATCACTTTACATCTTGCATTTATTTTCTTCCTTTATTTTGATGTCCTGTCTTATTGGCCCACACAAGGCACTTCAAACCTCTGCAAGCAGCAATCTCCACCCGTTTCCACCAATGGGACCGAATGGATAAGTGACATGATATAATAAAATACATTATTTCTTCTGATGAATAGTCCTCAACAGCTTCCTTAGGCCCCCATACCATACACACAGAGTGTGTTTTCATTTTCATACTCCTTCCTACAAACCATTACTTGAATGATGAAGCAGGAGATGCCACACGGGAGCAGTAAGTTCAGAAGAGTAAGAGGATGGAAGTGTCCCTGAGGAAGGCTGGTAAATGGGACGAGCTCAGGGAAGTGCGGGAGGGAGGGGAAAACAGACTCCTCCTGGCAGGACTTTCTGTAGGTTGCTGTCATGGGAGGTAAAGAAGTTGTTTAGGAAAACACAGCACCCACTGGAGTATTGACAGCAGGACATTTTCTGATTAACTAGAGTTTCCCAGTCCCTGTACTTAGCTAGAAAACAAGTTTCTGTTGAAAGAGGTGCCAGCACTGTGCCTCAGCGCTGAGCAAGAAATGCCTTTGGGGTTTCACCAGGAAGAAGAGGAGGAAGAAAAATTATATCCTTCCTGATCTGATGGTCAGTGCAGCTTGTTCCGTGTTTCTTAACCCTGCCGTAACATACTCCAGGAGGTGCTGTTCCCTCCACGCTGCTGTTATTTGCTTTATAGTTATAATTTATTTCTATATATACTATCTACTCTGCTCCTGCTCTGTGCACAAATACAAGACACATTTTAGAAAGGGAGGAGGATAATCGAAGTTGTCTGGACATTTCTGAGCAGGGAATGGCCTTGAGGTGATGGTGGAGGTTTGCTGGGCCAGGCCAGCCATGGAGAGCAGGATGGATCTGGAGGCAGGAGCTGAGCCCTGGGAGTACAGCCCACCTCCTGTGCTCCCCCTTTTCTGAGGACCAGGGGTAAACCTGGTCCTGATGGAAACACATTCATGATGTCTCTCTGCAGTAACCCCTTTCTGTCAGGGTTTGCTCCTGCATATATTGACTCTCAGCTCTTATTCCTCATCAGGCACGAGACTCTGCAGGCTGCCTTCCTGGTACTAGGCTGAGATTTGTTAGCAAGAGGCAAGGAGATACTGGGACCCACCTGTGGACATGTAACAATGCAACCTCTAACGATGCAATTATTGACCAAGGTGCTGGGCTTTGCAATACCTCTTCAGAGGCCTGACTCCAGCTGAGAAAGAGGCTAGCATCTCCCATCAGATGCATCTGAACCAGCTGGGAAAGGGCTGGGGCTGAGCCTGGGGAGAGAATTTAGCGCCCCCCCCCCCCACCTTAAAGAAGCTCTCCAGTGAAGGCTTGTTCTGGACTTCGTCCAGGTAAGACCTTTTCTTGTGTGAAGGCAAGATTTGCTGTTGCTACATCTCTCTTTTTGGGTGATTTTAGTGGATGCTTCTGAGGCCCAGTCTAGACATGTGATTGTGTTTACTAGAAAAACCCATTTTTCTTAACTGCAGTTTAAAAGATGCTCTTGGCTAATGTAGTTTGCTGCTTACAGTGGCAAAGAAGGTAGTGTTACTTAAAGAAGACAAAAATTTCAATTTTGTATAAGGCTGAAATCTGCCCTGGATGAAATGTGTTTGCAATTTTTTTTCTTCCATTCATATGGGAAAACAGAAGAATGCAGTTTGAAAGAGGCCAGAGTCTCATTGTGCTTACAGGCTTTTTCTGTGATCAAAAGCAAGTCCTTTTAGCTCCTTATCTGCTTCATATCTAAGCCCAGTTTGCACTGATGTGGTTGTGCAGTGCCCCAAAATATGTTGTTACTGGTATTTGCAAATAATTAATTGTGGGGTTTGTTGATGTTATTGCATATGTTAAAATCTCTTAGGTTAGGGGAGAGCATTGAGTTTCATAGTGGTGTTAAGTAGAAGAGGAAAGAAAATTGCAACAAGTAGAAAATTGTGCCAGCAGCCTTCTGGGGGTGGATCTGTTCTCAGCAACAGCAGCACATGTGGGGCACTGGCAGGGCTGAAGAGCCAAAATAAGCAGGACTGTAGGTCTTTCTGTGCTCAACAGAATAATAGTAAACTATATAATTGCAAAGCACTAGCTTGAAACTACTTGTAGTTCTTTGTTAGCGACAGTTTATCTGCATGTGGAGGGTTTCCCTATTACAGCTGGGGGGTTATGATGAAAGAACACTTTTTTTTTTAAAAAGAAAAAAAGTGGCCCTAATCTGGCTCAGAATTGTTTTTCTTGTTACAGGGGGGGAAAAAAAATTCTGCTTGCTACTGCTGCTGAATTGAGGATGCTGGGGAAGTTGTACGTGAGGAGGGTGAGTATACAAATTGCCTTGATGAGATTGCTTGGGCAGAATAACATTGAAACAAGTCCCTGAGCAAAACATGACTTAAAAACATGTAAACAAAAACTGCAGAAGATTGAAAATTGAATGCAACCCTGTGATGTTAGCACTAGGCTGGAATAACTCTGTGGCTTGTCATGCTTCCTGAGCACTCCCCTCTGGACCTACCTGCCTGGAAACACAGCTATCTTTTTACTGCTGTAAGTGCAGGGGTAATTCATCAGTGTGTTTTTCTCTTTTTTTCTTTTTTTTAAACATTGTTAACCTTGCAAATTAAAAAGGGACCCATGAGGCTTTTCTTCTTCCTTTGTTAAGTGAATAAGTGATGGTGACAGCTGAAAAATGCATGTGTTTTTTCTGTCTGTCTACAGACCTTGAAGGTCCCTGAGTGCAGGAGAAAATGTTCCGAGATACAGATTTTCTTGGATTCCCCACAGAATATTTTTCTCTGGTTTTTCAATTGTCTCTGTCTACACAGGTTATAAATCTAGCTCAGTAGAAGCAAGACAATTTTTAATGAAATTTTTTGTTAAAACTAATTAAACATCTGCCTCCCTCATCACCACAAACAGACAGAAGATTAACTACAAAATAATGACCAACTTGGATTTTGAATAAGGAATTTTGGAAGACTTAATAACTTGCATTCACCTTCTGCTTTATCTGTGTTTTCTGGCTGTTACAGGAAATTACTGGCAACTTAGGTTTCCTTGGTCACTTGTAAATGGCCTGTAGAAACAGACCTTGCATTGGCAAACATTCAAGGAATGGAAACTAATTGATTAAGACCACCACCTTCAAGAGTGGTTTTTATTCCCTTAGTCATGTCGTCATCATCTGCAGTTTGCAGATGAGTCTTGACTTCTGTCAAATTGCACTGTCTGTTATGGAAATGCTGGGAGGTGCTTGAGAAATTTGGATCAGACACCTTTATTTCACTTTGACATTTTCTTGTAGGCAAGGCCCAATTAGTTTTTGAGAGTGATTGTCATTCCTGTGGATGATGTCTTCCCGCAAAACACATTCACAAACCACTCTGCCCCTTAGTATGGACAACAAGAAGCGCTTGAATTTCACTCCACCTTCTTAGCTGTCCTGCTGTTTGCTCCCTAATCCACATCAGTTATTTGCCTTCGGTGCTCTTGAGTTGAAACTTGGTGTCGAGTCATCTTCAAGGCAAGCTGAGCTGGCCAAAGGGGTGGGCTTCTCTGGAAGGTGGCCCGGACCTCACGCTGGCTCCATTCACACTTCTGCTTTTACACTTCTCATCAACATTTGCTCCTCAGAAAGGGGTTGCTGACTGTCATTCTGAGCCCTGAATCTGAATTGATCCACATCAGCTTAATTTAGTTGCAGGCTAGCACCCCACTTGCCCCTTCCCCTGCTTTTAGACATCTGCAGAAGATGTTGCTCCTCTAAAGCCTGGCACATGGGGGTTGTGGTTTGTGGCTGGATGTGAAATGCTGGCAGAGTATTGTCCTCTGGTTTTGTTAATAGTGAAATCTTATATCAATGCACAGTGGAAAAATTAGGCTCCTCTCCTTGTTCAACAGCACCAGGACACCAGGCTGATAGCAGACTTCTGCTCCTGGGCTGACACAGTGGTGTAGGCAGCCTTGTTTTCCAAAAGATAGCAAAAAAGGGTCAGTCTGCATTGCCTTCCACAGTGAGAAGGATAAATAACTGTAAAAACATCCTTCTTGGCAGTGGGGAGAGCTGATGGCTGGGGAGTAGGAATGCCCCAAAACATCTCCCAGAATGACAGTGCTTTTGCACCTGCAGATCTGGATTGACCAAAGTTGACCCCTTGAGACTTGACCCAGGAGTCGGAAGGGATGTGAATTAAATGTTGCTTGGTGGCTTATGGGTGAGGGTGTTTTGCTCTCCCAGACCCAGATCTTGAATAAAACAAACTCCCTCTGCTTCAGTTGGCCTGGGCCAGGGGGAGCTGCTCTGCCAGGAGGCTACAAGAAATGCTGGTACCAGGTTTTGTCTGTGAGCTGCTAAACTCCCGACTTGTCCTTGACACAGGCAAGCACCAGCAATCCTCTTTACATCTGCTGAACTGCAGATGAGCTCTGTGGGCTTGGGGCGCTATCTTCCTTCCAGATTATTGCACATTTTGGGTTGACCTTCATTTGCTGACCTTTCTCAGAAAGAAGCAGCACCATGTCCCCATCTGATCACAGCATCAAGGGATGGATGGGAGGTCAACGGGTTCCCCATTGGGGATCTACTGCCCAGAGTTAGAGTCCATGGAGACCCTTCTCCCTCCAAAGCTGTATGTAGCTTTGTTCCTTCCCACAATGTCCTATCATCTTGGTAGTAGGGAAAATGTTATTTGGGTTCACTTCTGCCTCCTTCCCTGTCTGCTTGCCCTGTCAGGTGCTGGGGACAGAGAAGAGGATTTGGCTGTGCCAGTCAGTACCTGTGACTGTAACCTCACGCTGCCCAACAAGGGAAAGATTACTCCACCTGAGAAGCGCTTGGGTTCTTGTGGATAGCAGGAATGCCTTGGGATGACAGCTAAGTTTCTTCAGTCAGCATTTCTGTTCACCTTTTGTGTTGTTTTTAATTGTTCAGTCCGTTCATTTAGTATTTTCAGTCCTTTTATTCTGTCCCAGTTTCAGTTGTGAAAGTTCTCAAGTGATTTTGGCAAGAAGTCCGTGAGTGCTTTGGCTCGATATTTTCCCATGTTTAATATTTTGATGTAGCTTTTTTAATTTCCTTTTTTTCTTCAAAACCAAAGAATATTTGTTGTTTTTAATGGCTCAATAAATGAATGTGAGCTCTGTGATTAATATGCCTTTATACAGTGTATTACCGTAGAAGGGGGGGGAAAATGCTTTGTACGTGTTTTCTAGAGTACGCTTAGGGAGCTGGAGACAGTGCCCAGTATTTTGGGAGAAGGTAACAGAAATAAAAGGATGAGTATGCTCTGAATGCAGAAGCTTATTACAAAAAAAAAATCATCACTAGGCTTTAAATTTAATGTGCTTGAGGCTTGCGCAGGACCGAGGCTCTCCCTTCTGTTGTTCGACAGAGCTGCCATCTTTCAAACTGGAATTGTGGTTACAAGCCACAAGGGTCAAGATGTTACTGCTGCTGCTTCACCACCAGCATGGTTTGGTCCCACTGTGCTGATTGGATGGGCACCCCATGGCAGTGATGTCCATAGCCACTTTGGTACAGAAGCAAGGCAGTGAATCCACATGGAAGTCACTTTCCCTTCTGGTACCTGTGTCCCCTGGAAGCACCAGGGTGCTCAGGGGACTTGAGTGTGTCCCCTCCCATAGGAATATAGCTACACCAAGTACTTGGGCTAGCATTTGCCCTCCAAAGGGCTGAGCTCTGTGCGCAAGCATAAACAAAACAGAAAGTGGCACCTGGACACTAATAGAAACCAATAATGTGGTGCCAAAACCAGGTAGATCCAAACCCTGTAAAAACAAAGGCTGGAGCCAAGATCAATCTCTCTGATGTTCAGCTGCTTTTAGCACAGAAATCACATAAGATATTCACTTAGTAGGAGAAAACGAGGTTAAAATGGTTAGCTGAGAGAATAATTAGGCAATCTCGACTTTTTTTGTTGGGTTTTTTTTTTTTTTAAAGTAAAAGCAAATTCAATTTTCTGGCTCTGCAGGCTCTTTTCCATTGTTTGTGCCTGAGTGAGAGCATGGGATCACATATCTCTGCTTCAGAGAGCCTCCCCATGCATGCAGCAGGCAGGAGGGAGCTGCAGCAGGGGATGGGGCATTGAGGTGCTGCTTGTGGGGACCCTGGGCGGGGCTGCCCTTGGCACAGGAGACCTTGCGGGCAGGAAGGATGGGGCTCCCTCGGAGCTGCAGACCAGGCTGCTCGATCGGCGCAGGGTAAAGCAGGACGGGGCTGCTTTATCTTTAGGTTCAGCTGTTACTTTTCCATAAAGGATATTTCAAGCTGCTGGGGCAGTCAGGGGCTGGACCTACGCTTGCACCAAGCTCTTTCTTTGGAGGGAGAGATACACGTGTAATTTCTTTGTTTGTTCCTCTGCTGTATAAATGCCTCACACTTTATAAGGTTGGAGCATGTCTGTGCTGCAGAGGTGAGCTAGGTATGAATTATATATGTGAGGGCCAAAACCCAGGGCAATTCACTGAGTTATGGTTGCAGACCATGATCTTGAAACTGGATGGATTTCCCCCTCCTCCCCACCTCCCCCTAATAAATCCAAGTTGTTATGACATTTCAAGAGACTTTTAAATAAAGCATGGTGTGGATATTTTTTACATCATACCATTCACTTGTTATCCTGAGGGATGGTGTAGTTTTTGTACTCGTTTCCTTGGCATTGTCTGTGATGGATATAACTGCCTTCATCTTATTGAGGTCTTTGAATCTAGCACGCCTTGACATCTAATGCAATTTGAATAATCAACAGAAGCAGATAATGAAATACCAGTGTCGAGAGGAAAATTCCCACAGCTTAATGTCCCAGTGCAGAGGCTGGTGAGAATGTACCAGCAGTTTTGTAACTTGCTAAAATAATAACAGAGCCAACTGAGCCATGCACATGATGTATCTTCCAATGTGCCTAGAAATTAGCCTTTAAAACCAGTGCATTTTGTGTCTCAGGACCATGACTTAAGGCTGATGGATCTTCTGTAAGATGTAAAGACTTTGGGCCCATTAGATGATGTAGAGCTGGATAAACCTTTGGGCTGGTTTGCCTAGGAACACTCTAGGTTTCCAAGTGTGTTTTTTTGGTTTTGTTGGGTTGGGTGTTGTTTTTTTTTTTATTTAAGGGCTATTTTGCCCAGCACCGAGTGGGTGGATCAGGCTGGATCCCTGATAAACTTCCCGCTTAGCATCCGCAAGCATTCAGGAAGGCATATGGTAATATATGGCAAGAGGCACATCTCTGCTTTAATAAAATGTCTTACTTTTGCCTAACAGCACTTCAGATAGCTTCAAGTTGAAGTTTACCTACTTATCCAGATCCTCAGTTTTCTTTCAGTGGTGTGTTGGATTTTTGGTGGTGGAGTGTTTTTTGTGTTTTGTTTTTTTTTTCTCATAAACCCCAAACTTCTAAAAACCCTGTAAAATTGTTCCAGTCACTTTGGCATAGACAGTGTTAAAAAACAGCAGTTGGATAAGTATTTTAGCATTTTCTGGGGAGAAAATAAACATGGAGAAAACACTAACAAGCAAGGACAGCCTTTAGCCTCTCTCTTTCTGAGCTCAGAGACAACACAAGCATTTGGTGGAAAGCCAGGCCAAATTTTGTGCTGGTTGCTCTACCGAAGGTCCCAGAAGTTCCCTTGTTCTGTCTTTCTCCTGCTGTGAGTGTGCAACCTGTAACAGGATTTGCATTTGCTGTGACCCAAATCCAACTTGATCTGAACATTTTTCTAGGTTTTCCAGATGTTTGAAATCCTGATGCAAACTCATATATCACTTGTACAAGCAGATGCAGGACAGGAGGAGAGAAAACTCATTCTTTAAATTGGCTGGGGGCAGGTGAATGAACAGATTTTATTATCCTTATGTGGGTTTCCTTAGTCCATTTGAGTCTTTAATATGTTTAAATTAATGCATGGTAGCATTAACAAGACACCAACATTGATGACGGACCTGTGTGATAACCACTAATATGGCTTTCACTTGTTTTTCAGTATTTTCTTTTGCTGTGCTTTTCTATTGGCAACTAATCTCTTTTATGCTCCATATAAAAACATCCTTCTCCGAAATAACATGTTTCTCTTTAGAGGCATTTCAGACACATTTAAGAACAAACTTGCTTCAGTGACTTATTGCAAGCCCAGAGGAGTTCTCTAACACCACTTCCATACAGCATCTTTTGTCTCTCTTTAGCAGCTGTTTTCTAATTTTTTTTCTACCCATGGAAGACAGCCTTTACAAGACAGGGCCACATGGGAGCAGTTGTTAGTGCTTTGATTAACCCTTCCACCACCGTGAGCAGCTCATGTCTGCCATGATGGAGTGAAGTGTGTCTTTTAAGCTCTCCCACACTCTACGCTGCATTCTGCAGCCCTGCACCAGTTCCCTTTGCTCATCTTTTCCTACCTGTTCCTGGGCACCCAGGTCACCTCCTCACCCAGTTTAGGTCTGGAGTTGGTCTGTCAGATCCAGTGGATCTGGGTTGCTTTGAGCAGCAGAAGACTTGGCGCCAGGCCACCCATAAAATATAAAACACTGGCTCTGCATAAGGGGCTTTTAACGTTCCCTGTCTCCTGGGCTGTGAGCTGGTGTGTGCTCCTAAAAGATGAGGATGTTTTGTAAACCATTCCAGATGTTGTGAATATCCCTTCTGGAAGAGCTTGGGAGATTAAGAAGCCTGAAGTCCAGTAAGAACAGTCCGTGCCTGTGTTCTTTCAGGAAACGGGGTGCAAGGCTCCTAACATCACCCTGTAATTACCCTTCAGGAGTCTAGGGTTTGCTGGAGAAATAATTAAGTGTTTTGGCTTTGCTAGCAAGGGCTATCAACTCCATTCCCACTGACAGCAGTGCCACCCCAGGGGAAAATGGTGAATTTCGGATGCTGGGAGCCTGGTGGCGTGTCCTACCAGCACAAGGAGAGCAGTCAAATAAGGAGAGTGTGAAGGACCACCTGATGGGACCAGGGATGCTGCTGACTGCAGTAAACATGGGTCCAGGGAAGAGAGCTTTGCTTCTGCTGCTCAGGTTAACTGAAAATGGGTGAGATTTCAATAAAGGCAAACTTAATCACATTGAGAAAAGCGGTAATAGATAACCTAGTTTTAGACAGGCTCTGGGCTCCTTTTCAGTCTTTCTGGAGTTACTGCCTTATGAGAGAAAGGGTGGGGGAGAGAAAAACGGATGTCGCAGATACAGCTGGCATTTCTGATAACTGGACTCCCTGCTTTATAAAAATTGATTTTGTTCTTTTTCTTTTACTGAGAACAACACAGAGTGAGTTCTTGCTTCCACAAATCCTCTCTGAAGAAACAGCACTACATAAATCAAACTCTGGTTCAGGGAGTTTATTTTTTTTAATCTTTAATATTTAATTTAAGCTATCATTTTGGACTGACATGTACTCATTTTGAAAGGGCATCTTTTTATTTTTTTTTCTTTAAGAATCTGATACTTTACCTTTTAATAGAACCTTTATATCATGCTAGGGAAAGAAGAAGAAGCTACAATATTCCCCTAAACAGTATTGCACCCATGAAACCTTATTTTTCCTGCGATGGCTTCAGATTAAAATAAGGTCCTTTATGTTTTTCTTCTTCTAAAGCACTGGCTCATTAGGAATATTTACAGTCCACCAGAATACAGGTGAGGGCTTGGGTGTGTGAGGCTGCCTTTGCTGTGTTTTTGCCCAAGTCCCTGTAACCAGAGCTGCTACAGGCCATCGCACCAGTTGGAGCCAGCATTGAGCCGTGCTCCGGTTGGGGTCTCTGGGTTGGTGCTTGGAAATGGGGAGGGTCCATGGGCCCTGAGGTCCTGGGACCCCTGTACCCCATGTCACATAGCATCCTTCAATGTCTGCATCTGCAACCCTGCAATGACTGTAAGAAGTGCCCAGCTGCATTAGGTACGTCATGTTTCAGAGAGAAAGTTCCCAGAGCCAGAAGAGCTTTGGAGCAAATACTCTATTAATTTTTTTCCTGAAGGTTTTCTTTATATAAAAGAAAATGTGTTTTCAGATCCAGCAGTAGATATTAAAATGAATGTGTTTCTCTTCCAGGGGTTTGTTCAATGTGCAAATAAAATCTGCCCTCATGCATAGAAAATCTGGTAGGTTTCAATTTAAAATTCATTGGGTTTTCTAGAGAATCGTATGGGGGGGGGGGTTTGTGTGTGTGCAGAAATGTATTGAGAAAGATCCTCATCTGCATAAACCATCAGAGAGTAAATGCCAATTATGGATTCATAGGCTAGCAAAAAATATCTGTTACTCTTGATTTATCCTTGTGGTAAGATTTATAAAGAACAGTGATAGTCTCTGTTAAAAAGAATGACTCCAGCTGGCGTAAATAAAAACAATAAACTTAATGGCAAAAGTGATAATATCAGCACACAATATGATCCAAATAGTAAGAAGCAACACACAAATTAGTAGTTGATGTCCAGAGGAGAGGACTGCATCTCCTATTTGCACTTGAGGGATATATGAGCTCATTTGGGTCTGCAGGAGAGTTCTCATGCATGACTCAAAGCAAGAATAATGAGAATTCTGGTGCTATTGCCCCACTCATCGAAATACCAGTATACACTTAAGTCTCCAATTCTGAATTTGACTTGTTCATTGCTAGATTGGTTGGCACTTTCCAGTGAGGTATGCAAGGACTTAAAATGCATGTGTCTCAGGAGCTCTCTAATTTCATTGCAGCCTGCAACAAAATGTGAAAGCCAAGTCCCACATTAGTTGTGTGTCATCAGATCAGCTCTGCTGTGGTAATGTAAAAATACTTGAGAAAATGATGTATTTGCCCTGAGAAAAAACTGCTCGGGGAAGATGCTAAAATATATTGCCTGACAGATAAAGACCATCCAAACAGCAAGTGGGAATGTGCTGTGCTGAAAGCTTCAGTGTGACAAAATGACTTCCTGGGCTGCTGTGCCTCTCTGTAGGGAGAGAGGTCATGGTTGTGACTCAAGCGAGGCACTGCGGAGCTGGGAAAAACCATTCCTGGTATTGGTGCTGGTCTCCTCTCCGACCTTGACAGCAATGATTTTTAGGCCTCTTGCAAGGCTAGAGCAGGATAATTCAACTGAGAAGGGATGATTGAACTACTGATGAGTTGTGATGTTGAGTTTCTGTGCCTCAGTTTCCCATGTACCGTTAGTATCACGGTACGCTAACTGTGATTGTGCGTGGTATTTTGTGAGTCTCCTAATGCTACTGTTTAAGTATGGATAATGATTTTTTGCATGATCTAAAAGCCTTCTCTACCACTAGCATAAGGACTGAACCCAGCATTATGATCTGTGATCCCCATTAATGTAAAACATCCCATAATTCTGAGTTCTCCTTTGCACAAACCCTTCTTGCTAAGTCCTGCTGCCTTTGGGTACCCACCTCTGTCAGCAGAGGCACAGGGCAGCAATCAGCAGGTTGGTCCTGCAGCGATGGAGGGGATCTGTGTGGCTGTGCAGCTGTCAACAGATCTCTTGGTAACAGTGATAGAGCAGGATGTAGGCAGAGGAAGAGGTGGCTGTTAGTCCATTGGTGCCCTCTGGGATGCCAACAAGAGGCAGCAATGGGTCACGTGTCCCCACTGTGGTGCCACAGCAAGGCTGTGGGCAGCATAACCGATCCACAAAGCCCTGCTGAGCTCTGCAGTGTACACCTGGTGAGAGGGCTGAGGCCTTTACCTGGTAGTGTCAACCTTGTTACTGTGATTTTTGTCCTCCTTGCCTCCTCCTGGCTATCCTTTCATGCAGCATCTACACTTCCAGTCTTTCTGAGAGCAGAAACAAGGGAGAAATGTATTGCCCACTTGCCAAGGCTGAAGCTTTGATTGCTTTGAAGTAGCCCAGCTGCAGGCTCTGCCAGGGAGGTGCTGCAATTTCCCTGCCATTGGCCTTGCTTTTACACCAGCTTGAACAACAAACAGGCACCTGGTGACTGCTCTGGCCAGAAATCTGCCATATCTCCCTGTCTGCTGCATGTGTGGCTTTGGTTGCATCTGTGCCACGTCTCTGCATGACCACACAGATGCTAGCATACAGGGCAGGATGCTCCATGGTCCTCCTGGCTGCTGGCCCATGACCAGGAAACCACAGCTTTGGTGCAAAACCTCACCATTTAAAAACCAGAAACTCTTGGAAACTTTGCAGATGGTATGGGTTGAATGGAGGCTTGGAGACCTCCATGATATCAGACATATCAATTAGTAGGTCTTGTGTCTGCTTGGTGTGAAAGCCTAGACCTGGGAGGATGGCTTGAGAGCAGCGTGCTGCCATCGCACCCAAATGTGCCATACAGACCTGCTCAGTAACTGAGCAAGGCTGGGGGAGAGATGGTAAGTCTATTCTTCCTGCCTATGTGGCTATTCCAAAAATGCACTCTCTGAAAATTTTTTTTTTAGTCTAAATTTATTCTTCATCAATTTACATCTATTTGTTCTTATGCCAATATTCTTCCTCAGCTTAAATAGCTCTTCTCTCTCCCTTGTGTTTACCCCCTTGATGTATTTATAGAAAATAATCACAGCCCCTCTCAGGCTTCATTTTGCGAGGCTAAATGAAGCAGCTTGTACAGTCTCCTCTTACAACACTGGCTCATCCCAGTTACTTCTTGCTCTGAACCGGTCATTGCTGAGCAGAGGAGACTACACAGGGCAGGGTATTCCCAGTGAGGTTGTGATCATCCTTCCCAATGATGCTCATCCTGGTCTGTGCCCCGTAAATGTGTCAACAGCCCTCCGCAGCCCCTGTGTGCAGAGCTACACATCGTGTTAGCTTTGCTTTTCTGTGGCCACAGTGTGTCAAACACTCATAAACATCCTGTGCTAGACTAAGACTTCTCTTCCCCTTGCTCCGAACTGATAAGCTTCCAGGTGCTCACAGATATTCTTGCTAGTCCTTGAGTAGAGAATCAAACTTCTGTTTTAGGCCCATCCCTCTGTCTCTCTCTCTCTGTGCAATTCAGGTTTTCTCTAAGAATGTTTCCCAGCTTTCTGTCTAATGCCACTGAAGGCAATAGTGCCTTTCTGCTCTGTCCAAGGGTAATTAATAAAAATAGGAATCGAAATGGGTCCTCTAATAACCTCCACCCAGCCTGCTCACCCTCCTTTTGAAACTGTATGTCAGCATCTCTCCTACGGGGGGGGTGGGTGGGGAATTAGCTAGCAATTGTGAATTAATCCAAATCATTTCCAATGAACTTAATTTTCTATGTCAGCTGTTTTTCTGAAGTCCAGATAGGTTATATATGCTGCTTTAAAAAATGAGAATTTTTATCAGAGAAAGATAATGGCATAGCTGTGTGTGATTTATCTTGGTGCATTTTCTCCTGCCACTGCTTCCAGAGCCCTTTCCTTCAATGTGTATTAAAAAGCCTCGCTTGCTTGTGAAATCAGACTGAAGAGCCTGTAGTTGTCCAGATTGCTTGTCTACACTTCCAAAAAAAATTGGAATATCATATTTGCTTATTCTATCTGATTGCAGATTTATTAAATAAATCCTTGCCTTGTAGCTATCTTACATCCAGATTTCCAAACCAGTGCAGGGAGGGCGCTCGTTCTTTCTTTGATGAAATCTGTTGAAAAAAGACCAACAAATGAATCCCAGTCACCATGTCTTTAATAACAAATGCAAGCAAATAAAACATCCTTGGGGACTCTCATTTTTCAAGCTCCGTATAGGAAGTGTGGTTTCAGACTGCAGCACAGTCTCTCAGTGCATTTAACCACCCTGCCACATGCAAAAACTAGTAGTTCAGATACTAAACAAAGCCTTTGGCAAAGAACAGCTGCAGAAAGGTTTGCAATGAGGTCTGTTATGATAAAGAGGTTTGTCATTAAAGGGGAATATCCTGTACAGACACTCCAACTTTTATCATTCTCCCAAAACTGCAAGCTAACATGGTATTAACTGAACTAGTATGATAGATAGCTGTGTTATAATTGAATTAGTTGAGAAGCATTGACCTTTTTGATCTATAATGTCTCTGAATGTGAACAACAAATACAAACTAATGCTTTTATGAGTTTGCTGGGTGAGTTTAGCCATCAATTGACTTGTGATAAATAAGACATTGTACGCTCCAGTCAGTGGAAAGCATGTTTGCAGCTCCTGTGCTTGTATTTCTGTACTCTGTGAAATCAGCTCTGCAGGCACACATTACTCAGGTGTGGCTTTTATTTTATGAGCTGGACCCAAATGCGAATTCAAGTCCTCAGAGGACCTTATACTTGCTGGATAATGATGAGCCCAGCAGCTAGTGCTTGGTGTTAATTGTTTGCTCCCTTACTGTGTGGCCAGATTAGCTGACAACGACCTGATGAGATTTCTGCCGTTTCTGCAGCACCTCTCCTTGTCAAAATAGTTGTAGATCAATAGCTGTTACCTCCACAAGCCATACCGAAAGTGAAGTTAGATGAGAAATGCAATTAGAAGCAAGGAAGCTATTTGCAAAGAATTCATGTTGTTTATTCTTGTTGTGTTTCTACACCTTGGTCCTTCCAGCTCCAGAGCAGAAAATGAAATTTTGCTGTTTATCTTTTATCCAGTTTGGGTTTGACAGAAAAATCACTACTCCCCTCAACTGGGACATTTTATTAGTGTTTATCTGACCATGATAAATTCACATATTGCTGCTTGCCACTGGAGCCAAAATAAATGATCTCCAGGTGGACAGGATGCTCAGGGAACTGATGGGTGTCTGATCTGCCTCTTCAAATCCAACCTAGATCAGGAAAGCTTGTCCTGAAAAACATCTGACTACTGTCCCATGTAAAATGAACTGATGGGTCTCAGCCTACGTATTGACACCTCCAAAATGGCATGTCCATGGAGCAGGAAGATCACCTGCTACCCCTTGTGCCTATTTGCAAGTGTAGCTAATTCCTGGCAGCTTTGGTTTTCTCCGCCTCACTCCCCCTTTCATATACAGTTTGCAGGTACTTTCTTGTACACAAGAATCACCAAACCCCGCTCCAGATCCAAGATTCACCCACTGTCTAACTAAGAGACTAAGATTGGCTACAGCAGCTTCTAGTATTTACTATTGATTTAAGTAAAAGCATAAACATAACATTCTTCCAGTTTCTGTGTCTGTCTTTCACCTCGGGGTCTTTCTTTTCCTCTGTGGGATCAATTACCTTCTTATCCTTTGATGCAGAGTCTGGCATGCCCTGCTGGAGCACAGAGGCAGGGGCACTGCCATAACAGTTTGGATCAAAAGGATCCTTCCAGTGCAAGACCTTGTCACCAGGAGGGCCAACGCAGTAGACATTCTGGGGACCACTGCAGAAATGCATTGTCATGGCTTAGCTTTCAGCTAAGAAAAAAACGATCATAGTGCCTCCAAAGTGAAGTCAGAGCAAGCCGTGAAAGAGGAAAAACAGACCCCAACCAGTTACTGGCAGAAATTAAACTTGTCTCATCACAACTTTTGTACATCTCTGCCCCCCTCTCTATCTTTGGACACCTCCCAGAACTCATCTATGCTTCTGATGCTTATCACTCCAACTCTAGATACTATCATTGCCTATAAGAGACGTTAAAAATCCTTTTTAGCTCTTGACTTTTGGTAATACTTGGTGGCGATGAAGTTTACAGTACTGATGCTGAAAGAATTAGGTCTCCCATGCCAACTTTTCTAAGTCTCTGGGCAAGAGTAGATATTTTAAAATGTTGTATTGAAATTCAGGGGCAAGTTCTGGCTGGGTTATATGCAAATGTTCAATGGTGGCGATGGGAGAAACTATCTCAAAAAACATCTCAAGGGCAGCTCAGATAGGGGTGAGAGGGGAGAGCAGCATGAGCCCTGTTCCCTCCCTATGCAGAGAGGTGGAGGCAGTAGCTGCATCTCCATCCTTCCCAGCTTCAGCTGGGAGCTGAAGACAGTGCACAGCAGCATTGCCGGTGAGGTGTAGCCTTTTGCTCCACAGAGCATGTACAGCCCTGACCTTGAAACTTATTGCCTGGAAGTTGGCATCAGGAGTTGTGCTTGACTGGTTCTTGATATCTTCTTGCTCTGAGCAATCCTGCTCAGCTCCAGCCCAGCTTTGAATAGATGCGGCTGCTTGGCGTGTGTCTACATGCTGCGGTGCAGTGTCTTCCTTGGGAAGCGGCTCCTTGGACTTCTCTCTGTATCTCCTGGTGACGCTTTTCCTGAGTCCTGGATTTGATGCATACAAGCAGGTCAGATATGACACACCTTGTGGGTCTTCCTTGGTACAGAGCAGAAGAGTGATCCCTTTAAGTATTATATCTTTCCCATGTGCTAAACAAATTGTGTTAAAACTGCTGTGTAAAGTGTGGTTCTGCATGGTCCCTATTGATAAAGCAATTACGGAAGAGCTAGGCTGCAACGTGTGTATAATCCCCCAGACGTCACAGGGAAACTGTAAGAACTCAGAATAACTCATATAGGGAGTGAACCTTGCAAACCTAATTAAATTCAGTAGAGATATAGAAGGAAGAGATTCTTTTCCTTTATGACCTGCCCATGGACAATGGGAGGAAAGATTAAATGCTAGGAAGGTTTCAGTATATTTGTTGTGGTTAAAGAGCCTTGTACAGGATGTGTCACAAGCAGTTCACTGTCTCCACAATGTAATTTAAGTTATTGTGATCCATATGGGTCGTCTGTTTTTCATCTGCTGTTTTTCCTAGCATGGGGAACCATGACTTTCTGGCTAATAAAGACATCTTGTTATGATGCATCTTATTATACCATGCAATAACTTGTGTGAATGATCTAGTGACCTGTAACAGGGCTCTGACATAGGGGGAAGGAATACAAGAGACTGGGAATATGTGAATACACTGTTCCCTTACTCTCTAACGGCAGTCGGATGGTGTCACACTGCCTGTTCCAGCCTTACCAGCTACTGGAGAAATCCCAGGGCTGCTGAGATCAATAGACTTTTTGCTGACAATTTCAAATGAAGGGAGTGATTTAACCCCAGCCAAAACCTGATGTCTGCTGGATCTTTGGATTGCAGCCAGTGAATTTGTCACCAGATTGAGGTACAAGGTGGCCTGAAGAAGCCAGTGAGAAGTGACTTACCCATAGAGATGTTCTGACCTACTCCTCACTCTTGGAACACAAAACCATACATCCCTTCAAAGGATTTTAAGGCAGACGAATGCAGTTCAGAGGAAAGGATACTGGGAGCAGTGAACAATTTAGAGATTTGGGACAAAGCATGTGAAAGAGGTCCTTTAGTGCTTCCATAACTTGCCCTGCGCAGGCCTGGTATGTGGGAGGTCAGGAGAAGGTCTTTTCCCAGGGAAGCTGACCTTGGCCCCCACACAGCAGTTGTCTTCCCTTTTGGCTCTCCACTTCAGCCAGAACATATTGCTCAATCCATGAAAGCCTTAGAGCATCTGCTTGATACACGATCCTTATTCCCACAGTGAAGATCCAGGAAATGGATATAAATAAAAGCAGGGCCAAAGAAGTCCAAGGTTAAGTGGAGGTGCATTCCTGCCCACCATTAGACACAAACAAGCTGGACCTAGGATGGCCCCCTCAATAAGGTACTCTTTCCTGGAGCAAAACTAACAGAGGAGGTGGGAAACTAGAACTTAGAACAAGAAAGGAAGCAATACTGAGAGGGCAAAAGACAAAAAGGTGCAATTTTTGATCTGCTGGAAAAAACGATGCTTGCTTTCCTTGGGCCCACCTGGCAGAAATGTCCTTTCACTCAACGAGGATTTGCAAGGACTTTTCCTTCATTTTCCAGACTGCAAGGCTGAAATTAGGGTGAATAGCTCCATCCCGTAGGACAGTGTCAGGCATTTCTCTGCAAGGCACACGATGTTGATGCTTCAGGGGTGCAAATGTGAGAGGATGCTGAGCGTGGACAGCAACTTTAGATGTTAGTGCTCCCCAGCTGAGTGTCCAGAGGTGTTCAAAGTTGTGGGGCTATTTTGCGGTAAATACGTATCACTATTAAACCCAAGAGGGGATCAAGCACTAGACAAGCCACTGAAGGCAGTGATAGTTTCTTCATTCCTTGATGTCTTCAGTGGAGACTGCAGGCTTTTCTGGAAGATACTTTTTAATCAAATGCTAACTGCTGAGCTAAACACAGTAGTTATTGAGTGAAATGTTATGGGCTACATTATTCCGCAGACTGATGAGCTAATAGTCTCTGCTAGCCTTAAAATCTGGATGGACATTTTAAGGGGATTCTATAAAAAGGCATCCCAATAAATAATTACTCAGGGTGGCAAAAGCTAAGACGTTTGTGAATTCCTTTGTGACCACAAGAAATTTGAAGACTGTTTAACATATTACTTAAGTGCCAATGAGCTCAATCTGACATCCAGCGATATGACTGGAAAGTCTCCTCTGAAGCCAGGTCACAGTCATGGAAATGGTGCAAAAGCTAAAGTCAGCAGGGAGGCAGGGCTGTGCCATCCTCCATTTTGGAGCATTGTTGGAGGGGAAATATCTTCCTTCAGGTTTTAGCTCTCATGGGAAGGTTATTTTGATTTTCATTTAGAAAACCTTGATGGGCAAGACTTGGGGCTGAGCCAGTAACTGACAGAGAGACAGATTGCATAGAAAATTCACCTGAATGTGCAAGAAATCAGCACGTACTCTGCACAGCTTGGAAATACCTTCTTCTCTCTGGAACTCAGTATGGAAGGTAACACCTTCCCGAGAGCTCACATGAAACAAATATGTCTCCAGCCCTGACGTGAGATCCTACACAGACTGTTGTTGAGCTGTGATCAAGGAAATCTTGCAAAGTAGACAGGTGGTTACCTGTCACGCTTGCTGCTGCCTTCACCTGTCAGATCAAGAGGAACCAGTGCCTAAACAGCCGGAGCAATGGCTGAGTGCAGATAAACGTGAGCCACACTGACTCCATCTGCTCAGTCATTCAGCACTCTGCAAGATGCTTGCTCCCTCCTAGGGGCTGCAATCGAAAAAGCAGCCCCTGATTATTTTTTTTTCCCCACTTTTTACTGAAAATCAGTTTCACCTGTGCTTTTGTGCATGTTCACTCCAGAAAGGGAGCTTGTCTGTGCCACTGCCTGAGAAGTATCTGAATCTTGCCCCTTTTGCTTGTGGTTAACAATGCATTCAAAAAGTCCCAAACTGAAGAGCCCAAGTGAAGGCTCATTTATAAAAATGCTGGTTGTGAATATAAATAATTGAATCATTCTGGGTCTGCTTCAGTTGGTTAAACAAGCTTAAATGTAAAGTTTCTTCTCTCAGATGGATCAGCCTGTGACCACTTCAACCATTGGTGTTTTTGTACATGGTCTAAAAAGTTCATTTTACAAATGTTTGAACATGCATTATGGGGGTTTATTTCTCATAGGCTTTTGTGCCAGCAAAAGCCAGTTGTTCCCACACCCACTGGAAAGAAATTCAACATAGTAGAGGGAAACTCATTAAAAAATTTAGACCAATATTCACAAAAATATTTTATCTTTTCCATCCCACTCCACAGTTACTCTTATCTTTGTTTGTAAATATATTGGGGGGAAAAAAAACCCTTCTTCCTAGGACTGCTGTCAAATGCACCACTTTGAAGAATTTGGCATATTCTCCAGTCAGCACATCTGGCATGGGTGGATGCTATTCAACAGACTGATTTTTTTTTTGGTTGTTATATTTCAAGTGATCCTGTGCCAAAACCCGTTCAGCTGAACAAGAGGTTTGCGCATTATCAATCACTCACTGATAACAACTGCCAACTCAAAGATGCATCTTTCCAGGCATAGCCTGCGTGCATGCTGGCTGCAGAAGCCAACTTCAGCAATATTGATACTCTACTGAGATTTCAGAGGAAGTGCAAATACAGAATACTTGACAAAAATAGCAATCTGCAGACTACGTATTGCTAAGTGCTATTTAATGATGCAGAAAGTTTTGGTATTTGTCTTTAACCTAGGAAAGAATACAGTGTTTCACCCAGACTGGGACAGAAAGGGGAAGAAAGCAGTGTCCTGGGATGTCTGGCCATTCCCCCAAAGTTGCCTTGCTCTCCTAAATCCCAGTTCAACACTTCAGGGAGCACAGCAGGCTCAGAGAGTTGTCTAACTGGAGAGTAATTACTTGTAGTCCCAGCAAAAGGCTATGCTTTGGGCTTTAGATTTTATCTTTCTCTTAAAAGCAAACCCAGAAGAGACTAAGGACTTGCTATTGGCACACTGGCAAAGGTAAACCAGTCTCTGTACTATCAACTATATTGGTGAAGAACTGTTTTTTCTACATTTTAACACATTTTGACTGCTGCTAGCTGTTTAAGAAATGTCTGTGCTGAAGAAGGTGCTAGGTACGGTCGTGTCCCAGTTAAAATGAAATTTGTTTTCTTTTACCTCTCAGTAAAAGAGATTAATCAGGAAATGATTTGGGGGTTCCTGAAAGCAGCTAAAACACCAAGTTGGTTGAAGCATTTCGGTATGTTGAGCTCTTGTTTTTCTAATGGCACTAATTTAGCCAGAGATTGCAATAAGGAAGGTGAAGAAAAGTCTTGCTGCATAAAGACTGTAAAGTGAGCCGTAGGGCCAGTCCCTTTGCTGTCAATGGGGCAAACTAGTTTAAGTTAATAAGTCGTACAGGTCTTTGCAAGGTAGAGCATGTAACAGCTGTGTGGTGCAACAGCCACATCGCATGAGATAAGGCAAAGCAAGAGCACTGAGCCCAGGCTTGCTGCAGTTTAGAACGCTTCGTTGGATGCACGTTGCTCTAGAGGGTTTGCAACTGAAAGAAAATTTTGCAAGAGTGTGGACAAGAGTGGAAAAACCTGCCTCCCCATGGGGAGTTATCAACATGGAGAGGGAGCCAGAAAGTTTCAGAGAAATAGCTACCAAGTGTTGCAGTGATGAAAGTCAGATTTTCTTTCCTAGACCTTACCCTCAACATGAGCTGCTCCTTCAGCATCTATCAGCTTCAGTGTTTCCAGCCCTGTGGAGTTATTCCTGTGCACAAACAAAAAGCCACTGTTGCTGCTGTGAGAGAGGACAAGACAGTGGCAATGTGTTCATTTTTGCGTAGCTGGGATTAGTATCATATACGAATGAGGAACATGCTCTGGCCCTGGCAAGCAAGTTGAGCTGAAATGTGTTTATATTAGGGCTATGCTATGTGGGGAAGAGACTGTAGACCCTGTGAAGACCTGGGCACTGTTTCTGTAGCACTGTGATGCCAGACAAGATGGGAAAGGCAGGTGTGTGCAGTCCTGGACACCCTTGGCTTGAGGAGACTTCTACATCCAGAGGGTCACTTGCTTAATTTGGAAGGAGTTGCTGAAGGGGAGGGCAGGGAAGACGGGAGTCCTGGGGGGAGGGTGAAGGCTATGGGGGAGTCAGACAAGGTAAATGTGCCAGCTACTGAAGGAAAGAGGAGATGAAAGGGAAAAGAAGAGTGGAGAACAAAGCAGAGATGTCAAGGAAAGGTGGGGAGGGGAAACAGGAGATAATGGTGCTAAAATTAGATAGGGAATGGGAACAGGGAGAGCTGAGCTGGTGCTCTCCCCTCAGACGAAATTCCCGCTGAACCTGCTAACAAACCTGATCTGGGTGAGGAAAGAATTGGAGTCCAGATAGGAAAGCAAGGAAAGCAGGGGGTCACTGCAGACCTGCAGCACCCCAAGCTGCTCAGAGAGGTTTTCCCTGGCCCCAAGTGGGACCAGGCCTGCTGTCCACAGGCATAATTTCACACACCCCCCAAACATTGCCTTCAGCCTGGGGCACCCCACCCAGTGTCTTTTTGGAAAATCAACATCTTGTGTTTATGAATCTGCTTTGTGTTGAACTGTTTCAAACCAATTTTTGCAGGTGATTCCTAATTATATGCTACAGGTCACAGCCCACAAAAAGCTAATGAAACCTTTGCCATCAATTAAATGTAATTTCTGCATGCTGAGCGGGAAGCAAGGAAGGCAAAAGGCAAAATCACCAAACTTTCCTCTGGCTGCAGCCTGGCTTTTGGGCATGGCTTATCCCAGTTGTCCTTGATTTGAGAGATTTGGGATGGAGGGAACAATGCTCTGCGTGAAATATGCTGCATGCAATGGGGGATCAAAGGACATGCGCTGAAGAGCATCCCTTCCACTGAAGCTTGAGCTTTTAAGTCACTGAAAATTCTCACCAGGCTTCTACAGGAGGCAGTTTCATATCACAGCTACAATTCAGACCAGCGAGCACACACTAGGACTGCGTGCCAGGGGAGCACTGGCTGATGCAGGGCCATTTCAGCTGCATGGTCCCTTTTCCTTCCAGGAGGAGTTCAGGATTATGCAGTTGTGGACTTTGTGTCAATCAGGGGATTGTTGATCAGACATCCTCTTTCATAATCAGGGAATGCATTATTGATCTCTTTATTATTTTTATTATGCTTGTTAATTTCTAGCTGCACCAGTTTCACTATGGGAACCAACTCTGGAACCCTGTCAGAAGCTGGACAGAACCAAGTAAGATCAGCTAGACATGGACTAGCAGTAAGAAATGTTTCCTACTTATTCTCTGGTGTTTGCAGTTCTGAAGGGTACAGAGAGCTTTTCTGCCCATGCTGATGACCTGAAGACATGCTCTGTAGGAAGTGGTATAGGGCTGAAGTCATCCAGCCATGAAATTTGCAAGTGAATGGCTACTTACAGTGTAAAACAATCTGACAAAAGTGTGGAAAATGGGGCCCAAGGACACTGTCCCTTTCAACACTGTTAAGTAGTGGTAAGAATAAATGTAGTGTAAACACTCTTTTCTTCCGCTTGCAAAGATGTATGTTTATCTTTTCTTGTATTAGCTGCTATGTGTTAAGTGTCTTTACAGATATTATTTGTACACTGAATCACATACAATATTCTTCAAAGTCAGTGGAAGGACTTGCACATCAGTGGGTTTCAGAAAAAAGCCCCCTCCTGACCCCTTGTTCCTCCCAGGAAAGCAGAGAGGTCTGTTCTCCACAGAGGTGGAGTTGTTCCCAAACCTCCCTGACAGCGAGGTCTATCAGGGTAAGTAAAACACGTAGTTTTATGCCAGTTTGTCTACAGCGGTCTGATGGCCGTGATGCATTTGTGCATACAACCCTTTGAATTGGTTCATCTAGGAAAGAAAAGCTGATAGTCCCAAACGGTACCAATGAGATGAAAAGTCAAGCCTTTGACATCTTACTGCTTTATTCACCCAGCAACACCTCTATTAAAAACTCCCTAGTATTTTCTGGGTGGCGTGGCGAGCCGACCATCAGCAAGGAAAGAAGCGGTTCTCTGACAGGTGAGCTCTTGCTGGTCCAGACTGGCAGCGAGCGTTGCTTGGTACTGCACATGCATCGCAGCACACCTGAGGATGGGCCTCCTGCATTGCGCAGCCTGCACAGCACCTTGCGCCGGCATCCTGCACCACCAGACCCCAACCCCGCAAGGTCCACAGCTCACCTGTCTAAGGGGAGGTAGGGTACCACGGGCAGCCGTGCAGCACAAGGCCTGTGCATCGGTGGCCTTTGCACCCCTAGGGCGGTGGGCATGCAGGGGTGAGCACTGGGGTGCAGCGCAAGGCCTGTGCATCGGTGGCCTTTGCACCCCGAGGGCGGGGGTGTGTGTGTGTGTAGCACTGGGGTGCAGTGTCCCCAAGTGGGAAGAGGCTCCCTTTCATGCTGGGCATCCCCCTCCCCTGCACGCCTTTGCACCAGGCTGTGGGCACGCTGTCACCCTCTGCCCAGATTTGGGGTGCGGGAGGGATAGCGGGGCTGACGGTGCGGCGGGAGCAGGGCGCTGCTCCCCACCCCAAGCAGCGCCTGGGGCCGGGGGAGCTCCGGGGCTCGGTGCCGCCGGGTCCCGCCGCACCGAGCCAGGCTGCGAGACCGGCCGACACTCGCACTAATAATAATGATAATAATAGTAATAATAATTAATGACAACACTAATAATTTAAAAGCAGCCGAAGCGCGGCTCCTCGCCCCCGCCGCGCGTCTCTGCGGTGGCGAGCCCCGCTGCCGCAGCGCCCGGGCCGGCCGGGGCAGCCCCCTCCCGGCTGCGGGTGCGGGGGGGCTGCGCGGGGAGGCTCGGCCTGGGCAGCCCCCTCCCTCCCCCCTCCCTCCTCCCCTCTCCTCCTTCCCTCCTCCCCTCCCCTCTCCTCTCCTCCTTCCCTCCTCCCATGCCAACCTGCTGCCGCCTTTGTCAGCGCAGCCCGGCGCTATGGCATCCTGCTGGGGCTTCAGGCTCGGGCTCTTCCTCCTCCTCCTCCTCCTCGCTGGGAAGCGGCTGCTGCAGCGGCAGAGCCAGCCGTGACGGCCGCGCTGCCCGGGCGAGAGGCAGGCGGAGCCCCCAGGTGAGCCCCAGGTGCGGGGAGGGGGGCACTGGTGTGCGAAGGGGTGGGCTGGCAGAAAGGGGCGCCGAAGGCGAGCGTCCTCCGCTCCCCAGCGCCCGGGGGTGCTGTGGGGACCGGGGGTGCCGAGGAAGGGGGCTTCAGCACCGGCTCCCCCACGCCGGGCTGGGTGCAGGTGAGAGACCCCTGCAGTCCCCACCGGGCGCCCCGGGGTACGACCTCTTTGCCAGGCTCCCCAGGGTGGGACTCGGAAATCTTGAAACTCCATCCGTGACTTTGGCAGCTCCACTTCAGTCCCGCACAGCTGGATCTGTCTGTGGGCAGCTGGAGGGGAGCAAGTGGGTGACCCCCGGCCTGGACCCCGGGGCCCCCAAACCTGGACCGGGGAGCCTGGAGGGATGGGGAGCGCCAGGGATGAGGACCAGGGAAGCTGGACCCACCTGGGTGAGCGAGGAAGCAGGTCTGTGCAGAGTCAAGTCCGGGGTGGCAGTGGGTTTGTTATCGGTTTGCTGTGCAAAAACCTAGGTTGCCCAGAGATGGAATAAATTGCTTACATTTAATTCAATTAGACCTTTTTGTGTCTTATCTGTCAGTGTTTGCAATGGTGTCTCCTAATACAAAAAATTTCAGGGGAAATGTGACTTGGATGTGCTCTGATAACATTAAGAAGGCAATATTTGTGTGTGTTTGTATGGGCCAATAGTTGGCAAAGAATAACCAAAAGCATATGATGCAGTAATAATTCAAGTAATTTATTGCACAGTTTTAGAATGATTGTTTGCACTTTCCAGACCATGTAGATACCTTAACCTGGTTTGCATAACTGAACAAGGCAAATAATCAGCCTAATGTTATCGTGCAAGAAAAATCAATGGCAAACCTTGTTTGGCTTGAGCCCTGACACAGCTGTGAGGGTATGCTGCCTTTATCCACAAGTTCCCCGTTTATTTATGCACTGGGAGGCTTTAAGAACTGCTGAATTTGTGGTGGGGGTGTCAGGGCTGGAGTGTTGTGCAGAGTCCTTTTACAGCAGAACCTGCTGTAAAGGAGGAGCTGGGTTTGTAAAGCGTGGTTTTCCAAGGCTTATTCACACAAGGTAAGAGCCAGAAAACAGAAACTTCTTCCAGTGGTAGCCCCCACCGAACCCCCCAGCGAACTGCAGATGAGGTTAGTGGTGGGATGCCCGGGAGGGTGCAGAGAGTGTGTTGTTCCTGTGCAGAACAGCAGCGAGCCGCTGGTGAGAGCGGGTGCACGAGCCCTGTGAGCTCCCAGGCTGCAGGCGTTCATCCCTGTTGGCTCTGGAGGGATGCATAAAAATCACACCAGTGAGGCAGGGAGCCAGTGCACATCTCCCACCTTCCCTGGGGACTGGAGCCCACCCTGCTCCCACACGGCTGAGGGAACGGTCCAGAGGAGGCTGCCTGTGTCGGGCTGTTCAGGAGGACTTTTCTCTTCAATGAAAGGTGGAGAGAAGCGATTGCCGTTGCGCGGGCAGAGCTCCAAAGTGCGCTTTTTAGTTTTCTTTTTAATGAGCAGCAGAAGGCAGGAGGAGGAGGAGGAGGAATAAAGTGTGCGGAAACCGGCATTGTTTCCCCGAGAGCTGGCTCCTGTGCGTGTGCACGGTAGGAGCCAGACGGGGCTCGAGGTGCTCATTCGTTCATCAAAAATTTCTTAATGTTTTGACAGGGAAATGGATTTGTCAGTATGGGAGAAAACAAAAACTGAATTCCATCTTGATGCCTTACACGTTTCATGCGAGGTGTACATTGCCTGCCTTGTTTTATAGTATCTGGCGCTGGGAAGACAGGCTGAAAGATTTATGAGCTCAAGTTAATAGTAAAACAGCATATTACAGGCTCTATATTAATGTTCTTCTTCACTGAAGTAGCTGGTTCTTTCTGGGGGAATTTATGCAAGGATCGCTTGCTCGCTCTGTCTGTCTGTTGTCGCCGTAATGGTATTATAGGGTGGCCGTGGTTAGCCACTGTGGGGGGAAGCAAA
The DNA here is from genome assembly GCF_963921805.1 of Phalacrocorax carbo. NCBI lineage: Eukaryota > Metazoa > Chordata > Aves > Suliformes > Phalacrocoracidae > Phalacrocorax > Phalacrocorax carbo. Next base: position 9,644,347 of record NC_087519.1, read on the forward strand.
ACAAGGATGCTGTTTCCCTCTTGGCAGGCAAATCAAAAGGAGAGGGAAATGATGACTCCAGCAACCGCATCTGTGTATTAGCTGAACCTGCTGTGGATATTGGGAAATGGGGAGAGCAAATGTCAGAGGCACAAAGAACAGGGAAGGAAATGAAGGAGGAAATAACAGGGGAAGATAATATGGTCTGTCTGCCAGTGGCCACAATTCAGGCTCATGCAAGGCATCTTGCCACCCTGCAGCTGCTCAGGGATGTCTAGTGGTGGGACTTTCTCTTGAATCTTGTGCTGGGATTTATCTGCCCCGATGTGTGCAGCCCTTAGCCCATGCAGTGGGGCAGGGTTTGGGCTGAAGGTGCCATGGAGGAAAGTGCCCAGGGCAGCTGGAGGGCAGTACTTATTTCATGAATTCCTGTGGATGGTGAATTTAAAGGGTAGTCAGAAGGTGAGATGAATGCTTTGCCTAGCGCTGATTTGGGAGGTGGTGAGGAGGAAGTGCGTTCTGGCTTTTCTGTGGGGAAGCAAGCTGCATGAAAGAGTACAGAGGTTCCCCTGGTCTGGAGGACCACAGGAGAGAGGTGTTATGGAGGTCTGATTCTTAAAGACACTGGAAATAAAACAGTATATTCCCTTTGTGTAGCAGAAAGCACCACTAGGGATGGAGGTTGCGACTGTAATACTCTTGGTCTTCTCCTCCAGAGGCTGAGATAGCAGGTTAATGGTAAGATGAGAGCTCAGTTCATTGCTCTTGGTGCAGGGCAAGAAGGCATTGATTTGTGGTAAGCCTGGAGCTCATCTGTGTGCAAGGAGAGTCAGACCCCATCGACTAGCTATGCAATATGATGCTGTACAAGTCCATGCTGGGATATAATGGTGCTATTAGAGCAGTGGATGTCGAATCTTAGGAAGCCAAGTCAAAGTGACCGTCCCAGTATAAATATAACAAAATCATTGAAGATGAAATATTAAGTGGCTGCTTTGGTCAGAGGCTGTATTGCTGAAGATTAAGCTAGATCCTGTCTGTGTCTGGTTAGCTCCATATCTCTGGAGACCAAAGTCAGTTTGGGGGTGGTTTGGAGTGTGTGTGGCTGGTGGTAGCGAAGGTAAGGCACGAGGACATTGGTGGAATTGAGGCCATCTGAGGAGGCCCTGTGCTGGTGCACTTGCTGTGGGGGCTTTCATTCACTTCACTGCTTTTGGCTGATTCATGACCCTGTACCCTCTCTAAAAGGCCTTCCTGTGCTTATTTCAAAGCTTTGCATTTATGTGCCATGTCCACGTCTATTCTGGTCCTGCTTTGAGAGCTAATGAATGAACGTGGACATAACAGCTGAGACGGTGCACAGCCAAGTGCTTGGCACCTGGGATGTGGTGGTTCCCTGGCTGACTTGCCAAGAGGCACCTGTCTCTGTCACAGGCTGTTAGGAGGCTTGACAAGAGACAGGGAGCTTAACGCGCCACTAAAAACTTGGCACTGGATTTTTACATCCTTGATCCAGGAAACAAGATTTCAAGGCCCTTTAATATTATTCTTATGGAGTAATACATTCTATTCTTCACAGCCTGAATCTGTTGTATGCTCCACTAGCAGTGTTTCTGATGCTGTGATACAAGGGAGCACCGATTTCCATGCCCATGCTGAAGCCCAAAGCTACCTTTCGCACCTAAGTGCGCTCACATTGGAAAGCTGTTTCTGAACAGCCAAGGGCTGAAGAGGAAATTATTCCACCTCTTAGCTAGCTTGCCTTTCCTCAGGGCCTACATCTGATTTTGCAACTTGCCCTTTCAATTCCCACCTCCCGTAGCTGAGTCTCAGTTGAGTGAATTGGCCAAATTCTTACCTCAGCAGGCTCAGCTCTGTCCCAGTCACCCTCATCTTAAAGCCTCTGTCACCTCCCTGTCCTCTCACCTCACTGCTTTACAGCTGACTGCCGCCTCCCAGGATTGGGTCTGGGAGCACAGGTCCCAGACTGAGCTAAACCAGGTCTAGCAGAGCTCTTCTGCTTGGGATCCGTGCTTCAGTGCTGCTGCCTTTCTGCCTGGGAATGGATTGGAGTCCCCAAGGCTCCCTGTTGGCACTAAATAAAAGCAACATGAGATTTGGGGGTATGCAGGGCTTCCACTGAACTTACTGAACTTGTTAGCACTCGGCACCTTTGAAAATCAGGCTGCACCTGAGTTTTACCAGATTCATAGTGTTCAGAAACCTTAACTGAAGTTAAAACCTCTGATGGGAGGGGCATGCTGAGAATGGCTTGGTACAAGCCAAAAAATTTCAAGAAGCTGTAACTAGGATATCCTTACTGGGGTGTGAGAGTAAAGACAGGGAGGTAGGGAACAAAATGGTTTGACAGTTTTAAGAAATATATTCTTGCAAACTGGCTACTTGTGTATTTTAGCAAGAGTATGAGTGGGGAGGAAGCAGGGTGCTGGCAGGCTGCTGCAGACAGCGGAGAGTGTATATCAGGCTGTGAAAATGCATACCCAGGTGAGGGTTTCGCAAGAAGCTGTGAAGTTAGAAATGGGAGGAGATAGTTGCTTTTGCTGGTATTCAGCCTGGAGGTGACAAAAAGATGGATTTCCACTCTTGTCCCAAATGGCAGATTTCTAACATGCAGAAAATTGACTGCAGTGCCAGTCCACGGGCAGCTGGGAAAGCCTCCAAGCTCCACAAGTGAAGTTTATTCTGGGAGTGCTTGGTGGCTTTGGTGGTAGGTAGAAGGGTTTGGACCTAGCTTGGGAGCTTCGTTGTCCAATGGTGACATGTCAGCGAAATACAGCCTGTTAAAAAGGCTGTGCCTCCAAGCACACGCTGTTGATAAAGGGGATACAAGTATCCTCCTCCAGCTTTTCGCATTACTTTCTAGAGCGGGGCACTGAGCAATATAAAATTTTTGCTCTTTTTGTCAGTTAGCAGAAGAGTTGTGCTGCTATGCGTAATACAGGAGCTTTAAAAGCAAACATGCATGCAGCAGAGGTGTTGGAAAATCCCTGCAGCCATTGGTTTCCAGAGTAGTGTTTATAATCACGGAAATACATTCACAGAAATACATTGCTGCTGCTCAACTTCTGAGCATACGCCATAGAAAGATGCTACTGAAATAAACAGCCAAGTCTGAATGGAGACTTGTTTCATATTCTTATGGGCAACCTGGTGGTTTTCTTTTTTCCCTCTGGAAGATGCTACTGTGGCTTTTCTTATGAAAGCTGATGTACATGGGCTCCTGATACCCAGTGTGCAAAGTCAGGGCAAGATGAGAGGCTACACAAGAGGGAATGGGAGCCCTGCATTCCTGGAGTGGTGCTCAGGAGTCCTGAGGTTTTTGGCTGGGAGGTGACTTTTTAAATGAGTAATAAGAAATCTTGCAAGCCTGACTTTTGTGCTTTGCCATTTGGGCGGATATTTTGCGCTTGATGCAGATGGATAGACTAGTTCCAGGGGTCATCTAAGGGTGGGAGTGAATGGGGAATAACCAAGACAAAGTGTCCAAACATAGGAATTGGCAGACTGCGTTGTCTTGTGCTCCGTCTCTCCTGCTAGCCAACAGCAGAGACACCAACAAGGATATTCACAGTAGGCAGCTGAAAAATAATCTTCCCCCATCAACATCCTTTCCTAATCCATAATAGCTAAAGGTTGGCTTCAGCTCTGAAAGCGCGGGAGTTTAGATCCTTCCCAAGATGTTTACTAGCATTAGCCGTGCTTGTTTGAGCTATTCTTGTTATCCACGTAAACGTGCAGCCTTTGCTCTCCACCTCTGCCTTATCATTTCAGGCTGGTGGATGGAGCTGCACTCCCTGGGTTTCTCTGGGAGCACATCACTGAAGAGGATGTTCTCTGTCCTTGATATTTCCCAGTCTTCAAATCCATCCTGATTGGCAGCCAGCCCTCTAGCATCTGCTGGATTGGTTTCAGGATTCAGTGGGATTTTTTTTTTTTTGTTTAACGCTTTCTGCTCTTTTTAAAATTTTGCACTTTATAGCTGAAATGGGGCTCACAGGTTTTTTGCATGGGACCAGGCAGCTTTTCCATTCCTGAATCATAAACCTAGGAAAAGGTATTTCTGGAAACAGTGTCATGGTGTCTAGAGGAGGTAATTCAGAGTAGAGGAGAAAAGAACGTTTTAAAATAAGCAAGATGATAGTAATTATGTGCTCAGGTAACTTCTAAAAACATGTCAGAATTTTATTCTCAGAAAATCTTCCTGAGAGCCATTTTCAGTCAGATAAGGAAACAGCTGGGGTTGTCATGGTGTAGTAGATCATCTGTGGTTAGGCTAGGGCTAGAATTATTGCCAAACAATTTGACATGTCTCTACTTTCAACCTCTCATATGTTGGTAAGAAATTCTGTGAAAGCCCTGTAGCAAGCAGGCTATGATTGTATATCTGCCATTGGTTCAGCCCCTTCAGAGTTTCTGCCATTTATTCATTTGCTTGCTTTAGTAGATACTGACATACATGAGCCTCTTTGGCTTAAATACCATTTAAGTATTGGTTTCATCAATGCTAGCATTACAGCCTGAAGTTCAGAACCATGAGGATGGGTTATACAGGCAAGCCCTCAGCTACACGGCTAGGGAGTCAGGTCCCATCTGTGCCTGAATTACAGGGTCCTGAATATTATCTGTGGGTGACTTACAATCTTTTTTTGTTTGCTGTTGTGTGTTGCTGTAGAAGTGGAATGCAGTTTCCAGGCTAAACAACAAAATACGCTTAAGCCATGGAGTCCAACCAGGAAACCTCGCTCTTCCTGGTGAAGATCTTGGAGGAGCTAGACACGAAGCAGAATACCGTTTCCTACCAGGACCTCTGCAAGTCTCTGTGTGCGAGGTTTGATTTATCCCAGTTGGCCAAGCTCAGAAGTGTGCTTTTTTACACCGCTTGCCTGGATCCTAATTTCCCAGCGACTTTGTTCAAAGACAAAATGAGATGCACTGTAAACAATCAGCAATCAAAGAAAATCATGGTTGCAGCAGATATAGTAACAATATTCAACCTCATACAAATGAATGGGGGAGTGGCCAAGGAGAAACTTCCAGTTGCAAGGCAGAAAGTGAAGAAGAAGGAGTCCTTTGAATCCTGTAGATCTGACACAGAAATCTGCAATATGGCAGACTGTGTGCCCAACTGTGAGCTGAACGACCAGGAGTTTAACCGAGGCTTTCCAGTCAGAAGGTCTTCAAAATGCAGAAAGATGGACTGCAAAGACTGTCAACAGTTTGTTCCCTCATCAGAACCCAACTTTTTACTTGGTGTTAATAAGGAAATGAAGGGCCGGGCTGCCTCTCTGGACAGGCTGCAGGCGCTGGCATCCTACTCCATTGCCACGTCTCCACCATGTGAGATGCAGAGTACATACTTTCCCATGAACATAGAAAATGAATCTATTTCAGACCAGGACTCCTTGCCTATAAGTGCAGGCATAAAAGAAACCTTCATTTCAAGTGATGAGCCGTTTGTGATGCAGTCGTGTGTCCAGAAAAGAAATATATTCAAAGAAGATTTTCATAATCTGATTACAATATCTCCCAACTTAATACCGTCCAACAAAAAGCCAGAAGATGGACACAGAGAGCCTCAGAACAGGAAAGAAAGCTCTAAGCAGGCTTTCTTCAACCACAGCTTTGAAATGCCATACAGCAGCCAGTACCTGAATCCAGTTTATTCTCCTATACCAGACAAAAGACGCGTGAAGCATGAAAGTTTAGATGATCTTCAAGCTTCAACATACTTTGGCCCAACTACTATTCTTGGTCCCCAGGACACCAAAAAGTGGGCTGGAAAGCCAACCAAGCAAACTGCCTGGCCAGCTAAAAGCTGGAGTTTAAATACTGAGGAGGTACCTGACTTTGAACGATCATTTTTTAATAGGAAGCAGTCTGAAGAGAAGCTGCGATACCAGAATTCAAACAACCCATCTCCAAACTTTCCTTCAGCTGACAGGCATCAGTCCTACCTAAACGCAAAGGATCAGCAACCAATTATGCAGGCAAACTATGCTGTGAAACCAAATGGGCATAAGCCCAAGGAAATTCCTTCCATTCTAGATGTGGAGAAACATGAGCCAGTCAAAAAGTTTAAGGATAAAAGCATTAATTGCACTCCTGTTCAGATCTTAAGCATTGACAGGACCACGAGTGTTGGGACACAAACAGAGCAGCAAGTTCTGGATCACAAGAAGTGCAAGGATTTGTGCGCGGCAGGCCAAGCCAAGTACGGAGAGCGGCACTCTCTTAAGCAGTCGGATGATGACTCTGAAATTGTGAGTGATGACATCAGCGACATTTTCCGGTTTTTGGATGATATGAGTATCAGTGGGTCAACGGGAGTGATGCAGTCTTCATGCTACAACAGCACCGGTTCCTTGTCTCAGGTGCATAAATCAGACTGTGAGAGCTCTCCTGAGCACAATTTGAGTAAAATCTCCAACGGGAGTGCCTGTAACAAATTAGAAAAAGTGGTCCGGGCAGATATTACTAACACAGATGATGAACTGAAAACTAGTGTCTGCAAATTAGTTTTGAGGATTGGTGAAATAGAGAAGAAACTGGAGTCTCTCTCAGGCGTCCGAGAAGAAATCTCCCAAGTCCTGGGAAAATTGAGCAAGTTGGATCAAAAAATTCAGCAGCCAGAGAAGGTCAGCGTACAAATAGATCTCAATTCTTTGACAAGTGAGGCTGCATCAGATGAGAGTAACTCCCCACAGATATTTCAGTGCCACAATACTCCTCATGGAGGCAAACTAGAGAATAATCCAGAATGGTGCTGTTCAGATGCCAGTGGAAGCAATAGTGAGAGCCTTCGAGTAAAAGCCTTAAAAAAAAGTTTGTTTACTAGGAGGTCATCCAGATCATTAACAGAGGAAAATAGTGCAACTGAATCCAAAATAGCAAGTATTTCAAATTCTCCCCGAGACTGGAGAGCTATTACTTACACCAACCAAGCTGGCATTACGGAAGAGGAGATGAAAGATCGAGATGGAGGAGAAAATAAGGACTGGCATAGGAAATCTAAAGAGGTAATTTCAACTTTAACTCACATAATAAGCACTTAAAAATAATCTAGTTATGAATGTCTTCCCTAGTCATCACAAGCCTCAGGGTATGACAATACTTTGCCTGCCATATTATGCCTGTCTTTATTGTTACCATAATTGAGTGATTTTGTACCTGTATGTTCTTGCTTGGCAGCTGCAATATGGTCAAGTTGTTCCTCAGAAGCACTTTGCTTTTTTGAAAGGGGGTGTGTGTGTGTGTAATGTGGGTGAGATCTTTGGAAGATGATGGCATTCTTCATCATCAGTGCTGATATAAGGAAGCTGGGTAATTACCTTGGTGAAAAGGGTGTGAGGAAAATTGAAATTCTCTAGTGGTTGTTTTAGAAGGGATATTTTGAAATTGCATTGAGATGGCTTTTATCAGAGAAGTATGTGCATATTTAAAAGGCAGCAAAATAGATTCATGGATTCCAATCTCAAGAAAAGAATTCTTGTATGTGTACTGTGAGACACAAACTGTAGTTATGTTCTTTATATCTGGCTTTCACAGTCATTTATGTGAGTCTTGAGGAAACTGAGGAAATGCAGCATAGTTGTGGTCTTGTTTTGGTCACTCAGAAAAGCTGCCCATCCTTCCCAACAGCTGCCTACTTCCATCTTCACAGATTGCACAGCTATTGTGGCCATCCTTGCGCTGGGCTCTGGTTGCTCCTCAGTTGAAACTGTGCATGGTGTGGGTGGTTGTTTCTGTTTCATGGACAGTGGAGAGGGTTGGGGGTCCTTCAGCCCTTTTGTCAATCAGGACCACACAAAGGGCAAATTGTGCCTCCTTACGGGGATGAATGAGGGCAGAGAAGAGCTGAGAAAGGAGAGGAAGAGGTTTGATGGAAATAAGTGTAGTTGGATGAACAAGAAACCATAAACCATGGGTTATTAGCAGGTTGCAGAAGGGGAAGAAGGTTAACTTCAGTAAGCTCAAACCTTGGCTTTTCTGTACATTGATCTGCCCAGGATGAAACACTGGCTTTGAAAGTCCCTTCCTCACTCCTGTAGTAGGCCATGGCTGACACTGGATTGGTACTATGGATGGTGTGGTGTTAAGGGGGTGCTACCTGGGGGCTTCCCATGGGACTTCTTCATGTCAAGATTTGATCTGGAAACAGAAATCTGGAAGCCTGCATGGGGCTCTCAGCTTTTCCAGATCATCTAGGTTTTTCTAGATGTCAGAGCTGTCTTCAGAATAGTTTTATAGCCAATATAGCAAGTAAACAGTACAAAACCTAAATTTCCTCTGTTGAATCGGCTTTGTGTTCCTGTTATGGTGAACAAGGTGTTGTGCCTGCAAAATACCTCTTTGGTCTGATTGTGAGAAGAGGGTGGGCAAATGGATTAATGCCACCCAAAAAACTTTGTCCTAGCTGGTACTTTTCTTACCATGGCTTAAGCAATATCATATGGTGAGTCTGAAAGGAATATCTCTGTCCTTTGTGTTTAACCCCCTCATAGTCCTGTTTCTTCTCTCAAATTCTTTTGAACCCTATTGCAGGCAGACAGGCAATACGAAATCCCACAGCCACATAGACTCTCTAAACAACCAAAAGATGCTTTCTTGATTGAACAAGTCTTTAGTCCTCATCCCTACCCTGCATCACTCAAGTCACACATGAAAAGCAACCCGCTCTACACAGATATGAGGTTGACGGAGCTGGCTGAAGTGAAACGTGCCCAGCCATCATGGACCATAGAGGAATATACAAGGAATTCGGGGGATAAAGGCAAGATTGCAGCATTGGATCTACAAGTGAGTCCCATTTGCTTAATTTGAATGGCTTGATTGCAAATCGATGTTGCCAGAATATGCATTTAAGAAGGGGTTTGGATAATTCTGGAAGGAGCTATGTGGTGTCAAGCCTCTAACCTTACTGATCCCTACCCATCCTGGCCAGGGACAAAGAAAAGTGTGGATGTTGATTGCTGAATGGTGATCCTTGACAGGTTGGTGCTCCCAGCTTATTCTGCAACGGAGAGATGTCTGCTAAGCCATTGTGGTCTTTGTAGCTCTGAAGAAGAGTTTAGGGGTAAAAGGGTGCAGAGATGAACCGGTCCCTAACTGCAGCAAGGCAGAGTGGTGCAGGAGCTAGCATTGCTGCTTTTTCTTCTATCCTTGTCCTGTCTGAACTGTTCACAGAGAATTTAAGTGTTAAGGCTTTTTCCATTTTGCTAGGAATATGAGACACAAAATGCTTGTAGAAAACCCTCAATACCATGACTATTTTTGAAACACATCACCATTGCAGCTTTGAAGTGGCTGTTGGAATCCAGAGTCATGTGAAAAGCAGACTAGCTACTAGTCTGTCTTGCCTGCATTTTAGTTCAGCTTGGAAGTATGCAGGCTCTTCTGCAACAAGCTGATCAAGTTACTGGGAGGCAAATCCAAAATTTGGATTTGAATTTTCCCAAACTGTGGTGTATTTGAAATCACAATCCTGCTATACAATGGACCACCCAGGCCCAGGACTGTGTGCCCACATTGGATACCCTGTCTAGCCTGATAGACACAAGACATCTTCTAGGAAGGAAGATACCTGATCACATGTTTAAAAGGAAGCATGATGAATGCCATCCAAAATGTGTAAAGACCAAACATTGCCATATTTGGTCACGAAACACAAAATGCATCACATAATGAAATCCATACTGATGCACAGATCACTGTGTATTGTTTATATGCTTTCATACAGCAGCATGCAGAGCCAGCGGGGGAATGGTGCAGACCTCAGATGTGTTGGGCTCCTCGTGTGTGTGTGTGCATGCCTCAGAGCACAGCAAGCTGCCTCAGCTAACTACAGGCTTGGCAGCAGCTGGGTTACACTGACCTACAACTCAGGGCTTATCAGCACCACACTAACACAGCTCCATGATCAACAGTCCGTGTGGTGCAGCCATACTCAAGCAGGGAGTCTGCTTGCCTCCAAAGCTTTTCTGCCAGGAAAGGTGGCATGCAAGAACCTGAGACTTGCTGCTCCACACCAGCTCTCAATGGCTCAGTGCTGAGGTACTTACCCCAGCCCCAAACCCATCAGACTAAGCCCTAGTAGAGCATCAGGATACTGTGAGAAAGACTCGGATAGCCCAAGGAGAACTGCTGTGCCTCAGGACCCCATGTTAGCTGGTTTGGAATGAAAACCATCACACACAGAGTGCTGTAGCGCAACTCCCACGAGCATTTTTGCAGGAATTTGTGCACAACAAATTTATCTCCTGGCTTGTCTTGTGCAAACTTCTCTATTCTCACCAGCCCTTGCTACTTGCTGTGGCAAAAGTGCACTTGGAGAAAAACCAGGTAGTACAGGGACCGGGCTGCATCTTGCCTCAGCTGCCTGCTGCTTTTTGGGACTTAAAAACCATTAGACGGCTTACTAAATTCCTAACCCTGGCATTGCAGACTGTATGCTAGAGTAGGGATAGGCTGAAAGGACTTCCTGTGCAGCAGGCAGTCACAGAACATCCCTTACCTGCTGCGTGGAGGCAACAAGGGAGGTGATATTTGGAAGCAAGTCTCCCCTGGGAGAAGCGTTCTCCATCTGCTTCTTGTAGGGCTGTTTCGTTCCCTGTAAGCAGCTCTGTGCGACTGTGAACAAACCAGAGAAATCGGCTTATTGCCATCATTTATCTTTAGGATAAAGGTGATAAAACTTTACTGGTTTGATTCTCTCCCTCCAAAAGGACTGTCAGAATTGCTTCTACTCCACAAAGCCCATGTCTAGACTTTATAATAGAGCTTACTGACAAACTTAAAAAATAGACACAGACTGATGAGTGGTTTTTTTTTTCCCCAGTAATTAAGTTTATTAGAACTGAAAGTAAATACATTATGCTTTAATGAACATTCCTATGTCTGGCAATGAAATGGGAAGGGAAGCTGATTAACTGTAATGGGCCTTTTTAATAATGCGTCTTCCTTCTGAAGTAGTTAAAAGGTCAATACCAAGGCAGAGAGGTCCAAAACTGCAATTTCTTTGAAGCATAACATGGCTGTCTTTGGGGTTTTTCTACTTTTGTTTATTTAAAATTTCTCCTGGCACTTGACAAGTCTGCTGAGTTTTCCTTTAAAAAAGAAATTGCAAAACTAGTCAGGCCAAAGCTTGTCCCAGGTGCGGGGCCGTATGAGTTCTCGTTGCTTTGCTTTGTGTATGATGACCCACTGGAACGAAACATTGTCAGGCCATTTTCTGATGCCTTTAGAAAGAGGTTGCTGATTTTTTTTTTTTCAGAAGGCTGGAATAGGTCATTCAGAGCCCAGATGGTACAATCTTAGAGTCGGCTGATGATCTCTGTTTCAGCGTACTAGCGCTATCATAGAGATCTCCATTAAATGATCATAAAACCGTTGCTCAATTTTAATTGTTTATTTCTGAGGTAGCTATAAAATCACTTCTTGTGGTAGTTTTGTATGTAAAGAAAACACTCCTTTTAGGCAAAGCAAGGTTTCAACCAGTAGCTCATGGCTACAAAATCTGAATTAGCCAATTAAAGGCTTACCCAAATCCCTCTCAAGTCAGCTGGAGTTTCTTTGTGTTGAGTCCCAATGAGCTTTGGATCAATTCCATTATGAGCACAGAAATGGTGTGTGTTAGGATGTTCTCACTGGAACATTTTTATGTGGAATATTTTTAATTTTTTTTAAAGAAATGGCCTTTTGGAGTCATCGACACAGGACACAGCTTTAAGGAAAAGCTGTCATTTTTCAAAATATTCTTTCTGTATTCCCTTCTGCTGGTAAATGTAATATAATGCCTAGTGTTTGGCTTCCCCCCATTTTACCCCCATTTTCCCTAACAGAAAGAATGAAGGGGAAAAACCAAGCAAAGTGGAAACTTAAAGGTTGAAGAGCTCAAATTCTAAGGAAGAGAAAACTAAAAGGAAAAAAAAAACCAAAACACATTCAGATGGAGGCACTGATAAAGTTCCCCAGGTTGCCTTTAATTTTCTGACCAATTCAGATTTCCTTCACTTTTATTGTTTTTGGTTTGTAATTTTTTGTTACCTGTGGGGAATGGGAGGGCAAAGTCTTCCATGTCTTAAGCACACTTTTAAAACGACCTCCAACCCAGACAGGCTCAGACTTTGGCAGTGAGCGGAGTATTGCTTCCTGTGGAAATATAGATTGTGTCATTGGGGTTAAATGGTCTCATCTGTGGAGATGGTTCAGAGTAATGTGCAGTATCAAATCATATGCCAGGTAACCAGTTCCCTTTCTTGTCTTGCCCCTAAAACTGTGACAGGACCAAGGTGTTTTTCAGAAGATGGAGCTGGAAGGAGAGCTCGAAGCTGAGGGCTGCTCTGTCCTGGGTGATTTCTTGGAAACCCACTTGCAGCTCCTCTCTGTGGGGTGTTTGGCACCTGCTGCCTGCAGCTGTGTTTTTCCTTGCTGAAACGAAGGGCTGGTGTCCCCACACGTGCTGTTCCAGAGGGGGTGTGCAAATCGCCTGTCCAGAGGGGCAGGGTGACAGATGGGTCTGGGCAATCACATCCTGCAAACAACTTCTGGTAGCAAAATTAGGGTTAGCTTTATAAAATGTAGCGCATGAGGAGTATAAGTCAAGAACCCTTCCCATCAGCTGGGCTTTAATGATTTAAAAAGCAGTAACAGGCTGGTAGTTGCTGACATCTCTGCTGTCTAGCAGATTAAAGAGATTTTATTTAAATGCCATCCTAGATGATGAAGTTCCTGGCAAATCAGAGGTACGCGAGGGATTTTGCAGCAGAATTATACAGTTGTAGGAGTTTATTTTTTGCAGTATTTATTGCCACTTTCGTCAGCCTTACAGAACTGGGACCAGGTGTTGATGGGATGTGAGAAGCAGCAATAACCCACTTTATCCTGACAGCAGACCCAGATGCAGTTGGGAGGCCTTCAGGCACATCAGCTCTATTTTATTAATGACAGATCTCAGACAATTAACGACTGTTTCCTTTTAATTTTTAGACTCAAGAATCTTTAAACCCAAACAACTTAGAATACTGGATGGAAGACATTTATACTCCTGGCTATGATTCCTTATTAAAACGCAAAGAAGCCGAGTTCAGAAGAGCAAAGGTTTGCAAGATAGCTGCTCTGATAGCAGCGGCAGCTTGTACGGTTATTCTGGTCATTGTAGTTCCCATTTGTACAATGAAATCCTGAACCTGTGGACAGACCCGTAACTCCCAGCCGGCCGCATGTATCTCAGATAGCTCATGCTGTGTTTCAAACGTCTGATGGCAAAACTGTAAGGAATTTGCTAAGGAAGAATGTTCTGAGGATATCCTGTTGGAGAGTGCTGTAAATGTAGGCAAAACACAAAACAACAAGAGACTTTTTTTAAAAAATATTATTTTAAAGAAGACTGTGTGGTGGAGTTAATGGGAACTTGGTTCAATTTTTATGCATTTTTAAAAGTGCAATATTTTTTTTTTCCTAAAGAAACAATATAATGTTTTACAGAATCAGAGACTGATGAGAATCCAGGCAAAAGAGGAAGGTTGTCTGAGCTATGTTGCATTTAATGGAGGTAGCACTGTATAGAAGGGAATGTTCAATATGCATTACATCAGGGAGCTAAGAAAGTCTTACAGCTCTCTACAATGTAGAAAACTCTGAATGTATTTGTATTTATTTTATAGTATTTATGTATTTCATGATCATTTGGTTGAAAGCAGACTGTGTAGCCATGAACAGAGTCATTCCTATGTTCAGATTAAAAAGGGCTCTTTGTATTTGGTCTTGCCCTAAGACCCACTCTATCATCACTGAGTACTTAGATAAGTGCAATGTGCTGCAGACCAAAAAGATTATGTTTTAAAGCAATCACAAGAGGTTTTAGTTGCTTCTGTTGAATAACATTTGCATAGAGCTGGTAAACTTGCCTTGCCAAAAGGGTATTCTTTACCTCCACAGACAGTGAAATTGTCTCAATTTCACTCCTGCCAGCAAGCAAAGCTGGCAAATCAAAGCAACGCTCTGTTAAAGTTCTTGGAAATGTAATCTGAACAGTTATAATTTTTTTCACAAAGTCTTCGTGCCTTTTTTAGACTGTAGATTAAATAGAACTGTTTAATTTTGCTATTTTAAGCTCATAACATAAATCACAGCATAATGGGTACTAATGGAGGTTCTTTTCCCGCAAGCCTTCTGTACAGTTCAGAGTGCTCCTCAAACAGCAGGGCTGGCGGTTACTGAGCACTTACATTAAGGGCACAGTTTTTCAGCACTAGTGGAAACTTGCTGTTAATGCAATGCATTTGGCACAGGGAGATCTTTTTCTTCCCTCTTGCTAATATATTTAAGAATGATGGGTGACTCTACCGGACAGCAAGCAGTCTGTATCCCATGGGAAATGACCATTTGATGCTTTATCCCAAATGCAAATAGCAGGTTCAAAGGAATCCTAAAGCTATGACAAAAATTACCTGCCATGTTTAGTGAAAGCAAATACACAGACAGTATTACTCTTCTGTCAAGCATAGATGGAAAAAAAAAAATCCAGGAAATAATGTGATCTTGCTGGTCCTCTAAGGGAAAGGAGATTCTTTTAGTGAATGCTCTTTATGTAGGGCAATTTGCTTTCTTCAGAAGCAGCCTCCCTACACGATGACACAGCAGCAAGGAAAGCATCAGATGCTTGTTCCTCCGGCTCTCTGGGATGTGCTGCACTCGCTGTTTGTTTCTGGCTGGTTTAAAAAAAGTAGCGAGGAAAGAATGTGTGGGAGGCAAAGGCTTTGTTGTGACTTTAGATGTGTGACAGTTCTTTCCTGCAGCTGGAGATCTGTTTATGCGCTGCTCGTGTGCTGTATTTTATTTAGGAATAGGTGATCCCAGGGATCACCTCTCTATCAGGAAAACAAGTGTAAGCACAGGGTCGGGTCCCCTTGTCCCCTCAGCAAATACAGAACGAGGATAAGTCCCTAGACCAAAATCTGCACCTGCCTGGCCTGAATCCTGACCCAAATTCTGTAGCTTTGTCCCATTCCTAATACCAAGATTATTTCTCTTTCCTCCCAGATGCTGCAGGATGGATTCACAGCAGGGAGGGAGCAATTCACACTGTCTATTTTAGGCTGCCTTCGGCTATGGTATGATTCAGAGCACCTGAGTTTAGGAGCTCAGGATCCATACGTAGTAAATATAGACAGGTAGAGAAACCTCCTGGGATGATTCAGAGCTGCCAGCAAGATGTCTAATATTAGACGTGAATGTGCTCTGGAGGGCATTACTCTGCAGTTTACCTTATGCACAATTTAGCTGATTGTATATGTAAAAAAAAAATCTATTCCTGGTTCCAGGTAGTGTCAGAAAGCCCTTCTACGCCCTTCCTTGACCCAGCAATAGCAAGCGTGGGGCACTGTCAGAAAGGCCAGCATGGCCCTGTGGTGGCACAGTGTCAGTCCCCTGTCTGCCTGTGCTGGTGGTGACAAGTCCCTTGGAGGGGCAGGATGGGTGTGGGATGGACACCAGGCAGACCCCCCACCCTCACCAACCCCCCTGCCCCGCTAGCATGAACGGTCTGGCCCTGCTGCTTCCCAACCTGAAATCAGCAGCATGCCCTCCGTTGCATCTTAGTAATCTGATTTTAGAAAAAAACCTGAATATCTAAGTGGAGAGGTGAGAAGGGTGCAGGGGATGTTATTGATTACAGGGGCAGGGCTGTGCTTGCACTGATGCATTAGAGGAGATGTAAGGACCCCTGTTTTGACTGTCCAGGGATTTTTTTTTTGTCAGTGCAGGACTCATCCAGCTGGCACCGGATGAATCTTTGCATTAGAGATGCCCAAAATCCTGGGAAGGATTTGGCAGGTTATGGAGCGGTGGGTGACGTGGGCGTGACCCAACCCAAGCACTCGGCATCCCAAGCATCCCTGCTGCTCCTAATTTACTGAGGTGCTTTTGCCCATCCTCACTTTGCGCAAGCAGCCAGTGGCGCCTGCCTCCATTAGGGTAGGTGGACATCATGGTTTGGCACAGATCTCTCCCCCATTTGGGGCTTGATTCACTTCCCACAACCTCTGGGAGCATCTCCGTGGTGCCGGGAGCCTGAGGGGAGTAGGGAAAGCAGAGCCTGGCTCCCTGCCTCCCCGCTCCACAAATACCTCTGGGAGCCGCTGCCTCGCTATCTGCTCCCTGGCTGCCTCCAGCAGCTCCTTGGCACCGCCGGGATGTGTATCCCTAGCTGTTCCAGAGGTTTTTACATCTGGCACTGAGCTCTTCACTTAAAATAGGTAAGGAGCTGGAGCAATGAGGTGCTGCCGTCGGAGGAGAGCAGCCTGGGAAGGAGGGACTCTGTGGTTCTGCCCAGAGTACACAAGCTAGGTGAAATCTTGACAATATTAACCTGCAAGAACATTGTGATCAACCTTGTGAACCAGTTATCAACTAGTATATACTGTATACTATGTGATAGACTTTTGTATTTAAAAAAAAAGCAAAAAACAAATTAAAGATATAGGTACAGTGTAATCCTTGGTGTGATTGAAAAAAGTGTCCTAGATTGTCTTACTTAATTAAAATAATGATGAGCATATTGAACTGTTTTTCGTATTTATGCCTTATAAACTTGATATATTACACATGATAAAATGAACCTGCAAGAATTATACAAAAGGTACTCCATTTTGGGGGCAAATCCCATTTTCTTCTCCTAAAATGAAAGTGCTGCTTGAAATCAGCTCAGTAAATTATGTGTGCAGAAGAGGAAGAGCAGGATCTGTCCCCAAATGAGTTTTTAGGATTTTTTTTTTTTTAATGGGGCTTTGGTTAATGTACTATGTAATAATTTTATTTTATAAAGTTACTGTACAATGTTGCCTTTTGGTTCATTTAAATATAATACCAAATAAACTTGAAAATTACAGCGTCCTAAGTTTTAATGAAACAGCTATAATAATTTATTACTTCATTGCTTTTCCTCTGTTTTTTTTTTTTCCCCAGGGACATCAAGATAGCCATGGAATATGAGCATCTCAGTGTTAAACAACTAAGCAGCCTATCTAGTTCTTAGCAGAATTGCTAATGGATTTCTTACTTGTGAAATAAGATGGCAGAAGATAATGAAAAATGAGTTTGTTGGGTTTCTTTTAAAAGCTCCTTTGCATCACATTGTCTGGGCTTCTGGGAGATTAGCTCTTGACACTAATCATAATATTTCATTTTTTAGGTTATTTCATGACTGAGTTTGGCCTTATCAACTATTTCAACAAGGTCATGACTGATATTTTGGCATCTGTTTCACTTATAAGTTTATGCAACCACCGTCCCTTTTAGGTCAGTACTATAGACAACTATTTATAGTCACCCATCAACAGGCAATCAGTTGCTTAGGATCTCCATATGAATTAAATTTCCTGCTTTTGACTTGTTAATCGCAAAACCAGGTTGTTTTAAAATTGCAGGTGTTGAAACAAAGACAGAGCTGAGCCCACTACTGAAGGTAATCCAGCAACAGAGGTTGCAAAGGGGAGCCACAGAAAAAGAGGATGTGTATAAATAATGAACAATGACATGAAAACATAGTAATGCAAGGTCTCATTTTTCTCATCTCTACAGCATAAACACCTTTAATGAATTGCTTTAGCAGTCCTGGTTGGGATGGGGATTGTTGAGTGCTCCCTTTGGGGCTGGGACACCGGCTCAACCCTTGGGTGCTCATGTGTCATCAGTCAGGCTGCAAACCATCACAGGTCCCCTTAGGACTGTGATTCACAATTTCACATTGGTTTCATTTTTGGAGATGGTAGCATGGATTTGCATCAGTTTTGTTTTTTTCTTGTACCCATCAAGTCCATAAGCTTACAAGTAGAAGTACCCTCTGGATTTTTATATTACAGCATGAATCCAGAAGCAGGAACTTTCATAAAAATGCTAAGTGTGACCAGGGTCATGCCAAAAAATCCGAAGCACTCTACCACAGTGTTCTTCAGCCAAGAAGCTGGATATGTAGGATATATAGACCTCATCTGGGTCATCGCTGCCCTGGAAAATGGGGCAGCTGCCAGGTTTCTACAGTAGCTGCTGGATAGAGTCACTGAGTCTCAAGGTAGGAGAAAGCTCCTACATACAATGCTGTATCAGTGACCAAGATGCAGCCCCATGCTCTCTGTGCTTCTTTGAATGTATTGCTCACAGCAATTAATTGTACTGGTAGAATAAATTCTTTATATTAGCTACAGCTTTGAAGAATGGCTCTGCCTGATGCACGAAAGAGTCACAAGAAAAATAGTGGATCTGAGGGCTGTATTCTGCCCTCTGAGGTGCTCCTGTGACTTCATCCCATTGAATCTGCACATGGAAGAAGAGAAAGTAGCCTGTAGCCTGCCTGTAGCTGTGTGGTCCTATTGAAAGGAAAGGTCAGTTGTGTTGGTGTGCACTTTGGGAAAAGGCAAGCACCTGTGGAAGTAATTATAAAGATGGAGTACTTTTTTTCATGTTATTTTTCCTTTGTTATCTTTTCAGGAAAGAGCATTATGTCTTGGGAAGTGCTGCTTTGCTATTAGTTCTCCAGTAAGCTTGGTCAGTTTGGATGACTTCTGGGACCATGGATGACTTGATCTCTTGCAGGCTGTTGTATCAGTCTTTACAGTTCACTTAGAAACTGGAGAAAAATCTTCAAAAAAGGAAGAAGTGGGCTGTCAGCAGCCAAGCTCCTCCCATAAGTAAGTTTCATTTGGCTTTATTTATTTTCTGCAATACGCACAAACTACACGTAGGACACCCATGGCGATCTTCCAAAAACATTGCCTTTAATAATTTCCAAGAAAAATAGACTGAGATTTTCAAGGAAGACTAGTTAATGGTCCTGGATGAGCCCAGCACAAGAAAGCAACTGTACTTGGCCTGTGCACGGTACCACTGGGCATTGCATGTCCTGGTGGACCAGCAGTGGATGTGATGAGGAGGTGTGCAGGGTTCTTTGCCAGACTAGGGAAGCAGTCCACAAGACTTAATGCAATATAGGGATGAGGAAAAATGGTGGAGGGGAAGGTGTCTGGATACACTGTTGCTGCTGAGGCTGGAAGCTTTTAGAAATTAAGAGTTTTGTGGCAGCTTCTTCCCAATTACCCATCCCAATCCTGCTTCTCCCTGCCCTCCCACACCCCAGATCTGTGGATTTTGGGATATTCCTCTGAGGCACTAAGCAGGTGCCATCTGTGCCTAGCAGGTGCCAACAGGACATACAGTACAGGCTCGGATCTTGGCTTTTCTCAAAGTTAACCAGATTTCTTCAGTAAATAGAGGGAATTTTATGCCAGGTATTGATCCTTTGGCCTCAACTAAAATTCCCTTGAGGTCTGAGACCTCCTTATCCCACTGGTGAGGCTGACAGCACTTAAAGAAGTGTGACCCAGCCCTTCCTCTCACCCATCCCCAAGACTGCCTTGGAAATGGCAGGGTTACAAAGGTGATTCCCATTTGCTTTCATGTTGAGCTTTGTAGAATTCGCATTTCCAAACCAGTCTCTGCATCCAGAAAGTTGAAAACTGATTTATTTGTTAACGATGAAAATAAATGGGTGAACTCCCAGGTAAGAATATACAGTTCTGATTGCTGGTGCTTTAAGAAAAATGTCAAATCCTGCTATTCACAACAAAATTGCTCTCTTTTTCCATGCTTATTTTGAGCTGGTATGCAGTGTGCTGTCTGCATGTTGTCCCCCAGCATGTGGTGGGGCTCCAGCCCATGTCCACAACGGTGGGTGTTCCCCCTGGAAAGGAGAAAAGAGGGAACGATGTATGGTAAAACAGCCCTACCTGGGAGAGGGACTAGAGAAATGCTAATTATTCTGCCTGTGCCTGGAAACGATGGGGAGACTGGTCCCTGTAGAAAAGCTTTGTTGTAAATTCTGCTTTAGTGACAGATAAATCTCTGCTTGTATTGAAAAATCCTCCTGATCTGCCGTCCTGCTGGGCTGACACACTTATTGCAATAAAACAAATCTGTGTTGTGCTGTGTGTTTTTCCCCAAGTAATGATGGGGGGAGAGGGGAGAACCAAGGAAGCTGAGTCATTTGTCTTCTTTCCTTGTCTTGGTAATAAAATATTGCTGTTGAACTTTACCCTGCCTTTCCTGTTACTTTCCTGTTACTATTTTTTTTTCCCCAATGGTTACCTTTTAAGAGGCTCGTAAAATTGCATTACTAAAATTTATGACTGTGTAGCAAATGTGTGCACATGCATTAATTCTGTTCAAGGCCAGCGTCTTGCATCTGCAAAATTAATGTTATGGTGCAGTTTCTAGTATGGCTAATGGCTGTTCAATAAAGCAGGGCTTATGCTTTGCTCACCTTATGGCACTTAGTTCCCTGAATCAGCCCTGTCTTAAAGAGTTTGCCAGGCAACAGTTAAAAAAGGGCTCATGCACAACACGTGCATATGTATTTTGATACACTTCTGTTTACGCAGTTAGAGCCTTGAAAATCTTGGCCTTGTGAGTTGGTTCCATTGGGTTTCAGCTCCTTTGCATGGCATTTAGTTCAAAGGTTTGAAAGCAGATGTCTCTGAAGAGAGTAGATTAAAAATGTGCCTCTTAACCATGACTCTGGTCTCTGGAGAGGGTGAACTGGATGTTAGTGTTACCCTGCAAGTTATAATCCATGCTATTTGGGAGTGAGTGAACAATAACAGTTCAGTAAATAATAAATTAATAGACATTATCTATGTTTAGGCTTCTGTTTTCTTGCTACGCAAAAAAAGTCACTTTCTGCTAGAAGGGTGGATTAGTATTTGTAGCCTTTTGCCAATTGAGAGAGAGTTGCTAATCTGGTATTGCAGGTTGAAGACAGTCATAACCTAAAGCAAATAACGAATGAACGAGGGTTTGTTTATAAGCTGGTTGAAGAGAAGAGGTTGGAGGAATGTTTTCAGGGTGCTGAGAAAGTTCAGATGGTGTCTGACATCGCTTGCTTTCTTCTTCGAAGCTTTGTCTGACAGCCATGGTTTTGTACGATAGCCTAGTGTTTGGGATATGGTACATGCAAGATCATTGCTGTTAGAGGTAAAAACCTGATCATTTAGGACTGAAAAGGAAAGTATGAAGTGTTGAGCAACTGAGATGTACTGGGGCTCTGGGGCAGGTGAATGACTGTTGGTTAGGTCCAAGTTACACTACACATGAGCCCACTGGTCCCACAGAGTGGGCTCCAACCACAAATGACCCTGGGCTTATGTCAAGTGATCGTTTAGCAAAGTGGTCAGTGATGGCAGCCTGCAAAGATCTGCTGAAGGACAAAAATATCCATTTATGTATGGGACCACCTGCACTGTCTTAGCCTCTAGGAGCAAGAGCCTTTTGGGGTGGCAGTGACACTTTTTCTCTCTGCTGGAAGACATGAGCTGACAAAAGTAAGGCATCTCTGGGATGGGGAAACCAGTGCAGGGGGAAAGATAATCTCATGTGAAAGGTCTCAAGGCAGTACGGTGTGTCTTCCATGTTTTGGGACCAGTCGCTTGACCTCTGTGGCCTTTAGTTTCATGCCAGTTATTCACTGTGTCCCTCTTCAGGCTTTTTCTTGGAACAGAGCTTTTCCTTCACCATGTCATCATGAGGTGCCCAGGAAAAGAGAGGCCACACACAGACTGAGATATCTTACAAGCATTGCCTTGATGCTTATAATGGCATTACCAGTATGATAAATAGTTACAGCCAGGTCAGTCATTACATTTGTAACTCTGGTGGTAATCAGAAATACAACACCTGGGAGGTATCTGGCTCAGCTTGTCAGAGAGTTTTGGTATTGTGAAAATGATGAATGTCACTGGGAAGGCTTTTTGGGGAGGATAAGAGGGGAGAGAAAAGCAGGGGAAGTGCAATGCTCTACTGGGATCACAGTGTTGGGAGAGCAGGATTAGTACTTCAGGAGATGGGCAGACAGCAAGCATCTGCTCTGGGCCACCAGTATCAGAGCACATCAGGAATGAGAAATTCCTGGACCAGTTATCAAGGAATCAGGAAACTCCAGGATACTGTACTCATGGGGGATTTTTACTACCCAGACATCTGCTGGGTAACAAATACAGCTAATCACAGCGATAATGTACAACCCTAATTCACTATAAATTTTCTCCCATATGTTTAGAATTGTGTTTACAGTAGGAAGTGAGGGACAGTTATTCATGAATCAAGGTGAACTGAGATGCTGGTGCAGAGTCAGCCATATATTGTGGAAAATAATGTATGTCAGACTTGAACAGAATCCCTCTGAAAGCATGGCTGTATCTCAGGTATTTTAAGTGAAAAATGTTGCTGTAATCACTGATTGCTTTTAAATGCACCTGTTGAACTCCTCGTTTCTCCATAACCTTTGTTGACCTTGAAGGACAAGTTCACAGAGTTGATGAAGAATTATCCGCCAGACAAAATATGCCTCCTCGATTTCAATCCCGCTCATGAGGAGGTGAAAAAGGGTAATAAAAAAATAAGAAAGGAACCATGATAATGGCTGCTTAGCTTACTGGTAGCACACAAATGGATGTTGTTTTATTGATATACCTCTATGGCTTTTCTTCAGTTGCAGGCAATAATTTTGCCATCTTAACTCACCATGCACCCAGAAGAGCTCTGTGAGCTCAAATATATCTAATATTGAGCTGGGAAGGAGGTGTCCCAGCTGCCAGAGCTCAGGGCTGAGCACAGTTAGTTACTGATGAATTATGGTGACTTTTCCTCCCGTTCAGCAATTCGCTGCCGCTTGGTTGTGCTTGCCCCAGCGCTGCCTTATCGTCAGCACGGGTTTATTTCAGTAAGGATGCCGTATGCTGAGCTCTGGTTTTGGCCACTCAGGGCCCAGGGATTTGCATAATGATATTTCTGCTTATTCCTCAATTACAACCTTTGAATATGCAAATCTGTTGATGCTGGTTACTGTAATCCCCCTGCCCTGGCTGGTCCCCAGCTGGGGAATTCATTGAGGTATTTGCTGGCAACAAGCGGTTTCGTGTTGGTTTCTCATTTCCAGCCATGGGTTAAGGGGAAAACCCCTTGATCAGCTACCTGAAATAGGAGGAGAGCGAAAAGCAAAGAGAGAGGGCTGTGAAATTCAGAAAAAGGGAATTTATTTTTAAAAGAACTTGAATGCCTTTTCCCCTGTTGTTTTCCTTGCATGTGCTCATGTTCATGCTGCTGGTGAGAGGTGGGATGGGTCGGCTTGCTCCATCCCACCCACTGCAGCAGGGTTTTGACCTTGCAGTTATGGTCCCCCATTTCTATCTGCCCTGGCTGCTTCCTGTTTGAAATCTGGCTTCAAAGTGAAAGAGCTGAGATAACAACCAACAGTTTTGAAGAAGGCTGTCCACTGCTCTCAGTGGTCTACTGACTGCGGTGGAGCTGGGTCAGTGTAAGGCAGGAGAGGAGTTCAGCAGAGACTTGCTTGTTTGGGTGGAGAGATGGGGAAACCTCATCTCACAGCACCCAAGCATGAGGGGCCTGGGTTACCTGTCCCAGCTTGGTTATCACTTTGGACAAAAGAAGGATTGGTGAATTGCAGAGTATTTTAGCATATGCTGAGCTGTACATACATGTCTAGAGCAGGAACTCCTCTTATTAAAACATTAATTGATTAACCTTTCCCACTTCTACTTCCAATATTTTTCTAATAGTATTTTCAGTATTACTTATTATATTTTCCACTGTATCTTTCCAAATAATTGGGGGTGAAGGTTGGGGTGGGGGGGGGTGAGGGGAGAGAGAGTGCGCAACTGCTTTATTTTCTGGAAGAAATAGGTAAAACAGGAAAATCAATGCCTTTTTAATGTCAAGGGTGAAATTCTGGTGTCATTGAAGTCCAACTTGCACAGACTTCTGAAGAGGCAGTATTTCACCCAAAATGCCCTGTGGGACACCTGCACTCCATGCCAAGGGGACTAGCATTCAGTCGGCAGAGACTGTCCTCACATCAAGCCGCCAGTCTTCTGCTATTTCTTTACAGCTTCAGCCCACTCTGCTAACACTGTGTGCTCTTAAGGCACCCACGGTAGCTCATATTATTCTTTTTCCCTCAGCCACAGACCTGCTAGCTCCACCTGCGCAGGCAGCACTCGTTGAGAGAAAGGGTTACTTTACATCTGAGTTGATAATGATGCTGTGAGAATGTCACTGCAGCGCAAGTCCAAATGTCCAGGGAGCGGTGTGTCTAGATGGATTTGAAAGGAACACTTTTGCCTAAGCATGGGAACATGTCCCATGCCATTATGTGTTAATGGATATGATTTATTTCAGAAAGAAGTAGACGAAAACCCAGGCAAATATAGAACTACTGATTTACGGGAAACAACACTGGAATATAAATACAGACAAGCAGCATATTTGTTGCTGATGATGCTATGTTCCCTGGGATAATAAAGCCATTTTGTAACTATTCGTCTGTGTCTTGAGCTTGTACACATTCTGTCTCAAAGTTTTTCATTTCTTATGAGGTTTCCTATCCTGAATATTTTTCTCAGATCAACAAAAATGGTTTGACATCCATTTGTAAAAGGCTTCATTGTAATGTATTAGTATGTTCTGTTCCCACAACAGTTTGTTCTCAGAATCTCCCCCAGTACTCCAGTATCAGCCAGACGTGGGGAAAGAGACCTGCAAATAAAGACGTATATTGTATCAGAGCCTGGTACTGAAAATGTCCTGAGCGTTCCTGATCTCTGCTTTCATGCCATACTTGGCAAAATCTTGTCATGCTCCTTCCCTGGAAAATTAGTATGAACTCTAAAACACTTGGAAAGCAATTGTTCTTCACCTGTTTTTGACCCCTTAATTGACTAATATTTTTGGAGGTGTTCGCCTTACTTTCACTGCAGGCATTTCTGCTGTACCATAAAAGTAATGAAAAAATAATGAGAGAACAAGATTTTCATTTTACTGTATGATAAAGTAGTACACAAGAATTATTTTTCACTATGTACAAATGAACGGTATCTTTTTTTAGGTGAATTGTAATCATGAAAGGGAAAGAACATCCTGTGAACTGGAGAGCTGCGTTTGGCATAAGTAAAGGACAGAACTGTGTGTATTATTTTATCATCATGTATCTCTAATCTGGAAGAATTCCTCTACAAACCTTTAGGAATAAGAGGGTAATCTAGTACCTGGTTTTATTCAGTATTTGGCTTGTCTGCTGAGACCAATGGGAAGAGATGATTTTATTATGTTGATGTTTGCAGGAAGCTGAGGTGATATTGCCAAGATTCTTCAAGCATATAAAGTGCCAAGGATACAGGAATTGACTCTTTATATTTCAGAAATGATGCAGATAAAATATAACCATTCAGAAACACTGCAAAGAGGGAACATGCTGCCATTTTTGTGTTGTGGAGCAACATGGCAATGTCGAAGCAAGAGCCAGTCCAGTAAAGGACAGGACTTGATAGATGTCAACTCATGGCCAAAGTGTCCCACCTTTCAAGTCTTGTCCTGACCCAGCCTCCTTATAGTTAAAAAATAGTAGTCACTGTGAGACTTGATGTGCATTAATCAGGAGAGAGATTTCCCTACACATTGTCAGTCTATGAAGCTGTCCAAGCCTTCCTGTCTGAATTTTGTTTTATTCAAGTTTCCCCCAATAACAGTGGGTTAATATTTCTACTCCTACCAGTTTGCCATAGGTTGTAAGTGGTAGAAGCGAATAAAATTCTTTAAGAATAAGTTCTGCTGCAATGATCCATTTTACTTAAATATGTGATCAAACGAAAATGCAGCTTCTAAAGAACATTCAGAATAAGAGCAAAATCTGGCAACTTGTTAGATGCCCTCAGTGACTGTAGTCTTACCAGAGACTTTGATCACAGTTTCCTTCATCTTTTTTCATGCTGCTTACAAAGTTACTCTATGTAAAAATGTAGTGTATGATTTACTTTAACCAAGGAAAGACAAATCCATTCTGAAGGCGGGAGATGGCCAATCTCTAGGCTTGAGTTGCATGTAAATCTTGAACAATTTTGGTGCCGTTGCTGTGTAGAGGATGTGACAAGTGACTGAGAGCAGGGCTGCACCAGAGAACATTGTAGTGCTAATTATTGACTATAATGAAGTGGAAAGGTGACCTTCTGGAGTCAGGTTTCATTATTTCAATCTCAGAGATTAACTTTCCCCCAAATTATATGGTATAATGGGTTTCTGTGTGCTAACTCTCCCACCACCCCGTCTGCACACCTACATGCAGAGCCATCTGGAAGATTTTATGGGCCAGGAGCCATACCCTGAAGCAGAACAGTCTTCTCCAGGGGAACTGTGGTGGTTACTGAAGGAATTCAGCCTTTATGTAGTCCATAAGGGATGGTTCCCACCACTGCTGAACTGCAGGTACTGCTCAGTTGCTGTTCTGTGACTAGCGCACTTCACTGCAGTATTTCAGGAGGAAAAGTGGAGAATGACTTTTCTGTTTGAAGCCATATGAGAGGATTCAGCCAGACAGCATGCAATTACTCTATCTGGAGCTGGGCCATAGGAGAGGATCTGTGGTTCCCCATCTGCAGGTTTATCTTCAGCACTTCAAATGAGAGATTGCACGAACACAAAGAAGTTAATGAAACAAACGTAGTTTCTGTCAGGACATCTCCTCCATCATGCCCACATCAGACACAAATAACTCACCAGTACGGTTTACCCTGAACTGCCTTTCAAAGGCTCAGCTTGCAAGCCCAAATGAAAGAGCAGCTGGAGGCAAGGAGCATTTCCCATTCATTCAGGTGAGTTGTGAAGTGGGTAATGAAAATACTATTGTTTCCCAACATGGGCAAAGTAGGTTATTCAGGCAAATAAATTCTGCCCGTGACTCTTTCTCTTACAATAGAATCTGTGGCCCTAATCCAGTAAAGCTCTTTAGTATGTGCTTAACTGGAAATTTGTGAGCGGCCCTGCTGATTGCAAGGGATCAGCTCTTGTGTTTAAAGTTAAATATGAGGAGTGGGAGCTGGCAGGTGGGTGGATGAGTGGTGTGATTGCCCAAGGGCCCTGTCTTATTATCTATGATTATACGGGTTTAACGTTTGCCTGGATCTGGGCCCATTTGAACAAAGAAGCAGGATTAGCAGGCGTGCAAATAGGGAGCAAAGCCAGAGTGTTCCAGCAGTGTTGAACACAACTTTGTTACTCTGACAGAATGTATAAAAGTGAATGAAAAGACTGTATGATTGCTGTTGCCATCCTGTTAATTAGGCTGAACTCATGCTTCATTAGTGCTACAATATGCTTCCATCTTAACAAAGCCCTGTTGGGTGTATGGAGCCACTTTACTATTAGTAAAACAAAGTCTTATCAGAAAGCCCTGTAATTCATTTCGTAAGACAAGTCATGACACATATTGTGTTGAAATTACACTGAAGAGACAGATTACTTGCTTAACATTTGCTTTTCCTAATGAACAGGAAAAGATGTTTTCAAAACTAAGTTATCTGTTGTATTGGGAGCTCTTCTGACCTCATGCCTAATTGCATTGCACAGTCCTTTAGCAGTTTCAAGTAGTTCCTAAATAATGTAAATTGAACCGAGCTGCTTTTGCTCTTGCACATTCTCTCAGTGGCATTGTGAAAATACTGTCAAGCATTAAAACCCCTGTTTCTTGCTGTCATTGCAGAAGACAGTTCTGTGTATAACCAGTACAATATCCCTGCAGCAGAAATGCAGCAAAAGCACTAGCACAACCCAAGTTCCCACATTCCCTGTTTGCAGCAGTATAAAGCATCACTGATTAGGCAGCATAGGAAACCTTGACACAGAAGCAAGAAACGACGTGCACTGGCTCATTGACCACCCCCAAGAAAATGCTGTGCTCCCCCAACACTGCCACATCATGGGCAGACCATGTTATTTGTAGAAGTGTTATGTGAGATGCTGACCTGGCAGTGATTTTTCTGTGGACTCATTGTGCTGGGAAGGGAGCTGGGATCAAATCAGGCCACAGGTCCCCACTGGCCTCAGCTGGAGATTGACTTAAGTCAGTCCTGCCCTACCAGACATCTCTACTTTCTTAGCAATGTTGGTGGTTTTCTGTGGCTGCCTTCAAAACCAGATTTCTGCAGATTATAATACATTAGAACTAATACACACACACACGCACAAAAAAAATCCCAAAGTGTTTTTGCTGACCTTGGTTGTTTGGCCCATCCATCTAGCATAGTGTATGGCAGCTCTGCAGTGCGGTTGGCACTGTGGGAGTAATCGGTCATGGGTGGAGAGAGAAAGCAAATGGGTGAGAAAGTGGATGTAGGGAGGAGTGACTTTATACAGGTCTACCACCAAGGGTACAAAAATCACTTGTGTTCATAAAGGTATGAATTTAAGGCAGAATAATTTCCCAACCTGTGTAACTAATTGCTAGTGACTGTTAGGGATGTGGGGGCACGTTGCGTTTTGTGTTTCTGTAATTTTCTCACATGATGACTTTCTCTATTCTACAGGCTGAAGTCAAATGGCAAATGTTGTCTTTGTCTCAGTACAGCAGGACGAATACCATGGTGCTCCACCATCTTCTCCAGAAGGTCCTCGTTTGATGGATCCCTTCTGGGAACACCAGTTGGCAGCATTGCTTTCTGCCACAGCCAAAAGCAGCCATGTCTGGCAAAGCAGGTCATGCACGGTGGAGTAGGTTCAAGTCCTTCCTAGCTCTCAGCTCTTCCCACCTGAATGATCTGGGTTTGCTTTTATTGGTGGTAAGATCAGGGAGGGGAGATGTGTAGCAACATCTTTTTATTTTCATGTTTCCACCTTGTACCATTCTTTAGCCTTAGTCATGTCTTCCTACAGTAAACCTAACAATATCTCCTCCCTCCATTTCCAGCACTATACCTTGCCGACCCTATATAAGAGGGTCATAACAGCACAGTCTAATGGAGAACAAAAATGGCAATGAGGTATCATTGCAAAAAAACTGTCTGAAAGAGCATCTCTGAACTGCCCACCAATTCTGTTTGCTCTTGCAACTCAGGCTACTTGTGGTGTCATCCAGCTCCAGGGCTAAAGGGCATTTATTGGTGTAACCATGTGAAATCCATGGATTTTATCCTGGCGTGGCTGCAGTTGCAAGCAAGAGCTGTGGATGATGGGCGCAGCCTCACGTTCGTGTGCCAGCTGCTGTGCGATTGCACATCCCCAATGAAATCAGCACCAGCCCTGCAAACCCAGGGGAGTTGCGCTCGTTCACACCAGATGAGATTTACTCCAGCACTCCGAAATGAGCACTGTGATATGAAATTTATAACAATGACTATTGGGAACCAGAGGTGGTTTTGCAGGAGGAGTATTATTTATTGCTTAAATAGAAATATCATGTTCTTACAGGCAGGGAAAATGTGCACTACAGTAAATTTGGGAATATCCTGAAAGATTTTGTTCCAAGATGGGATAATGTCTTGATGCCTTAGAAACACCATTACCCTAAGCCACGGTTGTTGTTTTTTTTTTTGTCAGGTTAGTTTGAATCCAGATCAGATTCCTTGCTCTCCTTTGCCATGCAGCTGTGGAGATGCTTGAGCTGAAATGAAGTGATAGGGCAGGACAGGAATGGTTGTTGTGGTGGTAGAGCCAGCTTACACTGATTTAAAGTGATCACAGAACTATCATATGAGATAGGTGATTGCTAATGTTCCCCACTGCTTTTTCTGTAGTTCCCCACTGGTTTTCTAAGCACGTTTTTGTATAGGTTATACACTTGTAACCAAAAGTGAATAAAGAAAACCAGTGTGTCAAATAGCAGGAACTTGTAACTGCCAACTCAGAATTGTGATTTTTTTAGTATATATAAGGCATAAGAGCATCTAATTTCCATTCTCTTTGGGTTTGTAAATACGAATGTGAAATAAATGACCCGTCATCAATGCTTTCCCACAGAATAACTTCAGCAACAGTACAAGATGCAATCCACTTGGAAATGTCTAGTCCAGTTATTCTGTGGTGGTTTTTTTTTTTTAGATAGCCTTCCTGGGGTGAAATATCACCATTTCTAAAAAGCGGATGGTCAAAATTTAACATGTTGACGAGAACAGGCTCCCCTCCTACTTCCCTGGGCTGGTGAACTGAGTTTGCAAGGGTGGTGGGTGTCATGCGATACTGGATATATTTTGCTTCACCTGTCATATGCCATAACTCACCCCAGTGTTTTGCATCTGGGTCAGCCATATCTTTATCAAGCATTAACATGCATAAGGGTTTGCCAGTACTAAATAAAAATGCTACTGAAAACTGCATTCTTCCACCTCTTTATTGAAGCGGATTATATTGTGTTTGAACTGTGTTTGAACTGAAGGTACACTCATGTGAAAACTTTTATATTCATAACCTACACCCAGGCAATAACAAAAAGCTCAGTTAATGAAAATCACTCAAAGGAAATCACTGCCCACCCCTTCCACGATCAATTAGAAAGATTATTCCGGCATCCCTAATGGTGCCACGCTGCTGTTGTACTATAAAGCACCTCTTCCCTTTAGAAGGCCAAGGTAGGGAGTCTGAAAATAACATGTAATAAACAGTGCTGGGGAAAAAACATGTATGCTGCTATTACCACCATAAATTCCTACAGCAAAGGACAACACTTGGACAGTGTAAATATACAAGGTCCCTCTGTAAGGCTCACATTCAAATGAGCACAAGAACAGAAGGTTTGGGGACAAAAGCTGTTGCTCAAAGCTGGGTTGGAGAGTTTGAACCACCTTTTCAGACAAAAGCTGGCAAAACTCTTTCCTCCTAGAGGGTTTCTGTCTTTGGAGGACAACTCAGTGTGGCTTCCTAACACTCAGTAGATCAAGGATCAGCTGGAAGATGACTGTTCCTCCAAATAGAGAAGAAAACATCCTTTCTGGCAGTATACCAGCAAATTCAGATGCTGTAACACCACAACAGATGGAGTAGCTGCCAGAGAAGAAATACTATGCGTGGAGTGGGGAATGCCACATTTTGCCACGTGGCTATAAGCACAGCAGTGTGGGCAAACCCTCGGCTTCTAGGACATGATGATGCTCCACTGGCTTTGGAGACATACAGCAAATTATACCAGTTGAGAGTTTGGCTTTGATGTGGATATTCCAGTTTCTAAGTGTGTTTATTCTCCTCCCCTTTTTGCTCTCCTCTGGTGTTGACAGCAACAGGTGTGTCTCAGGGATTTATTTTTCCCGCTGCATTGGAAGGTGGGCCTGAGCTTTAATGATGCAGAGCTGAATGCTGGAGTTTCTTACTAACTGGCAAAGGTCTTAAAAACTGAGAGTCCAGTATTTACCAATAATGAGAAACTGTCAGAATGGCTTTGAATATTTGTCTGATCTGCCAAAAATAGCCAATTTTTAAACTATATGAAAAATTAGTATTGCTAAAACATTACTTCTCATTGCAAAAAATGCACCAATCCTTCAAACATCATTAAGGATAGAATTCATTGACTTGTGCAAATGAAAAATGTTCATAATAATTTTGGTAAATATTTCATTTAGTGTAAATATGGATCCATTTTAAACTGCAAACATATGCAATGGCAGGTAAGGTTTATTTCAAACAGCTCACAACACAGAGTTGCTGCATTTTTCAAGTGAATCTTCCTTCTGCCCACATCTGGAGGCTAAAAGGGAGGAGAGAGAAGAGGGTGAACCTTTTTCTCCAATGGTCATTACTAAATCACTGAATAACTACTTTTTTGCTCTTTGCAGAGGTGTTTTAATATGCAGCGTGATTCACATGCTGCAGTATGATAGGAGAAGAGCCCCAACCCAGATAGCTAGGAACAGAAAATAGAAGTACTAATCTTAACTACCCCTGCGCTTAAATAAGAGGATTAGTGGAGCACAGCAGGAAAAACTGAGGCATTGGTTCCCTTTGAGCTAAACACTCACTCTTTGCTCTCTCTGTATGAAGATGTCATTCTGACATCTATGTCTAGCCATCTAATTCATTGGCCTAGCACATTACAATGCATTAATTTGGCCATGTTAATTCCTTGGAAATATGTTTCAACCCACTGTACTTCCAAAATCACAAAACAGTTGATTTAGCTTTACGCGCTTATGCGTTGTTGAGAAGATAGGCTGTTTCCTATTTGACTTTGTAGCGTTCACTGATCACACACTTCAGATCTCTTGTCTGAGACATTAATGAAAGCTTATGACCTTCTGACTGATGTGATTGCAGTCAGGAAATGTCTTTTTTTAAACTGGGAAGGTGCTTGCTTTTGTCACACCAGAAGATGGAGAAACTTCCTCTAATTCCCTCCACTGATAATTTTTATCTTTGCTTTGCTTGCTGTTTACGGCTGCCTTTGTCAAAGGGTGCTGCCCAGACCACCTCTGCTTGCAGAGCACTAATGAGCACTCGGCACTGTTGGTGGCTGCTGGAAGCAGTTCTTAACAGCTGCATTGCTGTCCACAGCAGGTGAGTCCAACTCATCTGGAAGGAGCTATAAATGAGAGGGTGTGGTAGTCACGGGCAGTGGGATTGCTCTGTGCCAGCTGGGGTCTGCCACATGGCTGTGCAGGGCTGCAGGGGCTCTGGCTTTGGGGAGTTTGTGGCCTTCTTTACCATGCTAGATCTGTTTGTCCACACTCCCTTCTCCTTCCCCCACCCCAGCATTTCATTTGCATGTGGTTGTTCATAACCACCTCAATCCCCACCTCGGGGAGGGAAATCCCCCTGTATGATGGGGATCATCTCTTGTCCCCCAACACAGCTTCCTCAGGGTCCTCCTCACCACCCAGGAAGCACACGAGAATCCTGCCCTTCACTGTTTGTGATTAAAAGCTTACTGAAGTCCATAGGACTCCTCTTCAATAAAACACTACTTTTCACCAAAGGCAACAGGTCAAAGTTCTCATTGAATTGCTAAGATCCAAAGAGATTTGCCCAGAGCCCAGGAGTCTGGTTTTCAGCTAGTGCCATCAATAATCAGAAGAGAAAAGGTAGAGAAGTGGATATTTGCTACATACTGTTTCCTGTGGTATTCTGCTATTTTTGTGTGTATTCAACTTTATTTTCCTTACTTTAGAACATATCTTTCCCTCAGCCAGGGGAGCTGCTGATTTCTCTTGCTGCTTTTCTAATGAGTCTCTTCTGGATTATCTCCATATTCCTAGAGGGTTGTACCTGCATCTCCCAGGAGAGAAGCAGCTGACTCTGTTCTCTTCAGGTGGGAGAGGAGTGTTTGCACAGCTAAAAATGCCTTTATTTCTCACACTGGCATTGATTGTATCTAATTTGCTGCCCTCTGTTATCACCTAGGCACTTTAAGAGCTATTGCTTGCCAGTATACATATTTGCTGTTGTTTTTTGCTAAACACATTACATTACATAGCTCTTCTAAGAGGTATCTCATTATCTAAAGTCCTGCACAAAGCCAGGAAGAAACCAGCACCTCATCTGAATGACCCCTTGCAGGGCAATGCTGCAGAGAGGCTCAGATACAGGGTACAGACTTTCCCCTCAACCAGAAGTTGCTGTGTGGCACTGTACCTGTTCCAACAGCCTGGCAACAACAAAGCTTGGAAAGTCAAATCCTGGAGTCACCAGGGATTTCTTACCGATAACTTCAGCAGACTCAGGCTATTACTCCCCACCCTCTTCAGCAGGGCAAGACGGGGTCCTGAGGGCCTGTGCTTTGCTCAGCACCTGCAGTTCAGGGTTGAAATCAATAATTTGGCTTTAGATTCAGTTTTAATCCTTCCTTGAGATTTCCTGGAAAACCTTAGACAAGCAGATAGTGCCAATGTGATTTGTATCCCAAAAGGGGAACAGCCACATGTTTCTCATGGGAGCTGGGGGGCATTGCTGCTGCAGAGGACACCTCCCTACCTCTCCCTGTGTGTACAGGAACCTGCAGAGCAGGGGGCACTGAGGGACTAATCCTCAGTCTGCAAAATATGAATAATATCCAGGCTGCAGGCTCTTGCTTAGATCTGCTCCCTGCCACTAGCAAGGTGTTGCAAGCTCTGCAGAGCTGGTGCTGTGCTCAGGACTCCCAGCTCAGAGTTGCTTTTCTTCCTTTGGCACCTTGCACCGTTATGGTATATTACAGCTGGACTCCAGACGTATCAAAGTGCAAGACCTTGCTTTAAGTAATCCATGAAGATGTACACAGCTTTTCCAATTTTAAAATGCTAATAAAAGGATTAGCATCATAATTTATTTAGTTGATATTTTCTCCCTTATGCACATGTGTCTAAGCACACTCACATATATGGGCCAGGATTTATTTTCTCCTGCAAGCAAGGTAGCATGAACGATGTTCTCACCCCCTCCTCCCACGAGGGATTTAAATAAGAAACCACTCATTTAAGGGAAATTTTATTTATTATATAAACTTCAAAACGCTTTGTGCTACCTTACGTGGTCTGCTTTTCTGTTGATTGGTCCAGGATGAGGGAGAGCAAGTGGTGGAACAGGAGGACCCAAAAGGGACATCACATGGATTAAGAGGGGAGGGTCCAACAGGAAGGTGTGTAATAAGGAAGGCACAGATGAAGCATTGGGAAGGTTGAGGTTGGAAGAGATTTAGGGTTAGGGAGTCACAAGCTGCTCTAGGCTGGAGCAGAGCACTGGTGTGGCTGAGGCAGCCCAATCAAGATGCTGTGTCATAAGTGAAAACACATGCAGGCCACCTCTCCCAGAAGGTAGCCCCAAGCTATGCCCTTTGTGATGTGCTGATGTGCATCAGCTGAACCTGCTTGCCTCCGCAAGGTGGGAGGTGGCTCCTGGGGACCCTTGTTGCTGGAGCTGCCAGGTAAGACTCTGCTTTGGCCAGGGGTTTAGTTTTTTCTCTTCATGTTAGAAAGATAAAAATGTGAGCAATCCCCTTATTCCTGCTTATGTAGATTTTTTGGGGGGTTGCAACTCTCTTGCCGTCCCCTCTTCAGATATAAGATGGCTGTCTGGTCAGGGAGGTGGGTAGGAGCTTTTCCCATTAACACCAAACCTGGTGGAAATGAAATGGTTTGCTTATTTTCACCTTTCTTGCAGTATCATGGAAGTGCAGTTGAATTTGTAAGTACAGGAGAAAGGAAGACGTGTTTGGTGGTTTGCAGGAATGCTCACTGCAGTATAGCCTTTAGCTAGTGGCCAGCACAGCCACGAGATCAGGTCAGAAGCAGAAGCATCAGTGTTTTGATCTGTAGAATTTTGTCCAAGGGAAGATGTGGACTTTCTGCTGAGGTTCTTGGCTTTGGTATCCTTCTCAACAGGAAGGATCAAGAGAAGATGCCAAAATACAGCTCAGATGTTTTCCCTGAGCTGTAATGTTAAGGTGGAAGCACTGGAGATTTTTCTTCCAGCTAAATTAAATACCCCGTGTCTTAGATTGTAAAGCTACATTTTGTTTGCCTTTTACGTAAATCAGTACTACTGAGGGAAATTGGTGGAGTAATGATAACTCTCCAGCTGCCATTGTGGCTCTTGGTTTTCTCCTAATATAACCTCTGTGGTGCTGTTTCTGTGTGCTCCTTAATGATCCTGAGGACTTTGTCCTCTGGTAAGAAGAGGCAGCTTGGGTTGGTGTGTTTCCAGCAGTGAAGTAATAATTGTCTGTATTCGTGAAGATTTTAGAGTCAACTCTGATAGTTTGGATAAATAGTGGGTTGTAAAAAGAAGGAACTTGTTCCTCTGATCGTACCAAGTCAGCAAACTACTGTAATAACAAAAAAGCACCATCATTTCTCAAATGATAAATAGTGATGGTGCATCCTAGAAAGGATGCCCAAGTGAAAACTTGCTGGTAAGATGATCCAGGCTCACTACCTATTAAAGTAAAGCTCACTGGCAGGCTGCTCGTGTATTTCAGAAAT
This sequence comes from Phalacrocorax carbo, assembly GCF_963921805.1. Taxonomy (NCBI): domain Eukaryota; kingdom Metazoa; phylum Chordata; class Aves; order Suliformes; family Phalacrocoracidae; genus Phalacrocorax; species Phalacrocorax carbo. The sequence goes on from NC_087519.1 coordinate 9,680,115, forward strand.
AATCTAAAAGCAGAATAAAGGCACAGCCTGTACCCAAGATCTTAAAAACTGATGTTAACAGCAAAGCTGACAACTTGCTTGCCCTAGAAAATCACTTGTGAGGTTTTACATTTTGTTGGACTCCCCTCAGTGGTTCAGAAAAATAAATACAGATGTACTGAAGAGAACAGGTTTGCTTAGGCAGCATCCTAAGCTGTACAGAGCCCTCAGTATAAGATGATCCGTCCTGAGGTTTATGGCCTTCTCCTATGCACATAATGATGGCTGCAATGAAAGAAGAGCACCTGGAAAGCGAGCAGTAATAAACCCAGTGCCCAGGAAATGAGGTCCAGTAGGCAAGGTTAGTCCTAGAAGGTGAGACTTGGCAAGACTACAGTGTTAAGTTTCAGCTAGGGAGAGGGGAAAATAATGAGTACATGCGGTAGAAGAAAAAACCTTCACTCCATAAGGCTATAGGCTCGTGGTATGCTTGCTAAGCCATGAATGGATAACTCGCCCATCTTTGATTAACCCTGGGTGTCTAAATCGCATGATCGATACATGGTTAATTCTCAGTAATCACAAACAGTGAAAGTCCTATATTCCAGCTGGGTCAGAAGCAGCCAAGAATGACAAGGCATCAGTGCTTGCAATAACCACTGAGCTGGCAGACTTCACCGGGTGTGAGGCCAAGTTCACATAAACCCAGCTGGACACAGACTCAAAAAAGACCCAACTGTGTCTCTTGCAAAACTAGCAGGTAATAGGAGCTCCTAAAAAAATTGCTGAAGTCCTCAGGGATGTTAAGCATGCTTTAAAAAGAAGTTGTGGGTTTATAAAAATAGATCAAAAACTTATCTCTGCAGTGTCAGAAATATTGGGAAACCTGAAACTGCAGGAAACTCCCTTGGGTTTTGCCCTCTTTTATAAATTCTGACCTTTGACTCAGCTGCCCAAACACTGTTTGGATTTTACATTGGTTTACCTCATAATTGGATGAAGCTCAGCAGTTTCAGCTGAGTTTCTGGGTTCAATCAAATCATCATACATATGAACTCAAAAACTTATCATGAAACACCTACTGGGAATTCACGTTGCAGCCAAGAATCCAATAAAAAAATATTCTCAGGAGAAGTGTTGAAGTGGCATCTTGTACAGCTTCCCAGAGGAAAGTGTTAAATATCTTATGGTATTTTTGACATGATCCAGCAACTGCATCCCCTGTCCCTGTGTCTGCCTCTGGCTTTTGGCAGTCCGTGTCGCTGCAGTAGTTGTTTCCTGCTCCAAACTGCTCTGTGAAGTTCCTTAGCTTGCACTAAGCTTGATCCATTTTTTTCCCAAGAAGTGCAATATTTTACTCTCCTGAGGAAAGGCTACAAGAGTAGCCTTGTGTTCATGTACAAAACTTACCTTTCCCTGAACACTTGTTTTTCTGTGCTCATGTGCGCAAGTAACGCAGCAGGACGTTTACCCCTCAGAAGCTTCCTGCCTCCGCTTTGCTATTGCCTCCTTCCTCTGTCTCAGGAAAGCTGCCTCAGTTCTCCCCTGCCTTCGATTTCTGCCTGCCCTTCTTATGGGTGCAGGTTATCTGAAGACTCATCGTAAATGAAAAGGTGAAAATACGGTAAACTGCCACAACTTGTTTTTGAGGACCATGCCTCATTGGCTGTAGTTTGTCAGTAAGCAGTTTCTATTTAAATTGTACTGTTTGTTATTTGGATGTTTCTACAGAAGCCTTTAATCATCTGGGTTTTTTTGATAAAATAAATATATCTGGGTCAAATATTGCATTGTATTTGGTCTCTGTTATGGTGATAAAGCATTTCAGTGTTTGCATTGCTTGGTTGCAGCTAATGCTATGCCCCTGGAGGTTCTCTTAGTGGAAGGAATGTTTTTTGTACAGGAGCTGTATGTGTAGAGAAGATAAGATTTGCAATTGTGTATTTAAAAAAAACCCAAACAAACATAGGTCAAATGAACAGCTGGTCTAGTTCCTGTTCCCAGTGAGCTTCCTCATGGCCAGGCTCAGCTCAGGGCATTTATGGAAGCATGGCACCAGCTATGGCAGTGGCTGAACTGTTATGAAACAATTAGTAGGCAATTGCCTAAGTGAGAGACAAGCAGCATAGGAAAAGCCTTGGAAGTTGTAGTATGGTGAGATCTTTCTGAGTTAACCTTTTTGCTGGGTTTCTGGGCCTGAAGTAATAGACTTCGCAGCTGGTGCAAGTTTTTCTGGAAGTTTTAGATGAGTTGTTGACTTTTGTTTTGGACAAGTGCATTACAAAGTTATGCTGTCACTCTGTTCCTATCCCTAGTTTTCATGCTTGGAGCCAGGCAGTTTAGGGTTCCCGTTCATACCAGGACTCCGGTACCTCATGTGGAGATGATGGAAGTGCTGTGTGCCACCTCCGGAGTGGGCCGTGGGGCTGGGGTGGCTGCAGGCGCCAGCTCGGTGTGGTGCCCTGGGCGTCTGCAGCATTTACCACCTGAGCACAGGAGATCTCTTAGGGCTGTGACCTTGGGAAGGTCAAGGTGAGATCCAGTATGACTGTGTCAGCCATTTGGACTGCCCTGTCTTAAAATTACTGTTCTGTGTGTCATCGGTCAGAGGGGTTAACAGACTTAGATTTTCCAAACAGGAAATTTTTGTCTTTTGAATCACTTGCGCATCTCCATGAGCTGAGCACCAGAGCAGCCAGAGATGGCCAAGCTGCCCACAGACACACCAGCTGGCATGGCGATTCATGATGCAAAAGCCCTATCAATATTTGAGACTGTATGGTGAAATAAGTTTGGCTGAAGCTTTCAACCCACTTCATGAATTTGAAGAAGTAGAAACCAGAAGTCCAGCCCTCTTAGAGTGGTTTACCTCTCTAAGGTAAGGAGTGGTTTGCCTCTCACCTCTTAGGGTGTCTGGAAACGGTGACATCAAGGTTTCTGGAGGACAGATTTATGTGTTTTCATCATATGGCCCATTTCTCTTGTGCTGTTCTTTGGCCAGCTAATTTTCTGACATCCTTCTGATTTAGGATATAGATTGTGCATTCTCCTCCCAGTCACTCCCCCGCTGACAGTGACATACTTTTTCAGAGAATACCTGGGAACACAAATCCATCAGGAATTTCAGTGAGAGTTATTTGTTTGGAAAATAGTAGCTCTAAGTTTTGTACATCTGCCTCCTTAGAAATGCACATTTTTATAGGTATAAAAAGGCAGTGCTTCTCTGGAGAGGTGTTCTTGAGGGTATCTTGCTCCTCTGTCTAAGCTTCGTGCTTTGAAATAGGTAGGATGAAATCTTAGCCCCTTTCAAGTCAAAGAGAGTCTTGCTCTTAACACTTTATCTCTCCTTTATTTCCACTGGCCTCTCTCCAGGCCAGCCTCATGATAATGTGTTTATGGCACCCTCTCCAAGATCTGTTTCTCTGCTCTTTTCCATCTCAGGGCATTAAATGCAGTGATGTTGCTGCTCATTTTCACAGATGAGAAACAATAGCTGTGTATTGATTTATTTATTATTTTTTATAAACTCAGGAAATCAGTGGTACAAGTTAATCGAGCAATGCCATGGTCAAGGAATGTTAAATACCCCAGGCACTGTGTGCAAGTGGTGAATACACTTTCTTGGCTAATTGGCAAATTTAACCTTAATCGATGGGCTGATAAGGTTGCTGTGCACAGCCTGGGATCCTTGGTGCTCTTTGCTGCTGCTTCTGTTACCCACAGCAATGGGCTGAGGAGGAATTCCTTCAAGAGAGGGGCCCCAGCCTGCCAAAGACCTGCCTAGATGAGCCAATAGGAAATGCTGGAGAGGGAAGCTTCTGCAGCCTCCCTGATTTCTGGTGCCTCAAGCCCCTAATCTGGGGCGCTTATCTTGCTCTGTTTGGGTGCTCCTTCCAGTCCCAGGTCCCAGAATGATGGACCACTACTCTGCTGCAGCCCAGCTGGTGCTGAAGGAGGAGGCAGAGGTACTCCTCTTGGTTGCACTTACTGCCATGGTCTGAGCTGCAGCTGGGGATGACAAAGACCAGAGGACAAGTCCCTGTGTGTCTGTTAATAACTACTGTGTGCTCCAGTGAAGGTGTGTCGGGATTGTTGGTGTCCACCTCTGCTTGCCGGGGTGGGGCTGTGAGGAAAAGTCCCCAGGCTGAACATCTCAGACAGGAGGAAGGCTCCCAGCTGCCCTGCCAGGATGCTAGCAGCCAGCAGCTAGCACAGGAGCAAACCACAGAGTATTGTAAGGAATTTGCTTGGAAAAGTGTATTTACTGAAGGCAGTTTTGAGGATAATCACTCTGAACTCAAGCATCCAAACTGCCCCCACCCACCACTTTGGGCTGTCAACCACTTTTGTCAGTCTAACCTTCAGTCTAGCAAGGGGAGAGGAGCGTGTTGAGAGACGACTGCCAGACGCTGTGCTCATCCCTCATGCTGATTTGAAAAATAAAGAGTGTTATGGAGAACTTCTCCCCTAATTCATTTTTGGTTAATGGGTAAAAAGAGCTGGCACAGCTTGAAAAGTGCAGTGCATGTAGTTCAGGAAAGTCTCGAGTCACAGTGGGAAGAGTTAAACTGCACTTAGTTAGTCTTGTTAATCTGATTTATTACAAGCAAAGGCACTCTAAGCAAAATGGAAATCCCTTAGATTTTTGTAAGAGAACTGACAACTGTTTTGCAGAGGTATCTGATAACATTTAATAATATTTAAAAAGCATGTATAATTGCCTCCTAGGAGAGGCATTTTTGCAGTGGAAGTGAGTGGAAGAGAGTAAAAAGTGGCAGATTTGATGAATAACAGTAAAGAAAGGCTGAACTCATAGAAACAATATTATGAAAGTGTTATGTCTAAAGAATATTTTCAAACTGGAAAAACTTTAAATAAATATTTAGGGAGTAAATCACTTTCAAATTCAGAATTAGCATTTGTCCAGTGAGGTGTGCAGACCCCTCCCTTTCTTGGGTAGCAAATATTAGACCTTGCCCCCTAGGTTTTGTTCCTTAGAATTCAATAGAGGTAAGTAGATCAGATCTTAATATTAAAGATAGGGGAGAGGACTTGGACACTGGAAGGTTTTAAAATTTTTTTTTAAAAAAACTCTACTTGGTCCTGAAATTCAGCAGAAATTTAATTTGACATTAAATAATGTTGTGATCAGTATACTAAAAAAAAAAAGTATATGTCCTGAAGCATAATATGTAGGAAAATTGCCTGGGGTGGGAAGAAACATAGATTTATTGTGTGTCTGTCAGTGGGATGCAGTTGCTGTACTCTGGCCTGCTGCAGTCTCATTCTCAGGCATTGAGCAGTGCTGGGGAGGCAGGGATTTAGAAATCCTGCACAGTCTGTCCCAGCAGAAGCAAACCCTGTGAGTCATTAAGCCATTAAAGTCAAGTACTCTCAGCCCCAAGCTCTATTCTGGCTCTTTTCATAATATCTTTTTTTTAAAAAATCTTTTTCTCCTCCCTCCCCCTTCCCCCTCCTCCCCTCCCCCTTCTAAATCACAGCAGGCATGTTCCAGCACCCAGGCATCCTCCCTCCCTGTGCTGAGTCAGGGCAGCTGTGCGGGCGAGGGGAGTCAGCCAGCTTCCCGTACATCAGCACAGCGAGCTTTGCTCACAGTGTCCCAACCCTTAGCAGATAGGATTCATTATGGAGGTTTGAGTTACTGTTATTTTACATGATGCACTAGCACACGCAAAGGGCAACAACAGAGAAGAACAAACCTTCCTTCCCTATCTCTTTATTTTTGCAGGCATCCACAGGGATTCAGCTGGGAGGCTAAGGCTGGTAGGTGGTGGCAAGAAGTCACAGGCAGCTGTTGCAAAACATCTGCTACCTCAGCCCAGAGGCAGGTTTTGCAAAAGGCTGGTATTGCATCTGTAAGGCACTCCTGGCCTTGAAAATGAATCTGGAGAAGTGCAACCATGCACTATGTATGTAGTTACTTGTTTTTCTTGTCCAGATTAAAACAATTTTGGGATGTAAGATAATACTCTGAAAGGACATCTTCTGCATAGGATCCTGCCCTGCAATAGAGCAGACTGTGAGCAAATCCGTTGGTGTAACCTAGGTCAGCAGTCAAAGCCCCTGTTTCACTCTGGATAGTAAGGCTGCCGATTTGAGACAGCTCAGTACTGCATTTGAGATCCTTCCCATCACAGGACAAAATATGAACAGAGACTGGAAGGTGCCACTGTGGGCTTTACTTTAGGCCTTATGGCAGCAGAAGTCCTTGGGACATTATTGTGGGGGAAACCTAGCTATTAAGGGGATCAAGAAGATCCACCACACCTGAAATAGGAGATGCCCGAGGTCCTTCCTTCTAGTTGTTTGCCCAAAAAAGAGGATCTGTGGAAAAATTTCTTCCACCTGACATCAGATCAATTTTCCCAGCACTTAATAGATGCTGTTTTGCACCCATTAACTTTCAGAGAGTCTGTTTAATGCTGTGGGTCTGGTGCATGCTAATTCTTCAAAGGCCTTGAAGCTAAATAGGCCACTCTGTCAGTGACATGTGAAACTATTAGAAATATGGATGCATTAAAGCCCTGTAGCAGTGAGACGTTGTAGCCGTAGCTGTCAAGCAGCTCTTTCAGAAGGCAGCAAGACTGTGGGTGGAAACCCCACAGGGCACTTTGCTCCCATGGAAGAGGGTCCTGCAAACCTTCAGGGCCTGATGCTGGAGAAGGATTTGTTCCAGAAACCCTCCCCCTCCCTTAGCTGTGAGGATTTTGGGCAGAAACATATTCCTTGCTGCAAGGATGAGGGCTGGGAGCTGCCAAGCCCAAACCAAGAGCCCCTTTCCGCTACATGGCGTGGGGGCTTCAGACCTGCCCTGTCCAGCTCCGACTCTTTCACATGCAGAGAAACGGCCACTCCCAGGGTGATGATTTTCATTTTCACATTGCGAAAGCTGTTATTCAGGGTTGAGGTGGCTCTGTGTGGTTTGGTTGGGGTTTTTTGTTTAAAATATGAGCTTCTCTTCCTTAACAACCTTTCTGAGGATGAGGGAGCTGGAGCTTGCTGAGATGAGGCCAGTTGCACTTGATAATGCTTTGAATATCTTGAGATTAGGAAACATATCAAACTAGGATTTATTTATTACTTTCACGACTTCTAAGGAGAAAACAGGATGGTGAAGGGAAGTTATTAGATTGGATTCTGAAGACTTGATAACACCACCTACCTCTGCAGCTTCTCTTATGGGTTAATATTTTTATACCAAGTAAAACTGTGCAGTTCAGATGATATAATCCAAAAGTCATTACAGAAGAGGATAATTCCAACTTCCAGCCTTTTATTTTAAAAAAGCGTCCTACGGGGAGTTTAATCATACTGTGTTAATTGCTTTCATTATCACCAGTACGAGCATAAGACTGCAAAGTTCTCTGAAGAGCAACTTAATAATATGGAGCCATCGGCTTTTACAGTGTTTCAGGTTGCTGGTTGTAGCCCCTGTCATATGCTCTGTGCGTATCTTGGCTCTTTGGGGATGCAGCGCTTGTGTTATTTCCTCCTTTCTCTAACAGCAGGGTGGTCTTCCAGGAATTGCCTTAATGATGAAACCTCAGATGAGATACCAGAGAGGGAATTTCCAGGATTCTATAAAAATTTAATGGGGTTCCAAGGAAATTGTTTGAAAAAACCCAGAGAATTGGACTCTGTCTTGGGAGGGGTGTAGCCACCCAAAATAGATCTCTTGTGGTAATCTAAATCGGTTAAACTCTACTGAATGTTTTCCTGTAGAGTTTATCTTTTCTTGTTGAGATCCTGAAATTCTGTACTTCTCCACATAAAAGGAAACATGAGTATTTATTTCATAATCTTCTTGGCCCTTTCAGATTCATAATGCCCTGAAGGCTGGACTCAGTAGCAGCAGGCTTTTTTCAGTGTGTATTTTGTTTTATTTCTTTAAATGAGACAACTCCAAAAGCCACTGTACCAGAAACACTGCACAGAGCCCCAGAGTGATACACGACATGCAGGAGATGAGGGTGCCTTCCAACACTGAGTATTCAGTGTCATGTTTCGAGTGGTATTTAAATTATCTTTTTTGCTAAAGCCTGGAGAATTAAGACTTTCAGAAATGGTTAATCTCATGTCATTGGGGATCCAGATTCCTGCTCAGGCAGGACACATGGATACTCAGCAGCAGGAGCTCTCAACTCTGCAGGACTCGGGTGTTTAGACTGCATCCGTGTCAGGTGCAAGCAAAGTTAGCCCTGCCAGACCAGGGATGATAGCTAAAACTAGGCTTTTGTTTGTAAATTAGTGTATTATGTGGAGGAGCAGCACTAGAAATATTTAAGTGTTCTGCAAAGGCTGAATTTCAATACTGTGCTACTGTGGTTGGGTGGGTTTTTTTGGGTTGGGTTTTTATTTTTTTCCTTCCCCTTAAACCCCATTTGGGGCCAGACTCCTCACTGGTGTGCATCTCTCTGACTTTGTGAAGCTGTGCTAATTGAGAGCAGCAGCAGATCTGTCTCTCTTGTGTTACATTTAAAATATTCATACAATTAAACAGTGCTTTGAAGTGCTCTGGAGCTAGATGTACTCTGCTTTACTTTGGGTGGTCAGGAGATGAAAATGGAAATGTTTTAATTGGATTTGGTCCTAAGAAAGTGTGCCATGTCCTTGTTGGAATTTCCTTGCTAAGCGATACTACACCTTCTCGTTGCAGCGCAGAGTGGTTGGCCCTGTGCAGAGCGGACCATGATAAATGGTTAGTTTTAATCATGTCTACTTTGGATTGAATTAGGAAGGAGGGGCATGTTTTTATTCACTGAGCTGTATTACTCCACAGAGAAGGATTTGAACCAAGGAGAGAACTCAAATGCATCTTGGCTGTAGGACAGGTTTGGAGTTGTTTATTTGTTTTGGGGTTTTTATTTTTGTTCTGTTTTTTTTTCAGTGGAAAAAACCCATTTACTCCAACTTCTTGCAGCTGCATAATGAGGTGCCATTTTCTGATATGCAATATCTAAAGGTCAGAGAAAGCCTTGCTGCTATAAAGTAATGGCTTATGCACTTGCAGTGTGTGTGTATATGCACAAAATTTCCTCTCTCTAACCCAAGCACCAGCCCAGCTGCAGGCCGAAGCCGTGTGCGGGGAACTGGGGCTATGGCACGTTCCCCATGCAATCACGCCTTTCAAGAAACTGCCATCACTGGTGACATAGTGTTGAATTTTAAATTTATTGTGCTGTTGGATGGTTTTTTTGACATACTCGTCTCATTTCAGATTCATTTACTAATCCTTCAGTCTCTGTTTTTGCAAAGCTTTCACTCAAAGATGTCATATTCCCAAGCTTTGTTGGGCAACATCTTGTTGGCGATATACCTCTGGCACAGCTAGGAAATAACGGCAGATGAAATGTATGTAGCTTTCCCTCTTTGACAACAGCAAACTTTCACAAAAAGCTTTTTTTTCTTCTGGAGTCTTAAAAAATTATATGTGTGTGTATGTATACATTTAAAAAGTATATGCATGTGTATATATAAGTAAAATTATAATCTGTGTATATATACATTATGTGTGTATATATAAATGTTAGCCATGAGGTGATATTTCTGGAAGGTTAGATGACATTGTAATCACTTAGAAGTTTACTTCCTTGTAAGTTGAAGCTGAAAGTCTGGAGGCAACGTTAAATCCACTGACTTTATTCACCAAATGAACTTGCCCCTCAAATGTGTATTTGTGACACTCTCCTTCCACTGCAGGTCTGTTTTCTAATTTTGTTTTCCTCTTTCATCTACCAGCTGCTTATCTGTCCTTCCAGATTCATTACCTCTCCTTTCCTTTCTCCTTACTTCCTTTCTTCTCCTGCTGTGTTCCCATTTTTAATGATTTATTTTGTTTTATTTTATAACATTTATATCTGCAGAATGAACTGGTTTTATAACACCCAAAAATGAAATCTATAATTTATTTTCCTCACAAAGTTAATGCTCACTGCTGCCAAACAGCCTCTCGCAGATAGTGATGCACACCCTGATAGCGATGCTGGGTGATTTTACTGCGGTTCAAGCCACACGTTTCGGCTGCGTCAGAGTCAGGACTGGATTGTGATGCGGGTGCCTGCAGGGAGATGACCAGGCTGGGGTAGGACCTTAAATATAGCCATTCTGAATCAGACCACTCATCCCTCTGTCCCCAGCTCCTGCTTTTGGCTATAGCAGTTAACAGATGCCTAAACAAGAGTATGAACTGGGGGAGCATCCAGAGCAGTCCTTCCTTAAGCATCCAGCTGTTCTTCCCCTTCTTGCCATAGTTTACAGCAATCAGAATTTAGTGACTTCCTAAGCAGAAATTGCATCTCAGTCATCTCATTTAATAGCCACTACTTGTTCCTGTCTTCCATAAATTTGTCTAATCCGTCCATGAACTTATCCCTTCTGTCTCCATAATCCCATGGAAAAGAGTCAATCAACCTAATTATGCATAGAGGGGAAAAAAATATTTCCTTCTGTTGAAAACCTGTGGCCTGATCATTTTGCTGGGTACCTCCTAGTTCTTAAAGTGTGGAAGAAGGCCAGGAACCTGCAGTGCTGGCTTTATAGTGGGTTACAAGCCTCAGTTCAGTGTCGGGAATCTTTATCTCCTCCTCAAGGCAGAAACACCTTGCTGCCAGCTGAAAACTAAAGTCCATAAATGCATAAGCATTAGTGAGGTGGTGCATGAGGGCTGCAGAAGGTGTATAAATCATCCAGGGTATTTTTAAATAATAGCATGTCTCATACATTAATCTCCCTTGAGTTTATTCCTCAACCCCTCAGCACATTTTGATGTTCAGACTTAATCATACCTTCCAGTCAAAATATGCAGTACAGAACCATCCTGGAAAAAAGCTGCAGTTCTCTTGAGCCCGGGCTGCAGATCGATAGGGGCCAGGCAGAGCCAAAGCTAGGCTGACGTTATAGATTATGATACATAAATGGTACCATCTTCACAGCATCCCTGGGAAATCCCGATGGCAACCAACACAGCTGTTCCTCTGGTTATCCCTGAGACCGGGTGGGAACAGCTTGGTGCCAAGCAGTGTGTTTCTGCTTTTCTCTCACTCTGTTTAGCATAGTTGCTCTGGTCACTGGGCAGAGGACTGGAATTAGTGGGGGTGTATGTGGGGTCCAGTGGAGTGACCACTCCACGTGGGACCTTGTTCTCATCCTGCATCCCTGACCATTGGCCTGGGATTTTTGGGATTGCTTTCTTAAGTGGTTGTGTGCAAGGAGAGCTGTTTGATGCAGATGCAAACCCCCACGCATTTAGAAGGCAGAAGGAAGGGGAGCTGGATCCAGATCTTTCCCTTAGGAACAAGATGTGATTCCTAGTGGTCTTCGTCTGAGTTTTATCAGAGGACAGGTTTGCCCTGTTTGACCACCTACCTCCTGGCCACCATGACATGGCCTGGCAGCAGAAGTGTAGTGCACATCTCCCATTTGATTATCCATCAACATTGAGCTCTGCTGCCAGTAGCATGACAGAGAGACAATGGGAAGAGCAGTTGGAGGCAAGCAGTGCACTCGCTTTCAATTTACCCATAAAAGAGGAACAGAAAGAGAAGGATGATGAGGTGACCTGCAGTGCTTTGTGAACATCTTTTTCAATTATCCATGTCTGCATTGTGTAAAGTATCAGGAGTCCCAGTACGTACTCCCCAATATCCCACTTATGTCAATATAGATCAGCATAATGCACCGAAATGATACGCAAAATGAACAGCTTATTCAACACAGTAGATAATTACTGGGTGCTCTATCCAACCAACAAACTTTACTCTGGGAATCCTTGATATTTTGGCTGTGACCCTTGGGAATGATTTTAAAACTTGCAACCTCCTTTATCTCCTCCTGCAGTTTAGGAATAAGAATTATTTTCAGGAGGGATTCAGGCTAAAGATCTACCCTGTGAAGAGACTTGCAAGGGAAACACCAAAGGTGGGTGAGCACCTCAGAAATCTGGGCGACACAAAGAAAAGCTGTGTCCGTGACAGCACGTAAAAACATTTTAAATAGAATTGCTCTCTGCCCTCTTTAGTCCTGGTCTGACACAAACCTGCAGCTCTCTCAGCCTAAGACAGACAGCAATTTCCTTCTTGCAAAGCCCTGCAGAGAGGAGCATCCTCAAAGCTTCATAATATAGCAATCTCTGGCAGAGACAAACTACACAGGGCTCTCTTTCCCCAGTGCTGCCTCTTGATTATGCTGGTACATACTGCAAAATAAGATAAAAAGTCCTCTTAGCATCAAGGACATGATCTCCCTAGCAATCCAGTACTTGACAGCCTGAGAAGTCAGGCCAGATGTGCTTTGTTGCTCTTGAAGTACCAAAAAAAACCACTGACTACAGGGTTATAGCTTAGGAAAGTTGTCCATCCACTAAGAACCATAAATAATCCACGACGGCCCTCTGACCTCCTCTGCTTACACTGATTCACAGCCAGATGAGATTCTCCCTCTCACAGCTGGCCAGCAGATTATTTTGGGCAAAGATGTGATGAACTCACCTGGAACCACCTGCTGCCTCTTTGGTTCTTGTTAGCCCTACACAGCTCTTGGCATTAGACTGGACTGTTGCTTCTGGGAGCAGGAAAGGATGGAGGGACCTGACTGTAGTCGGAGACCATTGCCATCTTACTGAGGACAGCAGCCAGATATGTGGGCACTGATGCATGCTGGTAGAAGAGCTCAACATTGCACCAGTGTGTGTTAGAGGTTGGCTGTGGTTTGTGAGCTTACAGCAAATGGGGTAAATAGCTCTAGTCACGTGTGTTTTGGTACTCTGGAAGAAGTTCCTATCAGCTGGTGACTCAGGTTTTGGGGGCTTTGCCACTGCCTGGTGGGCCTGGAGGTGGGCATTTCCCACCTGCTGCAGGAATATTGGTGCTACCCCATGTTGCATCTCTGGCTCTGGTTTCTGGGTGCTGGTAACAACTTACTGAACTCTGATTTCAAAGGGATGAATAATGCAGAAGGGAGGAAAAAAAAGTAACTCATAGTTTGATAAGGTGTTGTACCCACAGGTAATTTCTGCTTATCACTGGTAAAACTATGATATTAGAAATAGACTGACTTTTTCTTTCTAAATTTCAACTCCTTTTTCATGCCTGATGCTCAGACATGGCCTCTTCTTGCCTACATGCATATGCATCTGTTCGGGTGGCACAAAGCCTGCTTGCATGTTAGCAACATGCCTGTTGCACTGGGAGAAAGTACCTCTTTACACTTAATTACCTACAATGAGAACTGCCAAATGGGCAGAAACAGCTTCGGGGCGTCAGCGTTTGCTGTGTCTCCCTGATCTCCTGCTTAACAAGAGAGACTTATAAAGGTTGCTGTGAAGAGGAAGAGAATAATCTTTCCTTCTCTCCAGGATAGAGTAATGGCTTAAACTTCAGCAAGGAAGATTCAGACTGAATAGGAGGTAAAACCCTCTAATGGCAAGGATGAGGGTTTCCTGGGGAAGTCATAGGGCTTCCACAGCTGGAGGTCTTCAAGCAGAGGCTGGATAAATATTTATCAAGAGTGACATAGCCATAAGTAAGGTTTCACAAGAGATGGGACTAGAGAAAGTAAATTGCTGAGATGCTAAGGTGCTTTCCAGCTTTTTGATTCTATGAAGTAAGCAAGAAAATGTTCGTTCTTAAAAAAAAAAAAAAAAGTCTTCACTTCTGTTTCTCATGCTGCTGCTCTAGGGCGCAGTGTCAGGATATGAACTACCTGTGCCAGGAAATGTGAGCTGAACAGGACAGAATATGCTTTCCCAGCCTGTACAAGTCAGCAGCTGTGGTGTTACATGCTGGATCAGCTGCACTTTCCAAGTGTATTTACTGTCAGTCCTAAACCCGGCAATAGGGCTTTCAAAGGGAACAGAAGTACAGATCTTTGTGTTCATGCATATATTTTTTTTCTGATGTTGCCTTAACTTTCTGGGATGGTTAAAGCCATCCTTAGGGAAACTGTTGACAATGATTTGGTTATTTAATGAATTTACCTTTTGATTCTCTTTGCATTTAAAAACTCGTGCTTTCATTATTAGAAGTCCTAATGCATCCCCTTGGTCTGCTTGCACCTTGCTTGCTGCAGCTGCCCCATTTTGTATTTTGCATGGACAGTTTATGTGCTTTGCCTGGCCAAGAATTCTGAGACTGATGATGGCACTGATGCTATAAAACAACTTTCTGTCATCACCATGGAGAAATGGCTGCTGGCTGGACAATAACAGAGGGAAACCTGTTGGGCTGCCTCAGGAGCAGCTGGAGATGTACACTTGACATCTCGGTCTGCCTCCCTGTTCTGGGAGGGCAGAGACTGCATTTGCCTGCAGCTGGCCCAGCACATGCCCTCCAGCTCTCTGGAACAGCTGGATCATCTGCTGCCCATGGGGGAAGGAGCTAAACTTGTGTTTCTTGCAGGGAGAGTAATTATCTGAGTAGGGGGGAGATGGTTATTTCCCTCTACAACCTAGTATCTGAGGTGTGGGTGGCAGAATAATGTTGCACCCCACAGTACAGACGGCCCAAATTCCATGCTCACTGAGCACTCCTACCCACGAATGTATGAAGTGGTTTTTTTTCAGGGAGTTGACACAACAGGAGACTGTGGAAATTCACTTAGCAATCAGTACTTGCTTTTGGCTGTGGCTGTTACCATAGCAGATGAGGCTTATATGACCCCAAGACCATCCATCTTCTTGAACAGAGGAGATGCTGTGAGCACACAGTGAGGTAACTGGTTTTTTTTCTATTGTTCTGCCATGGTTCCAGCTGCTCACCAATAGCTGTTTCTTTTGTCTCAGTTGATTTGGAGCCAACTGCTTCTCATCTGGATCTTATTTCACGGGGAAGATGTCACTTTTTGGGTAAATCTGTGTTACTCATAGGTCTGAGGAGGAGAGAGGAGTACTCTGAGGTCAGCAGAGTGCTGGAAACCTGTAGTTGTTTTGCAAATTTTTCTTTAAACTGACAAACCAGTCATGCAGATCTTGTCATTGATGTAGGTCATGAATATATCACATGTCTGGTTAGGCCTGCCAGCAATACTGATTTCGGACTGAAATAATGGTAGTTTTCTGGTCATTGGGCTTGATTGTGTGCCTGTGTCCAAAAAGCCCATCAGCAGGGAAAAATAGGTAGTCCAAAATAATTGAGGGGAGTGAACTGCTGCTTTATGAGAAGAGATGAGGTCTCCCCATTTGGAGTGGAGAGGGCATGGGGGAATATGACTAAGTTTTATGAAATCACAGATCCAGAGGCTGAAGTGAAGTCAGAACTGTTATTCACCACATCCCACAGTGCGAGGGAGGAGCGACGTGCTTCTCATGCTTTTGTGACCAGGAGTAGCAGTGCAGTGCTTGGCTGTGTGGTGGCAGCCAACAAGCTTTGTTGGGAGCTGGAAAGAAATTGCCTACTCCGTCAGCCAGACGAGAACATCCCAAGCTGGCCAGTACTGGCCTAGCAGCTGACAAAATCAGTATGGTTTGTACAGTATGGATGTGAAAACAAACAGAACACAAATCTCTAGGACGAGAGCCTCCAAACTTTGTTGTACTCATGTGGAAGCCAGTCCTGGAAGCCAAATGTGTATAAACATAACAGCTCTATTCACTAGGTGGGTGGATGCTATATCTGATATGTGATGGGAATGTAAACTGAAAGCTTTCACTGCAGATGTGTAGAGTAGATCTGTGTCAACATAGCTAGTGGTCAGTGTTCATAAAGTCAGTCTTGAATCTGTTCTTAATTTCACAGTGTAGACAGCCAGGGAGACCACCAGTTTTGCTTGAACATTCATTGAATTAATGTGCCACCAGCACCACTTATTGCCAGTGAATTCCATGCAGGCAGCAGCGCTGTTACTTCAATGGAAAAAACTACAGCTTCAGGGTGATCATGTGTCGCATAGCTCTCCTGCTTTAATATTCACTCCCTGAATTGCTCTCTTGGATGTGTTAATTCCACATGCCTTTGTCTGCTGTTCTGCTTTCCTCTCACAAAGCCAGGAAAGAATAAATAGCAATGTAATGCAATGTGCGACAGTATAAATGCCCTCCAAAGAACAACTGCTGAGACTGTTGACATGAGAGTCTGTAAGAGAAACAAAAGAAAATATGCTGATTCTGCTGGTTTGCTGTCTAACTCCTGCTGTGCCTGACTAAATGTTATGTCAGAGCTCCATTGCTCATGGTTTTCCGACGCTTCGCTGAGGAATAAGTGTCATTATTTAAGTTATGCTGTTAAATCTCAAGTTGCAGGGTAGGAGGACCCACCTCTTTTCTACCAACTGCCTGTCTAAACACACTTTTATGAAGTACAGACATTAGATGAGAAATCTTACTTTGTTTCACAATATTCTGTAATTATTAAGCGGACGAGAGAGATACACAGAACACCCCTGACAGCAGCACAGGGGTACCACCACCCACCTACCTCTCAGTTCTGCTCAGCATCACCCTGGAGGGGGGACTGGGGGAAGTTGCTTGCTGGAGGCAGTGGGGGCTGGATCTTCACCTGGTGGAAACTGGTCTGGGATCACTGAACTGTGGTTCACAGCCAGGTCAAAATTCAAGAGGAGGATGGTTTCAGAAAAGAATATAAAAATACTTGACATTCATGAGGGAGTTAACAAGGGAGATTTGTATCATTCCCACTACCATCACCAAATGGAAGAATTGGAGGTACAGGGAAGTGTTCAGTCCAAGGTCACAGGCTCGGCTGGTACTGAGACCAAAGCTGGAGCACGGGCCTGAGCATGGCTTGCTAACACAAAGCAAGGATGCTCCTAACTCCCCAAAACCATAAGGACCCCACAATCTTGCAGGGTCCCCTTTTTGTCTGCCCCACTCCAGATGATTTGATCCCCATGGCTATTGTATTTCTCCTTCACGTTGCATTGCAGAGGAAAAATAGCAGTGCCCTGAGAGCTAAGCCCCAGGCGATGCATGTTTAAGACAGAGCAGCGGTGTGATATGGGCTGTGGAAAGGATAATGTATTAATCCACTTTAGAATTGCTCTCTCACGATGACCATAAGACCCCTGTCTTGTCTCGTCTCTGGAAACAGTTCAGATATGGAGTGCTGATGGTATTGGATAACAGTATATTACAGCAGAAGAAATTCCCTTGCAACTAATGACAGGAGATTAATAAAGTTGCCTGAGGCAAGGAGCTTAAGGTGGCAGGTGGTCCATGCTTTCAGCTCTGGTGACTGCCAGTGCCATCGCTTCTGGGGTCTCATTGGAGACCTGCACCCCCGAGGGACTGCAGGGAGCTGCAGCAAGCAGAGGATATTTATTTCTAAAGCACTGTGCATCTGCCCACAGGAAGAATGAGTCACTGCCACCCTGAGCAACAAAGATTAATTCAAGGTCAGCGACCAATCTCTGGAGCCACCTTGCCAGTTTCAGCTAGGTGTTCACTTAACACCTACGGTGTCTCTTTTCCATCACATATTTTTATCTTCCTACCTAATTATCTAAGGCTCTATAATGTGGAGCAAGGCTTAACTCAAGAGATAGTGATGATAATAATAACTTAGCATTTATCCAGTAATGTCCCATGGTGGGAAGTGCTGTGCTGATCTTTAGTGATTATTGATATTGGTTTCCCTCATGTATCAATCTGGGAACTTATCAGGGTGAAAAAGCATTTGGTCAATAGTCTCCGTTTAAAGCTGCTGTGGAGCAGCACATTAATTGGATGAGGCAGTTGGAGCTGGAGGGTTGGGCAGAGCTGAACAGAGGGTCTGGGCTGCCAATATCTTTCCAAGGCAGAGCAGCACAAAATGGCAGAAACTTCAGGAGAGTCAAAACGGCTCTGAAGATTTACCGCAGAAAGGTTTTCAGTACTTGGCACAGGGCAGGTGCTGAGCTTCTGTAGTCTGGCTCCCCGGGAAGGTGTATCCAGAGGCAGCTTTGCATGCCTGGTTGCCTTTCTTAGGGTGGGATTCTGCAGAGGTTTTGTCTTAGGTGAGATGCATCCAGACCAAAGTGCTTAATGATGATGTGTTGTAAACTTCAAGTAACCCTGCAAGTAATACAAAGCCTTACTGCCCCGGGGCAGTATTACTGCAGGTTCTGAATAGGAAAGGAAATTATTTACCACAGCCCTTGGAGCAGCCACTTTCTTTGCCTCAGTCTGGTTGCTCTGGCCATGGTGCATGGGGAGGAAAGGGGGCAGTCCCCGTGCTTGGAAGTGGGCTGGGCTTTAACGCTTACATGGCCCATCTAGGGATTACCTTTGGCTGGGAAGGATTCTCAATCAGCCTTAAAATGGACTGATAGAATCTGACCCACAGCAGGCTTCCTAAGTCTCTGTGACAGCTGAATTAATTGTACAAAGCTACTCACAACAGCAGCACCTGCACATGTAAAACTGACTGGCAATTCCAGTTAACAGCATCTGGCAATTTCAATAGACGTGTCAACAACCTATGCAAAGGTTATTGGAATTAAAGGGAATTACAGAATTGGTTTTAAAAACTTAATAAGCTCATGAACTCAGAAGACTGGATACACAGGCTCTGGTTTTGAAAGCATCCTTCTGGCAGAGGTTATTTCTTTGACCATCTGTGAGTGTCAAGCACAGAAATAAGGCTCTTGGCAAACTTTCCTTTCACTATTTGTTTCCTGAAACAACATTGTTCACAAGCTCTTTAGGAAGAGAAGCAAGTCATTCTAACGGGAGAAAAAGGGTATTGGGTATGGCTGATGCAAAAGTCCAGATTACTTGAAGTCATAGGAATTTTATCATGAATTTCAGAGATAAGCATTTCATTTGTGAAGTCTGCGTATCAACAAAGTGCAACACAGCATCAAAAACAGTGACAGATTTTTCAGTGGGTTTTGTTGAACTTTGATTCAGGTCTTGGACAAGAAGCCTAATACCCCTGAAATCATTAGGATTTCTGCTGATGATACCAGTAGGATTTAATCTACTAACCTCTACCTGGCTCTGAAACAGATTCTTCAAACTTCCTATCAGCCAAGCTGGTTATGATCGCCGAGTTATCCCTTTTCCTTCTGAGGGGCAACAGATATGACTAAGGGCTACTCAGGGATAGAGAAATTCTCTGAATCCTCCTGTGTGTTTCCAAGCCAGGTTTATTCATTCATATTTCTGACCATCATGTGCATTGTAATACCTGCAGAGGAAGTGTTGATGTTTCTGAGTAAATTAAGCCACTGAAGATTTACCAGCAGGGTGAAAGGAAAAGCCTCCTTTCTAACAAAATGACAATGATGTATTCTTATACCTGTGCATCGCATGTCTAAGCCACCATCCCCGTTCCTATCAGAAGCCCTCCTGACTACTGAAAAACCAGCCTGAACTATGTACAGGGTATTCTTAGGCTCGATGCATGCGCAGACAAGAAACAATATCATGCTCCAAAATCCTTAACACAAACTGTAAACCCTTCTTAATTACAAGCAGAACAGATGCAAGTTCCTTAGTGGGTTACTCCCTGGTAATGAAGGAGTGCATGTTCAGCTGCCTCCCCATCAGTCTCGTATATCTAAAGTTGCCGCCTAAGTCTTTCAATTTTTTTATGTCAAAGAGGAGATTTATGGGTAAACAGGCAAAAAAAAAAAAGTTAAAGGAATGGAAATAAATTGACATCCTTCATTAGGCCACTCCCCAGGTCATTCATGCAGACATGAAATACGCCAGTCTAAAATCTTTGTTGCTTTACGTGCTTGCTTGAGCAAATCACTTGCAAACATTCCCTTTAGTGTTTTTCTTTGTAAACTGAATAACTGAAACTTACATTAGTATTTCTAACTAATTTAGGCTGCACACAATGAAATCCCAGCCTTCCTGGCTGGGGGAAGAAACGTCTCTTTCAGCTGAGCAACAGCATATTGGTTATGTGAAGGGAAGCGACCACTGGCTGCTGGTTTCTGCCTACACTTTGACACTCCTATGCTGTGTAGCCTTGGGCACATAATTTAACCTTCCTGTCCTGGTTTCTTCTTTTGTAAAGCTGCAGGATGAATACCTGTCTTCCCTGCCACTCTCTGCTGCCAGGGTTTTTATACAGAATAATAGAAATGAGCATTTTTTAAGAAAAAAATGAGTTAAAGACTTGGGCAGTATCGCTCTCCTTTTAGCACTGAGTTATGTGTCCCATCAAGCATAGCTTTGGGCAACAAGGTGAATAAAGTAGCAATGTCATATTGCTTAGACACCTGATAACTGTGCCATTTGTAAAGTTTGCCCAATATTAGCAGAGAGAGAGGAAGAAAGGCAAAAATGTTGGTATATCTGCAATTCATGCTCTGCTGCTTTCATTGCAAATTCTTCCTAAAGCAGTTGGAGGTCTAGCTGGCCTTGCATATTGGGGAAAAAAAGAGAAAAATCTCCTCCCTCCCTGTGAAACATGCTGTTTCCCTCTGAAAGATGTATGGAAAGGAGAAACATTTGGAATGTGCCTGTAATTTGTGCCCTTCATCTCACCAACTGGTAGTCACAGGCAGCTGATACGAGCAGCAGTCCACAAAGGAAAACTATATACATGACTGACAGCATTTCAATGATTATTTGAATTTTCAGAGTTGGCATAATGTCATCACTGTGTAACATTGCCAGATTCTCTGATCTCCACAGAAACATAAACTGTATCCATAATGTTTGTGAACATTTCTCAGTTGCAAAAATTTACATTCTTAAGATGTGCATTAGAAAGGCAGAGTTCTTTGCAGAAGCTGGTGTTCGGAGTGTGCAAGGCTGCCCGATGCAAGCACGCACACACACAAATGCTATATTCCTAAAGAAGCAGAGAGCAAATAAGGGGAGGAAATAGTTTCCAGAGCCTTTTGGGTAAAGTTTCAAGGTCATTGCAAAACTAAAAGAGTTTGAGGGTGGGGTGGTAGCAGAGCAGCTGCCTTGAGCCACTGGAAGATGTTAGTGCTGGCTCCATGGTTGGCAGTGGGGCTTTGCTACCTGCTGGGTAACTTTGCTGTCTGCTGTGTGATCTGGAGCCCAGGATGTTTGAGGAAATGAACCCACCAGGACCAGATCACCCAGGCTCAGCCCAGCAGTGACGTTGGGAGCCTCAGGTGTCATTGTCATCTTCTGCCTATGAGCAATCCTCAGAAATCCCATGACTCTGCTGTCCCCAGAGCAGAGAGGGGAGATTGTTGTGATCCTGGCTGCATAGAGAAGAATTAGACATTTTGCAGTGGTTGCCTCAGTCAGAGCTGCTTGTCTCTGCTCTTGTATGTAAGGGTTGAGAAACATCTCCACTAGGCTGGTTCAGTGCATTCGTTCTGTGCTCAGGTTTTGAGGCTGTTATGACACTGGGGCACTTATCTCGATTCCTGTAGGCTGCTTGACATGCCTCCTAGCAAGAAATAAGTTTTCTAGCTGGACTGCTGCAAAATGTGTGTTCAAAATGTGTGTTTGGTTTTTTTTTTTAAGTTGAGGCTAATAAATGCAAAGCAGATGGGGAGGTGTCCTCTTCGTCTTGGAGAGGCAATTCTACCAGCTGCTGATGTGCACAGCTTGAGCAGGAAAGCTGATGTCCTGTCACACCTTTTGGGCTCGGTGGGCAAGACGGACAAATATCCTATTTACCTTACTTGTTTGTGAATAACAGTTCAGGGATGGAAAAAGTGCAGGGAAGTATCTGAAATGAACTTTGGCTATTCCATTCCCAAAGAAGAAACAAACTAATTTTGCTTTCAGGCTCAGAGTGTTTTTCCCCGTTTTCAGCACAGACAACAATTTTTAAAGAAACTTCTTGAAGTGAAGGTTTTAATGAGTTCTCAACACCATATTGCATCCCTTGGATTTGCATCATTTGAACCATATTTCCAGAGGTAATTTTTCAAAGTGGTGCACAGCACTTTATCTGCATGAATGCCTCTGCGTGAGTGATTCATACTTCTAAACTTTAGATGTACAAAAGGGGTCAAGGCAAAAAAGTGTAATATTTTCCTTCTGTTTCTAGTGGCTTATCCAAGGAAGGTCAGCGTGTCATTCATTCAGGAGAAAATCACACAGCAGTTTTCAACCTCCCCTGGGGCAAAGATCTCTTAAACCACCTCATCTGCACAGTGTTGTGCTCTGCAAAATGGGCAAGCAGGGGCTGCTGCACCGCATGTCTCTCCCTCACTGCAGCACAGGTGATGCTCTGGGTCTGTATAGCATACATGCAGTACATTGACCTGCCTGATGAATCTATGGCTAGTCAGATCCCCAGCTTGTACCCTGCCCAGGGACAGTGGAGCTGCTTTGGAGGCATTAATAAAGTTGTTAGTCTGCAGGAGGATATCAGCCAGCCTGTGGGTGGAGATCTGCTCTTCCCTGTGCCTTCACCCCCCTTGTATCTGGGCTATGCCCACAAATCAGAGTTTGGTCTGACAGCTCCAAACAAAATGGAAACATGGGAGTGCACAGGAAGATTTCATTCACTGATGTAATCGTGTCCTAAAAGAAAATAGCCCTCTTGTCCTGGAAATGGATACATTAAATAACTCTCCGGTGTTCTCAGTTCAGCACTCAGCCCAGGCATTTAAAACCTTTAAAACAACTAGGGAAGCCATCTGATTTTACTGTGTCAGTAATGATGCTGCAGCTTTGAGAAATTAATTTCTTCCCCACTGCATGCTCTGTTTGAGAAATGATATCACATTGTGAGATACTGCAGCAAGCTTGGCTGATCACATTGCATAACAGGATGCTGGCTAATGATCCAAGATAATAGAAGGCAAAAGCTGAATACGTTTTTTAAAATCATCACATGATACAAAATAATGCCAGTACTTGGTACTGTGCAGGAGAGGAGAAACTCTTCTAAATATGCTGCCCAGATGTTCCATCAGAAAGAGTACGTTCTCACAGTCTAAACTGGAATGATCCACTTCATTTTTTTCTCAACAAGGGAATCGATGGAACACCTTAGGCTGGATGCACAGCAGGTGTAAATCAGCAGTGCTCCACTGGAGTTGATGGATCATTATTTCCTACTGCTGGAAGAGGAAACTAAGAATAGACACAGTCAGCAGTTAAAAGTTCTTCAGTCCCAAGCAAGTGCTTGCAACACCAGCATCATTAACATTAAGCAAAACCTGCCCTCATTGTAGATTAATGGCAATATTCCCATCAAAGCTTCAGAATACCTATGGCAGGGACCTCGCGTGAAATCCAGCTGGCATCACTTAGCGTTAGTAAAATCAAACCACTGGTGCTTATTAAGAAGGTTAAACTTTGTAGGAAGGATGCTGCAGCTTACGCAAGTGATGACTCGCCTTCCTTGACCTTGCTTTGTGGCTGGTGCCACACATTTCTCACTGGCAACACTGACAAACTTCAGTGCCAATCCAAAATTACATGGAAACCCTGGGATCTTCCAACCTGGTGGTGATCTCACTTTTACAAGGCTGAACATGTGAAAATCAAGAGTAGAGGACAAGGAGAGGAGATGTGAGAGGAGACATTAATTGCTCTGCCCAGTAAAGGAGCCCACTCTGTTTTTTGGCCCCTTGTAGTTCATTACTCACAGCTCCTTGGATGAATGGATTCCCCCCGCCTCCCCCATTCAGAATAATTCCAAGATCTTCTAACAAAAAAATCCCATCAAACAGAAGTATGCTTGTTCAGTTTTCCCCTGGAAAAATTTCAGAGTAATTAGGAAGCAGAAAGAATACATACGGCCAGCCATATAGCTGGAATAATAATCAAGAACAGCAGGGGGCAGGGAAAAAAAAAAGGCAGACAGCATTGCCTGTGAGACAGCCCGGGCTGTTTGGAAACTGTGCCCAGACAGACACTGGTCAATTATAAGAAATGCATCAAATGAAATTCAAACTCATTCACAAATGAATTAAGATGAGTGGAAAGGGGAAACATTTGCAAAGAATATAATTGGTATTAATAATTCAGACAGTCCTACCTTACCTCTTCAAAATCCTGTACAAATATTTACTCTGATTTCCCACGTGCAGGCCTGTGGTGGTACCCATCCTGCTGCTGCCATCATGGTACGCTGGGCGTTTGCTTGGGGCTATGCTTGCAGCCTGATGCGGTGTGCAGCAGGGTCAGTCCCTCACCCAGAGTTACTATTTTGCATTGCATTTATACGTATAGGGCTTTATGCTGACTTGCTGTCTGAGTGGGAAACATGAGTGCTTTGTGCATATAGCCAGGTGTGTGCAACAGGAGGGAAAGATGCCTTATGACCCCATGCAGGAAAAAAAAACATCCTGTGGTCATGACCAAGGCTGGAGGGTTTTACCACAAGAGTGCCTGGGTTGCGATCGCTGCCTAAGCCCATGCATCCCTCCTGCTCGCTTGGAAAGCCTCTCTCCTTGAAAGCCTCCAGGCATTCATCACCTGCGATACCTGTTAGTTTTGATGGGTGGCATTTGGATATTAAATGGGGTAACCAAAGTCAACAAAGAAGGAAAAGCCTGGACAGAGATACTCTTTAATGAGTTTCTGAGTCATATAACATAGTTGTTTCTTTCTCCTACCCCCATTGCAGTGCATCATTATTCAGGACAGCATTTCTGCATGTGTTTGAACTCCTGCAAAAACAGAGGCACAAGCTTAAAATGAAGCATGCACTTAAGCATCATCCTGAACTGGTTCTGTGCTTGCCCAGCACAGAATAATGAGACACCCCATCATCAAAGAGTGGGCAGAGAGCAGAGAGACTTAGCAAATGTGTTTAGTTATAATATTTCCTCTAGTGTGTGTTTCTCTGTCCCTCCAGGGTCAAGTGCAGAACCATGTCTCCTGCACTGCAAGTTCATTAGCCTTGTTTCATCTCTTGAAAGGGTGGACATGGATTCTGACATTTAGCATGGAAAAGCAGATCTTCAGCACCGAACTTGAGCACCAGTTGTTAACATTTCTCTCCCTTTACCCCTTTGATGTGTGTGGGGAAAAAAAAAAAGTATATGTAGATTTAAAGGGAGGTGAGCGGGAGAAGAGCAGCCCAGCTAGAGGACAGCCTGGCGATGCAGAGCAGAGGCCACTGTGCTCCCCTGGGGTATTAATAGTCTGGTGATTGCTCCTAATGAGAGAGCAACAGCAGTGATGAGCAAGGTGAGGCTCACACAGCCCATCTGAGTGCAGGAGGTGTCAGAAAAATCATTCATCTTGCATTTCCCACTGCTTCCCTCCAGCATATGGCTCAGGCGTGAAAAGGTCCCTCGCACTGGTGTGTGCATGCATGGAGCCAGCACAAACAAGGAGAAAATGCTGCATGTATGGCCTTCCTTAATGCTAGTCCTTTGTTACCTCCTCCTATTTTCAGTGGTGCAAAATGGAGTACCAGGGCTATTTAGGCTCTTTTTGATGTTTGCAGCAGGCTGGATGAGTGTTGTGGTCTTGTCTCTCTAACTGTAGGCAAGAGCAAATTGCAGCTCAAAAACCAAAGAGCAACTAAAACGGTCTCATCACTTCAGTCACCTACACCGTACTTAGGCAAACAAAGGCAAGAGACATTAATGAGCAAACATAGCCTGAAAGCCTGGCCCTGCTGAAATGAGTATAAAACAGCCCAACTTCAGTAGGTACAGGATTTCTGTGAAAATAAGGCCCATCTGCCTGCTTAATGACAGCCCCAGACAGCAGCCGGGTACTCAAAACCCTGCGACTGAAGCCTGGGACAGGGAAGCACTCGTTCAGCCCTGAGCCTGAGCGCTAAGGCAGGTTTCTGATCGGTAACAGCTTTAAAGTCCTCTCTTGGTGCAATGAAGGAAGGAACCCAGGTTCTTAAAATTTTCTCCAGTTTTGGTCCTCCCCCAAGGTGGCAGAAAAAGAAAATATATTACTTTATCTTAGGTCCATAATTAAGATTATTTTCTTGTTGCATGTCCTGCTAGTTTTCAGCTAGCACAGAGATGCCAGGGCCACTCGTCTCTAACCATGACTCTGAGGTGCTTCTTTCAGTATTGGACCCAAATCTTCCCCAGAAAACAGCAGATGTTTGCTGACTGCATCCTCCCAGAGCATCCCCAATCTGCCCGTGGGTTGCTGCCACGTGGCACTGACAGCGTGAAAGTCGAATGGTGCCTTCAAACACAGCATCACTCCCAGGCAAAACTTGCCTCGCACTGTGTGGTATCACCAGGTGTGATCTTTCCCTGATAAAACATTGTTGATAAGGATTTGATCTTCCCAAGAAAAGGAAAATTAAAAATATTGCTAGAGGGACTAAGTACCTAAATCTTTTAATGAGCAAAAAATTTATCATTACTGTTACTATAGCAGATAGGAAGACATTGCCAGACAGTAAATCTGTCGTGGTGGTTATTGCCATTTAATATTGAGTCAATATAAGTGATGTCTTGGAGTCTTTCCACATAAACCTATAAAGCAGCCAGGACATGGGCTGTTCTCCAAGCAGCAAGTAGTTTGAACTTGAGATTTCTGTAATAATTTTTCTCACTCTGTGCTGAGGAGGAAAGGGTAAAGGGCTAAGGACTAAGGCATTTGCTGGAGAACTGGGTTGAAATCTTGGCTTTGGCTTCTTAACTGACCTTGGGCAAGTCATTTAATTGCCCTGAATTGCTGTACAAGGGAGACCCCACTTCTGCCACCCAAGGTAACTCAGGTTTCTGGGATGCTCATGGTCCCTTATAGTTTGTATTAGCTCAGCTTGATCCAAGATCTGGTGTGTGTCTTGGATCAGAACATAGGAGACATCTGTGAAGAATTATATATTCCATAAAATTCAGTTCACAAGATTCTTTTAACAGAGACCCTAAGTCCTTAACTAATTCAGGAAAATCTGGTAGGGGATCTGGTAATGCCATAGTTTTACCTAGTTGTGCACACAGTGTTGGGAAATTCATCAATATGCCTTGCCCTGGTGTTGGATTCAAACTGTGCAGCTCACCACTATCAAAGGGCATGGTTCTCACTGCTGCTATTGAAAGACCTTTTTGCAGTAAATAGTATCCCAAAAGTAATTCCCAAGGAAAGATTGAATGCAGAGATCAATTTGCCAGAAAGTAGCCCAAAAGGATTAAATAACACTACATCTTCAAAGCTGTAGGATGAAAGACAAACACCCTCTGCCCAAGAGGCAGTGCGTCTCCACCTTGTCCTCCAGGTCCAGTCACAAACCTGCACTGGAGAACGAGCCTAGGGCTTGGTCCAGAGCAGATGGGGAAGGGTGAGGGGAGGTTTTGCCGCCAGGGGACTGTCCCATGTGCTGCAGGGGTGCACGCTGTGACAGCCGGTGGCATGGACAGGCAAACCCTCCTGCACTGCTCTGCTCTCTCATCCCTCCATTTTCCACCGCCCCAATAAATTGTACTACCTGGCACAGCCTTGTAGACCCTGGGGAGATCTCAGAGCTATTTTCTGTACTAATACAGGTTTAAAAGGAGGAGGGAAGCACCAGCTTTTACTATCAGTGAGCTGTAGATTTTTTTAAACTGTGAGTGATTCTGGGTATGGGTGTCAGAGACAAAGTCTAAGGTTAGGAAATGAGCCAAGGGACCAGCTGAGACAGTGAGTAGCAACAGACAATGCTTAAGTAGTCTGGCACACTGTGATCCACATCCCCAGGTTCATTCCATTCCAGCAAAACCCACCTCGATGGGCCAACCCCCCTTCAGCCACATTGATGTGGGGTACAGTCACCCTCCCTCCACTCTTGGTACATTTTATTTGGTTGACTTCTTTTGCTGTTTCTTCTTCATTCTTCCTAGCTGTCTGCACCGTCGTGGTTCCCTGCAGATGTGGAGGGAGGGCAGATATAGCATGTTGCTAAAACCACTTTCTTTTGGCTGCCAAATTACACTCCTGCTCCCCACTCGTGCCTCGTGGCTGGTGGTCACCGGCCTGCGGGGTGATGCTGGGATGCTGTACTCAGCCCCAGCCTGCTCCTGCAGCTCAGACTGCTCAATAATGGGGACATGATTAGACTAAGGTTTCTCTTTGTTGCCTTAAAAAGCCTTTGTGCTTTCTTTTGTTTAAGGTGTATTCCAGCTTGGCAAAGAGCTCTAATGGGGTAAACATTGCAATACACTTAGATAAAACTGTCTCAAAGGGAAAACAATGTAAATCTTGCTGGTTTGAAAAAGCTTCAGTCAAAGGTTTTCATCAAGATATAAAATTGATGTAGCAGTTTAACAGTTATTTAATATTTATATATTCATGCCCAGCATCCAAATAGGTCAGGGCCCTATTGTGCTATGTGAGATGCAGACACATTCACATGCACAATGTCTCCAGCATATTTCAAAAGCATCACTGATACCTCCAGACTGTTACTGCAGCCACCAGTACTTGCCTAATGGGAAAATGGGTTTTGAAGGTGTTTCTTAATGCAATAAAAACCCTTTGAGGAAATGTTCAGATTACAGAGACAACTGAGTTTTCTCTGAAATTTTGTTCTTGAAGGCTTTGTTTCAGACACGGAAGTCTTCTAAATTGGTGGCATTTAACTCCTGTCTCAATGCAGGTGCTTTATTGATCCTGGATCCAGCCCCGCTGGTAATCAGGGTTCCGGTTCAGGGTTGCAAGAGGAGCTGTGCAGGGGAGTTTGCAGAATTTGTATGTCTCCTTTCCCTTGTTTCTGCCTCTCTCTGCTTCCAAACACATGTGCTCAGGTTGTTTACATGCTTTTGTACACGGCTGCAGGAGTTAGGTGTACAGAGTGCTACATGCGTGCTCTCCTACATTTCTGTATACACCAGGATAATGCTGGGCTCTGAGTGGTTTGACGCTAATATTTCTGCACGTTAATTTCGCAGCCCAGACCTTTGTGGACCTTGAATTGGCGGAGGCAGAACACGCCCAAAGGGAGCTGTGAGTGTGCAAAATCCTGGCAGACGGGAAAGAGATAAAGAAATAAGGAAAAACAGTTCCGTCCATAGCTCCTCTCTGCTAGCAGTGCAGCAGATGGTGGAGGGTTACTAGACAGCAGTTCCTTGAGGCTTAGCATAAGCCAAGAAACAATAAAAGAAAGCAGCGAAAAGAAGATAGAAAAGGGAATTTAAACAGATTGTCGTGTCACCCGTTCTATTCCTGCCACCTCAGCGGGAAATTAATCACATAATGTCACGTAAAGAAAAGCTAGCCCTGGAGGTCCAATGCAAAAATGGCTCTGCCTTGAGGGCATGAGTAAATCAAACCTCAGGGGATGGGGGGAGGGCAGGACCGGCTGTGCTGGGAGAGGGGAGCAGTTCATACGGCCGAAAGCCAGGCTCGGATCTCTCCCATTGATGTGTCCAATGACCCTGAGAAGTGGGAGAAAAGTAAAAAAGCCGCAAAGTCAATCTGCGGAGATGCAGCTCCCCTATGAAAATGTTCTTTTTGTTCTGGGTGGGGGGTGGCAGGCTGGGGGGCTGCAGCAGGGCAGACATGGAAAGGGCTTGCTGGCTGGAGGAACCAGCTTGATGAGGCCACAAGTTAGCAGCATCTCAGCGTCGTAAAGAAGTAAATGGGCCGTTCTCTTAATTGCAGATTTACAGCCAAGATGGGTACGGAGGAGTCCATATTTCTTCATAGGAGTTGGATGGCTGTGGAAAGAAGGCTCCCTGGAGAGATATCTGGGATATGGATGGACATTACCCATAAATACAGTGAAATAAGTTTCCTATTAGACTTAAATCCAGTGAGGCGGCATGAATCACCTTAAACATGCATAACTCTCCCTTATATATCATGACCGCTGAAGCATTAATTAACCCATAACAACCATCTCTAGACACTCAAAAAGATCTCATTCTTCGCTCAATCCCAGCACATCTGCTGGAGAAACAAAATAGTGGTTTCTGGGTCAAACTGCATTTGGTGCTGCAAAAAGCTGTGATGAGTCCTCCGCTCCTCATCTGGGATGTAACTAAGGACCCATGGGACTACATGGCCCAGGTGAAGGGGTGGCTTTGGAGGTTCTACTTTGTTCTTTAAGGTACTCATATGCTCAAGCGCTTTGCCGGGACGATGCTACGTCTGATGGCAGAACCTGGTAAGACTAAGAGGACTGCCTGGAATATGGGTATTTTCCTTTTTCATTTATTATCTTTATTCAACTCTATGAAAAAATCATGTTGGCTTGCATTAGATTGCACAGATTGGTTTGAACTGGGCTTCCAATGAGGAGAGGCAGCTGAAAGAGCAGAGCAAGGCAAATAAAGAAAAGGCACTAAACAAATAAAAGGGCTGTTTAAGGTGGCTGCATACCCAACTGGAGCTCCTAGTATTTGTGTCTGTGCCAGGAGAACAAGAAGCCAAAAAAAAAAAAAAAAAGAGAAAGAAAGGGAACTAAGTGGAAAAGAGAAATTAATCCTCAAGTAACTGAGAACAGGTGCTTCATTTGGGCACTTGGATGTGAATGTGCTGCAGTTGGTTGCTCTATCGACAGGGGAATTCAATAAGTGAGGCTGGTGCACTGGTGACAGAGCTCGAAGAATGAAAACCCGTGTCAATTAACCCCCTTCCACCAGACTGTGCTTTATTAAAAAGCACAAGTTGTCAAGGCAGTACCTTGAAGGTCACAGCTGCAGCAGCTTGGGCAAAAACACCTTAAACCTGAACCTCCTAAATGCCTCTTGTAACTAAAGGGACTTGAGTTGCAAGCCTTTATTTTTCTTTCTGCTGACAGGAGGCTGGTGCCTGCCTGACTCCTGTGATGAAAACATGCTTGCTCAGATCCCCGGGCCATGACAAGGGAAGAAGAAAAGGTCTCTAAGGGTTCCCGCACCGCCAGGAGGGCGGCAGAGGAAAGCAAGACCTGGCTTGGCTTGGCTTGGCTCCGGCATCATGCTGCACCAGCCAGGACACCTGAACCACTGCTGGAGGTGTTGTAAGGAGCTACTAGCACAGGTCAACAACAAACTGCTGCTTCTGCTCCCAGTACAAAGAAGCGGCAGGACAGGACTTGCACCTGTCAGGTAGGTCTCCAAGCAGCAATCTCCAGCAGCATCCCTGTATTTAAGTTTGTATCTGAAGGTAAAGCCATACCCAGGTGGGCTGTTTCTGTCAAGCTGGGGCCTTTTTGTGTCATCCAGAGGGAGCTGGGAGAGCAGCGGCTGTGATAGCCCCCTGTATCACAGTGTGGTTGATGTCTGCTGTTGCAGACAAAGTCATGGCATCCTAACTCCATTCGATGTGGGATGATGTTTCAGAAAAGAGTTAAGAGCATCACATCAAATATAATTATGAGACAATAACAGCCTATTAGTTCCAGTGCCTAATTTTAAACCTCAGTCTGTCTAAAAACTCTCAGTCTGCTTTTAGAAGAGCTGTCAGCTCCTCAAGGTATAAATAAGAAGCACAGAGAATAGAAAATCTCTGCCTGTCTTAGGGCCAAACACCATCTTCCAGAAAAGGTAAAATTCCCATTTCATCATTTACTAATTGAGTCAGTCTTTCTGGCTAAATGTGAGCAATTTCCCCTGGGATGAGCAGGCTAACACAAGGACTTCATCTGCTTTGACTCTGGTCTGTTGCAGTTCCTTTGAAAAGGCAAAGGCATAGGGGAGAAGCACCATCCTCTGAGCAGCTCAGCCCACTCCCCAGTTATCCCAAATCTGACCGGTTCTTCCTTTCCTTGAAGCATCCCCTCTTATCCCCCTACGCACTACTGCCGCCCAGCTTCCCGCACTCACCCTGACTCGTATTCTCTGGATTCAGGTACAGATCAGACTGTTTGCTCTGAAATAGCCTGGGTAGTTTGCAGGTCAAATTGTCTAGGGAGAAAAGCTAATTGGTCATGTGGGCATGAGCTGATATAAAGGTTTTTATTGTTTGAAAGTCTTTAGTTAATGTTATACATATGGAAATAATACCTTGTAATTTTAGAACACTGTTTGGGTAACTATTATAAATTGCTACACAAAATATCCCCCCTCACCCTATGATGTAGAGTTGAATATTGTATGTATGAATGATGCATCAAAAGTAGCCCGTACACTGAGTCAGGATATCTTCCACTAATGAAGTCCCTAAAGAAATGTACCACCGACGTTCTGAGCTGCAATATTCTGATGGCTTGGATATATCAAGAGATAGCTAAAATAGCATTAGATATAAGATCTTCCTAGTAAAATTCACCAAAGCAGCTCATAAACATCAAAGAGTCTTAACGCTTAACTGTTACAAAATATTCTTATGTTTGGATTGATAAGAAAGTAGGGTAGTGCCCTAGATGCATAGCTATGAGAAGTAGTGTGACTCTTGAACTGTTGTGGTGATTTATTCTTATAGAATTATAAACATTTTGAAATAAATTAACTTTTGCCTTACAAAAATATATCACTTTTTTATTCACAAATCTACAGTGAGTGTTCATAATATACTTGATTTTTCACCATTGACCAAATCAAACACTAATAATGCTCAAAGATTGCACATTAAATTGAACTAAAAAGTGCCTGATGTTAGCTCTCTCAAGGTATTCCTGGCTACCTTTTATGGTATCTATTGGTTCTGCTCATCTAAGTGAAAGAAGCTAATTCTTTATCAGATCAGACCTTATCTTTTGAAAATAGTCCCTGTCACAGACTATTCCACATGATGAAATCATAAGTTCCTATCTTAATTTCTTATCATGAAATAATTAGAATATTTCAGTTCTGCACCCTGAGTCATAAACAATGATAAAAAGCTAGTAATTCAATTAGAAATCAGACTCTCTTTCTAATGAGCAGCTATATATTGTCAGTATTCATGCATAGTGCTAAAAAGTAAATGTTTGCAGGCTTGCTAGCAACTTCACTGAGCTCTCCTGAAAATATTATCTTTTGATGCTCAGCCTTGAATGTTGCTGTTAGACTGTGGGCTCCTGCTCTACAAGGCGCTGAAGGTTACATATGCAAGTCTCATTGGTAACTGAAAATTAAGCTATTATGAAAACATATTTCAGTGGCAACTCTCTGCGGATGCTTTCTGAAATCCTCCTCCATGTCAAAGTTGGTGAAAGCATCGGAGCACCTCCGTACCATCTCATGGGGAAGCCACACAGCACCATGCGAGGAGTCGAGCCCTGTCTTCTGCCTGCCCCATGCCCCTTCTTCCGAAGGAGCAATGCAATCTATGCTCTTATAATGCTGCTCTGTGTATGTTGTCTCCCCCAAAACGTGCCCCACACTGATGTTGCATGGATATGTCAGGGGTAATGCTGGGGAAACAGTTTTGCTGTCTCGCTGCCACAGAGTCCTCATTGCTGTGCTTTAGCACATGGCCCTGGAAAACAAAGTTATCAGAATAAACCTTTTAGCTATAAATTGCAGGTATTAAAGATCTATGTGATAATTGTCTTATTGGGCTCCAAATGTGCTTATGATGCTGAGAGAGAACAAATTGGATTACGCCTGAATTAGGCTCTTCCTTTTTCATAAATTACCCAGGAAAGCAGTGAGGGCTCAGAAATGCAGGCATCTTGCTTTTGACAAACTGTGATTTTGTTGCAGGATCTTCTTGCAGGGAACAAGGAAACAAACAAGATAAGAAAGGTCTTTTTAGGAGGAAGGGATAGAGAGTTAAAAAACACAAACCAATGGCAAAAAGCTGTATAAAAGCAGCAAAGCTACAACAGAAGAATGGGGGGAATACTATATTAAATATTACCAAAACAGGGAAATTTTAGGGGCTATGATTATCAGAGCAGAACAGACCTGTGTCCCCAGTTCCCATCATCTGGATTCCACAGATCCCACAATTTTCCTCTCCCCATTCCTCTGCAATTTGCTGTTTGCAACAAGAGGCAGCAGCCGCTTGGCCCCTCACAGCGCTGGTGGCTCAACATCAGTGGGTGCAACCCAGCTTTGCTGGCAATGTCTTCCTCTCATGCCCAGCACAATTTAAACACTTCTTTATGGTGCTGGTGAATTTTTCAAAGAACACATTATTAGTCTTCCACACAGGATGGACATTTATGGCTGTGGAACTATGTGAAAATGTGAAAGCTCTACCATAATCTCACTTCCAGCTCAACCTAAAATTTCAGAGTGTGCTCCCACAGCGTATCACCTTCCATTTAAATGCACTTGCGGGCTGTTGCTCAGGCTGGGAAGAGGCGTGGGGGAAGTTTAATGAGGATGGCTTCGTTACCCCACACCGAGTAGATCAGAGATCCAAACCCAATGCAAAGCAATGCTGATGTTCATAGGGACTACTCTGATCTTCAGCCACATGGGACCAGTGGGGACTATTGCTTCTGCTCCCGGTCCCCTGAAAGTCACAGGAGGACAAATGTTTCACCTGTGTTTCTTCAGCCAGGATTTACTCCCTTTGCCCTGATCACCTCGGCTAAGTGTTGGCTCTGACAGAAGCAGACAACTAGAAACAGCACTATTAGCATTATTAGAAGCATTGGACCTAGTCTGTACCTTGGTGGCACAGGGGACTTGCATATGGCATACGTTACTTCACAAACATTATTCTAGCTGGTCAGAGGCAAGTGGGAACAAAAGTGACAGAAGACCTGAACGGTATTTTAAACTAGGGAAGCTCTTTCAAAATACAGTAAGGAATGCAGAGTATATGTAATAATTATGCAAGCTTTTTGGGCTCTGGTATACATTAAATCTTGATAATGTTTGGTTAATGATATCTGCCATATCCCAACATAGATGACTTTTTCATTTCTCCATCTTTCTTTCACTCTTACCCTTCTTTTTTGGAGAAGAAAGGCTAAAATATTTATCTCAGTACAGGGTTCTGAATTCATAAAATAAGTTTTAAATTATTTCTCCACTTTTGTCAGCTAACTGTAAAAACTGCTTGGTAAGCTCTTTGGAGCTCCTAAGTGGATTTTTCTCCCGTTGGTTTGCTCGTAGTGCTCATTATTGAAAATTATTGGTGTTAAAAAAACCCTACAAGCTTTTAGAAAGAGAAGCTTAGAAAGGAAACTCAGACAAATCCAGAAATGGGTTAGCACTAAGGAGTATCCTGAAAAATGTAAGAAGGCTCCAACAGCAGCAAGCCTGGATCTTCAGGTGGGAAACCAGCTCTCACAAAGCACACAGTGGCTCTGGGGAACCGTGTGGGTGGGTCTGTCCTGGAGCCAGGTGTTACGAGCTGAGATCAAGAGAAGCCATTTGCAGTAGTCTTGGGAAGCCTATGACCAAGGTTGCACATTTCTGAAGAACACCTATTGCCACAAAATACTCTGTTTGTCCCATATTTACAAACATCCCTTCCTTAGAGAGTTTTCTCAGGTCAGGCTGCTCTCCTGTTATCAAGCCTGCAGCAGCCAGAAGCTGTGCGACAAGGGGTGACCAGGCTGATGCTTCTTTCTTCTGCTCACACTCTTCGATGTGAGAAGGGAAGCCAGGCTAGTACATGATATTGAAATTTTACTGTCTTCAAGGCTGATCCTCCTAAAGCTAAGTGCCTTCATTTTTAGGGCAGTAAATTGTTGGCAGCACAGAATAAAGAGACTGAACTTTCTTTATTAGTCTGAATTTTCTTTATGGGTCTGCCAAAGAGTTTTTTTCCATTCAGTCCTGGCTCTCTCTTCTTGTTCCCTCCCTATTTTCTGTTGATTTTTCTTTGCCCACAAACTTAATTAAAGATCTTAAAAATTAGTGTGGAGTTTGTTTCTCCCTGTCACCTACCCACTTACTCTAGCCAAAGTCGTTGGCACCTGGTAGCAGGGTAACTGCCTCTGAGCATCTGAGCAAATATATGATTTATTGCTGGTTGTTTCCAGTTAGAAGAGAAATGAACATCAGAGCCTCATACCTTTGGAGAAACCCTGTCTATGTATTAAGAATGGATATGAAAAAGGATCATCTCCCAGACAAGGAAACCAAAGTAAGAAGGGTCTGTTCCTATGCACAGCACCCAAACTGATGTAGCAGTGGTCTCTGAAAACTTCATTCCAGGCTGTCCTCTGCCTTGCTTGGGCCATCATCTCTGTAATATATCTGTGGCTCCTCTCTTCCCCACACACTTAAAACACTGCTTACTCATCATGCACACCCATCCATATTCAAAACAATATTAGTGAAACTGCTTTTCCCACATCATTCAGGTTCTCATGTGCCTTGGCACGTGTCCTTCTTGTGGCAGTGATGCCTAGCTGTATTTTGGGGAAGGCTCCACATTGACCAGTTGCTCCTAGTCCAATCTAGTAGGAGAACAAGACCAAAGGAAATAAGCCATGGAGCTGAAGTGACAAGTTAAAGGAGAGAAAACCAGCAAGGAGAGGGTGCACTGGTTAAATCTTTGCACGTTTTCCTCATTTATTCCCCCTAAGGCAACATCTTTATTGTGGTCTTTGCTCCTACACAAGCCTACACATCATTATAGTTGTTTACACACTATCACTAGCAATAATAATAATAGCTAAGTAATAATTCTTCATTTGAATGTGATGAACGGCTGCATCTCTCAGTAAAAATAAATACATGGGGAAAGGGAAAATATATCATTGTTACTAGCAAATGAGGCATAGTGCAAGAAATTAAAATATCTGGCTTATGGAAAAGCAGGGAAAAAAATTTTGCAAGGAAGTCTTAAACTAGCAGGCATAAGGATCATTTATTGAACATAAGAGAAATTAATAGGGAAAAAGGATAATTAAGAGAGATATAAATGTTTGCTGAAGTTCTGTATAAGTGAGTACCAGCAGGCATAAAATTAGACCTCAAATAAGAACATAGATTACAGTTTCATTCTTCAGCTGACACGCTCAATTTGTACAGGTTTGTTTCGGGTTTTTTTAATTATTATTATTATTTTATTTTCTATATTTTAAAAGGATAAAATGCATTCCATCAAGACAGACCCCACAAGTTCCCAAGCACTTAAATGCCTAGCTCCTTAATATAGTGGGTGAAATAAAATTTGCCCATTCCAAGCAGCAGGAAGACTTATGCAGCTCTCTGCCCTGAGCACTATGGTAGCCACCATCCAGCGGAGCTTGGAAGGCTGGATCAGCACCTTGGCAGTTGAGTGCTGTCACCCTCCTAGCCCGCGCAAACATGCTTCATAGGGCACCGTATTCCCTCTGCCAGCAATTTCTCTACCATTTGTAGACCAAGCAAAGGGAAAAGGCAGAGGAGAGCATCCCTCCCTCGGAATGCTCCATGCTCTCTCTGTATGCAGGGTGTTTGCAGCACCCTACGTGCTGGCCAGGCTTCCCCATCTCACTCCACAGTGTCCTTGGACAACCCCGGTGAGTCTGGCAAAGCCCAGGATTTCAGGGGTTAATGCCTTGTCAAGGTTCAAAGGCAGTTCAGGGAAAAGATGCCAGCTGAGAGCTAATAATGCAAAGCTGAGCCTACTCAAGCTTAAGGCTTTAGAAGGAAAGAGAGGTAAGCAGCCTGTTTGCTTGTGGGCATGATGTGGGATAGGAAGAGAAGAGGTTGGTAATGGGTCGTGCTATGTGATGCTGCTCGCTCTTACACCTTTCAACACTTTGCTTCTGCACTTTCAGGCTTGTCAGGTCCACGTAGTGCGTGCTACGGCCAATCTGGCACCTCTCTGTTTTGGGCAGAGATACCTTTGCTAAACCCTGCTGTAGGGATGGTGGCTCCTGCTCTCACCTCTCTGGCTCTGCTGGTCTCCTTTTTCTCCTGCAAAAGCAATTGTGCTGTACTGGGGCAGGGATGGGTGCTGGGCAAAGAGGGATTTAACCATTAGAGCTCTTCAGTGCTCTAGGCATCTAGAAAGTCAAATTATTCTTTTTGGTGGGAACAGGCTCTCATTTTCAGTCTTTGTAGGTTTGGGTTTTATTTGGTGATGCATCAGTGAGAATTTAGCTCTCTCTCTGAAGCTGGAATAGCTGAATTCATGACTTTGACAGAGCTTTCTTTACCAGCAAGGGGGGAAAGTGAATATTGGAAATATTAATTTAATAGCACTCTAAAGAAGCTTGTCCACAAACTGCTGCACATCCAGAATATGTAGCAGTGAGAGGCCATAATGTTTCAAACCTTTTTTTTTTTTAAATTACTTACAAGCTCATGCTGAAAAACTCTTTTGCTTGCGCCCTCTAGTATAAATATGTCAATATTAAAATCATGCTGTTATTATACTTCTAAGTATTTTTCCATAAAAGAGACCACAGGATAACTCTACCAGCATCTGTCCTGAATAGCTGGGTTTTAGCACAGCAGAAAGCAAGGACCTAAGACCTGTTTCATCAAAAGGAGTCTATATTTCTGTTTCATGTTTTTCTTCCTCTCCTGAACTGTTTACAAATGGCAGTTTAGCCCCCAGTCTTTGTCAACATGCTCCAGCCACAAAGCCTTCAAGGAGAGCCAAAAGTGCTTCTTTCTTTTTCCTGTAAGTCCATTTGCCACTCCACCAGAGATGAGCTATAGTGTTTAAAAACAAAAATTCAGGAATGACTCAGAGTCATGAAAGAAA
This sequence comes from Phalacrocorax carbo, assembly GCF_963921805.1. NCBI lineage: Eukaryota > Metazoa > Chordata > Aves > Suliformes > Phalacrocoracidae > Phalacrocorax > Phalacrocorax carbo. Next base: position 9,718,378 of record NC_087519.1, read on the forward strand.
GTGATAACAATTAGGAACTGCTACTCATCTTTGATGTACAGCAAATTGTTCATATTTTTGTGCAACTATTCTAAGCCCTGCTTGTCCTGAGTCCTGGGCTGGCCTGGCAGCAAGGCAGAGTGTCAGTCTGACTCTACTTACAGCAACATGGAGAATTGAATTCAAGGGCCACCAAAGTGAACTTTATGTAAATGTTACAATAAGCTAACTTCTACAGATGTACATGTTTATGCAAGAAACCTAGAGAGTTGGCTGTTTCTCAGGAGCATGTGTCATTGCTTTACTATTACTATTATCATACATGTGTGTATATCCATGCAGGAAAAAGGCTTGTATTTCTGCATTGCGGTGAACAGTGGCAGAGGAAAAGAATCAACATCTATGTTTAATGAAGCTACATCATCTCCTTAAAACTCTGTTTCTGAATTAAACTGCTTTAGTTTTCATTTCCTTTTATATTGGTGGGCGAGAAGTCTCTTGATATGCCCATAATTAATCATGAGCCCAGATACGTTATTTCAGTTTTGCAGAGATCCAGGTTGTGTATACTTATTAAAGCTTAGTTCAGCCTTTAATTTTATTTCCTAATGATTAATGTTGCCCCTGGCACAGACAACTGGGGAAAGGTCTCTTTACCCCTGTAGTAATGGAAAAGCTGGGATCACGCTGGGATCTTGCTCTCCTGGCATCCTGTACCATACACTGATTTCTCACTGAAAACATTTTTACTAGAACAACATGTGAGAAGCTGGGTACTGCAGCTTCTTAAAGTGGAGGCCTCAGAGCAGAAAAATGAAGACTTTTTAGTTTAACCATGAGAGGAAATATGGGGTACAGGGAGGCTAAGCTCTGCAATAAAAACAGAGGAGCACAAACTTCAGCAATTTTATTAAAAAAAATAAAAACACAGACTGGGACCTTCATCTTTCAGGGAGCAGAAAAGATTCTTGTTGAATTCCGGGTGAATTTGCCAGAGTTGTCTTATAGAAGGAGATGAGACACAATTCCAAGTGGGAAAACAGCATGTTGGCTCCAGTCTCTCACCCACTGCAACACCAGCTGTCCTGTATAACGTGGGATTTCCTGTAGTACATTCACAAATCCTGAGCCCCTTATTGAAATGGTATTTCTTAGACCAAGGATTCAGCAGAAGCAATGTGCAGAATTAGTCTCAGTCTGCTACATATAGCTGGTAATAGGCAATGTTACTCTCTAAAAGCCTCACTGAACTGCAGGACTCCCCATCATCACCTCTGCTGCTCCTTGGCATGGGTTCCCTCCTGCCTGGGGCCTCTCCCCTCCTTCTTGGCTCTCATGGTGTCATGTTCATCAGTGGTCTATTCCACATTTTAAAGACTTTAAATCTGGTAACCCTATTGTGACAGCAGTCAAAGGAGATACAGAAGCCCATCATTTCTACTGCATCTTTCTACAGTCACTGTATCTGAGAAACATCCCATCATTTTCTCTCCAGCTTCACATGGCAGAAGTTGCTGTGAGATTGATGAAGACATGGAGATTCAGCCTTGGGAAATAAGATGTTTGGGCCATCTTAATTTTCTCCAAGGACTTAATAACCTCAAATTCAAATGTGACTTAGAAAAGGTCACAGAAGAGAGAAAGCCTAGGAGAGAAAGGGAGTTGCAATTAGGAGCATGTAACTGGAATAATTCTTCAATTTCCGTGCATGATGAAATGAATCTGTCCTGTCATAGCTAGCATGAAGAGAGGATATGCTGCAGTACGTGTTTGTGAAATGTTTGTATCATCCAGGAGGAAAGACAAAGCTATTTGTGTAGCAGCATGTTGGCAATGCTTCCACATTTGATCTATTCCCTAAAAATGGTTGGGTGTGTGGTTGTGCCAAGCTCCAGATGGTGGATTCACATCTGCATTAGGAAAAATTAGGTTTAGACTCCAATGATGTGTTATTTTTTAAGTAAGTTTAAAACAGTTCAGAGCTAAGAATAGTTTACACCTGAGGGTCATGCAGTAATCTAAGGTGAAGAGAAAATGCATAGAAATCTCCATAAAACAGCTGCGCTGTGACTGCAAGTGCTAATTCAGTACTGAAGAACTGCAGCATACATACCCTGGTTTGGATGCTGTTGGAAAGATGGTAAAGAAAATCAGCTGAGAATGTGCAACCACACAGTGTAGGGCAAAGGTCCTTCAGGAATGCCATAAGGTGGTCCCACCTTGGATGAGAGCCTCTGAGATAGTCCCATTCTTATTTTCCTAAGGTGCACAAAGATGCTTAGAAATGGCACCTCTTAGACCATTGGGTCCAGAGGTCATTTAAGAGCAACTGTTTGCCCATTTCCAAAGCCCACAGTCATGGAAACCCACAAGGTTCAACGCTTGAGGGGATGGTGGCAGTCAGAATGAATAACCTTGAATAATTATCTTCTCTGGAACATGATCAACTGAGTTGAGGGAGTTTGTGTCCTTCTCGTAGTGGTCAGCAGCTGTGGGGTTCCCAGGGTCTCTCTGTGCTCAGCAGTATCAGAACAAGCACTTTGAGGTTCCTTGCTGTTCTAAGATAATTGTACATGACCAGTCTTCGGTTGTTTGTTGGTTGGTGTTTTGGGTTTTGGTTTTGGTTTTTTTTTTTTTCCCAATTTAAACCCTTTTTGATGTAACTTCTGAAACATGAACCTTTTCTGCTCACCAACTCCAGGCTGTACCTGATTTTATAATTTCTGAGAGCTCATTTGTACTCTTGTAAGGTATAGTATCCATTACTTATCAGTTGAAAGATTATCTCTGGGAACTGTTTACTCTTTGTCAGTAGATCCTAAGGCATATGATCAGTTCAGCCATGAATGAGAAACCCTACTAAATGGGGCACTTCTTCCACTGACCCATTCCATCCTCTTGATGTAGCACTCTTGCAGGTTTGCTAAGGTGCTCAGAGATTAATGTAGACAGAAGGAAACAGTACAGGAACTCTGGCTTAACCATTCAGTTTGATGTAAAGAGTACATAGGAACAGTAGTTAGGGTGACAACCTGGGATTTAGGAAAGCTCTGTTCAATTCCCTGCTTCACCATGTGTGACGTTGCACCTCTGTGCCACAGCTCCAAATCTACATAATGGGACAACTGCATTTTCCCTCTTCATGGGGCTCTTGGGAGAATAAATGTCTTTAAAACTGTAAAGCGTTCAGTTAACCTGACAATGAGATCATATAAGTGTATTACATAGATATCATAGAATCCAATGAAGGTGGCTTTAAAATAATATTAACATCTATCTTCCTGAGTTTGATTCTATGAGAAGAGACCGTTCTGCATCTGTATCTCAGGCTATTAATCGTCTTGCTGATCCATCCATCGTTCAGGATGTTCCCTGGCCCTGAAAACCCAAAAAAGCTTTGTCATGAACTGCATATTAGAATAAATATTTCCTCCACTTGACAGAACTCCTGGATCTGACATTTTCTTAAGTATCTTATATTTTGTCCTGAACTAACAGCAGTTGATAGAATACAGTGATGATTTTTACAAGGTGTCCTGTAGCTCAGAGGAATAGCTTGCAGATTTGAACTCTGCTTCTCTTTCTAGATGTCTTGCCTGGGCTCTCAAGATAGGCCAATTCCAATGATTAAGAATTTCCGTTAGTATCAGCACTATTCAGAGTTTTGGCTGCTTTATCTCTGTCTTGCTCTTAGTCCCACATGAAATCAAGAAGTAGAAAGGCAAATTGAATGAGAATAATTGTTATTAATTAAAAGACAAAGTTAAAAAGTTATCGAAACTTCTTTGGTGTCTCAAAAAAAGTTCAGGTATGTGATGTCTCAAGCTTCTTGAACAAGTTGAAATCTATTCCCTCTTTATCTGAGTCCATTCAAGCATACCACACAGCTGATATGGGCCCCATGTAGCTTTATCTGAATCAGTACTCCCAAAGTCTTAAACTATATAATTAAGCTCTTTTTAGCAACTGGAAAACTGCCACTAAATTTGAAATCTGTCATGGTAATTTCAAGGCTAAAGGAATTAAATTTAACAAGAGGTATTATTCCTAATTATTACCCTATCTCCAGCCTTTCGCACCTGCCTAAATTCTTTAGAAGTTTTTTTCCTTCCATAGCCACCTGATCACCAGAATTTTAACTAATGTTAATCAGGATGTCTGAACCGTGACTGCCAATAGATTACTCTCTCTGACTTAATAGTAGGTGTTCGTCTCAAAGCCTCATTGTATTTGTTACTTGGGGTGACACAGTTATCATGGTTTCCAGTTTTGATATAGCTTTTCTTGAAGTTACTTGAACTGAATTTAATTTGTAATTTCAGAGTAGATTACCACTTTTCTGCATTATGGCAGTCTTGCAACAGGCTAAATCCTTTTTGGAACCATTTACTGTTGCCACTGATACCATATTTAGATGCAGGGTTTGATTTTTATTCCAGAGAAGTATAGATGAACTGCTTATACTGGGCACTTTTTTGTTTGTAATTTAGGTTATTGACTTCAGCAAATATCTTTATTGATTCCCTATAATTGCTGGCATCATGTTTTTCAGTGGTATTTAACAAGCTCCTCTAGAGTTCTTCATAATTGGATGAGTATTATTACAGAGGATACATTCACATATGTGAAGACAAAGAGAGGGGGATCTATGCATCTGTTCTTCAAGGGTGAATGTCCGTTGACGAACAGTGGTTGCACATCACAACTCTCTCAATGAACAGGAAAGAAAAGGTTGGCTGGGAGAGATTGTTCACCAACGTATTCCCATTTATGAAACGGTTGCCTATCCTTTGTTTTCCTGCAGCAAACATTTTACTTCAGAGCCAATGTTTTCCCATTATTTCCATTTTCCTTTTCAGTAAATTATGCCATTTACAGAAGAACATGACAACAGCTGTATGGGTTCAGACCATGGTTCCCATTACCTGACTGTCTCTGGGACAGTCACTAAAAGCAGGCTCCCGAGGCGCAGGGCGAGGACACTGCTCTGTGTAGCAGGACAGGATGGCTGGGTCACCGTGCCATGTCAGGGGGGATGTTCCCTGGAGGCTGTAATGAGCAGCTCTGTACTGTGACTGCTCTTTGTTAGTGATGCTCTCAGAAAGACAAATCCTGTTGCCAACACAGTAGATTATCTGAAGTTGAACAGGAAAGCAGTTATGTACCAGATTGCCATTAATAGGAAGAAAAAAACAACCCCAATGTTTCTTCTGCATCTCAACTTGTGGGCTGATGTTCAGAAAAGATGAAAACATCGTAACTTTCAGTGATTAACTGTGAAACACTGGAAGTGTGGTAGTTGAATTTGTTCTCAAATACAGCCTTAAATACTTTCATCTAGGCACTTCTTTTGAATAGCATAGCCTTCTGTGACACCATGGAGCATTTTTATGTGCAGACTTAATTGAAACAGTCTTATTTATAGTGGTGAATATTCATTCTTGTTAAAGACGATTCCGAGGGAGGCTAATAAATGTTCTCGTTTTCCTTTGCATTGGCTAACGATCTGGAAAACAAATATACTGCCATTCCCTGAGAACCCAATCTTGCTATGCTGGATTATACTGGACAAAAGCTGTATTTCACCTTCCATTTATTTATTATTCGCATCTCTCCAGTGCCTGAATTTCCTATCATGATGCATCAGGCATAGACTCAATGGGCAGTCCATGTCCCAGAGCTGGCAATTTAAGTCTGAAATGAGAGACGATAGATGGAGCCAGAGAGACAAAGAAGTACCAGGAGATAATTAGACTGAATCCATCAATGCAACGGGCTGTGGTCTTCATGCACTAATGATTGTGGCAGGAGTGTTTAAGGAGAGTCTTGTGAGATGCATGTGACATACTATGCTGAACTATTACTTTTGCTACTAGGCAACTAAAAAAGATTATTTTAATCAGAGAATTTGCAGAGTGAGTTATTTTTATCACTAAGCAGTGGTTGTTCTTTACAATACTTGGTTTAGCCATCCATGGTTTATCAGACTAAAGGTTGGCTTATCAGATGTCAAAGGAGATATCAGCCCTTTGTGCAGCTATAAAACAACATGGAGCTGCAGCTTTTCACAGGATGAGGTATCACAGCATGGCGATGTGAACTTCCAAAGCTGCAAGCTGACTGGGACTGGTAGTGTAAGATATTTTTTCTGCAGTGATGGTGTTTCATCGTTTAAATTGCCAGAAACAACCAGGACACACAGCAGTATCCTTTAACTCAGTTCTTTTACATAACTGAACACACCATTGCGCTGCAGTGAGGGATTTGGGGAATCAGAGGCTGTCCTTGGCACTTATTCCTTCCTTTCGCAGCCAAGGAGAGAGGAGTGATGCCAGCAGAGGGTGCTGATGAATACTGAGATTTCACAGGCCAAAGCACCCATGAGCTCTCTGAAGACTTAAGCTGTGTCACCTGGAAAAGGTCTGCACAGGGGCTGTCCCCGAACAGGGGTCCCCAGCTCCTGCTTAGGGAGGTCTCTGGGTAAAATGAATGATAAAGATGACAAGTGATCTCAGTCAGCTCTCTACTGTAATGACTCTTGGCAAGTGATCTCAGTCTGCCTCATAGATGCGTACTGAACCCGGCCTCTGTTCTTGACAAAAGCCTTTTAATAATAAATATTATCAAACCATGAAAAATGTAATACAGCAAAATCCTGAGCCTAATGCTGGGAAATGGCTGTCGACTTCCAAGCTTTTTTTGGGTACCCAATCCTGCTAGTTCTTCTGTGAAAACAAGAGGTGCAGGGCTTTCACCTCTAGATGCCATTTTGTGCCTACAGTGAGCTGTGCCCAGGTAATTTGATTGGGACAATCTTTAGGGAGCACCAAAATGTGTTGCTTTCTCTCCAAAGTAGAGATCTCATCTGGAAATCAGGCCGGTATGAGGACTCAAAAACCGCTCATCGCATAGGTGGCATCTTTCCTGACTCGTCCTGAGCAATGGCCAGGGTGCTGTTAGAGTATTGATCCACTCCAGCAATTTCTAACTTTTGGAAATTATATTGAGCTCTGACAGAAGTAACTTTGGAAAGTCACAAACAGACCAACAGTGGAATGAAAAGCCTCTGAACAGTAAAAACAACCTTACTCACACCACCTCTAATTTTTTTCTCTCCTTCCAAAAGTGCCTCCCTCTGCGAGCTTTTGCAATTACCTCTCATTAGCCATTGACAATAAAGGAAGAGAAGGTATAAATTGGAAGCATGAATCATATCCCAATTTAGCATGTCTCTTCTGCTAATAAAAAAGCATATGCTTCTCAGATACTCCTCTGCATTAAGACTAAGGAGGAAGGCAGCAGAGGGAAAGCTGAACCATGCAGACTTTTACAATGAAGTGGTTTCTATTTGCCTTTGAACAAGCAAGTAATTAATATTTTTTCTCTTCGAACTCTCTTCATCTTGTACCAGGTATGCACCTAAACTAGTTCTCCATATCCAAACACTAGTTCTCCACATCCAAATGCATGGGAGGAAAGCTTGGTTTCTGGTTAAGTGTCTGCACATCCGGGGTTAACTGTGCGGCTCTGATGCAGATCGTGTGTGCATGAGCAATCTTTATGTAATAATCTGCATTTTACAGCTGAGGAAATAAAAGTGCCTGAATCAGTTCATGGGAAGGGCTCTGTGAGACCATTGCAGTAAAAGGGAACTTGCCTGTGTGACCTACAAGATCCTTCTAGCCCTAAATTCCTGAGCTCACAGGCTCGACAAGAGCACTGGTATTTCTGAGGGCTTCAGACACTATAATAATGGAATAAGTCAATGGAACAAAAGGGCTTCTTTAAACAGACAGTAAGGATCTAAGAATCAAAACAACACCAGCTCCGAATATTCTTTTTCTTGAAGCAACAGAGGTAATGTGGATTAGCATTAGGTTGTTGTAATGTTCATCTGACAGTATAAAGCCAACACTTGGGAGGACACACTGATATCTTTCAAGTAGATCACATAAAAACCACCAGTGATGATATCATAGACAGAAATAAAGTAACCCAGCTAACCCAGCTAGGCTGTGGGCACATTGAAATAATCCAAATTATTGATTTTGAAAAAACATATTTTTACCCTGTTGCAGTGTTTTGTATAAGCTTTCTGTAGTGCTGTACTATATTCCTAGTGAAATGCTCTTTTTTTCTGCATAAGATCCTTACAAGTACCACCTGGCTAAGTTATGAAACTAGTTTACAGAAAGTTGAAAAACTTAAAAAGGCCAAACCTATTTCACAGAAAGAATCAGATATCAACAAAGACAAATATGTAGTATGAAAACACAGATTAAATATTGATTGCTTTCTAAATTCCACATAGCAGAATTATAGAATCATAGAATCGTTAAGATTGGAAAAGACCCTTAAGATCATCGAGTCCAACTGCTAACCTATCACTGCCAAGCCCACCACTAAACCATATCTTCAAGCACCACATCTACCCTTCTTTTAAATACTTCCAGGGATGGGGACTCTACCACCTCCCTGGGCAGCCTGCTCCAATGCCTGACAACCCTTTTGGTGAAGAAGTTTTTCCTAATGACCAACCTAAACTTCCCCTGGCACAGCTTGAGGCCATTTCCTCTCATCCTATCGCTTGTTACTAGGGAGAAGAGACTGACCCCTGCCTTGCTACAGCCTCCTTTCAGGTAGTTGTAGGGAGCAATAAGGTCTCCCCTCAGCCTCCTCTTCTCCAGATTAAACAACCCCAATTCCCTCAGCTGCCCCTCATCAGACTTGTTCTCCAGACCCTTCACCAACTTTGTTGGCCTTCTCAGGACACGCTCCAGCATCTCAATGTCCTTCTTGTCCCAAGGGGCCCAAAACTGCACACAGTACTCGAGGTTCAGCCTCACCAGTGCCCAGTACAGGGGCACGATCACTGCCCTGCTCCTGCTGGCCACACTATTGCTGACACAAGCCAGGATGCTGTTGGCCTTCTTGGCCGCCTGGGCACGCTGCCGGCTCATGTTCAGCTGGCTGTCAACCAACACCCCCAGGTCCTTTTCCTCCAGGCAGCTCTCCAGCCACTCCTCCCCAAGCCTGTAGCATTGCATGGGGCTGTTGTGACCCAAGGGCAGGACCTGGCACTTGGCCTTGTTGAATCTCATACTGTTGGCTCTGGCCCAACGATCCAGCCTGTCCAGGTCCCTCTGTAGGGCCTTCCTGCCCTCCAGCAGCCCAACACTTCCACCCAGCTTGGTGTCATCTGCAAACTTACTAAGGGTGCACTCAATCCCCTCATCCAGATCATCAGTGAAGATATTGAACAGGACCGGCCCCAACACTGAGCCCTGGGGAACACCACTCGTGTCTGGCCACCAAATAGATTTGACTCCATTCACTACTACTCTCTGGGCTCAGCCATAAAACAACCTTTGGTACTCAGACAGCCTAACAACAAGGCCACTCAGAAACAACTTTGCAAAAACTCAGTGAAGAACTGTTGCATTGCAAAGATTTTAAACTGTGCAGGCTAGCTGTTGCACTATTGTATGTTATTGCATCTTTTCAGGAGAGAAAGAAAAACAAGGCACTACATAATGTGCTCTCTAAACTCCATCTCTTTTCTCTTATGCTGCTACTAACGTATTAGATGAGCTTCTGGAAAAAATGCATCATGGCACAGTTCATTGCATTCCAACCCCCAAAATCAACCAAAAGACACAGTCAGTGTTGTGTTGTGCACTGCCTGGGAAGGAGGTAATGAATGTAGAAAGTCATCATCCCCTCTCTTTCCAGTGAAGCTAGCTGAGGACCTGGCAATGGCCAGCCTGACAACTACAGCAAAGCAGCAGTGTTTGCCCATAATAAGTAACAAAACTTAAACAAGAGTTCTGGGGTATAATTAGCACCATTTTGTGGAAGTGTCTGTACCACTCCCCACAGGCCAAAAAAGTCCCTGTCTTCCAAGAGTGACACAATTAGGCAAACTAAGGAATCTGGGGTTTGGGGCAGCATTTTTCTTCTGTGCGTCATCTCTTACACTGAAAATATATGGAAGTGGAAGTGAGTCTAAAAGTATGGTTTCTGAGTATCGAAAGTCCAGCCCTGTCCTTGTGCTCTCCAGTTGTGTCAACATCAGCCGCAAAACCAGCTGCTGTTGAGGAAGTGAAGCTGTGGTGTGTTCTCTGGAGGGTTTTTCCTTGCTTGAAAACTTCCCTTGGACTCCATCTGTCTTTGGGTCAGACCTCCCTGGATCCTGAGGGCTCCTGGAGGCTCAGAAAGGAAATAACAACAGGAATGATCGTTCCCCATTTCACAGTTGACAGAAGAGTCATTTCGTAATGGCAGGGTAATAACAAGCAGAACAATTCAGATTAGAAATCCACAAATCCACTTGACCAACACAGCTCAGACCAGCAGCACCAGATAATGAAAGTTATATATGAAATACAGCCCTTATTTTAGAAGTTAATACTTTGCTTATCTACTCTAAGTTCTTTCTGTGAAAACTGTAAATGCTCCATCCTTCCCAGAGCCTTTCCAGGCCTGCTGCATGGAGTGTATAATACACAGATAGTTAAGATTTTGTTCAATTTTACACTTGAAAGGCTGAGTCCTCAGCTGTAATCTGCTAATGCCTGCTGCTTCTGGAGGTGAGACCATGCAGTGAGCTCTGAGGTGAGATACCAGCAAAAGCTTTCTGGCCTTTGGGTAACTAAGTGCTGGCACTGATTGCCTGGAGAGATTTTTAGGAAAGGGCTAAAGAAATTTTTTGTCGGAGTAGTTTTGGTAGAGTTGCTTCTGCCGTGGGACAGCCTGCTGGACGAGATGGCCTCTCAGGAGGCCCATCCTCCTTTCCATCGTTCACCTTTTCCTTCTTGCCTCGGTTGTGGTGGCTTAGTGTTTCCTGCTTCCATCTGTGCCAGTTATTAGAAACAAGTGTCTGATCCCATGGTATCTTTGGGATTCCCTGTCACTGCATGAGTCGTCCTGCAGCCCTTTGGACCAGGCAGACACATGATTCATCCTGCCCTTGAGAAGAACCTGTCCTCTTCACAACCGAGAAGCAACAGTGTAAGCTGAGGGGGTGAAACAAACCACGTTTCTCCCTATTTAAAAATTGTACAAAAACTCCCATGCTATCTTATTAAGAGATAAAAGCTAATATTATCACCTGTCATGAGAAAAGAGGAGGAAGACTGGAACACAATCTCCTGAGAAATACAAGAACCTGCACCACATGAGTTGTTAGACAGGTGCATCCAACAGACTAATTTTATTTCCCTTTTCTACAAATTTCAATGGATAGCTAAAAAAAACCCTACAACCCTCCCATAGTGAGATCCCTGCTGAATGCAGCAGTTTTCAGATCTTTCAGAGTTACTGATGTCAGCCTTAAGTTGTATTGAAGCTTCCTTTAAAATAGAGATTGCTGCTTCTGGAAGTGCTACAGAAACTTGCCTCAGGCAAGTGCTATCTCTTCCAGTCCTCAGCAACTGCCATAGCTTGCTGCAGATCCCTCACCTGAAGTGTGAAAGGACAAAATCTGTCTGGCTGAAGAACATCCATCCCATGAGAAAGGCAGTTTAATATTCCCTGAGTGCCATCCATCAACTTGGAAGTTCCCACTTTCAGACATGAATGGATTTATTCCTTTCATTGTCCAGAACAAGTGTGGCGGACACCTTGTGCTCTGTAGGCTGCACGTCCCATCCAGGAGGTACTGGCAAGCTAGCAGGGTTTATTTTTCACCTTCACCCATTAGATAAGCTTCAACCAGTTGGTAAGATGTCCTGAGAATGGAGTGAGTGAAAGCAAAGAGTGAGGATGGGAACCCACAACAGGCACCCAGCCTTACCTTGAGAGACAACTGCAGGGAATAAGGAAGCCAGAAGCTTCCCATGGACATCCTGACATGGTAGTTAAGGACACTCCTGTATTACCCACACAAGTGAAAAGGTTTCCTTTCCTAGCCCATTCCTACCTACATTCATGTGAAAGAAGGGACAAAACCCAAATGTCTGCAGCAAAATAGGCAAGGATGAGATCGCTATAAAATTAAGAAAAAAAAAACAACCCCAAAACAATAATGACTTGGCCACTGGTGTTGAAGACTACACAAGTACTGAGGGAAGGATGTTGTTTTGTGTGCAAATCCTTGGGGAGGTATTTATTTGCTGAAAAGCATTTTCTCCTGTATGCTGGAGATGGTCTGAAATGCCTCCAGGAATGCAGCCAAATCCCCACCTTCAGATCTCCCCTGCCTTGTCCTTTCCCTGTGGGCTGTCCTTCCAAGGAAGAAATGAAAGGGAGGGGAAGCTGCTCCTTCTGCCTCTGAAGGTCACAGACACGAGGGGTTCGCACCGACTCCCCAGGACAGTCTCTGGGTGCAGGCTCCAGCGGCATCTCTCGCTTGCTGCATCCATTGGCAAGATACGCATACTGCACTTCCAGAGAAAAATGTCAATATTTGCATGTTCTACCAGACTGATCAAGCATCTAACACTCAGCAGGTAGGAGAAGAAATGAGAGAAGACAAAAAAAATTGATTCAGAGCCCTCAAAACTGAATCTATCCTTTGATGTCCTGTGCGACAGCCTGGCTTGTGTTAATGTCTCTCTGCAGTTGGGCTGGCATGGGTGGACTTTAAACCAGCCACACAGGGAACACAACCAGCTTTTACTTCACTGGGGCAGCAGCTCTACTTGTTTTTTGGAGGGGGAATGTACATGATGATGCAGAAACAATGGGTACCATAAGTCTCTCTAGCGGCTTTTACAACCCAGGGCCACTTAAAGCAGCCTGAAGGTTACTTTACTTTTTACTTGTGGCAGATTTGGCCTGTGGTCCATGCCAGGATCAGGAGGAGCGGAAAAATGTCTCTGACTATCTTTGCTTTTCTACAATAGCTACATTGAATAGCTTTTTACTCTGTTAAATCTGATTTCTTCAGTGCTATTTCTGGTATAAAAGTAGAGGGTCATTGATGTTACACTGATTGCAAAACCAGTGTAAAAGCGAGGAAAATTAGGTCTGTTCTTCTGTTAGCCAGTGTGTATTTTTTAGCTGGAGTGAGCATATTGCCACAAACCTGTCAGCAAACTAAATGTACGGCGATCAGAAATACCTGGGGAGAATGCGCTTACTGATGTGTGAAATGCCTCGGCTGTCACTCAAGCAATCCTTGCAGCTCCAAGGACAAATAAGCAGCATCTGCGCTAATGCTCTTTGCAGTGTTCAGTGCCAGTGGCTGCATTTCGCAAGGCCGGTTGCGGAGTGAGCCCTCGCCGCTCTTCCATTGGATGCGTTTCAGTCTCCTGTGAGTGGTCTGTGCCTTCCAGGAGGCCTCAGAATGGATGTTTTTCCCCCTTTGCCCAACACCGCCTCAGCCCAAGTAAATCTTAGGCTGCGAGGAACACAGTTTTAGTCACTGTAAACCAAGGTTTTTCATGCTGTAATCAGAACTAGCAACTTCCAGTGAGCGTCTTCACTACTTAAAAGCACAACTGATCGTATCCTAGCAAGGCTGAGATCATGAAGGAGCAATTTCTCTTGCACAGACCCATCTGAGGTAGTTAGATGACCTGCTCTGTATGCTGTAATTTTAAAACAGTAGGAGGGACAACTAAGCATGAGACTAAACCTTGAAAGAATTTCTAGGATGCTCCCAAAAGCACCACAGCACACCCTAAAAAGTTCCATTGCTTGTGGATTTCTGGATGTACAATTCTGGCACTCGGAGCTTCCCCTGTTCAGTTAGCAGATGTTGTTCATTGTTCACAGTCTGCATTCATCTGTCTCTACTTCTTTCTGCTCATCTATAATCAAGTTCTTGAGCTACAAATGAGCTACTTAACAAGCCACAACCTTATGTTCGTATCGTAACCCATTAATTCTGGGCATGCTTTATAGGACGTTTCTATTTCTAGAAGAGCGGAGAGAGGGTTAATAGATGTTGCACAGACACAAACATCTTGTGTTAAAGCTGGTTGTAATCACGTCACTCTGGGTGTTATTGGCAGCAATCAGCTATGGTCATAAGCAACATATTGACCTGTTCGACTGTATAACAATCCATAACATTTGATTATCCATTTCTTCAAATAACTATTAATTGTTCATTAGCACTTTATAAAGTATTTGTATACTCATCTTTCATATAAAGCCTGACTGTAATGTTAAAGTCTAATATTTGACCTGTAAATTCAATTAAGCCAAAAATCAGTAAGTAACAAGTATTTGGAGTATTCGCATCTCTCTCGCTGAAAGAGCTGAACACCAACACTTAGTCCCAGATTTTATGGGAGGGTCTTTCTCTGTCTAAACACTGTGTGTGTGTCTTGCCAAAGTTGTTCTCCTGTGTTCCCTCTCCCATTAGAGGAGAAACCATGTCATTATCACAGCAAGATAGACTGAACCCATCTATTTCAGGTCCCAGGCTGAGGATGGGTTGAATGACTCTCTGACTCTGGAGACGGCCAACCTGGAGAAACACCAAAGAGCTGGGGTGTAGTGAGAGCATCCCCACGGTTCCTGGTACTGAAGACCTGCTCTGATTCAGCAAAGTCCTTCAGGATATGCTCCAACCAAAGGGCTGGATGGAGCTGTAGCATTTAGCTAGGGCAGGGGAGGTACAGCACACCAGGCAGGGATTGCTTCTTAAGGGAGCAGTGTGGTTTACAGGGCATCTAAGCTTGCACAGTGGCTGATGTTATTTAGATGTCCACACGTAGAGTGAGGAGCTTAGATACCAGTGTAGGGCACTCAACTTTATCACATCAGCAGGTCAGAAGAACCTTGGAAATTTCAGCAGGACATTAATTTCCCAGGCATATTAATTGAAAGGTCTTTTATCTTTGGCTGCGGCAACTTTCTCTCTGGCTCTTAGGACTAATAACAGCAAAGCTAGCTAACACTTATGAAAATATTTTGTACAGCTTCCAAGCTGGGCACTGCACTCTTTCTGGTGCATTTACACTCCAATTGTCCTCCTTCATCATCTCCATGTCCTACATCATCAGGCAGCAATGTGTCACAAGATTACACATCACGAATTAAACCTCATAACAAGCTGTTCTGAGCTGGGAATGTAGAAGAAATATATTTTGGCAAATCATATGAGAAGCAGAGAAGAACAGCAGATGTTTCCAATAGGCAAATATTTCCAGTTTGGCCATGAGTCTGTACTCTGGACCAGTCTCTAGATAACATCCTCCAGCATTGTGCCAAGGGGAACAATGGCTCCTTTGATCCCAGTGCTGCACTGGTATCTGCACTCTGGGAGAGCTGACTCAAATTCCTTCCAACCTCGTCTTCACCCAAAGACACCCAAGAATTTCTTTATTCTCTGTCCCTGGCTCTCCATGCCTATAATCCAACACCTGCATTTGAGCCACTAGAGGCAAAGATCCAAAATATTCACAAGGGGAATGGAGTAGCAAGAAGGCGAAAGACAATCTGGTGTGATATTAGGTGGGTAATCCTCTATCAATGCCTGAGCAAACACACAGAGACTGTGGCAGGGAACCTGACAGATGGCTAGAGTGGAGCAATGGGTTTTTATTCACTGAGGCATGGCTGCCCTCTATTTCTGTTTGAAACAAAGGTGTAAGCTGGATAACAGTTCTCTGCTTGTTCGCTTATTTGGACCCAAGTCGTGGGGATGAACGTTCGCACGGGGTGCACTGAAACCAGGCAGGATCCCCACTGGTTCTTCCTTTATGCCCAAAAATGTTCATCTGTGTGTCTATCTTCTGAGCTACGCCCTGTTTCCAGCACACCACCCCTTTTGGTGCTGGCACCTTTAGCATGGCACCCAGGCCAAGGGCAGCTCAGATGCCAAGTCCTCAGCTGCTATGCCTGGACACGGCACCACTGCATGATTGCAGCCTGGCATGGGCAGTAATGGATCTTATGTTCCCTGTGGGGACCCCTTTGCTGTCCTTGGATGCTGTCCTGTGAGAGGATGCCACAGCTCCTTTGTCCAGGGTAGGAGAGCACCCGCAACCGGCACAACCTCTGAGCAGGGAGACAGCACTGGTGATGGGGAAGAGGGCTGAATTTCTCCCCCTTTCTGGGTAAAGCCCCACGGTCCAGCCTTGGGCAGCTCCCCGGGGAAGAGACTTGCTGCAAGGCAGGCAGCCCTGCCACAGAGACAGGCTGGCCTGCAGCATCACTCCAAGCTGTGCTGCACAGGCAGAAAATACTTTAAATGCTTTTCTTTCATTCATTTGCTCTTTTGTTTCATCAATCTATCAGCACAGCCAGCCTACCTCTGATGTCGCCTTTCAAGTGATTTCCCTCGCCGCTTTCTCAAACACAAGTTTATCCCTCCTAGAGAGGTGAACCGGGGATACGTTTAATATGAAAAGAGAGAGGCGAGGTAATCAAACACCTGCTCCCACTAAAACAAAGCCTTTCCTCTTCACAGGCTGTTGAGCACTGATGAGGAAAGGCAAAGGCACTCACCAACCCTAACCCGGCACAAGGTCCAGTCTTCGGAGTGGGCAAACCTGGGTCGTAAAAGTAGAAACATGAACCTCACTCTGTGCTCAGGTCTCAGCTGCTCTGCCCAGGTCGGAGAACATTTTGCAAACATTTCAAGTTGAAAACTACAGGCGCTTTCACTGCTGCCTGTTCCCACCATCAGGCAGGGAAAGCACAAATGTGAAGTAGATAAATTTAAGAAAAATTGCCTTTGTTACTCTCGCTGGAGCTGGGGCTGATCTGTGCAGGCATTGCACCTCCGTAGATGGCACTGACTTTGGCCAGACCTGGCCATGCTTGGCCTGTTTCACTCAGGACTTAGTGCTGCTGCTGGTCCTGCAGTTGCTGGGCTGTGGTGGGCACACGTCTGTGCTGGGAGCTGGCCTCAGCGCCTCCAGCTGGGCAGCCCCAAGTTCTGGCAGAGGGAAGCTGGCCATGAGCGAAAACTGGCCCAGGGATCTGCTCCTGGTCACTTAGCAGCTGTGGGATGGAAGTGGGGAAAGGCATTGGGACCTCTGCTTCTCTGCCCCCTGGTTGCAAAAGCAAGAGTGTGAGTCTCCTTCTAATGCCATAACACTTAGACCTCCCAGGACTACGTCTCTCTGGGTGCACGGCAGATGTACCACAACCTACAAGGGCATACGCAGGGATGGTTTGAGGGACAAGACAGGACTCTACTGCCACTCTTCTCCCAGAACATTTTATTTTTCTTTTGCTGCCCACACAGCATGTATACGTGACTCCTCAGCACTGACCCTGTTGCTGGGGGGGGAGACCCCAACTTCCAAACATGCACATGGGATGGGCTTTTTTTGCTTCCCTGAAGAGTTGTCTCATGCATGCTTTCAGACCTTCATGTGCAGCCACTAAGGCTGTGGGTGACTTGGATGCACTTGGAGACTGATGGACAGTACTGAGGGGAAAAAAGGACAGGAACAGAGGATAAAAACAAGCCCAAAAGCCAGAAGGATTTCTATACCCCATCTTCTCCACCTTTCATGTGGCAGTGACACTTTGAAAGCAGCCAAATAGTGCTGGCTGATCCTAATACTTCATCAGGTGCCCTCTGCCTGGTGAAAGGTAGCAGTGCCCTCACAAATGTCAGCCTGAATATCTTTAGTCAGATCGCTGGTTGCCCATGAATTTGAGATGGTTTTGCATTGCCTCTGATGGCTGATGTGCAATAATTTCAGATGGACCTGCAAATGTTGCCTATCAGCAGGCAATCAGGCATCTCATATTTCTCTTCCAACACACCATTCTCGATGCAGGAGGGTCATTTTTTCTGGCTGTGGCCAGGAGCCCTCTGGTCCTTTGGAGGCTGCCTTCATCAAGTCCACAGCTTGAAAAAAGAACTTTTCCACATCAAACACCCATTAGGACCAACTGCCAGGGAAATAAGCATTTGTATCATCTGGAGTGCAGTGACATCAGCCCTGGAGAGCTCTCTCCCAGATCAGATGCCTAAAAAATCCCATCTGATGTTGACTGGTCTGAAAGGCTAGAGATGCAGAGGTATGTATTTCAGACACGGCAGCCCCCAAGCAAATCTATACCAGTCTCTCTAGACTGCACTAGTGCTTGAATTATAACTGGTAGGAAATAGGCTGCCAAAATATAGCAAGGCTCAGGGATGTTATACACATAACTATTTTATATACTCATCTGCATGGTGAACATTGTGCACCACCTATTGTACTGCTCTCCTTCTTGCCCATATTTTATTATAGGTTTGCCATTTCTCAGTGTGTAAAAATAGGATGTGCTGGCATGGTTTAAATGGTGCTAAGAGCACTGTGAAGAGGCACAGTGATAGCTGCGAGGGAAAGGAGGGAACAGAGGAGTTCTCCTGAGCAAAGAGCGATATCAAGCAAACGCTGAACTGACAACCTCTGCTGTTGAAACCAAAATGCTCTGGCAAAAGGCCACCACCACATACAGTACAATGCAGCAACCAGCAGCCCCAAAGAGAAGAGCACATCACAAATGCATTCAGCAAGTAAAACCTCAGCTGTATATGATACTGCAGACAGGATAATCCTGCTATTCTACCCATCTGAGGGAAGCTAGGTTTGGATTTGCAGGGCAATTTTCCATGGCTTTCCACCTTGTAAATTCAAAGGCAAGTGGCTATACACTGGTGCAGGTCTCATACCTCCCTAGTGTCCAGGATGATTCAAGATAATTGAGAGGGAGGTCTTCAGGACTGGTTTTCTCAGTGTGTTGTGGTTTTGCTCTGCTGCAGCATGGTGCAGTATTCAGTGTTATCCAAGACACTGAATTTTCAGCACCACTATGTCCCACGCAAGGTTTGCTCCTGGTGGGCTTTTTTTTTTGACATTGGGGCTGGTCTATCCAACCTTGTGGTGGTGGTGTTCAGGGACCCAAGGCCTTCAGCTCTCTGTCAGTGCCCTGATGGAATAAAGATTGTGTGTGGCTGGAGGAAAAGAAAATAAGGGGAAACATTGGTTGGAGGTGATTTTGGAGACTTGTTTGCCAGGATTTAATATGTTTTGGATAGCTGACAGCTGGCCTCCCATAGTCACATTTTTCTCTCAAATCTTTTTATTTCCTCAGGCAACATTTACCTCTGCTTTTTAAACAAAATGCAGTCAGAACCAGAATATCACAGTGCGGACTGATTGACTGCTTTCAGACAGCTCTCCAAGCCTCCTAAACACGTTAAACCATCCTTTTGATGGTGAGTAGCTTCCAGTGATTTCAGCATGAATAAGGATGCAGCTCTGCCAGGAAGCATTAGTGAAAACATGATCATTCACAAGAGCTGTTCAGTATTTCTGGGCTGAAATTGTCCACAACAATATTTTTATAATTCTGTTTTTAATTTGTAGTAGTGGGCGCAAGAGTCACTGTTCCAGCTGCGTAGATAGCTTTTCTCATTATCTAACATGGTAGCAGGTTTTCCAATATTGAGGACCAGATCATGATTGGGATTTTTTTTTTTCTCCTCCTGAGATAAAATTCAACTTTGTATAAAAAGGATCATATTTATATTTCACAGCAAAAAGTTGTGGGGTGTTCTGCATGTAAAGCTGAATTTCATTTACAAATAGTAAGGAATAAAAAGACAGTGTTTAGCTAAGATGTTTATACTAACGTTTAAGAGTGATGGAGTGGAGTTTTTTGGGAAGCAGGGGAGGGATATCTAAAATTCCCCAAATCTAGTGAGTTGGAGATCATTTTCCTCTTGGGTAGAACCCTTTCTTTGGTTCAGTGAATTAAAATCACTGACTCTGGATAGGAAAGAGGACTTTGAGAGGTCAGTTAGCACAAACTCCAAAACCTCTGGACCTGCGATAAATGTGATGAACTCATAAATGAGAGATCCAGACATGCAACACTTTCCTGCCAGCCTGGGGAATTCAGTATGACACAGTCCAGCACGTTCACCTGCAGCTGCTCTGCACGCCCCAGCTTCACTTTCATCCCTTACCCAAAACAGGAGGCAGAGGCTTTAACTAAATCTCAGCATCACAAAAGCAAGTTGCCAGGGTTGGTACATGGTCAGTGAGTCTCTGGTATATAGACACTCACTGGTATATAGGCCTTTTTCTACTGCCAAAACTCCTCAGCAGCTGTACATGCTGGATTTATCAGACTTGATGAGATATGGCACCACAGAAATTGCTCTGAGACTGCCGGACTATTTACTACCACTATACCAGAATAATTCATATGTTTATTCCTCATCCTGAATACATCCAAAACTAAACCTCCCAGGTGGAGTTGCACTGATTTAAAGCTAACCATAAATATGTTGACCCTTGGTAAACTTTTTTTTTTTTTGGAAGGGGGAAAACATGGATCTGTTCAGTGATGAGAAAAAGAAAGCAATTTTCCAACTACATGCATCAAGAAAATCTCCAGATCCTGTGCACTACGCTGTCACCTCCTTTCGCTGTTTCCCATTTGTTTGTATCTCCCAAAGCTTTCTACGATCTCTCCTGCCCTCCCCTAAATTTTCTCCCTAGCCTCTTGCATAAGAAAAGCCATGGATGGAAACACGCTTGGTTTATTTGTCCCTGTCTAAGCAGGGAGAGCCAACAAAATAAAGCCAAGTCCCTGTGTGTGCTGTATATCAAAGTGTTTCATCAATGCAGCTTGATTCACTGCCTGTATCACACACTGCCCTTGATCCAGAGCTGTGCAGGGAGGAGGTAACCCCAGAGCTGTGCAATGGTAGCAGATAACTGATATTTTTGTTACTGGGCTGATACTTTCCCCCTTTGGGAAACAGGATTGGTTGTAGGGGGGGAAAATTTTTCCCTAGCCTGCTGATGGCCAGATTTTGGAAAGCCTCCCTGTTTGGGACAGCCTGATTCATTTAAGCTTGTTTTCACCTCCCACTGTTTTCCCATTAAGTTTTTTTTTTGTAGCTCACCTCCACGAATAGGGGCCTGTGTCATCTAGTGCTTCACTGTCCCTTCATCACTTCCAATCCTTAGCCGCTTTCTACACTTTGGACAAGAAAAATATGAGGTTTTCGGTAACCAGAGTTTGTAGACATCTCAGAGTTCATTTTACTGGTTTATTGCAATGGAAGAGAGATTTTCATACTGTGAATACATTAATATATCGTGATGAGCCTTGAACAGTGGTAGGAGGAGATAAGCTCTCAACATCTTTCAGAAATAAACAACAATCTGTTAAATTTGTTTAACAGCTTTTGGACGAGTTTAAATGAGGCATCTTTTTTTTTTTAAATGACATATTTAGAAAAAGTTAGCCCTTTGTTTCTTTAATGACACATTCACTTATATCACTTAATGTTACATGCTACTTCTTTTACAGGCATTGCTGTGCAAAGTGTCAGCATTGTTGTGATGCAAAGGAAATAACTAGTTCCTTAGCTATTTTGCTGATTAGCTAATTTTAAAAGTGCTGGGCAGAGCATTGACAATAGCCTTTTGCAGAGCTGCAAGCACAGTGGCCCATGACCATGACCTCCAAGGTTAGCAATAGTAATGAATTCATATGGTCTGAACCAAAGTAGTTTTTCTCAAACTAGACCATTTCTGTACAGAAAATGGGTCTGATGAAAACACTTTATCCCACCTACCATGTGTTTCCTCCATGGCTTTGGACATTCTCTGTGGACAGCAAATAAGAGGATTTTGTCCATTTTATCAAGTCATCCATTTATCAGTCTCCATTCTGCCTAAATGTCCCATATATACTGGGGATAGGCAAGCATTTCTGCACTGCTGGGAAATGTACAGAGACATTGGACAATGTCAGAAGAGCAGGTTGGAGGCAGGACTTGGGTTTCTTTATGGTTATTCCCTTGCAAGGGTCCCGGACCTGGTGAGAGCTCAGCACCGGCTAGGCTCCACGCACGGCTGTGAGCACAGAAGCAGGCACGGGGACGTGTCGCCCACGGACTCTGGGCCCTGCAGTGTGCAATAAACAAAAGAAACCCCCAAAACCCACAGACTAATTAGGTTAGAAATGTTGTCCCCAGTGTGAGGGAGTATTTGTTGGGTTCTGAGAGCTGCCAAAGTTACAAAATCCAGATCTCCCACACGGAGTTAGGTAGTCTGAATAAATTTCTCCTCCATCATAGTTTTACCAAGAAAGTACCAGCTGGTATTTTTAAGGAAAAATGGGGATAGGAGAAGCTAGTCCCTTTTTATTTTTTTAATTTATTTTGAGGTTCTAGATGGATAGAAAAGTAATTGGATAAATTGGATGAATAACACTATATTTTTCCCTGTCTTCTTTAAAATGTCAGTAAGAAGATGGGAGTTTTTTCCATGCCTTTTAGGAAACTATTTCACAGAGATTTTGTCCTGTTTCTTAGCTCAGAATTTCCCTTCTGTCATTTTTGTATGCAAAAAATAATTTTTTTCTGTCTGCCTGAACATAGTAACTATAACCCTAGTTATTACTCAGCCAAGCTATATATATTTAGTTCATCATCTTTTCTCATAAATCAATCTTTTCAACCCCCAAATCATTTTAGCTGCTCTTTGAATTGTCTCCAATTTGTCTGTTTTTTCCCTGGTAATGAGGTGGCCCAGAACTGAATGCTGTATTCAAGGCAGGCTGCCACCAAAGTAATGGGAACCAGGATGATTTCCATTATCTGCTTTTTGACACAAAACTTGTGAATACATTGCAAGAAACGGTCTGTTCCTGCAAATGTAATAGTGCTGAAAACATACACAGTCTTTACGCTCTCCATTTAATGCTGGGGCTCCTGGGCATCTGCATTTCTTGGATTGTCCTATTTTTCAATTCTGAACCTTTTTCCAGGAAAAAAAAAATTGTCTTTGGCCTTTTGGCCCTGATGCAGGAGCCAGTGTCCGGGTAGCTGAGGGCTGAATTATGGGGACTCTCAGCAAAGCTATCTACTTCTGCTGCAGTTACAGCTGCCTGTATTTTAGCATCTTGCTCCACTGTCCCCTCATTTGGAAGTATGAGGTCTACATCCTAGATGAGCTGAGCTATTTTATAATTCATAAGAATGAATTAACAGAGCAAGTAAGAATAAAACCAGATTATCTTTAGTGTTCCCTCCAGCTCTCCTGAGCTGAACATCACCAGGCAGATGAGGCGTGGATCTCTTTATGTCTGTGCATGATTTTTGCTACAGGGACCGCAATATCCAGAAGGGATCCTGTGTCCAACCTCTGATGTAGTGCAATCTCTAGGCCTTCAAAGCGGATCCTGCGTGCACCAGAACAACTCATCAAGAAAACACCCATCTACATTGAAACATTTCCACTGGTGGGGGTCCCACTCCAGCCTCTGACCAAGCATAACCAGTTACTGGCTAATTAGTTAAGAACAAGTGTCTTTTGAGCTGGCAGGCTAAAGGCAGTAATAAGAAGCATCCCACAGAAGTGCATCAGGCCTTTCGTTTGGCTGTGCTTGGCCAGCAGAGAATGCATTGAGCACAAATTAGCCTTCTCAGTACAAAAGACAGCACAGATTTTTCTGTAATTCAGGTTTACATAAAAGGCAGGTTCCAAAGGCCAAAATCAGACTTGTAGCAGAGGTGAACCTATCCCATGCTCTTCCCTCTGCTCTAACATGGTGTTGTCACTGTTTGCAAAGTGGGGAATGGCTCTTGGATTGCAGTGAGGGAACAGGACTCATGGTTGCAACACTTGCCTGGAAAGATCAAGGTCTGATTTTGCATTTCTGGCCTGGCTTCTTTGTAGCTACATGTGGGGAGAAGGCATGGGTTCCTGGACCCTCCTCCCAGTACTACCCAAAGGTGCAGTTTCACATTACAACTTCTCTAATGGTGGCTCTGGTTAAGAGGACCAGGGTCCAGCAGTTTATACATTCTTTTCTCCCAAAAATGTGCCCCATGGTAGGTCACTGCATCCTTGGTTGCACTGGGACATCCAGACAAGGCAGTGAGCTGGTCCAGCAGAGAAGATGGGCTCAGACCAGCGCTGCTGCTGAAGGACCCTGTGCAGACCCATACCTTCAGGATAGCCTTTCAGGACTAACTGTCTTCCTGGAAACTGTAAGACCAAGTCATGTCCTGTTTTCTGCAGTGTGTTATCAGTAAGACTGAGAACAGCAGCGGACTGAAGTTGCAACATGCAAATGAAAAGCAAGCTCAAAACCACTGCAACATTTCAAACTTACCTTGGGCCCCTTCACGGAGGAAAGGTTGGACTGAGCCATGTTCCTTACACCTTGCAGGTCTCAGGTTTTCTTTTGCATTATCCCCAAATCCTGTTCCTCCTTGCCTTTCTGGAAATGCATCGTTCAGCTTTTGAAATCCCTCCTCAGCTCCAGCTTGTGTCAGGTCACGGGACTCAACTCAAGCTGAGCTCTCTGCTTGAAGCATTTACTGATCCATTTTTATGGTACAGCCGTCACATAAATACAGCACCAAGTTCTCCTTATGGCCATCTGGGGACTTGGTAGCCAGTCTAACAGCCCTGTTATTTTGATGTTAAATAGAGCAGTAACAGTAGAGCAAAAACAAAAATCAAAACCCAATCAAAACAAGGTCCCCCCACCCTTAACAGGATTTCTGAAAATTATTTCCTTCCATCCACGTGCCGGCATGACAACAGTCTCTCCCTATTCCTCACAGCAGTAATGGCAAAGAGCAAAAATCAACAGCAGGAAAGAAGGATCAATGCAAACAGAAATGGCAAGTTTTGTTTTAAAAGATTTTGGCAGAGGGGTTTTAAAAAATGATGCCATCTGTGGTATTTCTCTAAATCAACAGCTGTGGATAGTGCCAGTCCCACATCAATAACATCTGCTAATGCTGCTTTCCGAGTGGCATAATCAATCCTGCCCAGCATGCCCCGGGGTAGAAAAGTAAGCTCACAAACTGTGCCTGCCATCTGCATCCCACCCACCCTCACCCAAACTCTGGAACCCCTCACCCAAAGCTCCTGACGAGGCCATTGCTCAAGGCACGGGGCGTTGAGGTGTTGGGCAGCATGAGTCAGAGGGGGGGCCACCCTGCAATGGTGCTGAAACCCACCATTTACTTTTTTGCAGCTTGTCAGTCTTGAATGTAACCACCAGTTTCCCGCAAGCAGCTTTGCACGTCTGTCCCCAGTTGGGACAACGTGCCTTCTGTGCCATGGCAAACCCTACATGCTGCCATGAGGTTGGTCACCCAGGGACCCTGGCATGTCACGGGGGCAGAGCTGGACTGTCACTGTGCTCTGGGAATGCAGATGGGGCTGGGCAGGTGCATTCTGGTTTGTCTGTGAAATATTTGAGGATGTGTTTTCGACACTCCCAGGGACGACAATGAAGGGATGCAGGGAATATTTTAACACACTCTTCAGGACACACAGGCCTGTGATACTTCTTAGCTCTGACCCCAAGAAGAAAGTCTGCTTGAGGTGGCTTTTGCAGAAAAGTTTTGCCTGTTCTTTCTGCGTGAATTCTCTTGAAATCTGCTGAGATTCAAGCTACCATTGAACTGCCAGCCTCACCCATCATAAAATACCCATTTTCCTATGTGCCTGCTAGAATATCTTGTATGCATTACCTCGGTGTGCACTGGACCCAGGCAGCAACAAGAGCGCTGGGAGTCCAGTGCCTGTCACACTGAGCAACAGTCTCTACATCCCCAAGCCCAGACTCTCCAAATACATTTGTATAACATTGCAGTCACAGGTCATTCATTTGAATTTGATAGCAAAATTTATTGGGCAGTAGCAGAAAGGAGGTAGGACAGGAGCGGATGCATTTTCTCTTGGGGCTGGTTGGGCTAGCAGCCTTCAGCACACAGCCCTGAAAGCATCCATAAGGGCTTGCCAAAGTGTAATGGAGATGAGGATAAATCAAGTTAAAAAAAGGTGTTCAAAATATAAATATTTGATATAAAATCCCGGTATATGGAGGAACTGGTTTCCTGCTAGTCTCATCTGATATCCCTTTCTACAGAAACACTAGGCTGGGGCACTTGGGGAGGGTGAAGCCATAAAGCGGTCATGTTGAAAGGAACGTTCCACTCAGATTGAAAGGAATGGCTTTTCCCCAGAGTGTGAAACGTGTTTAACAAAAAGCATAATTTTTTAAAAACGTTTTACTTTTTATAGACCTGAAAATAGGGATTTCACTTTGACAACCATTTTTAGCCAGATCATGAGCATTTATTGCTTCTTCTCCATGTACAGATACAGCAAATGCTCCCTTCAGAGTTGTTTGCTTCCAATAGCGCAGAACCGAGCAGTTGTTTTAATTAGAAGGTTTTCTATAGACAAGGGCATTTCCCTAATACTTTTCATGTGTCAAGACTGAACAGAATGGGAAACAGTGCAAGAATTACTGAGAGTTATCCATGACAACAAATACAGCCCAAAATAAAGGGAAACCTGGCTGGTACCTGGCCCAGAGCCCAAGTGACCTACCACTGCTGCTCATCAGCAGTATTATAAATGGAAACCTCTGTCCATCCAGCAAGCAACTAAGTGTTCACAATCTCACTAAGTCCCTCTGCGTATCTCTGGTAGCAGCATCACAGCAGTATTAGCAATGCACGACCTTAAGAGTTGTGTTACTGCACGAGCACTGTCTTGGCACTTGCAGGAGCTTGGTTAAAGGGAACAAAAAGGAGAAGGAGAATGATGTGGTGAACTTGGTTAGATAAAGTTCCATTTGTCAAAGAACTGCTGAGGAAAAAGGCTGATGTATTCCAGCCTGTTGTATAGTGTATTACAGAAGCAATCTATTTTTGTTCTGCTATTATGCCATGGAGAATTCATCTCTCTGCAATAGTAGAAGTGATAAAGGAAAAAATTGGCCCTTTTCCTGTAAATCAACTCCAGTACTTTGGGTGGGTTGTACTTGCTTTCCTTGCAGCTGAATGCAAGCCTGTATATTGCCAAAGGAACCCCGTAGCAGAAGCCCAGGTGCTCTTGAAGATCAAGTGCAAAACTCAATGACCCGGGACAAGAGAACAAGTCTCCAAAATAATCAGCCTGAGCTGGCATCTGAATGACAAAGTAAATCAAACACTTGGAGCTCTGAAAAGTTCAAAAGGCTTTAAGAAAGTTAAAATCACTTGCAACTGAGTTTCTTATTTAGAGTTTGATTTTTTTTTTAAAGTACAAAGAAATATTTCCAGGGCGCTGCTACAAATTCAGTGTCATTGTTTGGAATCAGAGAAGGCCAAAATCCTCCATCTGAGAGGAGGACTGACCCTCTAGATACTGGAGGACATGAAGCCTTTGATGATAGCCGAGAGGAGAGCATTTGATTCATCCCATATCAGAGGCACGGCCATGCGCATTGAGATGCATCTCCTTGTGGTTATGCCCTATAAGAATGGTCTTGAAATGATTCAAAGCAAAACCAAGTATTTTGCATTCAACCCATTTGTGCAGTCACATCAAAATCCATCCTAGGGCCACAAATCAAAAAAAGAGGTTTGGAAAGTGTAGGCTCTTTTTTAACTCACTCGTATTGCTGGCAGGGGCCTCAGCCATGCACATGGACCCCACAACAACTTAGGGTGGTCAAGATGCTTTATCCTGAAAGATATGTAAAGATGCACCTTTTGTTGGCCAGCAGCTGCAAGATGCATACCCTGGACTTCAGGGAGAATTAAGGAATAGCTCTTTGCCAAGAAATGCAGGGACAGGATAGGACCATGCCAGGTTCTCAGATGCTGCTGTTCCTCCCTGCTGGGAATGACTCTCCCAGGGGACACAACAGGCTCAGACCTCCCAGGATGGCTTCCTCTCCTACTTACTGCTAGAAAACAACAAAAAAAACCATCGCCTCTGCCCCAGGAGAAGACAAGTGATAGCAAGTCAGCATGGACAGACAGGCGGGGAAACTGAAAGAAATAATATGGGGCTTTGGTAAGAGTGCAAAACAGTGATATCAACACCCCAGTTTTCAAACCATTTCAGGCTGCTGTAGGTGTGCAAGGCAGTATCTAAAACAACAGAGCCCCTGCAGCCTCCAAAAGGTCAGCTAGAAACCACACTTCCACTGCCTCTTGGGCTGTGAACAGCAAGGAGGTGTTTGGGGCTGGCCAAGCAAATCCTACATGTGCCGGCCAACACGGGTTCTCACTATCGGAAAGACAGAGACCAGCACTGATCTGATGATATTTGGATTAGTCTGTTTTTTGCTAGATGGCTGCATAGCCCACAGCAGAGCAGGAAAACTTGTTTGAGATGGCAGAGGTGCCTTCTCCTGCTCAAGACAGGAACCTGGCTACAGCTGGTCAAAAACTGGGTGGGGAAGGGTGCACCAGGCTGCAGGGGCTGCTCTGAGCGAGACGCTCTGGGACTGCAGAGCATGAGGTGGCTCCTGCAAGGCTTTGGGGAGCTTCAACAGCAAAAAAAAAAAAAAAAAAAAAAGTAGGGAGAAAAGAAGAGAGAAATAAATCTGAAGAAAAAGGACAGAAAATAGAGAGGGTGTAGAGTATGAGAATAAAGCACAGGCACCCTTTGTCCACACTCTCTCTGGGAAGGAAGGGGAGCAGGGCAGCAAGAGGGAGGACGGGGCATAAGTCCATGGTAGGGAGGGACCTGCAGTCACTCTTCTCACTGCAGGGTCCTACCATGTGTGTCTCCTGGGAGCTGCTGAGCCGGCAGCACACAGCAGCCTTGTTTTACTGAACAAAGGGGGAAAAGCAGGGAAAGCAGCCAAGGAGGGAGCGAGGCTCTAAAGCAAAGAGCAGGGAGAAGACCTGCTTGTCCCTGTCTGGCGTTGGCTCTTCCCCAAGGCACACAGAAAAGCCACCACCTCAGTCACACAAGGGTTACAGCGATGTATCGTGCAGGGAGCATCGTCTGTGGAGAAGGATGGTGCTGTTTACATGATTTATAGTGAGATAAGATGATTTATAATAATGAATTCCTACACACGTTATCTGGAGCTGCAGCACAAACCTGAAACCCCCTAAGAGCAAAGTGTTTGCTTCGACCCCATCTCTCCATGTGCACCTTTCCGCAGCGTTGCCCTGTTGGTGCCTTTGTTCATGTTTAATCATGCAGCACAGGGTGCCAGGAGCTCAGTCCAGCTGGGGCAGCTGTCTGTGCCGGTGCCATGCGCAGCCCACGAGACACTGTGAGCCCCCCCTCCTGCCTCATGCACCTCAGTTGTCTTCTGCATTTGTTTTGCAAGGCATGCAAGCACCCCATCAGCCTCCTTCCTATAATTTTAATGTTTTTTTAATTTATTACTGGATGTTGGCAATGTGCTCGGTGCTGCAGAGGGGTCAAAATGAGTTTGACCCTGCTCCCAAGACACTCAGCTGGATGGGCCGAGGCAAGCGGGAGGTACTTGGAAACATTAAGCAGAGCAAACTGCCCTTTGATCCTTCCCACGGGATGTTGAGGGCCCCAGGGATGATGGTGATGGGCACCGCTCAGATGCAAGTCTCGCACCATGAGTCAGATGGACAGGGAGCTGCAGCCCTCAGTCCCACATGGGGTGATTATTTATTGACTGTTGATAATTCAGTTCTTGTGGGAATGAAGGGGAGAAGCAACTAAAAAACCAAGGGTTTTGGAAGAGACCCAGGTTCTCATGTTCTGGCCTTCCTGCTAATAGCCTGGGAGATGGTATGGTGGTAGCTGCTGGAGGCTGAGGCTATTTCTTAAATATCAGGAGATATTTTCAAATATTTTTCTGGGTTGTAGCGTGCCAGTTTGCATTGCAGCCATTTCCACTTCTGATCCATATTTTCCATTTTTTGCTTACAAACATTTTGTGGAATAAAAACAGGCGTTTTTGAGCTGCACTAATTTTAATCTAATTTCAGACATGTTGGTAAGGTAAGGTCAGCTTACTGTCAATGACAAATTTAATGAAAATAAAACTCCAGACACCAAAATGTTATGGAACTGGATAAGGCTTTTTGACTGCTGTCATTACAATTGATAGTTCTATTCAGTCACTTGGAATTTCATTGATTTTTTTTTCCAAGCACTCCACCTTAAACTTATTTTTCATTTCAAGAAATCAATACTATGGATCCTTTGACACAAGGCATGCAGCATTCTGCCACAATATGTATTTCACAATGGAAGGAGCTGGGATTTTTTTTCCTGCTCACTTCTTTCATCATGAAAATAAACTGAAAATCTCAGCTACTTATAAAAATACAAATCTAGGGAAAACTTCCTGCCCTTGCTTCTCTGCATTAGATCACCTGTGCTGCTGTCTCCTATGGACATTTTTTTCCCGAAGCCCTGCTGCTGGTGAAAGGCAGTTATGAATGTGCGATGAGGTTCATCTAACAGCTCTGGTAAGTGGAAAATTTTTTCTTCTGTCTGTATTTCTCGCTTGTTTTTTTCTCAATTCTGCTTTCTTGGGCACAGGTGGAAAATCTTATTTTGCAATTTCATCAATAGAATGAAAAAAAACAGGTTTTGCATGGGCAAAGGCTCTGGGCTGGAGTTCCAGGTAGCATCGCTGCTGCGAAGGCAGATGCGGTCTGGGTTGGGGTACACAACAGGTAAAAAACATGTGGGGTGATGAAGCATTATCAGGGGTAGGTCTCCCTGGAGCCATCTGGTGAGACTGATGAGACTGGGGGTGGGCGAGGAGACTGGCCCACTGGGGACACCAGTTTGTTGACTGTGGGGACCAATCTGCACCACCTCCCTCTCCAAAACCACACTGTCAAGCCCACACCCAGCGGCCCTCAGCTAGCCTTTCAACACCCACCCAGCCACACGGTACTGAGAGCACGGACAGATTGCATCACATGAGCTCAGGTGACTCAGCACCAGTAAAGTCTGTGTTTTGGGGTAAAAAGTGAGCAGCAGCAGAAGATACTGCCCTTCATCACTGGCCTTGAGTGGCTCTGATGGTCACCTTCGCTCTTCCCATTTGATGGATGAGGGACAGATATCTAGTTCCTAACTTTCATATCATGTCTCCATGCTATATTTTTCCTAGAAAAATGTATAATTTTCAAAGCCTAATCTGTGCTTGAATAATGCCCACTGCTTTCCTTTGTCAGGAAAGCCCTGGGGAACAGAAAAAGCAAGTTCAAATCCCTTCTTAACCTGAAGGAGATGACCCTTCTGGTCAGCTGAGGTCCTTAGAAACACCCTGTACTGTGGATCCAACCATCTTTATAACTGATAAATAATTTAGTTCTGGGTGTTATGAATCCCTGGCTTTTTATGAGTATAGAAATTTATTACAAGTATGGAAAGTCTCACCTTTATAAATAATTAAAGTTGGTTACACACAATGACTTTAGTGAATGAGCTGAAATTTAAGTTAAAAAAATGCAGTATTTGTCCCTCTTTTTCAGAAAAAAGAAAAAAGAGGCAAGGGAGTGATAACAATGTAAGAGCCTATAGGAGGGGTGAGTGGACTACACCTTTCTTCTAAGTATCTCTCTGACCCAAAGGATTTGTGACTACAGCTCTGTAATTTTGAGGTAAATGAATTCAATTCAGAGAGAAGCAGGAGAGGAGGAGGGAAGCTTGCAGTCAGCATTCGTATAGGTGCAACAGGTATAAAAAGACAATATCCAGCATCCATACCTTATTACATCCACCACTAAACCTGAATGCTATTAGCAGTCATAGCACAACAGAGAACGGGAGGGAAGATAAAGAAAGAAAAGAAATCAGGATTGATGTTCTCTTCCTGTATTTGTTATCTTACAGAAAACAGCATCAGAATACAAATCAACCCACCCCATGTACAGGAGGGTGGGCTCCTTTGAGACTCTTGTTTTATGGATGAAATAAATTCAGTCGTTGGGGGATGAAAGGCTATATAAGTGTAAAGAAAACCTAACCTTTTGCATGTTTTTTTCTCCAGTCAAGAGCTTTCGGAACAGAGAGTGGTGTGAAGGGAAACGCCAACAGTAGCTCAGCTAAGGACAGTCACAGTTTTCCCCTTATCAGAAGAAATGCTTAGATAGCTTTCTTCCACTCCTTTCATGGCAACTCATTCCTGGAGATGACAGTAAAATGGCACATAAGGAATTGTTACTCATTTGGAAAAAAAGACAAAAGTTAAGAAAAAAATCTTTTAAAAGGGAAATGAGCTGGCTAGGGAAAAGTATGTGGGCAAAAGTGGAAAAAAATACGTTCTTCGAGTTTCTGCAGAGACTGACAGTCTGCTTCTTTCCAGTCTACAGTTCTCCACCTGAAAACACAAGTTTAGAAGCACTACAGACCAAATCAGCATCTGTTACACCTCTGAACAAGTCTGCGTCTTCCTGAGAACGTAAGAACACAGCAGGCACCAAGCTGGCAAAGCAATCCCACCTCACCACCACCACCTCCTGTCCTGCACTAGTGGCATTGCCAAGCTATTTCCCACATTACAGTACACCTTGGAAAGCAAGAGAGATTTCACAGCTAGCCATAGACTGGACACAATAGCAAGAGCTGAATTTGAACTGAAAAGCTACCTAAAATATCCCCTCTTTCATATCACTTGCAGATTAACATACTGCATGGACAACTTTTCAGGCTTGTGCCCTTTGCTAGAATATATTGATTTGCAAGGTGGAGTCAAGAAATTAGTCATTATTATACCACTCATAAGCACACAGCCATTAAATTTCCATCATAGCAAATATCCCAGAGCAACCAGGATTCTTAAGGTTTCCAAATGCACTGTGCCCAGAAGGTGATTTCTCTGTGAAATCAAACCGCACTCTAAAATGAAAGGCACTTTTCAGATTGGTGATGAAATTCTTAATTATGCAGCATCAACCGCAGCAGTACTAGGGAGAAGCAAATTCACTTACAAATTATGCACATACATCAAAACCACCCTCTGTTTCAGAGACAAATACCCAATCAATCTGATCTATTTTGCCACCTACAGCAGACGCTACATCAGGCTATTTTATAACTATAAATTTTAATATGTCTTTCCTCACTATAGTCAGTCAACTTGTGATTATCCAGACTTGGGGAGGGAGCTGAACTAACCCAAATAAAGCAAAGCACACAAACTTGCTGTAAATCAGATTGTGAAAATAAATGTTTTATTTTCTATATTAATCTTAGTGAAAACTGGAGTGACGATGTAGAAAAAGGTCAACGATGTGAATAAAAGTGTTTTATTTTTGGTGTAACACAGTTCATTCGCAACTGGATCATCTGCCCACACATAACTAAAGGTTGGCAGCGTCTGCATTGCCAGCCAGGCAAGAGATTCAGGGAAAAAGCAAAGTTTGTTTTGTTTCAGTCTTTGCTAGAACTCTGCTGCTTGGTCCAGGTGATGGATTAAGATGGAGCTGTGATGCAATTTACAGCTCTGTCCCCTGGGCAGCCTTTCTGGAGAAAGGAGAGCAGCAGTGGAACAAGCGTAAACCTGATCGCTTGGCAAAATGTAACGTGCTTCCAAAACGCAAGGGGCAGGGCCACAGACAAGGGCTTAAATAAAACCAGTTTGGAAGAGAAAGATGTATTGCTAAGTTTAAGTTGAAGCTGCAGTCAGTGCCCAGTTGGGTGGGGAGGACAGACGAAAGGCAACGGTTTCATCAGGAAAATTGGATCGAAGCGATCACCACATAGCTCTTCTGGTGCTATGATGTGCACATACAGGAGAGGCAGATAACAGTTAGAAGAAATTCTATACATTCAATAATCATCCTTACAGAGATGTGATTACCTATTACATCATTCTGAATTATATTAGAGGTAGCACACAGAATAAAGATTGGGCTCTCTCTTTCTTTTATGCCTCTAAACCCAGCTGGAACGCTAGAAAACAATAAAGCTGCTTTTTCTTTTTTTTTCCCTCTTTACTTAAAGGAAAGCATGGTTAATAGTAGTTTTAAGATTAAGAAGGAAATGGGTATTTAACAAAGAAATATATTCCTCTTGGGTCACTATGAAAAGCTGTTTCATTATTGCCTAGAACCAATGGAAATAAAGCCAGCATGTCATCAGATCCTTAATACAGCATTACATCTAATTGAATCCTTTGCATCTATTTTTAATGAGCAGCTCATTTGTTTAATGTGATGGCTACATAATTATGAGTATGAGTTTGTTCTCTACTTGGGACATATTGGATCTAATGTGATGATATTTAATTACTATCTCTCAAGGAATTATAAGAAACAAGCTTGAAAATACAGTGATTTATTCCTTGTCCACTGGACTGAAGAGCCTGCACCCCGTGTACCTGTGTGGTGTCTCTGAGGGGACCGAGTCCTTCATCTCAGTTTTCTTCATCAGCATCTAGCACTGCATCTCTGTTCAGAAACCAGCTCAATACCAACACATGCAGATGTATTACTGGGTAAGACTTTCCATAAAAAGAATTATGTCTCATATTAAATGTGCAATAGCTCAGTGCAGCCATAGCGAGTGATAGGAACCAGGACATGATCCAGCTGTTGAGGGAGAAACAACAGCACACATCAGAAAAGCACATCTGTTTTCATAGAACAGCATCATCTGTTTTCCTTGTAGCCGTGTGACCCTGTTTACTCCAGCACCCAGAAATGGCTTTAAGAAGCCATTGAGACTCCTGCCAGGAGCTGCCTGTCCCGGTTTCTGTCCCCCAGGCCCCCAACTTCACAGGGTGTCCCTGCTGCATGTTACCGTTCAGCATCTTCTTCTCTGCTCTGCTCTGGTAGCTGGTTGTTGCAGAGGGAGCCGACAGGAGTGGAGGTGAGGGAATTATTGCTGGTAATAACATCTGCAGCAAATCTAGCCTTCTTGCCACGCTTTGTTTTAACCAAACTCACTCTGTGTGAAGGGATTGATCACCTGTAAATTCTCCCCCAGCACTCAGATTGAAAAGTGGCTCCCAAGACCTGCACGCCTTTCTCACGTCTGTGGGTTTTGCCTCTTAGTGCTTCAGTCACAGGTGCCTGTTCCTCGACAAAATTAGTATAACCCTTAAGGATGCAAATAAACCTTCACCCTCAATCCAATACTGCCTCATAGGAAACATCTTATGCCTCTTTTTTTGGCCTTTTTAACTAGTGTCAGTATTTATATTTTCACTAAAAATGACTTTTCCAATATTTTTACAGAAGGGCTGCATGCTGCGCTTTACCCTTCCAGCCAGCCCTGAGCACGAAGGGGTTACCCAGCCATAAGCGCTCCACGCAGCAGGGCTGAATGCAGGTAATTTCTCACCCAGCCAATTTGCCATTCTCTCTCTTTATGCCATTACTCTTCCCTTTGGTGTAAGACTCTCACATGTGACCCCATCAATAACACTGAGCTGAACGCCGAGCTTTGTTTCAAAAAAACAGCCATGGATCCTCGCTGCTAATGCTTAGCCAGCTCTTGCTTAAACAGAACGTCTGTTCGGGGGCTAGTGGCCATAAGGGAATCCCTTCAAAATGCATTGTTTTCTTTAACGATGTATCCTACCTACGCAATTCCTGGGCTACAGCAGTGGCACAAGTTAATTGCAGAGCAATCGGAGAATAACATCACTCCATTGACATGAATAACTGCAGAATTACCATTATTTCCAGCAGAGCTACCATGCAGTCCCCACAAATAACTGTACAATTGACTTATATAAACCCTGTTATTGTCCTTCAAATGTTTTCTAGATAACAGGAGCTGTCACTGAGAGGGGTTTCATAGGTATGCATTAACAAAATTAAAGATTTACAGTTTAGCCAAAGTAAGAAATCTCATTGACACTACCAAATAAGACCTTGCTACTTTATTCGCACAAGATAATCCTCACCTAACTCATGCAACCTTTTGCCCAAATGAGGTAAGAACGACTTAGCCAGTGAAACACTATTGGACGTACTCAGCCCCAGCTTTCCTATGAACTATGCATGAATGGTAACCTAAGGGACATCCAGAGCAGTAGCTTTGCATCTTTGAACAGCAGAACTAGTAGATCACGCCAAGCTAGGAAAACTCTATATGGACTAAGGATGCAAATGTCTAGAGGGAAATAGGGCTGACAAAAGCCATTTTTGTAATTTCCATTATTTGCTCCAGCTTAGAACAACACTGCAAGGGATTTTTTTTTAAGTTGCATATTTTGTCCTTCCAGTTGCAAAAAAGGCAGGCTACAGAAGGAGGAGAAGGGACAGCACAGACTGAAACACTATTTGGGCTGGCAGTGAAATACCACACTCAAATGCCTGGATAACCCACAGTGAGGAGAAGATTAGACAAATGAACAATAAAACTGACCGTTCCATCTTGTCCTCAATGGATGGGAAAGTAATGAAAATCTCATGAAAGATAAATGGTAAAGTTAGCTTAAATGGATTTAATGAAAGTAAAAGAGGATGAGCATTCATTCCAGGCTGCTGATTTATATTTTCTATATTTTAGTCTTCATAACCAAGTTCTGTCTTGTTAGCCATTAGAAGTTTAACACAGGGTTATACGTTCAGTCAAAATTCAAGCAGCTTTGAATTCTTTGAAGAAGCACAGTGCTGCATTTTGAAAGATTAGCAAGGGCATCCTTGGCTGGATCCTTGCATATTAAAAAGTGATCTTCAAACCCAAGTTTTTCTTGGGGGATGGGGAATAATTCAATCAATCTCTCTCTTTTTTTCTTCCATTGAACTTGGTATAATGTAAATTTATACCAAACTTGCAACAAAAGGAATAAAGGTTTACAAAGAATTAGCTACAAAATGAGTGGCTCTTGTGATGATGAAACATGCTCCAAAATTAGCTGAGTTTTTTTTTTAAAGACTATATTCTTTGTCTTTCAGCTGCTCACAGATTCTAGAAAGAATGAGCTAATTTTTCCCACTTCTTCCTCTCAATATTTTTCCACAGTATAAATAATACATAACAATAACAATATTGGTTTTGTTTGGAAAAAGTGGAATCTGTCTTGGTGTCAGAGCCAGGCTGGAGGCAGCCACAATGTGGATGAAGGTTATGCATTGTGACAAAAGCCTCATGTTACACAGTGAGGATCATGAACCAGCAGGCCTATCCTTGGCTAGATGTGCCGGAGGAACATCAATTAAGGGACGCATAGGGATGCATGACCTTTTGGATGGGCAAAAATAAGCAAAAGTCCTTCAAAAAGCAGGAGGCACAATACAAATGTAGCCCCAGGCTGCCCACACCGCCTTGCCAGTGACTCAGCACCGAAACTGAGCCTCTCCTAGACCCGACCAGATCGCGTAGTCTCCTGTGACTCATCCCCAAACAACAGCAAGGCTGCCAAAAACACTAGTGGGGTGTTGTGACAAAGGTACTACGCACTAGCGATCAGGGTGAGACCAACCCACCTGCTTCCTATAGGAAAGGGCAGCAATTTTAGGTTGCCACTACCGACCAGGACTGAATACAGACCTGGGAGTGAGCAGGTCTTCAGCCCTGCAGGCCATGGGCAAGACAGGGCTGCTGCAATAACCAGCGAGGGGCTAACTAGCTAATAGTAATAAAAGTAATAATAATTAGCTAATTAGCTTATAAGTAATTTAGAGTACTGGAGCCCCTGTTAGCTCCCTGGCTGCAGTGAGAGGATCCAGATCTCTGTAGATTGACACGAATGCCCTCAATCTTTTTAGCTGTATAAATAAGTGAACAAATAAATAACAACACATACATACTTTCCTTCAGAACTGAATGGGACTTTTCCACATACGGTCAAGGAGCAACCCTCTACTCAAGGTTTCTTCCCATCCATGTCCCCAGGGCTCCTACATAACATAGGATCCTGCTTCAGCTTCTGATCGCAATTCTGAATCTCCTCTGCCAGGCTCTGCTGCCATAAAGCAGCTGCTAGTGCTAAGTGACTTTCTGCACCGGTGATCTTCTCATGAGCAACACTGATTTTTCTTTCCTTAGCAACTGAAGATGCAGGGTCTGACTTCAGTCAATTGATTTTGATGGGGATCGCATCCACTTGCACAGGGAGGAATTGGATGCGCCACGAGTGTCTCAGTCCTGAATGAACAATTGTACTAACAGCACGGATGCAAAGGCAACAAATTTCAGGCTGTCGCAGGTAGCAGTAACAGTCAATCACCTGCATGAAATGACTCTGTTACAGTAAATCCTCCCGCTCTGTGGAGTAAAACCATCCTGTTCCCGGCCTCTTTGGAGTCAAAGAAGCAACCCATTTCTTGATGAAATTCAGCTGGCCTTTAGTTTCCCATGGGAACATGCTGCACGGTAACTTCGTAATCTGTGATCAAAATTCAGGAATGCAACCTTGGCAAAGCAAGTGCTTTTAGATGCAAGTTCCCCCAGTGCCCGCTCACTGTTCTGCATTCTTATTCTGATTCATTAGTATTTATAACCCATAACCTGCTTTTGCTGGGTGTTTATTTCTGTAGTGGCTTGACCTCTCAGCCAAAACCTCAGTCCCATTGCAAAACTGTGGCAAAGGAGCGCCCAGAACACAACTCCACCATCGCGTCCCATGCAGTGAAGGTGACCCTTGTCCTGTGATAGTCATGCCACACTCAGAAGGGGTTGCCTGGGCACAGCCACATCCCAGCTGATAATGGATGTGGAGGACTTGGCCATAAG
This sequence comes from Phalacrocorax carbo, assembly GCF_963921805.1. NCBI lineage: Eukaryota > Metazoa > Chordata > Aves > Suliformes > Phalacrocoracidae > Phalacrocorax > Phalacrocorax carbo. The sequence goes on from NC_087519.1 coordinate 9,756,684, forward strand.
TCTCCTACTGCCCTGTGATGGGTTCTGGGCACTTTTAACCCTAAAACCACAGTGCAATCGGGAGGCTCTCGTATGTCACGAGCAGGGCAGCCAGTTGGGTGCCCTTTTCTCCATCTTCTACCAGTGCTGCAGGTTTTCCTCCCTGGTGCAGAAAGAGCAAATATATTACCCACCATGGCAAATGCCAGACAAACACGGGCACTTTTCAGGCCCTGGTGAGTAGGGCACATCTCTCCCCAGAGAATAATCTCCCAGAAACTGACACATAACATTGAAAGACAAATGAGAATGAAAAGGCCTCTCAGATTTAATAGCCTCCATGAATTACACTGCCTTTCATCTACATGGACTGTCACTCTTTCCATTAAAGAGTCACTGTCATCAGTAATCCATTTTAAGATTTATAGATGTAGAGACTTACAGACTTATTGTTCTTATCAGCTTTTTTTCCCCCCATGCATCTCCACGGGTCCCCAAAAGGTGGGATTCTATCCAAAACCTCCACCCTGCATCTGAAAATATAAACGTGTGATGGAGTGACAGGCTTTTGAATTGGATGCCAACAAAAGTAATAATGCTGATAAGGATAGCAAGGATGATAGCATAGGGGAGGGAAGGGGGGAGGAACAACGACAAGGACAAGGAAGGATAAAAGATGAGCAGGAGGAAATAAGAAAGGGATAATCCAGGTTTTAATTTATTTTTTTTCACAGATTCTCACTCCATAAATTCCATAATTTCTTGAAAGAGATAAATAAATAGGTTACTTTTCCTCTTTGGTCATATTTTACTTAAGAGAAAGAAAAACCTGCATCCTTGAAGTGAACATATTCACCTCTAACTTTTGCTTCCAAGGTGGCCACTTTACAATGCTCACAATAAAGAATGTACTCAGGTGGGAGTATACTGACATTACAAAGCCTCTTCAAACAGCTAGAGGAATTTTAGTATAAATGAGCCTCAAGCTACCTGCTTTGCATATTTTTATCTGATTCTAGTGAAGTTGCACAGTTTGTTCTGATAGTAATTGAATACCCATATGTGGATTAATACCTCCAGCACAAAAGAATTTGAATATGTTTGTGCTGCTTGAAACTAGTCTGTTTGCACGTGCAACCTGATACTGGGTAGAATTGCAAATACTTTACGTGACTTAGAAATCAAAGTACTATTCAAAAGCTTCTAACTCATTCAGAGCCTGGTTTTGGAATGTGCCTGTAAGAAACAGATCTACTTATCCTCATTCCATTATTCTACTTATTATACTGACAGCAGGTAGTCTTCAAGGCAATTCTAAAAAAGTAGCATTGGACAAAATTCCTTAGGTAACCTTTAAAATCTCTGTTCCTGCTAAGTATTGCTTGGTGTTTTTGTACATGCTTGTCTGTAAGGAGAACTAGGACAAATCTTTTTCTGAATTTTGTTGCCGTGTTAAAGAAAGCTGCTATATTTGGTGAGGTACAGAAGAAAATGCTTTGGTATAAATGGCTATGGTGTACATCAATAGAAGTCTGCCGGCAACACTGTCATCCACGTATATTAAAAAAAAGCTCTCTTCCTAAATGTAGATTCGCTTAAAGAACACTAAATTGTGGGGACTGAATGGGTAATGCATTCTCATTAGCTTCCTCTTAATCATAGCTATTACCACAGGCTATCGTCATATTGGAAGCTGTGTCTGTGCTGATCCTTTACAACATGCACATGTGACGGCTGTCAAAGTAATTATCAGCACGAATTTCACTTTCTATTTGTATTTTCTAGCTCCAGACAGAGAGAAACTTTAGTGGTGGATTAATTTTGCTGTGCTCTTAGGGAAAGGCAGAACAGTGCCAGGACTCATTTTAAATCGATCCTACTCAAGCTCTTCACCAGATAGGGTTATGACCCATGAATTCAAGAACTGGCTTCCTGCACTCTTATGTATTACACAGGAAGGAAGCCACAAAGCCAAAGATGTTAGTGTCTCCTCCTTGAAAAAACAGTTTCCTGAATAAGTGCCCTGGGCTCATTGCCTTTAATAATCCCTTGGTTGAATGTCATTAATATGCGTGTGTTTTTCTCCCAACAACATTGCAAAACAGTTTGCACACCACCTTTTGCATGGCACAGCAGCTATTTGAAAAATAAAATTCAACAGGGCAGAACGGCAAATGATGGGAGGTTAGTGTGCTCACACCTCTCTTGTCCCATCTTTAAGGAGACACTGAATAGAGGTGATTTCATGGAGCAACATCACTGAGGAAACCTTGCAAAAAACTGGGGTGGTCATCTACAGCCAAATTCATCCTCTCTGGGAAGTGCATTACTGTATTTTGACCAACAGGATGTTTGTGTTGTTCTCTTGGCTAAGGACTGAGAACATGGGAAAATAGCGCTGAGCTTGCTCACCCTTCCTGCATCAGAGGGGGTGCTGGCCTCCTCTACCTGACGGCAGATGTTTGAAAGTGCATGAACTGGCAGTTAGTGCATCTTTCCAAACCCATGGATCTTGCAGATACAGGAGGAAAGGAGGCATTTTACCTGGAAGCACAGAAGTTGTCTGTAGCTGCTCCAAAGGCTCTTTTGCTAGAACAACCAGTTCCTGCATGACCCTCAACATGAGGAGCTCCTTGCTGGCTGCCCCATTGTGCCAGTACGGTAGTTGAACACTCTTGGTGTTCACCACTGGATGGTTCCCACTTGGATCTGCAGCAGAATATCCTCATCTCCCTTGCTCCAAATGCCCCAAATCTCTGGGCAGGGCCAGTCATGCCGGACACCCAGGGCAGAGGGAGGCACATGGGAGGCAGCAGCCTCTGTGCCTGTATGAGAGCTTGCAGAAGACAGCATGTGTGATCAGTTATTAAATACATCTGCAAACAAAGCTGATGACTGAAAATGCCATTTCGCAGCCTCCTGGCAGCAGTCACCATGCTGACGGGAAGCAACGCGGCATCAAACAGTGGCAGAGCCCAAACCTCATTTTTTACACACACATCCCCCCTACTTTAGGTAGTGATTTAGAGATCAGAGTAAGGGCTTGACAGTTTAATATTTAAACAATTTGTTTCATGTTTAGACCATCATGTTAATGATCTGTGTGTCACAACAATAATCAAGTGGGGTGGAAACTCGCTTGTAATTAGCCACTTCTCCTGTCACAGCCTACAGCATATCAGGCCCATGGCTTCTAATTTTAGCCAAACACTTGCTTTAAAATGTAATTTACATTCTGTTTTTTTTTTTTTTTTTTTAAATTACACAAATACTTGTGTTCCCCATGGCTCTGTATATAAAGCCTCTGGATTGACAGGAGATGAGTCTGTGACAGCCCCCAGTGCAGAGCTGGTCCCTTCCCTCCTCCCTGGCCATTCACCCTTGCAGCTCCTTGCTCCCCTGCTGTGATGCCCAGTTGGCTGCAATCCTCTCCCTGTTCACCCAAGAGAGAAACATTTCATTTCTGGGTGCCACGCTGAGCAAGACACCCGCTGTACCCCTCACGGATTCTGTCCATGCACCTTACAGTATCCTACAAACACTGAAGGACACTGTTATTCCAAAAATTTGGGTACCCATCAAGGAAAAGAGAGGCGCAGCCATAAAATTATATATCCAGGCTGTGTTTTGACCTATACAAGTGGTAAGAAAATAACCTGACTGGTCCTGCTGCTGCTCCACAGCCCTTACGCAAAACCAGAATTAAGCCTCTTGCACTAAAACACCCTCCTTTTGCCTCTTTATTCTCCCTCTTTAATAATCTGCATTGTGCTAGTACTAATCCCAGCCAGAGACCTGTTGTGCTGGAGATTGTGTTTATAAAACCAAGAGCAGTGCCCTGAAAAGCTTTAAACCTCACTTTTATTTTGGTGCAAATTATGTAAAACAAAGTGTTCCCAGCACTGTTCAACAAGCTGGGGAATTTCTTCAGGAATTTGTATTATGTTGAAAAATGAAGTTGGACTCTTTTTCTTTCTTTAAATAAAAGCAAAACAGTAACCCCACCACCACCAACAGCTTTTATCAACAGTAACCTGCATCATTTTTACAACAGCAGAGAGTTTTTGACTGATCGTCCTGTGTGTATCAAATCTCAGCTCTGCTGTGGTGGAGACCTGAGTAACAATATCCACAGCAACATGCTGCCTGCACCTCTTCAACATCTTTATTAATGATGTACAGCCGAGCCCCTGCTGCTCACTGGTGCTTACCACCAGATTTATGGCTAACTTCCAGGGCCTTTCCCACTACTTTTAATTTATTATAACAACAGTGTTCATACATGAGCGTTTCGTGTTAGGGAGACAGCAGTGCCATTGGTAGCATTACAGCAGATGAAGTCTATTAAAGCCCTACCAGTTTAGGCAGCCCAAGTCTCAGGAAAGTAAGTCTCTCCCAGCTAACAAGTTGCGAAGTTGCACTTTTTAGCCCTTGTTTACCATAAATACCTTGTTTACCATAGCCATTGTTTACTCATAAAAGAGTAGTTTGCATCTGGCCACTGGCGTCTCCAGGAGGGTGGCTGCTGAAGTCTGAGCTAAGCCCTTTCGCCACCCACCAAGTCACTTCCCGCAATTCAGCTCGTGGAGGGTAATGTCTTTTTCCCTCCTTTCCAGTGTGATTTGATTGTATCTAAACCTCCCCAAATTCCCACCTCAGCTCTTACTCCCTGTTAAATTTGCCTGCTTTCTCTTGAGTTTTTTTTCCTCTTGTCCCAGTCTGTATTAAAGGACTGGCGCGCTCCAAGAGGGATGTTCCCAGGGGACCTCAGACCATCCCCACCCCAGGGATGACGCAAAGCCTCTAAGACTGAAAAGCAAAGTCTGGCCTCTGCAGCTGTCAGATCCTCTGCACAACCTGATCCTACTACAGACCTTAGAGAAAATGGAGCCGTTTCCTTCTCTCTTGGCACCCTGGCCTGACATGCCACCTCAGACATGGAGCTGCACGAGCCTCAGGGGCCTCCTGGAGAAGGGATTCCCACCACGCTCCGGGAAGGCTGATGGGGTGAGCTGCTCTCTGGGGCCAGCCCTGGAGAAGCAAAGCCCTCGCAGCTGGTAAGGGCTGGCAGCCTTGTTCTTCACCATCAGTGCACCTGAAGCATAGGTTCGCAATTGGCTAGCATGACTTGAAGATAATTTGCTCTGTCAGATGTGATTTTCAGGCCAGTTCCCACAACCAGATGATGGTACCTGCCTCCCCTACCCTTGTTACACCCCATGTTATCTGACTCCAGCCAAAGCAGATACATGAGACCATCTCAGTCCTGGCTTGTTCCGCCTGGGTCAGTCTCAGGCAGTCCCTAGCACCACTTGACTTACCCCAGGGCATGCAGGACAGCAGCGACAGAAAACCATCCAGGGAAGCCCACTTACGGGCAAGGCAACAAGAGTAAAGGCCCTTCATAGTTTATCTGTAATTATATTTTCCAGCTGTATCCAGGATGAAAAACTCATACATTTTAATACGGTCTAATAACAATCATTCTATGAATCTAAACTATTTAATAGTAGATGATCCTTTCCATTATTTTTTTTAGCCATTCTAATAGAATTTCTTTATCAGTAATTTATTATTAAATTTGACAAGGTGATATCAAAATGCTATAGAAAAGTATTCAGCTTTATTATAGTCTATAGTACTTTTCCATAAAGGTTAATATGGACTCATCATTCCTAATAATTAAGTAGCAATACTTCTGCTGAGACTATTCAAACCTTATAGTTCTGTTCTTTGAAGAACAGTCCTTCATTTTACATTTATGTTCCATTCCACTCTTACTCTGTGGTTTTCCCCATCAATAAGCTACATTTGCAGAAGTTTAGGGATGCCTTCTCTTTCCTCCCCAAGTACTATTGGATGAGCTGGATGAGTAAAATACAAAACAAAATCTACTGATCAGACAATTATAAAGCTGTCAGCATATTTTGTTCCCTAACTATATATCCAAATTACCTCAAAAGTATTGTAGTCTTCTCTTGGAGTTGATAAGGCATTTAATGTTTTATTCTGGTGACAGATAAGCTGGCACTTGCTACAAGCATTTTTATGATTCAGTAGTTTTCAGAGAAACTAGAGAACTAAGCAGCAGATTTATACTATAACAAAATAAAAGCAGAGATCTCCTCTGCCTGATGAATGACTAAAGCAGCTTTCATCTGCGTATTTTCAGCTATTTTGCCTGAAGGTGGAAAACTTATTGTTTAGGACACGATAACGGTACCCTCAGGCTATAATCAATTGGCATGTGTTGAAGACTGTACATACGCAGGGGATAGAGAGACTGTTAACTCTGGGGCACTTCCCGTCTTAAGCAAGACCTGTAAGTGTGAAATATTTGAAAGAAAAGGGAGGCTCAAGGAAAAGAGAAATGCTATATGCATGTATATGGGCTAACAAGCATGAATGCACCAGCATCCGTGGCTGGCTGCTCTGCTCAGCCACTTGGCTCTTTGGTAAGGATGCCACAGCAGATGCGGGTTTTTTTTTCAGAAAGAAATAAATGAAAGGACAATGGCAGCTGAAAGACCATTACATAATAAAATTTGGCATTAACAGGCAAGCAGATATAGTATTACTGGTTCCCTTATTCTTTAGCAAACAGATATTAGATAATGCCTCCCTCTCTGCCAAGCAATGAGTCAGTGGTTGCAATGAGGGGAGAGCACTGGCTGCTTGACTTCCATTCTCCATATTTGACCAGAGATCACGCCAGCTGTCTTCCAGGAAAGGCCAACTCCAGGGGCCAACTTCAGGAGCAAAAGCTTAAGCCATGTTTCATGTGGGAGGGTAAGCAAGTCAGGCTTCACCCATGGATTTCAAAAGGACACGACCACTAATAGCATGGGTGCCTGTCTCTCAGCACCAAGGGCCACACTCGCCCTACCTTCCACTGATGGTTAGCTAGGCTGTTTTGAGCTAAAATTACACAGGTGGTGTGAGAGCGATGGAAAACTCACAGCACCCCAGTATCCTCCTATTCTGCCTGTCCATTGCCTCTAATCTTTCATCTCCCTGTGCTAGGACTTAATCCATACTCTACCAAAAAGCCCACAAAAGTCAGTTCCTCCCCCCACAAAGCAAACGGCCACGAGGACATGAGGCACTGTCAGATCTGGTCTACATACAAAGACTTCCAAGGCCAGTGGGAATACTGGACAAAACCAGTGATTACGTTTTCTATGCACAGACATTTTCATACTTCCCATATCATTTTTAAACCATGAGTAATGCCAGCTTCCAAAGATTTGCCCTATATTTGAACCTTGCTCACAATCTTCCACTTGCTTAGCCGTGAATATGATTTTAACAAAGCCATTTCAACCTCTTAGTTAATTTGTTTCTGAGGCCTTTCTCTTTCAGAGTGTGTAATTAAACTAAAAGAGCCTGGAAAAGCCCCTTACAGTAAATAATTTACAAGTTCCTCCCTGGGGGCATTTTTTAATTATAACTCCACTGGTCAGATCTTACTGAATACTCTGAGATAGCATTCCCTGCTGAGATCCTGAAATATAATTAACTTATTCCTTTGGTAATGGTATTTTTCCTTAGCCTATCCATTTCTTATGCAGGCCAGGCAGATTTGTTTATAAACAAAGTAGAAATTGATAGACGCTTTGTCATGAGAATAGCAATAATGGCATTCACTGCAACAGACAGGGGCATGTCCATTTGTGGAAAGATTATACTGTTTTGAAGCAATTTTTATAAATCCTACCCTGACAATCCAGCATGGAGAGATACAAGAGAGCAACCAGATAGCCCCGATTCCTCTCCTTCTTGGCAGCCTGCCTTGCTCCCCAAGTGCCATTTTATGCATAGCGACTGTAAATAATTCTGACGCACCTACCAACCCCCTAACCTTTGTGCTTCAGAAACACTGCTATATACTATCAAGCTGACAGTGATTTCATGTTATGTGGCAAAAAGAAAAACCCTGAGCGACAGCAGCAAGGTTGGGGACGTCAAATGAAAGCTGTCACATTTATTTAGCTCTGTGATTCTTGAGACAATATACATAAATATTGTTTTACTATCCCCACCAGCCAAATGTTAAGAGCTATCTGCATCAGCCAGGGTCCTGCAGCTGCCCCAGCCTGGCTCATGAGCCTGCGATGATCTCCTCCTGACCCAGGGGAGGCTGGCAAGAAACAAAGCACCAGCTCCTCTTGTTCACAATGATACAATACATTAAATAGTTTCCTTGTCCTTTCCCATTGCAGCTGTAGCCAAAAGGGCGGTTTGGAGTGAAAGCGGGAGAGAATGGGTCCACGATGCACTGAAATGTGATCTGCGAGATAAGAAGTTTCCAGACAACCATTGCCTCAAGTCCTGAAAGCCTTCAAAGCTCTCTTGCTTTTCCTATACCAATTAGTTCCAGGAACTGCAGCGAGCCCATGAAGACAAAGCTTGGTTCCTATCTGTGGCTGTGCTGGGCAGGGGCCTGTATTTTGCATCCAAACTCTTGCTTTTTACTTTTTCTCCCCTATTTTGAACGCCCACATAACAAAACATATGACCAAGTTCTCATATATCTCTAAGCACTCTGTTTCTGTACAGTTGTTAGTGCTGGCTCTGAAGTCTCTTCATCATATGCTGGCCTTTTTGCACACAGTTGTTCATCTGGTATCACCTGTAGTGAAATACATATGAGTCAAGCTAGCCCTTATTCTAGTGAATAAATCAAAGCTCAGACAGCAAGATCAAAAGCTAATCCAACGGGCCATAAAGTGTTGTGACTAAACTTGTATCTAACTGAGCAAAAGATAATAATAATAAAAAAATCTGTTTTATATAAAGAATGCCTCAGAGAAGCAAAGCCACAAGGCAGAGAGGTTTGGGTAAAAAGTTTGCTTTCATGGTAGCCATTTGATTTATGTGGCACAAGGCATCCTAATAAAACACAGTTAAAAAAATGGTATTCAGCTTTAAAACCAAGCATCACGCCTTCCCCCTTGAACGCAGCAGCAAGAGGTCATTAGGCTCTGATTAAGTTCTGTTATGCTGACATGGCCTTTTAATTTTGTGCCTAAGGTAGAACTGGAACAGCACTCATGCAGTCATACTTAGTGTCACACAAAAACATGTAACCATGTCTCAGGATCCCAGATAAACCTCAATGGTTAAACCTTGAGGCACGACACCACTAAAAGCACCCACTGGTTTTGGTGGGGTGGAAGCAGGTAGCTTGTTGAATGGGGCTGGATTTAATATATGTATTTAAAACATCTATCAGATTTGGGATCTAGGTTTCTGCTGTGAAAAATACTGGCTTCAGTGTAGCTTTGTTGATGTCCATGGCAGGCTATGCCATACGGCATAGTGCTCAGCCTAATGTGATCGGTGAACTAAAACAGCCTTGCAGGCAAGCCTAGAAATAGGTCTGCCACACCCAAAGCCTGCCCCATCCTTTTTTTTTTTGGTCTCCATATGCCAACAGAAGTTCAGAAATGAAGAAGTGATTAAAATACTGCCAGCACAGACATTGTAAAAAAAAACCCAAAAGGTCCTATTTTCTGATCACATATATTCCCCAGAGGTCTTGAATCGTAAGAGTCTGTCTCCCTCCTGTAAGGCAGTAGAGCCAGCAGCAGTGCAGAGCTGAGAGGAGCTGGAGGACCCTCCACTGCATGCACCAGCACCAGTCCTGTAATCTCCACTTCTGCTTGCACAGCCCTATGTGATACAAGAACACATCTTACTCCGCATCTTTCATTTGGTGAAGCGAAATGGTTTGATAAAGAACCAACAGAAGGCCAAGTCTGATCACTGTCATTTTACTAAACAGCCCATACTGCAAACTGCTACCAGCTGTCTTGTTCAGGTGGCAGCTTTTCTGGACACGCTGGTGGGAAGCCCAGCAGGCCAATACTGAAGGCATCTTCCCCCCAGCCAGATGGACCTTTGTTAACACCGGACAGAGAAGCAGCAGAGAGCACAGGCCGGAGACACCTGAGTTGCTAAGCTTATGTTCACCCCAGAGCAAGAGGGTTTAATTAGTTACTGTATTAGCAAAATGGAAATAAAACTGAATACAAGCATTCTGAGATTAAAAGGTCCATACGTACTGTAAGTTTTATTCACAAAACCAGTTATCATTGAAGAAGTCTTACGGTCATTCTGCTCTGCAGCTGGTCCTTGAGAATTCATAGATTTTTTAATGATGCCACAGAGTAGTTTGGTGAAAATAAATGCACTAAGTTATTGACTGAGGAAGGAGTTAAACATATAGAAAAAGTGAAGTTGCATTGAAAAAGGAACACAAAATCTTGACAGCTTGACTGATTCTGATTGGAAATATTGTGCTCTATTACTATGAGGACAGCACGCAGAGGAAAACTCACTATCTTCTTCCTGATTTCCAGGATGGTCTGGAGAACTGGAGAACAACCAACCTTCTACATCAAAACTTACTCAATCCATAAAACCTGCTCTCTGCAATTCTTAGCATCTCTTTATCCTTTAACATAGAACCCAATCTTCACGCAGTATTTTGGGACACTATGAAAGGTCCACGTACAAAATGACAGAACTTAAAGTAATTTTGAATATTATTTTACAAAAAAAGAACTGTTTTTCTCCAGATGGAAAACTCACTGACTGCATTTTAGACTACATTACAATCTTGTATTCAGATAAAGGAAAAAGCCATATACCAAAACTACGGACATGAACCTTTTTTATTAACAGATACTCCCTTTATTTTAAGACAACTTCAGCGAGCCAAGTAAACAGTCAAAATTATTGTATATACTAAAATCAATCAAGGCTTTTTCCCATCACCATTATTTGCCCAGCTCACTATAGGACTTATCTGGTAGTTTCTTGTTTTGCTCATGCATGCATATAATATTTCAAGACTAAGAACTTTTACCATAACATGTAAAAGTTATGGTAATTCCAGAAATGGAATAAAGTATTTCATTCCAGAATGGATCAAGAACTGTCATTAGTAGACAGTTCACTTTTAAACTGGAATAATAAAACTGTTAAGTATCAGGTAGCTTGTTCCTCAAAAGTATGATGAGAAGAAATGGTCCTCACTGTAATAAACAGTCACACATTCTTGTTTCTATTGATTCTACAATAAGAATTCACACCAGATATTTGCTAATTAGAAGGAAATCAATGCAATCCTCACTACTATTACCACATTTATACTGTTTCTGTTGTTCAAACACAAATAGTGTATTTTATTGCTCTCAAAGTCATATATGACTATTGAAAAGTCATGATTGATGGATCTGATGTCTTTGGTTGGCCACTCTGAAGGTAGGTTGGTATCAAGATACTTTCAGCAGTCTTCGTAAAGGATTTCATCTAATTGGACATCATTTTCTGTCACAGGCACCAATTCACAAATCTGTTCCTTAAAAGCCAAGGCAATTGTGTAAGGCTTTCCGCTGGGATGTTTCATACATCTTTCAAGATAGGTATCATAGTATCCTTTCCCTCTTCCCAATCTGTTGCCTTTTTTGTCAAACCCAAGGCCTGGCATGAAGATAAGGTCAAGACCTCCTGTAGAAAAATGAAATAAACATTACTGGATGCACTGTGGATTTTCTCATGGCTTGACTACATCCACAAACTTCAGACATTTGCAAAAATACAAGCTTTGTGTTTTGCAAAATGCTTCCCTCTCTTTGATCAGATGAAAAAGACTTTGAATACTAAACCTGTAAATTTACATTTTCATCTTATCAATTGCATACTAGATCAGCTGCAAAATAATTAGATCTTGAAAAACTAGAAGGAAAAAAACCTACATTATAACAAATGTGTTTTATCATTTTAACCCCACACTTTCAAATACTAATGATTGACTCTAAATCCAGGCAGAGACTGAACTCAGGGAAATTAAATGCAGGAGGAATCATAAAATCAAATGAACTTCAACATCAGACACAAAAATGGCAACGGAAAAAAGAATGAAGACACGTAAGAGAGAGAGAGAATCTTCTTGACACAAATGTAAGATGTCATGAACCTTCCCCCAACCTCCCTAAACTGAAGAGCCTTGAATACAATACATTCTGAAAGTAGGTATTTGTCCTTTTATATCAAGATCAAGATTTGAAGGCTTATCTCTTCGTGGTGTCAGGTTTCTCTTCTCCCAAAGGACTTTCTTCCTGAGACTCCAGCAATTTTCACTGTTGCTCCAGCAGCACACACAGGCATTCTGCTTGCCAGTCCTGAGTATCCCTCCTTCTGGAGGGACATATGGGCTCCCCAAGACTCCTCCGAGATTGCACTTGATTGGAACTCAAAATCAGTTAAAAAACTGAAACAAGCTGCATAAGCTGTCAATCATCTGGACAAACAGACCCAAGCAGCTGGTGAAACCCTGACAAAAGACCCCACCAACCAGCTCCTGATAAAAAAGCAAGATCAGCTAAGCCCTTTTTTCTTGCTTTGTTCATACTCTGTGAATGGATATGGATCGGCACCATGCCAGGTAGCCAGCTACAATTTACACTTGGCTGCCGACTTGTTTCAGGAGTTGATTCACATCACTGCCAGGTAGGCAAAAGAAACAGGCTGACACGCTGACCGACATGGAAGCAGCCAGTGTGCAGATTCCTGTTACTTACGCAAGGCTTGTTCGTTTAGTGTGAGTAATCTTGCAAGGACATCCTCTAAACAAATGAGCTTGGCTGGCCTGGAACTGACCGCTGAACCCAGGAACATCCCACTTACTTGTTTCACAATGCAAAGAAAGTCATTACTTGCTGCTGTAGCAGACAGACACTTAAGGAGAGAAGGGCAGGAAAGGTATTGGAAAGCCAGCACAGACTAAAACACAGCTGACATGAGTCTGGAAAGAAAGCAAATACTGTGTTTCAGTCCACTGCTTCTTCCTTCTTACAGGAACAGTACTTAGCAATGAGCAGTTTTCCTGTAACTAGCTTCTGCTCCTTCACCAGGGCTAGGACGTGTCAGGTGTTTTTCTGCTTTTCCTATGTCTAAACCTACTCTCACCTGCTGTTTCGGGTTGAGCTGCTCTCACTACATCTAGCTGAGGAATGATGCCCAACATTCAAGGAGATGTGTGGGGGCATGTACTGGAAAAGCCAGAGCTAAGCAGAGTTTTTAAGTTTCCAGGGAATCCCGTCTGAGGTCACGTATGAACTCCAAACTCAGCCTGGAAGAGCATGTTAAAAGTTCACATAAGACCAACATATTTGCACACACTTCCCAGGCTCCTGGAGATTTCTTTCCACTGCTCATTGTTCAGAGAGAAGTCACCGACGTGAACACCCATCCATCATGACCTGATGGCTTAATTAGAACATAGATATAAAATATGCAAGGCATCACACTGTGAAATGCTTAGAGAAGATCAGTCTTGCAAATCCAGCATCATACAGTTAAGAAGCATGGCTTTTTTAAAGAGGTCAGGGGAGTAAGAGGAGGGAATTAGCCAAAGGGCATACCACAGAATATTGCTGGTTGAAAGAAAAAGGAGTCTGAGTGTTTTACCACACTGCAGTCAACTTTTGACTCATAGGACAGACAAATGGCAAATGGCAAACAAAGAAGAAAAGAGGCAAGAGGGCAGAAGTACGGTCTCACCTGAAAAGAGGTGCCATTTTTATGGTAGCACCATGTACATCCTGTTGGACGTATCACATCACATCTCCTCAGTTTGCAAGTAAATTACATATTTGCCAATTGTCAGCCCTATGGACTATGACCTAGAAACCAGCTGATCTTCTCCCCGTTAGCATGGTCAGTAACAGATCCTGCAGGTCAAATCCTCCCCAAGTTACTCCTGTGCTCACTACTTATCCTCTCCATAATTTGCCTCACATCGGCTTTGCGTAGGTATTCAGGTGTTCCAGAAACCAAACACAAACCATGCACAGAAACAAACGCACTCTGCCTTACAGTTTTTTTTCAGATGTTTTCACTCCATGTGACTCCCATGGCATTTGCAGTCTCTACTGCTGGCAGGTAAGAGTGCACACAAGGGGCAAATCTGCCAAGTAAAAAGGTGCCATTTCTCCTTACATTTGTATTAGAGACAGGGAAGAAGACACGTCAGGGGAAGCACTAAGGAAAGAGGGAATTGGCAGGAACGGTGCAGGAAAGACAGATATCTTCTGTGTAGTTTAATTGACGGCACCAGGCACACCTGAGTGAATTTAGATGTATTAAAGCACTGTGTGTTCTTCTGGATTGTCTGGAGAAACAGAGACTGTTTTAAGGAGTCACCTCCTCTATAATCATGGAATTTTTTATACCAAATAACTCAAACAAGCTTGTGCAAATCTCAATATGAAAAACTATGCTGTAAATACTGTGATAGTTACCCTTATATTTTTCTTCCACTGGAGCACTGCGATACTGAATGCCTTTGCTCTGACTCACAACACGCTGTCTGATATCCACAATATTTAAGTAAAATGCCCAGCAAAACTTTTGGGAGAAAAATGACACAGCTACTCTGCAAGGAGTCCAAGGGCAGTTCAAGCAGCATTAGGCCCAAATCCTACCCCAGGATCTAGCATGAATGGCAGAGAGCTGCATGGAGAAAACACTTCCCCACCACATAACTTGTGGAGCAACAAAACCTCTTGTGGTGCCTGTGGCAGCGTGGGGGAAGAGCCGTCACAGGATGAGAGGTGACACACAGATGAGACCAAGATTGCAGACACATAAGATTACTATCAGCAATAAGAGTACATCAACAGGATGGCAGGTGAGAGTAAGAACATCTTGCCCCTCTTGGCACCGGGCCCTCAGCTCCCAAGGCCCTTCCAGCCCTGCAGGACCACTAGCTGCCACTCAGGATGCCTGCAGGCTTGCTCTGTTCTCGCATCCTACTCCCCTTGCTCCCACAGACTGCTATGTGAAATGTCATCCTCGTCCCTGAGAAGACAGAGCAGGTACTTGGGCATCAAACACATCAGTTTTTAGTGCTTTGTAAAACAGTCTAAGAGAGGTCTCAGGATCTCCACCTACTTCTATCCCTTTCCTTGTAATGTCCACTGTCCCCCATGTGTCCATAGTCATTAACTGTTGGCTCTTGGATCCCTGAGGGTCCTGGAGCTCAGGGAAGAAAACCAAGAAAAGCACACCCACAGTCAAGAGGCCTTTTGCTATAGGCAATCTGTGCTTCTCCTGGAATACTTGCATGTGGTCTGCAAATTGCTCAAGGCTGAAAACACTGTCTCAAGTAACTCCAGCCCGGGGCTTCTATGAGGAGAATATCATTGCTTGTTATAAACTTCAATTAAGCTACTGGGTATCCCAGTAAGGTTGGCAATTATGATGGCAGTCACCTAGCACTGCTGTATCTATAACATGACCTGTTGTGGCCACAGCTCCTTTAACTGTGTAGCACCATGCGTGAAATAATATACCCGGATTTATCTATCAATGTGGGCATACAGCCATGCTGACATGGACACAAAGGTTTCATGTATACTGCTAAATACAGCTGGGCCAGAAAACAGATTGATTTACAGGATCACAGGCAGCCAATACTGTTTGATTGTCAGCACAATGCCTGGCAATGCCAGTCCAAGTGACACCCACGCCTGCTCCAGGGGACAGGATTCCTATGGGCAGTAAAGACAGGAGAGTACAGGTCTGGCTCCTTCCACCCCGGGCAGTCCTCCTGCACCAACAAAGATGGTTTTGCTCCTCTAGACACAGACATAGGCTTTCCTGCCACATGCCAGAATGTGCAACACAAACCCTCAGACTGATGCTACAAAAATACTGCTGTGATGGTCTGCCATAAGGCCTCTTATTATTAAAGACACTATGAACTGGGGAAAAGATTAAAAAAAAGACTATTGGCTTAGGGCCACAAAGGCATCATGTAAGACCAAAAAAGAAGAGACAGGCCAAGTTCTATGCAGTGTGGACAGGACTAGTTTGTGCCACTTAGCCCTGTGTTATTTAACAGTGTAGATACAGTCATACCTTCAGAACCTGCCATGTGGGTGTACAAGCACATTCTATTTGCGCTGACTTGCATACATCTATGTAGACATACCTTATGTCACAAAGACGTGAAATGACTTGCCCAAGGACTCAGGAAACGTGGCAAAACTACACGCAAAAGGCAGGTGTGCAAGCTGCATGTCCCCTAATTTAACCAGCAGACCAAAACATTAGCACCCCCTCTCTGGTGTTTTAAATAGGAATACACGGTTTCGCTTCCTCTAGGCAGCTGCGATGAATCTCCTCAGTTAGGTAGTGCATTTCTCATTACCCTTCATGATGATATCAAGTTTGATTTGTTCCCCAGGGAAGGATTTTCTCCTTGCACCTCATTACCTCTCTTCTCCTTAATCTGATGTTCCTATCTGAAATGCCAGCCGGCATTTTCAGAAGTGTTCTTGACAATGGTTAATTATAGAAGGGTCCATCAAACTGCACAGATACAGGTCATGTAAAGACTGCTGGGGGCTTGCACTGCCCTCAGAAGGAGCAGCCAGCACAGCTCCTCTCCTCCCAGATTTGAAGCGGCTCCATGAGCCTGCTGCCACTTGCCATGTGGGGTCATTCATCTCCCCCTGCACAGCTAGATGGTCCTAACAGAAGATGAAACCGAAATACTCTGTCATTCCACCCTTTCATCAAAGTGGGAGCCAGGACTCTTTTGATCCTCGCCTCCAAAGCACTTCCAAGACGATGATGCAGAGGCCAAGCTGCAGCAACTCCTGTGTCCCTGTAAAGAATGGCAACATGCTCATAAAAAGCATGGTCACAGCACAGGTGCCTGCTGAGCTAAAGCCTACAAGAGGTGGACAGCAATCAGTGTTGCATGCCACCACTGCTGTTCCTCATGGCAGCAGCTGTGCAGCTGTGCTTCTCCCTGAAGCACAGAAATTTGTGCAGCATTTACAATGTCCTCATAAAGATGGCTTCATCCTCCCAGCCTAGTATCTTGGGCAACAACGAGCTTTTCAGCGGTTGGGTTTTTTCCACGGACAGCTTGCTCTGCGGTGGTAGCTAGGGACTCCCCCTGCTTTGCTCAGATGTAAATGATTACATAAGGTGCAGGATCAGAAGAATCAGGACAAGAGCAGCTTTCTGTTTAAAGGAAAGGAGTGTTTATGGTGTTATCCACGCCATAAACAGTGTCAGATCAGTCTACACACAACCTCTGTGGAGCTGACAAATATTTGTCAGCTGTTCATTTTCAAGGAATGAAAGCTTACTTTGGTTCTTTTCTGACCTAGCAAGGACCACAATGGATTAAAAAAACAAACCCTTTGGCAGGAAAACCATACTTTTCAGAATGAAAAAGCAACCATCTGCTACCTCTACTACCCCAGCACAGAGGAAAAAATTAACTCGATCACTTGATCCTAACATTGAAAGTTATGTCTTGGTGACATGCCAATGAGTTGGTATAACTCAGGAAGCTCTAATTAATAACAGAGTTGTTACTGTAACTTTAATTATTGTCAGCATCAGCATAGTTAGGCCTCTTGGGTGTTAGCTTCTCGACATATACTCTATAGGGCACAGACCATCATCTTATTCTGTCTTTACACAGCACCTAACACTGTGGTCTGGGCTGATCACCAGAACTC
This sequence comes from Phalacrocorax carbo, assembly GCF_963921805.1. NCBI lineage: Eukaryota > Metazoa > Chordata > Aves > Suliformes > Phalacrocoracidae > Phalacrocorax > Phalacrocorax carbo. The sequence goes on from NC_087519.1 coordinate 9,774,218, forward strand.
AAGGAAAACAACTCCACAGAAGTAAATATTTCAATTATGCTGCAGCAAAACAAATCCCCTCCCCTGTATGACTAGTGCTAAGCCTTCTCTGTAGAATGCCCCGGGTGCCCCTCGCACCACTCCTGAGGTTGTAAACAGCTTGGTATTTCCTTCTAGATAAAAGTTTTCTGCCCTTTGGAAAAAACCTGCCCTTGGTTTCAAGTGCAGCATCTCTGCTGTTACACATTTGCCTTGGTGTAAGGTCAAAAAGGGAAATGCCAGATCTGTTCACTACAGGCCTAATCCATACCCTACCAAGGCACGTCGTTCCTGGAAGGGCTGGGATTGCTTCCAGAGAAAACCAACTCCTTATCCTGACTAAGCCCTGGAGAAGCCGGATACTGTTATATCCCCAACCAAATGAGCAAGGAGACAAAAACATTACCCTTTGCAGCAATTAATAAGCTTTTTAAAAAAAGTGATTCCTCCAAAACCAGTGATGCTGACTTCTTCCAGTAATGCAGGGGATCGCAGACATAAACATTTACATTGCTTACCTTTGCCCCAGCCAGTCTGCTAAAGTGTAAATACAATCCCTTAAACAGAAAGGAAACTCTTATCCGATAATTCCTATTTGCTCACATGATACAGCCTTTGAAAATCAGTATCAGAAGCTCAGCATGAATCCTTATCTCCTTGGAAACATAAGTTACAATGCCAAGGATCAGATCCTCAGTTCCTGTAAATCAGCTCTGCTCCACTGACTCCCCTCTGCGCTGACCTTTGAACTACAAGGAAAATATCCTGAGTTACTGACACGAGTTTGAAAAAAAATAAAATCTTTTCTCTTGTAAATATTTGTTGTTGGTTGTTCATAAACAGCTCTCCTCTAGTGCTTTTCTATAGTGCTCACTCTGTAGTCTCTTTATAATCCCAAACTATTACTTTACAGGACTAAAAGTCATATTTCCTATTAGATTGAAAAACCAGCTCATTTTAAACTGCTTTCAGTAGCTTTTCCTCCAGGTGTTTCCCCTGTGTGCACACCTTCAACTGTGCAGTACCACAGCACTTCAGCAGGACTCACTGTTCTCTAACTATTCATAGACATCTGTTGCTTTAGAAGGAAAGCCAGGGAGATGCTCCCTTTATATCCAGCACGCACTAGCCAGGCACAGGAATCAAAAATCAAAGTATCACATCCAAATCCCAAGGGCTCTATCTGGTCTCCTGTAACATGGCACACTGTGAGGCCCTCAAGGCTAATGCTCACCCCATCCAGGGAGAAATGCTTTTAACACATGGGGCAATAATTTGCTTTATTTTCATTCCTATTTGTGCAGGGCAACTGCAGGTACCAGGAAGGTTTTGTGTCCCTTTGTCTTCTAAAAATCTTTTTACCCACATCCATGCACACCCATAACCCATGGATCTACCTTTTACATACATATAGATGCCAAGCAGACCACCTCCTCTGCAATCCACATGCCCCAGGTAATGGATCCACTAGCATGACTGAGACAGCTTCTGTTATTACTTCAATAAAATATTTTGCAGAAAATAGAACCATCAGCAGAATCTACAAACAAGCACCAAGCAACTCAGCGTTTATCTGTCTACTCATCCATGTCAGTGCTTTGTGTCAGCATGAAACATTGGTCTCCACAGTTCACACTTGCCCTTCTGAACTACAGCATAATAAAATATTTATACTTCTCCCTTAGAAGCTACATGATAGCCATCAGTCATACAGGTTTAAAACAACGGAGTGACAGCCACTCTCCCGTTACTAAACTTGCAAAACACACTAATAAAGCCGTTTGATCAGCTCCTGTGCTACTTAGCTGCGATCAAGCAAACACCCTCCTATTTTGAATTCATTTAAAACAAAATCTTATCAATTTAGTGCCAATGCATTTGAAAGGTAAAGTGCACCGCACAGCATCGGCTGTAGTACATCAGCCCTGCACAAACAAACCTATCCTGCTCCACAAATAAATATCCTTTCATGTGTTATCAGCGAAGCTACGGTATAAGGCTAAGACTGGTGTTCAAATTCTAGCTGATCTCACAACGTGGGAAGACTGTGCGAGGCTATAACCATCACACTCATTTCCCCTGAGGTTTAACTTACAGTCAGCTGAGGTCTAGTGTCTCATTTGCAGAATTTGCCAAATGTCTACCTAAAAGAAAATTTGAACAAGTACTTTTCTATTTCACTATTATTCATCAAGTGTGCGTAAGCCCCATAAATAAACCATAATCACTCAATGCCACCTACAAAAATGTCTGGTTTTGCAAATTCAGAGTAAAGGAAATAATTGCTTAGAAATGCTTTAGTTATCAGTCTGTGAAAAATTACTTATCTGCTCCTGATATTCAGATATGTGAACAGAGTTAGAACGGTCTGATTGGGAAAACATGGGCAACGAAATACATTTGGTTCAAAGGCTTGTAGCTTGGTTCGCCTGTGATTTTAAACCACCAAAATAGTCTGAAACAAGATGTGCCAAAGAACAATTCCAAAGAGAGGACAAACGGCATTAGAGCCACTTTACAGCACATCAACACACCTTGTTAAATCAGCAAATGCTGACTGCAAATCTGATCCTTTAGAGAAACTCACAAGGCATTGGTGCTTGAACCGTTTATGTTGAGATTGTCAAAACACTGCTGCAGCCTAAAATACAAGGACCTCTGTGTATCTTTATGTGTTTTTATGTGAAATTCTTTAAGATCTTACCAGCTACGCTTCCCATAGTGTTTATCTAAGCACTTATTTTAATACTTCCACTTGACACATGTGCATATGCACTACTTCATTTCTTCACTCTCGGTCCTCTTTTGCATGCTGCTGTCTGGATATTTTTAAACCAAAATATGACAGAAGTGAATCATTTGGGGACTTTTTCAATACATCATGCATCACTATCAATATTTCCAATGCCCTTTGACTCACTCAGCAGATAGCCTATCATAAAATACGCAGAACTGCTTGTGAAATATAAATGGTTAAGTCATCAACTTCTTCATCAGCGCATAAACCTGACTCCTGTAAGGAGTTACACCACTTGATGGGAACATTAGGCATGCTTACAGGCAGGGTTTATTGAATATGTAGGGTCAGCTGGTTTGGAGGTGATGGCACCTTCACTGTTAGTGTCAAATGTGTTAACATCACAACAGCTGAGAAATCCTGCTGCTTCCATCACAAGATTTTATCTTTTTAAGCTTGCACAGCTTAAAAAACCTGACTGTCCCAGGCATCCTCCACCTCCCTCGCTCCAACGCGATTTTTTGCAGACATTAGGCTGGAGCACCTGTTCTCCTGTGCGTGTGAGTACAATGCCTGGGTGAGATTTTATTTATAGGAAAACAGCCTAAATGACACCAGTTCTCCATAGCAAATCTATGGAATGCTGACACCTGCTGGCAAAGGGCTTCACGTCACTCCCAGTCAGGAATTTGCCATCCATCTACATCCCAAAACCTGATTCCCGCCTCATATGCACAAAAGCCAGCGGAAGCAGGAACTGAGTCCAGTTATGATGCCAAACATAAAGACCAAGGGCTACCCTTACACTGTGAAACAGCAGCATGAGTCTCCTGCTCCCTGAAAGCCAGTGGCTCTTGGCCAGGTCCAAGGAATTTCCCACTGTACAGGGGAGTTGAATGCCAGCAAAGACAGTGGGGATCAACTGTGTCAGGAAGACAATCCTTTTGTAGCTGGGAAAGGGCTGACCTGATTTAATAGCCCACTAAACTGGCAGAAAACTAACCCTAGGAAAAAAGAAAGAAAAAAGGTAGTAATTTTCTGCCAGATTCATGAGCTGAATCTGCTCAGCAATGAGTACTGGAGATGGCACCAGGGTTGGAAGGACAAGGGGAGCACAGAGCTGGAAGCAAGGAAAAGGCATCAGGATTGTCCCTTCTGGCACCAGCCAGATGCGAGCAGGGCTCAGCTGTCTAACCAAACCACTTCTTCAGTCCACATTACCCTACATAGGTGGGCAACAGGAAAAACCTTCCTCTCCTGTTCTCCAGATTGTCCAGATAACGTGCACAAAGGCACTGAGACAGATTTGGTGCCAGCTTTTCCTTTCCAAAAACCAAAAGTAAAGGGAGACAAAAATGTCTGTTTGGATTAGCTGCTGCAGCCAGAGACACGTGCATGTTTGCGCTTCCCCTGTATGAGTTTGTTGTATGGACTCACACCACACTCCAGGAACGAACCTAACCGCTTACTCATTTTTGAGAGACTCCTGTCTCTAGGAAACAGTATGAAGAAAATTACAATGCTACTGTTCACACTTACTGTAGCAAAATTAGCCCTCTTTGAAACAAAACACTTGAGAGTCACTTGCAGTGAATTTAAAGCCCTTGCCTATGTTGCTTTCACTTTAAACTTTAATTGATTACACCAGAAGCAATCTTTTTAGTTGTTTTGCTGAGTGCAAGGGGAATGTTTTCTGCAAGAAGGCAAACATGAATGTGACACTTAAGATGATTACAAGGAAAAGCACTCTTTAAAAGCCTTAATGAACTTCATGATAGCAAAAAGCTGTAGTGTTCCAGAGCGCTCAGCCCTCCAGGTTCACTGCAGGATACCCTGGCACAGGCAGTATTAAAATTAAACCACACAGTGTTCACAGTTTAGTCTGCACCAAGGAAATTCAGGACACGAGGACACCAAAGGGCATCACAAAGTGATAGCACATAAATACCTCAACTTTTGCATTTCAGAGCATTTCTTCAAAAGCCTTTCAAGGAAAGAGACTCTCTGTAATCATGCCATACCTGTTTCTGAACAGAAGCACTGGGAGAAGCTCAGCTGAAAGCGTCTGTTCAGCTAGCAAACAGGGTGCTGATTGTTATTAAGCTGTGTCAGAGAGTTGTGGAAGCTGGTGCAGGCTCAAGGGGAAGGGCAGACACCAGCTGCAGGGGAGAGTGATTCCAGTGCCAGGGATGGAGTCCCACGTCTTTCAACTGAAGGCTGGGATGCAGAAAAACCCTGAGGGAAACAGTTGCTATCACAGCTGGGTCCAACAACTGAACATTTTCCTAGCTCTACCTGTTAGGGAACATCCTACACAGAATAATGTAAAATTATTTTATGGATCTTTAATACTGGAACAGGCATTTTTGGAATGACGTGTCATTGTGGGATATTTATGTGGAAACCAGTTAAAAAGATCTGCCCAGTGAGTTGATTTGCAAAGCAGAGTTATGGTATATACAGAAAAAATTAACTTCTACAGTGCCGTTACCTATATTTCACAGTATTTCTTTACCTGGGTATAAAATGTTCTCTCAGGCACCTTTTCTCTGAAATAACATCAGAGAAATTGCAAAGGTTGAAAGAGCAATGTCTGGAACGCTTTTAGATCTAGAAAAGCTTCTATATGAGAATAAGAAAACAGAAAAAAAACTGATGGAAAAAATAGAGTTGAAATAATACAGGCTTAACTGAACAATGAATAATAAAAAGAAAGTAAATCAAACATCCTTATTTACTTCTCACCATAGAAGACTGAGGTATCACTTGAACTGAAAGCAGCAAATTTAAAATGAACACAAGGAACATAATATTCCATATAGCATAGGAACATAATATAGTATTAATATAATAAGGAACATAATATTTCAGATTACAACTAACTAACCAGTATAACTCACAGCTGTCAGAAGGCGGCAGAGCCAAGGGCTTAATACAAATAAAAGTAGATGCTTAGAGGAATGTTCCAAATGCCCACAGGTACAGAAAAACCAGAACCTGTTTGTAAGGGGCGAAGCTCTGCAGCTGCAGAGGTAGGAAGAAATTTCAGTATTTGCTACATAGCTACAAGTTGTGAGATTTCCTGACTCTCTTAAAACACACGATGCTGGATTGTATGTCCTGTGCTCTGATCCTGCACGCCGTGAGCAGAAGCATCCTCTCTCCACAAGAAGACTCGTCACCAGAATGTTAATGCCTCACTTGCACTGAATTTGTTCTCCTTATGCATATCAAAATACGATGGCTCATTGTCTCCAAGCAGAAGTTCATTCCAAACTTTAAATCATTTCATTAAAAAATAAATTGCATTAAGAGCTAAGCCTTGATTTTCAATTTTGTTTCATGCCATGCTCTCAGGTTTTTCTTTTTTATGGCTAGTGTAAAAAGATTTTAAATTATAATCTATCCCTTGACATACATTGTACTGTAAGTTTTAATCAAGTCTCCCAGAGGAAAAGAAAATCTAATACTACTCTCAATCACTTTACAATCTTGTTTGGGATATTTTTTTGTTTTTTTCCTAAGCAGTAATATTTAACATCTCTGCTTTTCACATACCCATATTTCATGTATTCCAGATATATTCCAATCTGCGTGTGTCTCATTTAAATATTCACAGCTGCCCCTGAGCATTATTTACTACATGTCTTTTTTTCAGAATGATTAGCATTATTTTGTATGGTCCCATTATGCCTTCATGTACAGCTATACAACATCTAATGGAGCTGAAGTAGCATATTAGTCCTTCCCTGTGCTTCAAGACATAGCATTTTCTCCTCACACTGTTTTTTATTTCTAAACACTAATGTGCTTCATAGTTCAAAATCCTCTCATTTCTGGTGCATCTTTTTTTTGGGGGGTGGGTGGGTGTGTGTGCAACCCATTAGCTTTTTCTACATCCCGTTTTAGTTCACAGCTGTAAGTTAAACCTATTCCTCTTAAGACCATATTGCCACCACTTCAGTCACACTTCTAAAGAACTGTGCTAAAATTTGGAATAACAAAGAATACTGATGGCATCACAAGGCCATCAGTCCTGGCAGCAAATGCAGCCTCTTTGAATGTATGAATAAATAGCAGGAATTTAAAGACAGGTGAAAAAGAGCTTCTGCAGACTAAAATGTTTCTGCAGGGCAGATCCCAACGGCAAAGCTTAAAACAGGGCAAATGGTCACTCAGGAATAATTTCAAACTACTTGAGGCTGCATGGAACTGTAGCCTAGAGGTAGCCAGCATTCTCCGTGCACGAGGGTCACGCTTCCCAGCACAAATAGCCCTCATAAACCAAATGCGAACCACATGGGTAAGCCGCCCCTGTCTGTTTCTACTACCAGCATGTTATTATAATTTATGCAACTGAGAGTCTCAAAGTGTTCTGGAAATTGTTGAGGGCAGAAAGATGTAACTACCCTAATCTCAAAAGCTAACATCCAAAGGGTTATGTGAAAATGAAACAGCAAGAAGTTGCTGCTAGACATATGTTAGTATTTCCTCACTTTGAAATTTGGATCTTTCCTTATTATTAATAATAAATATACTGTCATTTAAAGCATGGATTATCTAGTTAACATTTCACTGATCTTGAAGGTACAACACAAATACTGTGATTGGTAGGCCACCAAAGTTCTCAGTACTGAAAATGCTGCAAGTCTCTAAACTAAGTTACAAAACACAAGTCCAGTTCTTAATATATTCATTTCTGGGAGCAAAAATACATTATACTTTGGGAGAGTAGTAGCAGATTATTCAGCATTCCCCATTACATATAAGATGCTATATTTTCAAGTGCTGCCATTTTTCAGCCAGGGTATTTATGCCTAACTGAGGGGGAGGGTTATGTTTCTTTTATTTCACGCAAAATGGCTCACTGGCGTCTAAGAACAAGCTAGCAAAAAACAATGGGGAAAGCTCTGTTGCTCTAGGCTTTGAGGCAAGAACTTGAAATCTTGCTCATAGTACCTGCTGTGTCAATGATGTGGCTTTAGCCCTGTTCAAATCCATTTGAGCTGGGCTTATACAACGTTGTAAATGTTTGAAAACCTGCCGTTTGCACAGGCTTAGGGAAGATGTATCAGGGCAAATGCTGGGCCTCTCTGAAGATGCCACCCTTTCCGTACCGCTGCTGGAGACACAGCAGCATGGGTGGCTCCGCGACCCTCTCTAGGAGCCAGTGACAGTTTACAGGGGACACTCCCTCCATCCTGGCTACATATTCCCACCCAACACACATTGCACTGATGCAGCTGCATGGTAAACTGGATCCACCCATCTGGGTTAAAAAAATCCCTGCCAAAAGAAGGTGGAGGAAAGAAGGAAAACACCCTTCAACCAGAGCAGCTCGCTGATCCAGTTTACTATGGAGGGGAAAGATTATGCCAAAAACACGAGGAGGGAAAGCTCCTTAAGCCAGTTTGCTGCAAAGATGGCACACACAGAGCTGCAGACTCAGCTTCTGCTGCCGGACCCACTCCCAGCCGCAAGCACTCGGAAGGACTTTCATTTCGGTGGCTGCTCCTAGTCCCATTGACTGGGGCAAGACTGGGAACTGAAACACAGAAAGAAATGAGGACTGAAGTTTCACTAAGGGTTTTTTTTGGCATGCCACCCATTTACACAATCCCTCATCACCAGCCCTTCAGCTGCATCAGTCCAAATCTGTGTGGTGGCCCTGTCTGAGAGAAGAATAGCCTTTTACTGGTGCTGGGTCACTTCTAACCAAGACTGATTTCCCAGTATTGCTCCCAATGTGGCTGCAGGTGCATCCGTGCTGGCACAGGAGAGGAGGGGTGGGGACAAAGAGGAGGAGAGGGGGCAGTGGTGTATCTAATCAGGCACTGCCCAAAAGAAACAATCACAAAACGATGTCTTTTGTACTATTTGGTACAAAAAGTACTATTTAACAGAGATGAAGTTTTTCTAAGCCAATGAAAAAGACAAAGAAGCCAGCATGAGGGAGAAGGAAATGAGTAAATTGGGACGGGGAATCTTTTATGCTTGAAAGCAGACAAGTGAAAGAAGACAAAGCACATGACCTCCTCCATTTTGGCAGAGGCAAGCTATTTATGTTGGCCCAGCTGCCCCAGAAATGACAGGCTAGGACTGAGAGCAGGAGGAAGTGGGGAATATGGTCAGAAGGGCCAGAGAAGGACACTTGGAGAGGGAGATTCAGATAGGTTGGGCAAAGAGCAGAAGGATGGAGAGAGGCGTTATGCTGGCAAAGGAATTAAAGCTTGGAAAAGGGGTCTAGACCAAGGACGAGACAAGCCTGTGAAATTATCATTTTGGAGGGAACAGAGAAGATACCATCATGTTTGGAAAAGCAAGCAAAAGAGTCTGCATTCACTGGGGCAGCTCTTGTGCAAAGCCCAGGCTGGGACCAGGATCCTGAGCCTCTGCTGCTCCTCCACCAGCAAATACCAGTTAGTATCTTTCAGTCATTGAGCCTTGTAGCGATGAAGAGCCCATACAGAAATGAAGACCCCTGTCTCCATACCAAGGTTTGAATAATGCAGAGTAAAAAAGGCCTGCAGCTCTAACTTGAACAACAGGGAGAAAACAGACGACTGTGCGCATACTTATTGATGGCATTCATTAACAGCAAGCAGTGTTCACCTTTCGCATCTTTGAAAGAGCCCAGATTACTGCATCTGAGTTCAACTTTGAATGAGCCCAGATCCGATGGGAAGGACTATGTAATAATGGACTTAAAGACCCAGACAGAATCTACACACATAAAGAGGCTGAATTAAGTTTGTACACATAATCTCTTTTCTTGCATTTTGTAGGAAAGCACCACACAACCGATTAGAGTAAGCAGATTCACAGACACAATTTCTAACTCTTCATTTTTTGGCCAAAGAAAAAAATCTAGGCCAAAACCCCTCTCCCCATCACCTGTGTTTTAAAAGTTGTCTGTAATTTATTGTACACCTTCAATTACCAGTCAATAGTTCAGTTCAGTTATGAACTTTTAAGCATATTTCCTCAGGCCCAGGAATTCCAGGCGGGATCCGTCAGTCCAAAGTTGGCCACCTGCCTACCTTCAAAGAAGCCACCTCCAAGAATTTCACCATATGGAGATACTCAACCCAGTTAATTTTTTTGTGTCCCAGTAAGGATAATCTCTTTTTTGGAGGAATAACTTAGCTTTTCACCCATAGTTCTCAGAGCAGGTTTAAGAAATAATAAATAACATTGCAAATGAGGAAACCCATGTCCAGCCCGCTGAATCACACCGCCTCCCCAAACCACATTGAAATTAGAGCTGCTGGGGAAGTGTCCTTTAAATTTCTGTAGGAGTCATGATAAAAAGCAAACAGGGAACATGTTTTTATCTGATTTACTCCTTCCAAAGTTGTGCAAGGTATCTACATTCCTGTAAACAATTACTGCAACCTGCCTGAACTTTCACCAAAAGTATCACCCTGGGCAAAACCTAATACCAGTGCACCTTTATACTTCTGATGGGCAAGGATACAACTGGGAATTGGTACCTGTTAGGAAAATTTACCTCTGGCTTGCTCCAAAAGTTGTCTAAATCTTTTAGCAGGTATAGCTGGAAATGAACCAAGTCATGCACCTCCATACACTGCTATTCCAAACAAAATATCTGAATGTCTCCCACCTTTGCTCTTTCTGTTACCGTGTCCATTTAGCCTAAAGAAATCAACATGTCATATAACAATTGCTGTCACCCATGCACAGTAGATGACAGACTTTCTACTACCAAAACTGCAGTGATCTCTTTTTATGCCAACAAGGTGTAATGTGGTGTACTGCCAAGATGAAAATGGGTAAACCCCAATCCAACAGAAAAAGGACTGTCTCCAGAAGGAGGGGTTCATGTCTATTCAACATAGTTTGTGAGTACTACCAAAGGCTGGGAAACGCAATGCAAAAATTATAGCTAGTCTTATATTTGAGCTCTTCTTCACAATAACCATGCCTGAAGTTTTAAGGACAGTATGGATTTAAGCTTTTTGTCATGCAAAATGAATACACTCAGAAGTGACATGACTTATTTATGTACCTGCAGGGTATTTCTTGGAAATTACATAGCAACTTATGCCAGCAATGGCAACATTACTAATATAACACCATGTTATCTCCTTATAACAATGTAAATGCCTCAGATCACCGCAGTATTTGATAACATCAGAGAGATAAACGTTTCATCCATGCCTAATTCCAACAATGGAGGATGGATGTAGTAGCAAGGCAATTTGCATTCCTGCAAATGCACCAAAGTTCACAAAATATAATAACTGACGCAAAAAAAAAATATAGCAAAAGGAATTTAAAGACACACTGAGGTGCAGTGTGTGTTTCTGTGGTGACAAATTGGGGGGGCGGGAGGAGTCTGATTATGCAATAGTGAAAAAACCCTACCCTTACTCTCTAATCTACAAAAACCGTTCAAGGATAAAGGAGCAAGGTCTGACGTCCAATCCAAACTGAATTATTCCTGACGACAAACAGACTGAAATTGAGCTTGCGGCTGGAGAAGCCTGACATAGACATAACACCAGTTGTTACAACCACCAGCTGTAGCTCTTTTGGCATCTCTCTGTAGACTGCAGCAGCTCTTTTGGCATTTCTCTCTGCCCACAAACATACCCCGGTGCGGAGAATGAAAGAGCAGCTCCGGAACCAGCCAGGTACCAAAGGCTGCTCCTGCTTTCCCCCATCTTCACTACCTGGCACCTGGGCCATCCCCAACTGGTACACTCCAGTGCACTCTATACCAGTTAGCCCATGCTCCCATCAAACCTAAAACTGCTCTGTGTTTACTCTGTTATCTCTGCAGAAGACTTGTTAAATTCAATTAACAGCAGCTCATCAGTAGTACAAAAGCTTGTCCCGAGTGCCTGACTAAGGGTTAACTTCAAAAGCTCCTAAATCCCACTGATATACACAATTTTTTTTTACAAAAATTAGGAAAACAAGTAACAGTGCTAAATATTAAATGTAAAGAAGATGGTTGTATGAAGCAGTGAAAAATCCTGCTAGGTAAAATGTGGACACAAAGGATTCTGTATTAGGAAAAGGTAGAGATGGAGAATAAAAGAGAAACAAACAACAAACACAGTGTTCTGGGAAAGTACATTGGCATCCCAAAGCAAATACAAACCCGAGTTCAACCAGAGTCATATAAATGTTATGTTCCTTTGTCGAGCATTAAAAAGATGGTAAGTCTGTGAGGTGTGGAAGCCGGCTGCATGGTGAATTTCCACCTAGAGAAAATTTTATCAGACTGAGGTTTCAAGCATGAGTTCAGCATGAGTTTTCCATTAATAACACTAAGCATTTCTGCAGATGTTTCAGGAAGTTATTAATGTGTTTACAAAAACAATGCAAATAATGAATGCAGACACAGGAAAAGTAAGTTTGTTTACAAGTTTGTACAAGTTGGGTATTTTAGGTTAAGAAAGAGAGAGGTTATTCTGGGACCAAAACACGCATGCCACTAGCTAAACCTAAACAAACTTTTAACTTTTCAACCCTATCAAGAATCCAGTGTCTGAGATGGTATTATAAGGTCAAAATAAAAAGTAATGGAATAATGATGGAAAAGACTTTGCAATATTCATCCAAGCCTACAAGGAAGTCCTTTTATTTTCAGTCTGAAGAGCTGTTCTGCATGAGCAGGCTCCACATCAGCACCTGCAATACAATTTGCATGATCAAAGGTTTCAAAAAATCCTCGTGTCAGCCTACAGGCATCACCTGAAAAGTTCTCTATCTTCCCGGCAGTGGAAACTACAGTTCTAAGAGAGCATACCAAAACTGTGAATACCCCATGACTTTCAATGGCATCCCAAGCCACTCCTAGCAACCCTGTCTCCTTCCGGAGCCTCTGATGCACTTGCCAAGACTGCACTGAGGATGTCCATGAACTGGACGAAGAAACTCATTTACCTGGAGGGCTGAGTCTCCTTCAGCTGGATCAGCTGTGCAGTCTTGTTCCTGCCCTGCTGGCATATCACAGGGGTGGCACAGGGCAGAGAAAAACAGGCAAGAGAGAGAAGCATCTGCTTGCATTGACTTAAGCACCTCTACGGCACATAAAACCAAAGCGTAACATTTCATTTCACCATTGCTATCAGAGTATTTCCTACTGGCTTCAAGGCTACTCCTGCTCAACATCCCCACAATGTAGGGAGAAAATACTCACCACCAGCAAGAGCCTCCTCTCTTACACTGTCATCATCACTAGGCTGCAGAATATTCCAGGATGTCAAAGTAAGTGAAGAAATGTCTTCAGCTGATGATAACTTCAGCATGTCCATGTGATTGCTGTGAGGCTTGTAACGTGGGATGAAACACTCTTTCCCTTGCTTAAAAATGTCCTTAATGATTTCTTCTGTCTGGATTTCATCTGGCATGCTCAGAAAGATTGCAATTCTTTTGGATTCTTGGTACTTGGGATGGCCAATCACCTACGTGGGAAATAGATGTAACCACTTGATGAAAAGTTGATGAAAATGTTGACTTACTTTATTTTAATTAAACACACCACTGGAGCAAAATATCCATTGAAAAGTAGAGATACAAAGTACCACACATCATAAAGAGAATAAACTGACTTTGTTTCCTACTCCAATACCTCTATCATCAGCAAAATCACAACAGGCAAATTTTTGCACCCACTGAACAAAACATTGCAACACAGGTTTGGGCCAGCAAAGAACAATTTTGGAGACAATCTCCCGATCCTTTAAATATTCGTGCCATATAGTGCAGACATCCTGAAATGCCCAGCACAGAGAAAGATACTGCAGGTCAGAAGTGCCAGCTTATGCAAGATGTGACACTTCTGCATTCCCTTTCTTCCATCCTTTTTACATGCTGCATCTCTCATCCAGGCCTAGGTAGAATGAGAAGCGCATCAATGAGAGTAACTCAAAAGAAAATTAGCATCAGAGCAGATGACTGCACAGCACAAAGTCCTCCAAGATCAGGTCCCTCTTTGTTTTTTTAACCTGAAACACCTTCCCTACAGCAAGTTTAGATACATGACTTCAAACATCTCCTGCTGCTAATAGGTGATCTTACTACTGCACATTCTTCAGAGCTTGAAGGAAAGAGGGCCTTGCTATTTTTTTATTTTCATGAGGTTCTCTGTGCTGGGCTTATAAAAGGCTGAATATGGGAAGGAAAATAAAAAAATGCTTATATGGTTAAAAAGTTTTAGCCGATTCATACCTCACTATGACTCTGCCCCATTCCAGATTGAATTCCACATTAAAATCTGAGGAGGTTTTTAAAAGCTTATCTTCTCATTCTCTAGTACCTTATGCATTTTGTTACTTACGTCTGGACAAAACAAATACAAATTTGTTCCTTCTCATTTAATTGTGATTTATTCTTATTCTACACATTAGCAAAAATCTGTCAAAAATATCAGACAATTGAGAAACTGTGCTTATCTATGGGACAAAGAGCACCAAACCCTCTGCTCTGTGTTTGCATAACTGCAAGGTAACTTGCTCTTCTGAGCTTTAGCCTTTGCCCCGGTCCTGTTTTGAGAGATAAATTCCTCTATTCAAGTTGAGATATGGTTCTCACTCCATTTTTTTCTTTCCTTTTTCCAGTACAGCAGTTAAAAGCCCAGGTAAAATATTCAGAAGATGGATATATTTTTGTAAGGGGGAAAGAAAAAAAAGGAAACACTCTGGACCAAGTTATGGAAATGTGTTGCTTGGCCATAGAAATGTCTTAACAATTCAAAACTTTTACTCCCTTTTGTAAGTTGCCCAACCTTACACATGGATTTTTCCAACTAAGTGATTAATGTCTTAAACAATAGAATTTCCATGGTAGCTTTTGTTTGCAAGAACAAACTGTTTAATTAAATTGCAGACTCCAGGCAACGTCCATGATACATGTTATTGGGGGCCTCCAGAGCTGAACCTTCTCATGGGTCTGGAGAAGAGAAAAACTGAGACAAAAGACTCTCCTCCTTCAAAGTGGTGCTGTTGTGCTGTGGGCACCACACAGGTCCAATCTGCTCCAACTTGTCCAGTAACACATTGATTATGCTGTATAGAGAAAAAATGAGGTGGAAGATGTAAAACCACATGCTAGCAGGAAGACACCATTTCGGATGTTTTCAGAACTGATGATGAATCTGCTATGACTCGGAGCAGTTTCTGAGAAGAATGAAAAAAATTTCCACACTTAACAAATATTATCTGACCTTTGTTCACCAGTTGATGGCTATTTTTTCAGAATCAGAGCATGCACACAGCATGACTTTAATCATGAACACAAACATTAAAAAAGAATCATCATCCAGAAGCTAATTAAATACTAGTGGCTAGGTCAGCCTGTGAAGCAACTTCACTTTGAATTTAAAGATCCATTTGAGAATAGATTTTATGACTAAAAATATTGTTCAGGTGTTATAAAATAACCTACTCACTTTTATTAGCTGCAAGCATTGATGTATGTTATTAAGCTACATTTTTGGACTTATATTGTCCCAAATATTTTCTCAGCATTTTCAAAAATGTCTTCATGCCGGCTGTATTACCCTCCTGTACGGAAGCTGACTCTCCTTTCTGCCACAGGCACAATGCCACTCTGAAGCAACCTCAGGATCTTCAACTTGTGTCAGATTATTAAAATGGCATGATAACATCAATTTATATGTCTTATTTCCCAATGCCTTCTTTAAAGCAAAACAAAGCTGTACCTTTTAGTGTCCTCTCAGTAGCAGAAATCAGTGCTGTGTGGCTGAGTTTGATCAGCTGCAGTCAGACAAATGCTGAGGACTCCTTAGAATTCAGTACTACATGGGCTAGGTGCTTATGAATTTGGCAGAGGACTGCATTTTGTAAGAGGATGCATGTCGGTATCTTCTAAAAATTGAGAGATTTCAGTCTAGCATGTGTGATTACTAAAATGCATTATCATGATAGTAGGGCATTACATATATTTTTTTTAAAAGCACTCACAGTGGAAAAAGCTTACATGAGTTCCATTTAAACTTGCTATGACCTGAAGTTTCTGTGCTGCCACGTCCCACTCATGAAGCGGCTACATGACTATTAAGTGAAGTCTACAAAATTATTTGAGATCATCTGGCAAGAAAATAACAATATATATGTAGATCTGGAAGTACCCACTTGTGCTGCGAAAAGAAGGACTCTGCTCTATTACATGCAGTGACTGCAAAATAAAATTTTATTGTTTATTAAATTGGTAAAATACATCTATATAAAAATGTTGTAATCCAAATGCAAACAGGGCATTTCAAAAGAACACACCAACATCATGCTGTGCTAGGATACCAGTTGGGTAAACCCCGCTTGATATCTTTTAAAGTATGAAAATTATATTAGAAATAAAATTGCGGGGAAGGAATCCCACTGAAAGATACAGAAGGGAAATGACAGCCGGTTAAACAAGAGGCCAAATCGAGGCAGTTCCTGAGTTTTAATATGCATAGCCAGGAGCTGGCCATAAAGCTAGCCCGACGTGAACATTTGAGCCAAGCACCCCCGGTGAAGCCGTGAGAAACCCCGCTGCTCCGGGGCTCAGGGCAGAGCTTGCCTCCATTTTCACAAACGCCCCACGCGGGGCCCCGGTGACGGCAGCCGCCGCTCCCTGCGGCCGCCGCACACGCCGAGGCCGCCGCACACGCCGAGGCCGCCAGCGCCGCTGCCCGCCGCTACTGCGGAGCGGTGCGGGGGGCAGGGCGGGCCCGAGGCAGTGCTCCCCCTCCCCGGCCCGCCGCACAGGCCCGGGAAGGCCGGGGCAGCGGCCGAGGAGCCGGCGGGTCCCTTAGTCACCGCTTCGCTCCCCAGCGAGGCCTGGAAAGTCCCCGGCGGGCTTCCCCGCGCCGGGCCGGGGCCGGGCCCGCCTCCTCGGCCCCCCCCTCGCCGGCTCCCGGGCCCGCTCTTCCTGGAAGCCGCCGTGCGGCCGCAGGGCCGCGGCCCGCACCCACCTGGCGACTGAGCAGGCGGGACTGGCGCTGCTTCTCCGCCGCGCCCAGCGCCCGCAGCCGCTGCCGCAGCTCCCCTCGCAGCGCCCGCTTCGCGGCCCGCAGCGCCGCCGCCGCCATCTCGCTGCCCTCCCGTGGCGGCTCCATGCGCCGAGTGAGCCGGGCCGCGGCGCCGGCCTCGCCCTCGCGGCCCCCGGGGGTGGCGGCGCTGCCGGGCAGGGCTCCCGGGGACCGCCCGCCGCCAGGCCCCGCTCGCCGGCGCCCGCCGGCCGCGGGGTCGCCGCTGTGAGGCCGGGGTGGCCGCCGTCTCCGCTCGGCTCCGGCCACCGCCGCCTGCGAGGGTGCTGGAGGGCCCGCCGGGGCCCTGCCAGCCCCTTGGCAAAGCCCGTCTTCATTGTTTTGTCCGTCGTGGATTACGAAGAATTTCCCCTTTCCTAATTTTGTTGTAGAAAGGGGAAATCACATTTCGACGGGATATTTTACCACCCTGTACCACACGGTTTCATATCTCTGCGGTGTGCGCTGGTGAGCCGGGGCCGTGAGGGAAAGCCCACACTGCCTGGGCGCTGTGCCCGCGGGGAAGCGGTGCTGTCCTGCAAGGCCGTGTCCAAAGGGAGATGCTGGAGGCTTCTTTTTGGCACATTGAATGAGCCAACCCACCTTTAGGTGCAGTCAGGGACCTTTCTATAGGACAATACTTGTTTTCATAAATCTGTTGTACGTGATATTTGGTGACATTAGTTTAGCTGCTCTGCATGTTGATTAAGTCATCAGCTGTCCCACTCTGCAGCTCCTTGACCTCATTTTTTGCTCTAGGAACAGTATTGTGTTTTTCTGTGTATTGCCTGACAGCTGTAAGGATCCCTTAAACTGCGGTGCCCCAGGACCTGGAGCACTCAAATGGTGTCACATATAGATAACTTAATGCAGTTAAAGCATATCTGACACTATTTTATAAGACTTAACCATCAGCCCTGTTATTTTCAGACTTTTTATTATGTTCGGAGTCCAGGTGGTATGTCTCATCACTGCTTTTCTTGCTCCTAAATGCACAGCAAATGGAGGTTTTGTCCTGGTGAAGATAATCTGGAGCCCACTGGACCATTGGTGATCCAGGCTTCTTTTGCTTAAACCCAGGCCTTACCACAAAGGCAAGTTCTAAAATTATTGCATCACCTAGATTTTGAAAAGGCTAGGTTAGCCTTCTATATTTAATTAAAAATTGTACTTCCCAGTATAAAATAGGTTACTAGATCAGTGTAGAAGGAAGTGGATGTGGTATTCATAGGCTGGTGTTAGCCACTACAATATGTGCTTACAATAGCGCACAAAAAGGAGCTAGGTAAGAATTGCTGTTCCTACCATGAAGACTTAGACTGCAAATAAATAAATACATGTCAAAATATGTTTTAAACTGTCATTTCTGACAGGAACTTCTGTAGGTGTTCTGGGGGTGGGCATTTTCCTTTAGCAGCCCCCTGCCCTCAGGAAGCTGCCATCTCCGACTGCAGCAAAGTTTATCTCAGAAGTCCTGCTTTATGTGCAAAATAATATTTGTTTTCATTGGGAAGGGAAAGGGAGCAATACAGGTTCTAGCAAATGTTAACATCTGTTTGTGTTCTGTAGCTAAACCTGCCAAGTTAGAGCATAGAGTCATAGAAGAACCCAGACTGGAAGGGAACTCGAAAGAATCTGGTCCAACCATTCATGGGAAAGGGAGCCTGGATGTCAGTATCTAACACTCTGTTCAGTCACATCTTGAAAACTCCAGTGATGGGGACTCTACCATGTCCCTGGGGAGGTTGTTCCAGTAAATGATTATTCTTACTGTGAAAAATTTCTTACACTGAGCTGAAAGATGGAGAACCTGTTACCAGAAGGAGGCTGGTTCATTCTCCTGGTGTAATAAACCCTTGATTGTCTAGAGGATTTGTCTCCGACAATAATACTATTGTGCACCACAGGCCCACTGCTGCTTCAGTGTGGTTCACCTCCCAACATGTCTACAAGAGTGTCTAGATCCAGCTTTAGTTCCCCAATGTAGGAAAGACACCACTTGAAGAACTACTGTTCAGTGTTTGAAAGCAAATGGAATTTGAGGCAAAACAATAGTTGTCCCAGGCTATAAAAGCCTGGAAAGCTGTTAGGTCCTACTTGTGAATTTCCTGAGTTTGCAGCGTATCCCGAAATACTAATTACTCTCATGAGAGCTGATCCAGTTCATTTATTTTGCCACAAGCTGTCCATTTCTTAAACAAGGTACCAGATAATACTTAAGAAGTACTACAGAAAATTAATGTCTTGACATCTGTGGACTTCAGGTCAAACCCATATACTGCTTGGATTCTCCAGTAGCACTATGATAGCTTTTCTAAGAGTTATCTTACTCAGGTAGACCTTTTCTCATCCTCCAATTTTTCTGAAAGAAATGAGACCAATCATAAGACACTAAAATACATATTTTAATGTATTTTTCAAAAATATTAGTGTATTTACACAAATTTCTCATTTTAAAAATACTTTGTACTTGCCTATTTTAAAATATCTAGTTTAAAAAAGGTTCAGCCAGATGACTACATTACACAAATTTGAAAGAACATTCACTGTAGATATGAGCAATTAAAAATACAACAAAGAAACACATACCATTGCATTAACAGTGAGTGCACAGTTTTAAGTTGCTAGCTTCCACAGATTGTTCTTCCCATAAAAATTGCTTAGTCTGTGTCAGTAACTTGTACCCACTTTTACAGTGGAACTTGCATTTCCTTTTCCTTCACAGAACACCACCCCCCCCCCCTTTTGCTTATACAAAGGTTGCAATAAAATGCATTACAATAGTATTTCATTTACAAAACAAATGACATTCAAGCTTTTTTCTTAACCCATTGGATTGTATTTCAGTAAAGCAGTGTCCTTTCATGGAGGTGCAACAGAGATTCCAAGAGCTGTCTGGATGTGGAGAATGATCTCTCTCTCGAAGCAGTCCTGCCTGGAAAGGGTGACTCGAACAGCTGCATGATGCTGTGTCGATTCCTCTTTGGAGGGATCTCATCTTCAGGTTCGGCAATTAGAATAGCATGTTAAAAATTGTATTTAGTAAAAATAAATACAAATAAATTAACAAATTCTGGAGGAAAATTATCATTGATATTGCTTGGAGGAAAGCTTAGCAATGAAGCTTGTGGCAATATCTAGATTATACATGAAGGGCAGGTCCATTTATTTCAGTAGTACTCTCTGAACAAGGAAAAAACAGCTATGAACATGGCTGTGATTTTGGAGAAAGATAATAGTGATCTTCTTTCAAACTTCGTTAGGAAGCCATTTTCCTGTGGAAAAGAACATGCACAGTTAAGGACAGCTTAAAAAGAACATGTAGGAAATAACCACCAGTGTGCTAGTACCAGATCAACAGATTGCCACACCATTGTGCATTGAGGGACAGATTTTCAGAGCTTTCCCTCCCAAAGATGAACAAGGTTTTAAAACCAGTAGCTGAAAATAGCTGCACCTTGCTGAATGTTTTATCTCCAAGTCAGGAGTCTGCCTTCCCTGTGTAAACAGAAAATGAATGTGAACTGTATCATCTGAGCCCACATCTTAAAGGAAGATACAAGTACTATGTTTCTGATATAGTGATATACTTAGAAATATCTTCCTTTAAGCCTCCTTATTCTACTATGATGAGCCATGTATTATGACAGAATGTTGCCAGGAGTTGATACCTCTCTTAAATAAAATTGACTCTATTTGAAAGAGGTGCAGAGAGAAGCCTTTACAATAAATCTGATGCATCAGAGGTCCATGACTCACTACCACCTTTTTTTACTGTTACCAGACAGAGAACAATCAAAACAAGCCAGAAGAGAAAAAAAGGAAAAGAAAGACAGCAGGAAACAAGTGAGGGAAAAAAGTAATAGCAAATAGGAGATATAAGAGAAGTGGGATGAGAGAGGGCTAGACAGAGAAAGTACCATTTACATATAGGTGAAGGAAAAAAGTACCAAGGAAATAACTGACTCTGATGTCACTGATTCTCAGCTTCCCCTGCCTGCAGGAGAAGAAGGTATTGGCGTGATGAAACCCTGCAAAGCAAAAGGGACCTCCCCTCCACTGGCAGAAGGGAATTTCATTTTGGTAAAATAATCCACATATTGGCAAATGCTTTTCTCAGCATTGACCATTGATACACGGAAGTTCTAGGATTATCTCAGCCCAAACAAACAGAAGAGATTTAACCCCAATTGCACTTACCTGTAGATTTGTTTAAGTAAAACTGATTTGGGGGATTAAAGAATGGCTTTTTCAAATCTACAGCAAAAGTACTGACTTCAGCTGTGAGGATCGCACCTGTGTATTCTTCCCTTTACTCTGAACTTCAATATTTGTGGACCAACTCCTCTATGGAAGCAAAATTGCCGCACTAACCTTATGATGCTACTTAATTTTAGATTTAATAATGGGAAATTTAATGGCATGCATAGTTTAGCCTGCTTTGAGCAGGAGGCTGGACCAGATGATTTCCTAAGGTCCCTCTCAACCTGAATGATAGTATGATCCTATGATTCAAGACTAACTCTAGGGTTTCGACTGTTATAGGTATAGAAAGTGCTTTTTAAAAAAGAAAGTTGTCTTCTGTCATTGTTCTATTTAAAGCAAAAGCAAACCTTTTAAAGTCTCAATGAGACATTCCAAATATCAAAGAGTAAACCGTCAAGTAATACACTGAATAAAATTATTTTGACAGTGTCTGAAACAATTGCTTTCCTTAATTAAACAAAATCTCCTAATCTACACTTTGGTGGAAAGTGAGAAACTTACCCAGCCACCGTTTGCATCTATCCATTCAGCTTTGTTGTTTATTATGTATTCTGTGATGAAGTAAGAAATCTGCTCCTTCTCCTCTCCAGTCAGCTGAACTCCGTGCTCTTGAAGCTTCTTAGTGAGAAGACCTCCAAACGTAAATATGGTCATAATTCGTCCCCAGTTAGTATTTCCATCAGCAAAGTTTTCTTCCATGACACCGTTGAAAATTCTCTTGGCAACAGCTACAGAGGTAATATCAATACTGTCCAAGAATGGTCTGAGAGCCTCCTCGGTTTGATCTTGCAGTGAAGATGCAATGTTTCGCAAGACATGAGCAACCCTGGTTTGGGCTGGTCCAAGATGTGATTCTTGAAGCACATACTGCAGATAATCTTGAGCTAAGTAATAAACGTAATAGAACTCAGCAGTTTCCATGTAGAGCAAAACGCAGAGAGCAGTGCAGCACTCTTAATCCGAGGTCAGTAATGAGCAGCCACGGGACATGCACACAGTTTTGTATCATACGGTTTTGATGAAATTTTTGGCTTTTCTGACGGAAGTTTCTGTAAAAACCTAGTGACTTAAATGATTGTGTGGGTTGTGGAATATGTCGCAGCGGAAATGAAAGTAAAAGCATCTGCTGAAGGGGAGAAAACTTGCCTTCTTGAGTGATTTATTACTTCTCTAAATAGTATGATTCCACAACTAAAATCTACCAGCTTTTACCACATTCTTTAGTGGTATCACTAGGCATTTCCTAGGGACTTTTGCTATGAAACGCTAGCAAAGGTTTGGCATTTGGCTTAGAAACCGCTGTGAACAGTGTATGCTAGCAAAGGTCAGGCATTTGGCTTGAAAAAACATGCCTAAAATGTGTATGCTATAGGAGCATGCAGCCCCCCTCCATCTTCCCTCATCCCAGTGTCTTCATTGCCATAGGTTAAGGCTGCAATCTGTATTGCAGGTTAATGAGTTATTTCTGCTTCACAACTTTTTGAAGAAACTGGTAGGCATTTCCAACGGGATGGAGGAATGGATAAACTTTCTTTAGACGTCAGGGAGATTTACATAACCTCAGAAAGTGGAATACAACAGTGGTACAAGTAAGGATGGAAAAAGGGGAAAGCCAGCTTTACATCATTGTCCCCTGTTCCAAACTTTCCCACACTCTCCACGTGAGGGCTCTTCAAGGTCCTTCTTTGAAGATTTGAATGAGTAGCTTCAAAGATTTATTTTCCCTACAGGGAGTTTTGCTGTAAAAGATGTTATTAGTGTAAAAGACAATGCTAATGCAGTCAGCATGTCAGAACATGGGATGGAGAATATGGCGCCAAGCTAGTGATGTGTGATACCATCTGAATCTTTCATGACAGGTAACAAAGAAGTATCATGATAACCTGTGACAACTGCTCCTAGATTCGAATTTATGGTCAAGCAGTTATTTTTTGGAAGAAAGGGCAGGGGTGCCTAGCCTACTCTTCCCTTACAGACCTCTTCTCCTGAGGCAACCTGATCTTGCTAGAGGGTCAGGATGTGTCTGTAGAGAACCTCATCCCATTGCAAAGGCTTCAGAACAGCAAGCAATTTGATGTTTGGAGGCTCCTCTCTTTCTCCATCCTCCTTTCTTCATCCCTCTACTTCTGACCCACCTCTCATTCATGCCTCTTCCTTCTCTGTAAGCAAAAGGCATTCCCAGCCCCACAACACCAACAGTTCTTCTTCACTCCAGGGATGGCAGTGAGCCTGTTTCTAGTCCTGGGCACTCTTTGATGCTCAGATCTATGGAAGATGAGCAAAGCTGCATGCCTGGTGGCCAGCACAGGGCTCGAGCCTCAGATAGCACTGATATCACTGTACGGATAGCACTGGCACCTAATCATACCAGAGCAAAGCATATCTAGACTGTGATACAACTCTGGTGTCAGTATGTTGCTGACTCTAGCTAGCCCCTTGAAAATGTACATGCTGCTGCTCTGACATCAGTTTTGCAGAAACCCATTTAGTGGAACTGGGTAGTTTCCACTTCCTTCTCAGGTTTTTCTTCTGCATGTGGTGAGTCTGGCTGAGAATGACACAGTAATCTTCCATGTACAGCAGGGTTTGAAACCTCAAGCTATCACCAGCATAGCACAGACATCAACCACTTCAGTGATTCAGGAAAATATTTCCCTCACTTTCTCTTGGAAGCAAAGAGGTGGCTTGGTGCTGTGTTCATCTTTGGGAGGGAATGCGTTTAGGAGGGCAGTGTGAGCTGGAAAAACTCTCATGTTAGCTGTTACCCCCAGGGAAGGCTGTGATGCTAGGACTGGGAATGGGCTGGGGGTGGGAAGGTAGCTCTCCCCTCCTCCATACACACCCACGGTCTTAACAAAGCTCATTTTGAAAGTTCAGAGGTGTGCTCTATCCAATACCTGCAGCTGCTGCTTTGGCAGAGCTGTTGGGCTGGCTTTGCCTTTGTTATGTTCAGATTTCAGAAACGTGCCAACATTTTATGAGGAATGCAAATAAAAAAAAAGGATGTGACAGTCCTTAACTCTGCCCAACTTGGCTAAATCTGGGCAGAAATTTCTGGGGCAGAGGGAAGGCACTGCTCTGCCCAGACAGCTTCCCTCCTGTTAGATGCTTGCTGCAAACAGGGCTAAGAGGTACTCGAGGAAAAGTCACAAGAAACCTTTTTCTATATAGCATAGTCTGTGAAGTTATAGATTACTCCTGACTTTTTAAATAATTGATTAATGAAAAGCTTTTTGTATTCTTTGCAAATATAAGTAATAGTTGAATATGAGAACAGTGAACAATACCTAAGGAGACAAGTTTTGTTTCCTTCACCACCAACAGTGGCAGAGCCCAGCAGAAGCAGGTGTTTCTTCATTAGTGTAGCGTTAGGATTCTGAGGAGGGTGATGAAATAAGGCTTGAATATGTCACCATTATTGAAAGAAATCAATGTTAATATCTTGTCAATTTTGGTGCAAATGCTGCCACTTACAGTCTCTCGATCTCTTAAAGGGCTGTAAGGTGAAGCTCAGCGCTCGGCTCCTGCAGAGGGTGGCAGCTCTGAGCAGACATCTGTAACACCCGGCTGTGACACCGGTGACCAGAGCTCAGGATGTAGCTGTTGAAGCTGCCCCAGGTCTATCGACTTCAATGTTAGACACATTTGCTTTTCAATAGCATGTAGCAGAGTGTGCAATTCCAAGTGTTAGATGTTTAGTAGCAATGACAATATTATATATCTATATCTATATACACAGATAAAGAGTCAGACCAGGGTGCGTAGCACAGTCCTCCCCACTCTAATGGTCAACTCTGAGCACTGTCAGAAATCAGCTTGGGATCTCTTACCTGTGTTGTGACACTGTAATGCTCTGATTCTCATTTGCTACATTAGGCAGTGCCTTCCTTTCTCCTACCAGACTTTATTCACATGTTGTACTTATAAGTGAATACATTTAACTTAATGAATCTCTGCTTTTCTTCCTACCTGCTCTGTCTCCCCAGTGCTGCACAGACTACATTCTCATACAGTGCATTGCTTCTTTCTTTTTTTCCCTCTTTGCTGTATATATACTTTGTCTTTTATAAATGATAAGTGTTAATAAAAGATTTGAAGCAGAAACCAGCTTGACAAGGAAGCTCAAATGCAAACCCTCCCTTCGCTACCTGGCATAGCAAGGAGCTTCAAATACTTTAATTTAAATCTGTGCTCTGTGGATTTGACACTACCCTAACCTGAAAAGGCTTATTTTCCAGAACAGATGGGAACTGAGTTGACAGATCCTCATAAAATTGACTTGTGAGAGACGATGTTATCTCATCATGTTCGAGACAAAAGTAAGCCAAAATGACAAAGCTTCGTTGAGCTATTCGTGCTGCATCTGCCTTGCCAGAGTTGTTCCAGTTCCAGGTGAATGGGGGAACTGTGGGCTCTTCTAAGGCAGCTGAGCTTTGTCTGGAGGAACAGTCTGAGGCCTTGAGAAAATTCTTACAGATTTTTTTCTGGTTTTCTTCCCTTTTTGATGTCCAAACCAGGGTGATTTTTGTGTAGTATTGGATTTCATTGCTAAAGAATGTCTCGGTTCACTTGTAGCTTTCCAGCTGTCCTGCACAGCCTTGATATAAGGCTTCAGGAGGCTTTGGTGACTTTTATTTACCCTCTATTTTTCCTGTAAATTGCAATCTGCAAGCTGGCTTTTCTTTGAGCTGAAATGGTTAGTTGGTATTAAAGGCAGAGGCTCGGTTTGCCCAGTGGAGTGCTGCCACCTAGTCGCCGCCGGCCCGGCTGCATGCAGAGAGAGGAAGGAGCCCGGCACGGGAGAAATCTGTTACCCACCTGGATCTCGAATATATGTTCAGGTCTTCTGTGCTTTGAGATTCTATATGCAGAAAAAAAACTAAAATACAATAAAGTTGGGACTCATCCAACGTAATGATCTAAATTAATAAATTATATTGTGTTTCCCGAAGAATTCTGTCAGCTGGGAAGCACCAAAGTCTCCAGTCCAAAGCTTGGAAAGGTCATCTCCATAAGAAATTTTGGGAGCAGTTAATTCTGACATAGTTCAGCCCATCTCCTTATGTTTCTGGGATGGAGACAGAATAGGAAAGATCTGTAGCAAGATCTTGGATCTTAACTTCTGTGGCAACTGAAAGAGAGACTTAGAGCCAGCTTACATTCTGTGTATCTCAGGAGATGCAGGTGTAGCAGAGAAGACACGCTCCAGGGAGGACAGGAGGATGTAGATGGTTTTTGCATCTTCTGGGCCAACTGAGAGACTCTGGGCCAATTGGAAAGCCAAAGTGGTCCCCAACATAAACTAAAGCAAGTAGCTGCTCCAGCTTACTGTGGAGCTGTGGTGCAGTCCAGATTGACTGAGGGCTGACCAATATGGCATAAGCTCTCTTGCTCCTAAAATAGCACACAGCAGAGGCTGGGAGGATGGATCATATGAAGATGCACCCTGTGGATCTCCATTGCTCAAGCATGAGAAGAATTCTCTGAGAGGCCATTCTGTTCCACTTATGACTCCTCTAGAGCACTTGAGCGACACGAGGGAACTATAGGAAGGGCTAGGTTTGGCTGTGTTACTCAGGGTTCAGCTGCTGCCTTGTCACTTCCTCTCTCGTAACTCATCTCAACTCAGAACTTGGCTTCTTCCGGATCCCAGCTTCTCTCATCATCATCATGAGTCAAGGGGGCAGCCAAACATACTGCTCCACTATGCATGTGCCATGTGTCATCATATGCATGTGTGTGACACATGTTCTACATTTTCATAAGCCTTTCCAAACATTTATCTAGGATTAGGAAAACTTGAACAAATAGTCAGAGTTGTCAGCAGTGAGCCACAGCAACGTAAGGCTCCCTAAGCTTCCCAGACAATGGGGCACGAGCAAGTGAAATCTTGGTAGAAGCTTAGCAAGATCTTGCAGATGCCAGCAGGAACAGTGTCTGCTGAAGCCACCTTCATTGCTGAAAGTGCTTGCTCCCAAAAGAAAAAAAAAAGAAAAAAAGGTCTGCCTGTGAGTATTCATGAAACAGGAAGTCAAGAGCTCATCCCTCAATATGATAACCAAAACTGTGTGTCCCTTGCACCCACAAGTGAAGGGTGGTCGTGACTTTTGGTTCATTCTGCTGTGGCAGGTGCAACGTGAACATGTGCAAAGTCCATTTGTATATTGATCTGCAGCTTTGGTTCAGATCTGTCTTCTGAAGACGTAATCCATCAGGAGAGACAGGCATTCAACATCCGCTGTACCAATGCTTTAAAGCTACTTTAAATGGTGGTGACATTCAAAATGTGGTGAGGCAGCACTGCAGTAACATATCTCAGCCTTACGTAGCATACAGAGAGTCCCACTGGATGAGATTTTCAAAATATGAGCAAGATTTAGGTAAAGAGTTTCCACTGAGAGGGAGCAGGATATAGGTGCCCAGTTACTTTAGGTACCTTTGAAAAAAATTACACCTATTCAATAAGGCTAGTAACAGTTTAAAGTTAGGCATGCTTTTCAATTCTTTGCTATTTGATTTTCCAAAGGAAGCTTTTGTATTTCATGTTTTTAAAATAAATTGCATTAAAATTCAAGCCCACTTCACCAGGTGCAATTTACAGGGATGCCTTGGAGGCTTGCAGTCCTCCACATCAGCCCTCCCAGGAGCGTGCTTGCTTCTGTGCTTCTGCCTCATTTAAATCAGGTCTGCATCTGCTCCTGTACTTCTCCCTTATTTAAATCAAGCCTGCATCTGCTCTTGTTACTACTAGAAACATTTGCACTGGGTCAAGTGTTAGCGATTCATAGATTAAATATCTTTCCTTTGGAAGATAATGTATTCTTTTAATAAATCATTTTACCCCCCTGTTTATGATATCCCCTCTGCTGATGACCCTATAAAAGAGGGTTGTAGCAACACTAGTATTTCTACTATAAATCACTCTTCATGGAGGTTCATAACTCATCTTTAGTTTGTTTTATATGCAGGGTTCCAGTCTGGGGCACATTTGTTTTTATTCCCCTTTCAAATTGTTTTGAATTATTTTAAGTTATAAAAATGGACAAAAATACAAATGTACAGTTGGTAGATATTTTCCTCTTTTGTAATCAATCTGGAACATTGAATAGAAATTATGTTTAAGGAAATTAATGTGTAATGTGATTTCAGTAATTTTCATATGCTGGAAATAAATATTTATATTAAAACACATTTCTGAACCCTAATTCAGTAATTTTGCTACAATTTTATTACCTTCTCAGATGCTTGAAAATGTTGTGGTGCTAGTGCCTGCTGTTTACAGCTTCATTCATCAAACGATGACGACACAGACTACATTGCCATTTGGTAGGACTTTTATGAAATCTAAAAGCAGTTGGTATGGAACTCGTTCCATCCGCCTATAGCCTAAGAAACTGGACTGCATATGGTAGAATAAAATAGCCTACATAAGTCAACTGCAAGGAAGAACTTGTGAACCTAATATTGCAAACAACCCTTCTGGAGGGTTTTTTAATCCAAACTGCATTTCTCATTTTTCTGATTTGCACCATTTCAGCAGACGCTCTGCTGTTGGCACTGTGCAGTATTTTCAAACCCACAATGATTATGTGTAAATTGTTGCAAATTATAACAAGAAATTAGCTGTAGCTCCCATGGTATATTTTTATCCTTGTGTTTATTATGATTTTCTGATCCTCCAAAAAAGCGTGCTGAGATGGCATTTCTCTGCTCCTAGGAGAAGGCTGTGAGCAGAAATAGCTAAATAATCTGTCTCCCCAGGTATTTATACCACATTCATTGCTGTGCTGTCTGAGCATGTAATGCTATCCCCTCAATCTTTTTAAGTGAAGTGACGTCCCATTAAATAACTGTGGAGGAAGCTGATGCTACCATGACTAGTTATCCAAATCTGCTGCCATTCTTTAACCAAAGCAGAAAGAAATTTGCTTTTGAGCTCATTTTTTAGTCATATAACTTTACAGCTCTGTGCTTTGAATTACATTTGCCCATCTCATTATTGCCATGGCTGTGTATAGAGCCCCTGGTTCATCTAGGGAATTAAGCCTGCACGGACACTGTAAGCGTGTTAGTAATGATGCTTATACCAGTGCCTGCTTTGGCCCTAAAAGGCTCTGTCTTTCAGAAAGCCAAGTTCTTTTAGACCCTTTCAAATAATCTCAATGCAAAGCATTTATTTATTTGTGCTGACTGTTACAGGCAATAAAGCAACATCTAAAAGCCCCAGTCAGGAGTAGGGATTGCCTTGTGCTGGGTGTTTCACCCATTAAAGCCAGGAGGAGTTTCCTACCCCAGCTCACTGAGCGTGGGGAGAAGTGCTCAGCCAACACAAAGCCCACCGGCTTCACAAAACAGCAGGAGTGAGACCGTGATAGTCTTTCATTAGGCAACAGTGAGGATGATTGCTTTTAATCTGTGAGGCATTTTAATGGCTATCAGTAGCAACAGCAAGCAAACTCCATACCAGCAGTTCAGAGTATGTAGTTTTGAGTTTTCACAATAAAACCCCAGAATACCCATTTGTCCTTAGCAGACTTGCCTTTGTATCAATTTGGGACTAGATTCTTGGCATGCCAGGGAATTATGCATCATAATGACTTAATCAAGGGCTCTCGTAGTGTATTCTAGAGCTGAGAAACCTTTTTAAACCCAAATGGAGACGGAAGCTTGGACCCAGCAGTGAGTGCTTTGCTCATGAAGTCAGAGGAGCTCTGCACAGACTGACCCCTTGTGCCTCAGCAAAGCTCTATTGATCTTGGTAACTTCATCTGTGCAGGGATGTGAATCTATCTACAGGGAGCTAAATGAAGCCTAAAGTTATTGATTTTCAAGGGAGAAGAACTTTAGTTAAAGATCTCTTATGTTTTCCTAATTATTCCTGATTTTGAAACATGGCATCAAAGCAGACTAATATTAAGGAGCGACAGTAAATAAAACAGCCAGTTTCACATGATTTAGTGAAGCAAGACCAGAGAGAATGGGATTGACTGAGTTAGACAAGGTTTTTATTTGCTCTTTGTGCTGGATAACTGTTAATCACTCAATGAGAAATGCATTTCCAATGGCCAGTGCTCAAGCAATGTAAATAATAGCAATATCCTTGTTTCTCCTTTGCCCTTAATCTCCTTTTGGAGGCTTGACAATAAACAGCCATTCCCAATCTATTTTGCAACTCAGAACCCAGATCCAAAAAGCCCCCATCAAATGTAATTAGTTTGCTTTACATCCCTCTTTTATATTCCTGAGCTAATAAATGGCCACTGCAGTTCCAGAGGGAGTTCGTTTTTCTGGCTGCCTCCCGGGGCTTGGGAGTTATTGTCTCACTTGAGCACAACTCAATCGTTAGCTGGATGTATTGGCAGGGACCAGTGCTCTCTACAAAAGGTGGCAAGCCACAAAATCTGGAGTCATTATATTTGGTGTAAAACTTGGTGTTGCTATGGCCTGGCAGACACCTTTGACTGTCTGAGTTTTGGTTTCCCCATCTGTTGGATAGGCATCTCCAAAAGATTTGCTGATTCAGCAAATATGACGTAAATTTCTACTTATACCACAGCTTTCCTGAATGATCTTGAGAAAACTACTGATCTCTCTGTGACTCAGTTCCCTACTTCCAAAATAGAGGAAATTAGAGAATTACATTCAGGTGTGTGTGTTTTGCCTATATTTAGCAGCCTTCCCAAGGAAGCACGTTATGAGGAGGTTATGTTTATGTCTCAGCTAGTCTGGGTCATGCTGGGATGCCTTAGCCTAGGTTATTGATGACAAGAAGTCCGGCTACAAGCCAAACTGAGCTGAAGCAGGTAAGAGCTGACTCAAAGGCACATTGCTCCAGTCATCTGCCATCTGTGTGTGAGTCAGAGCCCTAATATTTGTTTTCTTCTGTCCTTTGTTGGAAGTCAGTAGAGCTGTTTATTTGTACAACAGCTAGTACACTGGGACGACTGGGACCTTGATCCTAGGCAGGCCTAGGTGCTAGTTTTAATACATAGTCTAACGGACATGAGTGAGATGCTGGTTTTGGCATTTTTATTTATATATGTATGTACGTGTGTGCATACACCTCTTGGATCCCACTTTTCTCCCATGTGATGCTGTAGATAGGAGATAGATCTGCCTTAGAGATGCCAAAGATGTAGAACTCATAACTCTTTGGGCATGTTTTGGTTAAGTTACCAAAGACGAAATGCTTGTGAGGCAACCTGAAGGAGAGTTTTATCAAGTTTATCTTTTCAGATAACTTTTCTTTCACAGTGAGACTTGCTAGCTGTAAAATTATTTTATTAAACTGTGTTACCACACTCTGAGGCAATTTGTTTTCTTGTGCATTGATCTTTGATCTAAGGTACTTACTCCTGAAAATGTTTTCCTTTTTAACCACATAGAAGCTAATTTTGTGTAATCTGGAAATTGGTGTAGAACAACATTGCTTTTGTAGTCTGCCTCTTGTTATTTGCTAGTCACTTTTTCTGTATAGTCAATTTGTGAGTGGATTCCTAATCAGTCATGGTCAGATTCTTTAGTACTAAATTAATTTGTTGTGTAGCTCTCAAAAATAGTTTAAAATGGTAGTTTTCAGAAAAAAGTAAAAATCTCAGTTTAAAATAGTTTTGTCAGTATGTAATATTTTGCAAATGGAAAATTGGAAATAATTGTAATAGCAATAAACTATGCTTATAGTTAATTAACTTGTAATCTAACAGAAACTAACCTCCCTTAGAAGGTAAAAGCACAGCACACTTGCATGAGGTAGTCAGGTTTTCTGTCTGTGGTGTCCAGCTGGATACCCAACAAAGAAAATAACTGGGTTTTTACTGTATTAATTCCTTGCCAAACAAGGCTCTCTACATTAACTGTAGCTTTTTGTGAAATCAGGAGGCGTTTTAGGTGCGTTGGGGATCTCTGGCTATTGTCTCTCTTTGAGACATTAATGTTTTCATCCTAAAAAAATCCATGCAATCCAATCCTCCCTCTTCCTTCCTGCAGGTTTAAAGCCCTGTTCTGCAGCCTTATGTGCGCATGTGTAAGTTTTACTGATGGCGCATCCTCCTGCATGGAGGGAGGTGGTACGTAGCTACAGGATCCAACATGTAAAGCTGCCACCTCGATTCTAAAGAGCTGTAAACCCTTCTATCATCTTCTGAGAAAGCAGGGCTGGATAACAAAGTGTGGTCCAGAAATTCATACTCTGGAATAGGGTTCTGTTTTAGCAAATGTATTCCCTGATTCCTGGTGATATGAACAAGATGGGAGTGCCGAGACAAACATTTACAACCCCAATAATATACTGAAAGTGGTGTTCTGCTGTGAAAAGTGACTCAGTAAAAATGTCACTTCCAAGCTGCAGGATTACTGGCTCTCACTGAGTCCAGACAAAATGTGCTCAGTTTACAAGTAAAAATACAATATTTATTTCTTAGCCACCAGCGATAAAAAGGGGTTATGCTCTAGGCTGGTTGCCCTATAGCCTGTGTAGTCATTTCCCCAGGTAGGTGTTGCAGCCATGGCTTGGTAGTGTTGTAGCTCTGCTTTATATTTACACTAGCTAGGTGGCAACTGAATGCCAATAAGGTCATAATAGGTTGCTTCCTTCTGATAAATGTATAGCTATTTCAATCAGATCATCTAGTCAGCCCTCTTTGATAACACAGATCATAGAATTTCAATTAATACCTTCCTGTATGTAGCTCATACTCTGAGCTAAGACAGGCTCTGCTAGCTAGGTGAATCCCCCACAGCTTTATCCTTTCATTCCTTTTAATGGTTTTGCAGAGATCTAATAATCCAGATTGGGTGCTGTGATTCACACATGCTGACGACTTGCCTTGCAGTCAGCTGCTGTACTTCCTTCTCCTGGAAGTCATTCCCTCTCACCTCTCCCCCGCCCTGCAAAGGCAGCTCCACTATTCATCAAGCAGAATCTGAACTGCTGCAACCTGGAGCTCAATGGATCAAGGTGGACAAACACTGATTTCAGTTGCCCTTAATACCCAGGGTCTCAGTCTGGAGCAGTGCAGGAGCTGGTATGTGACAACTGGGCCATCCTTATGGCAGAGGCAAATCTCTCTTGCTGCCTTGCTGTAAATCAATCCCACGCATCCATCAGAGCCTTCAGTAGATGATTCTTGCCTGTGACCCTGGAGCTATCTGAATGGTGGTGCAGTAATGCTGTAAACCATCTTTTCATCCTGAGGTACCTGTCTGATATTTGGTGAAAGTTTGTTCTGTACCACTGGTATGTTTTGCAGCAGTTTCAGAGGTTAAACAGCCAAAACGATAGGTAAGAAGTTCACTCTTAAAGATAAATTCCTTAACTGGTGGTGTCTTTCTGCCCATGTTCCTATATGTCCCTGTCCCTCACTTGAGTTAGGATGTAGTGACAAGCCATTCTGTGCTCTCTAACCCTACACAAACTGTAGGTGCCTGTAGATGTCTCTAGACCACATTCCCCCCCTTTAATAAAGTTTGGGATTTTGGTACCTTCTGACATCTTTAAATTAGAAAGAATGCTGAGTCAGGACAGGCTATCTCCTGTTAACTTGGGCAAATGATTGCATCGGTCAGTGTTGAGTCCTAAGGAATCTGTAGATATTTATTTCTAGAGAGCAGTTGAGTTATCAGCCTACAAAGGACTGATCGATAGCAATTGGTTTCAGCTATTGCAGTGCTTTTAAGTTGGCACAATGTCCTTTTGTCATGCAACATCACAGGGTATCTTCTGGCTTGAGGAACCTGAAGAAAAGGAATATTGACTTTTGAGTGATTAAAATCTGGGAAGCTTTACCTTCAGTTTGTCTATAGCATGTCCGTATAGACAGAACGAACTATTGAAGTTAAAAAGATTATTAAGGCAATACTGTGCAGGGAATTTTAGTGCACATATTTAGCCATGTGTCTGGTCATATTAATGGGAATCCTACTGCTAAATCCTTGTGCACCCTGCTAAATAATTTGCCTATTGATTTTGGTTAAGCATGGAAAACAAGCACCATTTGAAACTGTTTGTTTGACATACTAGGCTTGATGCATGGGAGCCAGAGAGAAAATACAGCACTGCATGCACATACCCAGTACTCTAAGCAAGGGGAGGAGACTGGTGTTAAGAAAAAGATGTCCTGGGACACCAGTGCTCACTAATGGATCCAAAGGCTGTACGATGAATCCA
Source organism: Phalacrocorax carbo (assembly GCF_963921805.1). Classification (NCBI taxonomy): domain Eukaryota; kingdom Metazoa; phylum Chordata; class Aves; order Suliformes; family Phalacrocoracidae; genus Phalacrocorax; species Phalacrocorax carbo. The sequence goes on from NC_087519.1 coordinate 9,808,409, forward strand.
GCTTTTATCCTGCTGATGGGAATGCACCCTTCTTATCCTAGGGCTCAAGAGTCCAGTTGGCCAACTTGTGACTGAGTTGGGCTCCTGGCTTTAAAAATGATTCTCAACTGTAGGTCTAGGTAATCTTTAATTTGCAAAGAATTTGGCATTGGATCCAATTTGGACATAAACCACTACTTCTACAGTAAATTTTTCCCATATTTTCCCTGTAAGTGAGATTTCAGCTTTGGTGTGTACTGTTTTGGTACTTCCCATCTGCCTTTGGCAATAATTTTTAAGGGGAAGCTCTGATCAGTTGTCTTCCCTTGTGGTACAGTTCCATTCATATAAGGATAGGTTACACACGCAACGTGATATTTCCTGACGGACTGTCTGTATCTGCTATTTCAGATAACAGCTAAGTCCTTTCATAACTACATATAGCAACGCAGTGAATAAAAAAATTGACGTAATAGAAGAATTTCTCACCTTCCGCATATTCAACTCTGATCTTCCTGTCCTTCAAGTGTACATGGTAGAGCCAGCCCCAAAGCAGAAGTTAGAGCAGACTGTGGGAATGCACTAATGATGCGTCTCTCTAAGTCCAGCAGAATGCTACATATCCTCCTACCACATTTAGGAAATATGCACTGTCTGTTACATAGTGTGGTATTAGCTGCGTTACAACTCCAGACATCAGCAAAGCGCCTACGCATCCCTGGCTGAAGGCTGCCTGTCATGTACCTTCCCACGCGTATCATGTGTTTGGACTGTAGTAAGTAAAGCTGTGTATGCTCAAGTTCTCCTAAGCCAAAGGGAGCTGGGCATCACAAGTCACTGGACTGCTTAGGAAATTTTCTAGAGAAACTCATGTGCTGCTACAAATGAAACCTTTCACTGCCCAAGTCATAATCTTGTCCCTGAGGTCGGTTGGAAATAGCGTGCCAAGTGTGATGACAGGGAACTGAACGCTGGTGGAAGTGCCATCACTCACAAGTAATGGAACAACCCAAAGATACTTTGGGGCATATTTTTACAAGCAGCAGCATATCAGCTCTTATGTCCTCATCAAATTCCAGATCAAGTAATTGGCTTGCAATTTCAAATGGCAATATTGTTGTTTGCTTCATTACCTACTGCACTTGCTAACGCTGTTTGTGCAGGATGGTCACTATTTCTCCTGCTTAGCAGCAGTTACGTTTTAGCAATGAGCAAAAAGACCCATTACCAGCCTCCACAACACCTTGGTTCTCTTCAGGATGAATGGTGCAATATAAACATAAAGGATTATTTAAAAACCCATTGCAAACACTTCTAGCATATTAGCCATAATAATAGTCTGACTTTTATTTGGCAATAATTGAATCCCTTCATCAAGATACAGTCCCTGATGCATTTACTTACAGACCAACTGATTGGCTCATAAAAATAGCAGAATGGCAAAATTATCAGGAAAAACAATGATGTGTTTTTATGTTGCTGTAAGTTATAGACATGTAATAAAAAGGGGACGCAAAGTTCTTGAGCCAGTAAGCATAAAGGTGAGGGGTTTATGGCAGCTATAAGTTCTGAAGTGTGGTTAATACCAGATCATCTTTAGCTGCCCAGCCTGATTTTTGTGTACTGGAATAATGACAATAAATATGAAATAATTTAGGAATTGGAAAGTGTAGCAAGGCAATGTTTTCTGAGATCACTGAGCAAAGGAAGATGATGCAAAATGTTTCTAATCGGAAGTAAAAATGTAAGAGCACAAATGAGCCATTGGCCTGAATTCACTCCACATGTAGTTTATTTGAAATCTGAGGCGTTATCAAGAGAAAAGCTCAGTTCTTATGTTTAAACAACATAGCCACTATAATACAATTACAAAATATATAGTTTCTATGAAATTTAGTTTCCAATCTAGTGCTTATTAACAGATCTGCAGCTATTCCATAAAGGATGCTTCCAAGTGGGAATGGAGGCATGTCACAGTGCAGGCATTGACAAAAGCAGATATTTCATATTAATTGGCACCTCTAAATGATATATATGTATATTAATGTTGATAATACTTATCAGTATTAACCAAATAATGTCCTGAACAAATGATGTCCAGGGATCTATGCAACTGATTGAATTTTAAAACTTTGTTTTTCAATCAAACATTTGGTTAAGCATGAAAAAATTTCCTGGAAGTGTTTACTGAATAGCACTCTCATGCTGTCAGTGATTGCTAAAGAGTTTGGGTGTTGGTACGCTGTGTGCACTCAAGGCTGGCAGAACTTCTACAAACAGGGTTTACACTGGGCTCCAAACTCAGCTCAGTTCTGGAGCAGAGCATCTTAGACTTAAGTGAAAGAGTTTCTAGAAGCATCTACATAAAGATATGGAATCTTCACCCTCTCTGTTGCTGGTTCAGAGTTAAGCATGGAAGAGGGCCTAGGTGATCCTCTGTTACCTTGCCAGCTACGTGGGATGAGTCTGTGGGCTTGTCAACTGAGCAAGTCTCAACTCCCAAACCTTCCTCTGTTCCTGATCATCTGTTCCAAAGGAAATGCTGGAGAGAAGCAGATCAGTAACGGATCCTGATATTTACATATGGCTCAACTAATTAAAGAGATGCATTAGGCAGAGAGCTAATAAGCTAAGTCTTAGAGCAGCACCTCTGTGCTGTGTCATCCACCTTCTGTGAACTATGGAGTTTCTTCCTTCACAAATAGTGTCACCAGGGAAGAAAGTGTTACTCAACATGAGTAAATGTATCAACAGCTGCGCCTATAGTTAAATCTAATCTATGCTGAAGTGAGAACTGAAGTAGGCCTAACCCTGCTGGATGAGTCAGTGGCAGAATTAGGTTGAGAGCAAGAATCCCTTATTACCAGCTCTACGATAGAAAGGGAGGGCATGTGTTTGTCTTCCCAACCATTCATTAACACAGCAGTAGCAGCTAGATTCAGTTTATTTTTTTTTCCTGAGGATCAACTTCCATCTATTTTTGAGTTAGGCAGGAATCCTTTCTGCCCTCGCATTGCTCTTCATCTGCTTTCTCTGCTCCCATAAAACACCAGTAGTGTCAGACTCCTTGTGTTTGCCAACGTGAAACAAAAATTGTTGGCAAATACAAAATGCTTCATGTTTGCTTGGTTGCCCCATACCTGTTACCTGGGTACAGCTCTTACCGTTGCATTTCATTCTTTGTGGGACAGCAGCCCCATATGAACATTTAAAAGCTGTGAGTCAGGCCTCCAAGAAAAGTCAGGCATGACTTAAAAATCACAAGGATGATCGAAAACAATAAAATGCATATTTTCAATTTGCCTTTGGGTTTTCCAAGGTTGTGAGGCACACCCATTTCAGGTCTTCAAGCTCTTCTTTGCACCCATTAAGGCTAGAAATTCAGGGCATTCATATTTCATGAGCTACACATGATTTCTTGTTTTCAGAAAAACAAGGAATATTGTAAGACCTAATGGCCAGAACTGGCAACACTGGTGCTGCCACCGTGCTTAGTGAAACTAAATGACTCGTGGTTTTTTTTTTTCCTTTTCCATTTAGAATGAGGGCTTTGCTTTTCACATCAGCACAATGACCTAGTGTTTGGATATGTCAAACTACTTGAGAAAGTATAGTCTGCTTTTGCTGAGACTTTTCAAAAATTGTGTCAATGAGTTGGTGTTGGATGAAAGTCGCAGGAGGGTGGACTGTCCTGAGACTGCACTTTCCACCTATGGCTGACTATGCCACCTATTTGGCTTGGGCTTGGCATATTCATTTTACCTCTTCACCTTCACACAGCTTGGTACGGTTAGACAATATCATTCTGAATTTTCTTCTCTCAAGATTTCTTTTTTTTTTTTTTTTTTCTTTTCTTGATGTAAATTTTGAGGTTAGAGCAAGATGCTCGAATGCCTGGACTTGGCATACCCCATCACCCAGACCTTCAGGCTAAACACCTAGCTGGCAGCTGCGTCCCTCAGATAAATGGGATTCTGCAAAATGACAGTGCAGCTTGTCTGGGTAGGGGACAGGCCCCATCCCAGAGTAAGTAAAGAATTCCCTCAGGGGCTCAGGGCCATCACAAACATCACCACCTTCTGCTTCCTGTGCTAGATGCAATTCCTAGAGCTTGTGCTCTTGGATACAAAGAAAGCGCTAATAGTATCTGCCAAGACATGCAGTCCTTCCCTTGAAAAAAAGGATGAGAAAACAAACTACATATGATAGATGTTAGTCATGTTGCTTATTGCACTGTTGGCACAGTCTCCACCTGGGGCTTCTATACTTGCATCCAGGATTTGGGGATGAGTCAGACATACTGCATATGTACTTATGGATGATTTGAGCATACACAGAATATAATGGGAATTTCATGATGTCCCAACTTGCTTTTGCTTCCCTTTGTGCAACAAGATGTTTGTAAATCCTGTAAGTCCTTTTTTGCTGAGACGAGGTTGCTGGATTGAAAAACACAGAATGCCTACAGGGAACTGCACGTATGGGAACATCAGGTAGTTTCCTAGAATTGAATAGATTAATGATGCTAAATCTTACAACGTTACTGCTGGCCATGTGGCCTTGGTGGTGAATTTCTGAAATATCTCAATTCTGGAGTCATGTTATCACTCAAGAATATCTGTTAAATTTTCAGCCTCCATTTTTGTAAAATAAAGTTGGTTTAATGTGATTCCCCGGCATACCAAAAAGTGAAGACACATAAGAACACACCGAACCTGTATTTTGAAAACAGAATGTCTGTAAGCCAATCATGTAGCTTTGGGAGACCAGAAAATTTATTTCTGAACAGCTTGTGTTGGCAACTTTCTAATTTTCCTTTAATAGCTGTGTCTGTGTTTGTGAGGTTTGGCTTCCTATACCTTCTGTAATAAAACTATCAATGTTATTTCGTATATATTAAACTTTGCTATATTTTTCGTTCTAGTTCCTGAGTCACTAACAGCAGAGATAATGTTATATGCAAGGCAATTATTCAGGCATTACAAGATTAAAACATGGAATATATTTCCCTGGGAAATAAAGTTTTCAAACCGTCTTCTCCATGTATGGAAAAGGATGAAAGCTTAAACACTGCCTGCTCTGGTTCCCTGCTTCTAGCAAAAGAAAAAAGGGTTTTTTCTTTCTTGAAAGCAGAAAGATTGTTAAAGACAAGGATCCAAAACTGGAAGGACAAAAAAGGCACAGAGCTAACGTAACATGTTGAAGGGAAAATGTTTGTTAGCCCTCAGTGGTAGTGTCTCACCTCCATGAGGCTGTTTTACTGCAGGCAAAACATAACATAGCAATGAATAAAATATTAAATGCTGCTGAGACTTTTATAAGGACATTTTTATAGTTCTACCAGGTGCAGTGGCATTCTTTTAATTACCTGGCCATGACAAAGAGTGCTGCAAAGCTGGAGTGTTTTTTCTCTGGTATACATAAGGCAATAAAGGTAACAGCCAGGGAAGGGAACTCAACTGCAGGTGGAAGATTCTCATCTGTGTATAGAAATGGTTGCTGCTGTTTGTTCTGATCTGTCCATAGTTATTACACTGCTAACAGGTGGAAATCATTTTAAAGAATATAAACCCCACTCATAAAAAATGTCACTTGATTTAGCCATCAGATTAATTCAAAGTACTGGTATCTTCCCAAATGCTGGCACTCACCAGTGTTTCCCATTGTGTCTTATTCAATTTAATATACCTAACGCTGTAAGGAGTAACATGCCCAGCCATCTGCTAATGCTCACCCCCGTCTCCTTCCATCTTTGTCACAACGTACTTAGACTCTTCACCACCAAGGACCCCTATGCTGGTGCAGCCCCTGCATGTCTATAACTACTCTGCTTTGCTGGACAACCAAAGCTTGTGCAGGACTGTTCTTTGTCACCCATCATTCACAGGACCTGATCCATCAGAAATTTTACTGAAACATTTCCCAAGACCTTACCAGGAATTCATTCCTCAGGAGAAGAATCAGTCCTGACTTCACTGAAATATTTTCTACAATTGGTGCCAAGGAGAAATTTTTTAGCAGTTAATCAATTTGTCCACTGAGTATTAAGAGTGTAAATACTTGTCCCTGCACTAAACCTGCTCCCTGCATGCTGCTTAGGGAAATGCTTCCTTAACAAGAGACTGAGCCTGAGAATGCCTGAGCATCTGCCATGCCTTCAGCTCCCATTGACTCGAAGGACAAATGAACTCATCCCATTTTTGTTGGCCTTTTGCAGGTCCTCTCCCTTCTTCAGGACCTGATACAATCCCATCTAACGAGTACACTTTGACACTGAGCAACTCGCAACATGAGCTGTTGTAAGATAGGGAAGTATTATCTAACACCACGGCAGAGAGAAATTGTGCATCTTGCCCAAGATCATGCAGCAAATCTGTTGTAGCACTGGAGAAAATAATCCTGGAGAAGTAACTTTTTTGTATTACATATGGGCTAATACATAGGTCTTTAATGCTTATGGGTTTCCCTGTTTTACTTATTGTTTTACTTTCTCGGATTTACCCAGGACTTAATATTGATTTTGAACTACACTGGAATGTTTTGTTAGTAGATAACCTTCTGTTTTATGGTTTATATTTCTCCCACTTCCTCTCTTCCAAGAGCAGGGGCTTTGGCAGACCAGCTCCAGCACATTTAGCAGTAGCATTGCAAATGGTCAGTGCTTCTCCCAGTATTTTCTGCTGGACATTATTGACACTAGCATAAAAGTAGCACAAAGGTTGTGTGCCTAGACCACAGTTCATAATCCAGCGTTTTAGCACCAATGCACTCCACCACTGCTTTAAGCTGTGAGCTGGGCCAGCTGAATTACAAGCTAGGTTACCATCCCTTTCTCCCATCCCCACCACAATGGTGGAAACTTCTCACAGTGGAGAAAGGGGCAGACAGAGGGGGATGATGAAACTTTATCCTTCTGTGGCCCACCCGTGCTCATCTGCCAGAGCCCTGACTCAAGGCTGTGATCACTGCTGTGTAGGTAGACACACTGGGCAAGGTCTTAATGAGCTGGCTTGATTACGAATAGTGTTCTAATTGTTAAAATCAGAGCTTGGCGCAGGCTAGTGACTGTAATATTTACTGAGTTATTCTGATTGGTTTTGCAGCCCACGTGGCTCAGCAATGGCTACACCAGTAGCAGCGCCTGAGCTTCATTTTAAGGTGGTTTGAGTACATCTGTATTACATATACACATTAATGAGTGTCATGTAGACGTAAATTAATGCTGACATATTCAACTATATAGTTAGATATGTCAGCAAATTAACAGCAGTATATTAAGCACTATCCTTTGCAGGAGCTAGTGAGCTTGGTGTGGGTGTATAAATATTATTTTGTATCAGTAAGGACAAGAAATTAGGTAAAATTAATATCCCCAAGCAGATTCTAGAGAATGCTACATAAACGAGCAAAGCACAGTGTAAAGTAGATTTTAAGGCAGTATTTATGAAGAACTTGAATTACTTACACACCCCAACTTTCTCATGGCTGAAGTGCACAGGAACCCCTCGTATCTTCACATGTGGGACACTGTATTCTAGGTGTGACTTTCAGAAATACCAGGGTTTTCCTAAGCGAAAAAAAAATCAACTGCAGTCTGGAGCTCTGTACTCTGGTGTGTTGCTCTTTCTGCAGAACTTGTTGTTTATTCTGGCAACTCTAATAATTAGAAATTTCCTAAAGGAGGGGAAATTTTGCAAGCCTGTGAGATGCCACAATATTGTCAAATGGCTATTACTGTGAAAATAAAAGACTGTATCATGCATTCATTTTGAAGATAAAATTAATTTATTATCACAAATTCTAGGGATGTTTAAACAAAAGAATAAAATCACCCCCTCCGAGAGGGCTGACGACTGGGAGAAGATGCTTCTTTCTAATGTCACAATTTTCCTCTTTTCTTTTAGGAGAGAAGTAGAAACAGAAGAAAGAAGCAGATTGAAGAGAGGGAGAAAGATGAAGAGGGGAAAGGATCATGGGGAAGAAAGGAATCGGAGACCTCTGAAGTTCCAAGTCAACTGACGTGCATTAAGAAACATGAGCCAACCCATTTACAGCAGGGTCACAAATGTGCCTGTGAGTGTGGTGTTAAGACAAAATCTCTCTCCAACCATAGACCTGTCAGTAATCCCAATCCTCAACCTTGTTCTGTGTGAACTTTTGCTCAGGAAGTCCACTGGGCATTTACTGTGTGTAACTCTGGTAAGTTGCCAGTTTGTGTTTTTAGTACGTCCTGTACAGTGCACAAGACGTTAAAAGACAGTATAGAGAATCAGGCACCAGGCTTTCTTCAGATTAAATTAAACAGTGTGTGAGCTGTACCACGTCTGGTTTTATAAAATGTAGCAAGGATAGGGTGGGAACGAGGATGGACAGGCCTCTGCTGTTCCCTGATTCTCTCTGTCACTGCGGTCCTCACATAGGCTACAGCTGCGTAGGAGCTGCTCACGTGTGATGGTACCCAAGGGATTTCCGTCTGTTACAGGAGAACAGGAACATGGTACCCCTCTTTCTTTGTCCCTTCCTTCTCCCTCTGCAGAGAGTGCAGGGAGCACGGTCTGTAGCCTATGTTCACTAGCAATTCCCTGGGAAACTGCCAGCAAGGAGGTGAGAGATGGATCAACTCTGTCCTTCCTGATGCAATACAATGAGGAGTAAAGTACAGGTCAGAAAAACAGTAAGGCTGTGTCATATTTCTCGCTAGGAGGACTCAGGGATTTCTGCGATTGCTTTAGGATCCTTGAATGAAAGGTACTACCCAAAAGCAGACACAGCTATCAATCTTCCAGTAAGCTTCTTTCCTAAGGTGGAATACCAGGACAGCAGTCATCCCATTTCAGCTTGATGTTCCCTGCCAAAGTTTACGAGAGCGCTCAAAGCTGATCGTGACAAAATGGATGTTATGGGACAAAAACATGTGCTCTTGGTATATTAAAAGTCTCAGCTCCAAATTTCCTAAAGAAAGCATACAAAATCTCAAATGTATTACAAACATCTGTGAAGCTATACAAATGTCCTGTTTTATTACTTTCCCCAGCAGAACATTTTATTGTTTTTAAATCCACCAAAATCTGATGACATTTTGACAGAAAAGATTAATTGTCTCACTTAAGGAAACAGTGATCAGATCTGCTTTGCTGTAAAACTTTTTATTGGCTGCAAATTTCAAGTCATTCCAGTATCCGAGATTGCTTTAGAAAAAGACTTCAGGCATTATAATTTTACAAGAAATGAATAACTGCTTGGAGATTTTTGCAAAACAAATGGCTTGCTTCTAAGCAATCAAAGCAATGTTTTAGCTTCTCTAATGAGGTAGTTCCCTCAAGGAGCTGGAGAACACTGACAGCAGATATTCCCTCTGTTGTTGCAGCAGATTTCTCTGGCATTGACAAATAGCTTATCTGAAATAGCAAGGTCAGATGGACAGTAACAGAACAAACAAAAGCGTTAAACCTGTAGTTGCCCGGTGCTCTCGGCATTCCTAAGCAGGCAGGTAGGTGGATGAACAGACGTTTTTGTCATTTGGAACATTTGTATCTAGATCCTTGACAGATGCTTCAAGCATACTGTTTGCTTTCTAGACACCAGGATGTGCCCAGGCACCAAGATTGTTTACACAGAACAGCCCTCTAAATCCAAGAATCCAGCAACAAAGTATGAGCTAAGAGCTCTGGCTACATGCAGTGGAAGCAACAGAAAGTCACAAAGGCAAAAATTGGCCTAGAGCACCCTCAGGGATGCACTAAATTCTGCTGGCTTTTAAAGGCCCTGGAAGGAGGGCTGCCATTAAGGGATCACCAGGCAGTGCTGCCCTGATGACAGAATCTTTGTTCCCCTTAAATTGTAAGGACTGGAGCAGAGTCAGATAGGGCCAGCTTTCTTGTGAGCATGGAGACTTTTCAGTGGCCAAAGGAATATTGCTGTCCTGATAGAGCATCCCTCGTCCCTTTACAGTCACAATTTAGCATTTGGTCGCCAGAGCAGTTAGCCTCCGGGCTTTCTGTAACGTGACCTATTTGTGCAAGGGTTTATGAAAGCCTGGTATATGAATACTTTAATGTTACAGAATTTAGGACTCCAGATTCTAGTTTTAAACAGTAATTAGTACTAAAACCCTGTTTCCACAGCAGGGTGACAGGCAAGCATATACAGAGGCCGATGTGTGTTAAGATGCTACCGTTTTGGGTAGGATTGAGGAGCACAGAGAGGCTCTCAGTGAGACTGGAGTTCGCTGTGTGGATGACTAGACGTGCATAGCGTGAGCCACTCTTTCCCTGAAAGACTTCACTATCTACATAGACAAAGCAGATGCAGGAGGAGAAAAAGCACAGAGGTACAAAATAATTTCTCTGCCTAAAGTTACTCATCAGCAGACAATGGCACACTGTTCTCCTGAATACCAGGCCATGCTCAGTGAACATGGATATTAAAAGCTTAAGCAGGGAGTCGTTAAGGCTTTAAAAGGCCCCAGCCCAGATTTCTAAACAAGGCTATCTAGAAGGAAGATCCCAGATTTGTAACCACGTGGCAAAATAATCTGCCTCATTTTGAAAGATGCTGAGCAGCCCAGTAGCTCTGTCTAGAACCAGCCTGGAGCTCTGCTCTGTGGAGGACCTCCATCCTACACTGCTCTCTGCTCAAGACAGACACTGAGCAGCTAGTTTGCTCTCAGGCCCCTTTTGCAGCTCCAAGAGTATCAGTGCGCTGCTGGCTCTGAAGTGGGTGCCATCACTCTGGGCAGGGCAGCACCGACCTGGCTCCACTGGCAGCTCAGATGCTTTCAGGCAGCAGTGGGCATTGTCCGGCACGCTCTGCCTGCCATCCCACTTACCTCTTTTCACAGTTTCGATCCATTAATTCTCAACCTTTATCTGTCTTTGCCTGTTGTCCTTGGTAATCACTTGGCTTTCCCCAGACCTCCTTCTCTTCTCCCACCCCTTGAGAGGCAGAAAAATAATATTTTTAGGGATGGGCTCATGTCTCTGACTGGGAAACTGGTATACAGAAAATAAAAGAGTATTGAAATTTTTGTATATTACGAGGCTTTTTTATTCCGTCCATTTTCCCAACAGACTTGATGGTTAAGACTCCAAAATGCCACATATAAATGCCAAGAAAGGGGATTTTCATTTCTGCATTTTTTGACAAGAAATAGTCCCTGGGTTGTTTTGGAAAATGAATGCTGAAAGCTGGAAATCCTAATGGTAATCAGTGTTTTTTCATTTCCATATGTGCATCTTTCTTGCAAACTATGTAGCATTGGCACAGTAAATATCCTTTATGTAATTTAAAAGTAAAATGCGTCGTGAAGCATGCTGTTATTCCTTGATGATAACATCATATAAACAGAAGCATGAGGGAATCTGAAAAGATCCTGGGCCAATTTCTGCTCTTGGCTAAAATCCTACAACCCCCTTGAAGTCAGTGGTGTTCTGGGCTTGCAAATACAAGCAGAATTTGGACTCCAGTTCTACAGATCTCTGAATGTGGGCATTGCAATAGAGAGCTGGCATTGCTGCTTTTGAAAGGCCACTGCCAAATGACTGCTGGGTACAATTTCCAGTAGGCCTGGGTAGCTGAAACTCCAGCTCATCCTGTTAGGATGAGGCATAGAATAGAGGTCGAAGTGGCTGTGGAAAAAAACCCAGTGAGATTCAGAATCAAATAAAATTTAAGACTCAGTTGTTCAAGGAAGTCTTGTGCTTATTTCTTTTGGATCTTTATAGGCTGTCTCTCAGGAAGTAGGGGATGATTCTGCTCTCATTAAAGCCTATGGTGAAAATCTCAGCAGTCTCGGGGGTTGCATGCTGGGCCCCAAACAACTAGATTAGAAGAACTGAAATGATGTTAGCACTAAACACCTGATCCAAAGCCCACTGAAGTGAAGAAGAGACGTTCTATTTACCAGCTCTGAAAATAAATCTACCGCAAAATGAATATATTACTAAGATTCCTCAGGTGATTTCTAAAGCTTTAGCAAAAGAAATAACATGCTACTATAGCAGAAGCAAACCTAAAAGGAACCAAAGAAAAAGGTCCTCTGTGTTAGCAGGTAGAGTAAATGGATTTGGGAGAAGGGAGTAAAAATGAGAAGAAACTCCTGTCAGAAAATTTGTGCCAACATTTTCTAGAGATACATGAATAGATGGCCCTTAAAAACAAGTTGTGCTGAGATGGGAGCCTTAAAGTATGACAGGCAGATCTAGATAATGCAGGTCAAGGAGAATAAATACTGTTTCAGTTGTGATGTTATAAATGAGGAGTAATGTTCACTGGTCGTTCCATTTTGCCATACATGATCAAATCACTGGCATACCTAGGAAACCTTTCACCTCCTTCCTGGGTGTTTCAGCTTGTAATGGGGATCCCCTACTTTATCTCCTGGAACTTCTTTTGGACTGCTGCGTTGAAGCAAAATCATGCCTGGTAGAATGAACTTGTCCCATGACGATCCATATCAGGCTCTACATGCTTCTGGTGGTCCTATGTCCTACTGAACATTTGTGTACTCTCAAAAATCAAAACTATTCCTATCAACTTAAGGTGGATGAATAGCCTTTAGACTCTTCTGCAGTGGTCTACAGAAAATAGGCTTCTGTTTTCATCTGCTGGCTCAGGGTCACTTTTGACTTCCCATCTTCTTTAGCTGATTTCTGACCCTTTCTCAGAGTCAAGGATGCCCTTCTCTGGCTGGTTAACAGCTTAGGTATTTCTCTGATTATACACTTCCCTCCTTCTTTATCCTACCTGAGTTCAGCAAGTACTGCTGTGCTTACCAGTCTTGAGGTCCTCAAATGAGAAAATGGAATGCTATTTCTTCAATATTATGCCTTCCATTCACAGTGGATTAAGGTGTACATTCAATTTTTAACCACATCCTTTATTCTACCCCAAGAATAAGCCTGGCCATCTTGTTTATGGATTTTCTCCCTCAGAGCCATTTGACTACTGGCTCTTTTTCTACAGATGACATAAAACTTTGTGCTCCCTATTTCCCAGTTGTTTGCCTCTTGAGTTATGGCAGCTTCTGACTTTACCAAACATACTGATTCTGAATGCCTCAAGAAATCTACTTACTCCAGAATTATTGTAAAAAGAGTTTTCTCATTTTGGCAAATCAGGAAACTATCACATCTGAACATTCTGCTGCTCTCCCTTGACATTTGACGCCATAACTTAACATTTGTTCCACCATGTGTTGCTGGTCAATAACTCCTGGCAGGAGATGTCCAGCTTGTTCACTGTTTGCATTTCCCTTTTTATTCCCGCTGCTGTACTGCCAGCTGTTGTGCTGGTCGCTCACAACAGTAAAAGAATCAGTTGGCCTTTTTCTAAACAGACACTGTGAATGTTCCACCCTACTATTCTGCATCTATATTTCTCATGATGAGATGCAACCTGGCACAAAGAAAGCAGCCTGAGATGAACCAAAGGGAATTTAGGTTTTAAAAAAAATCATATAAAAAGATGATTGTGGAGAGGCTTGGAGGAATGTGATGATCACTCCCCACAGCTCCTTATGATTACTGCTGAGACCATGAAAGCACGCCAAATAATGTTGTGGGGAATGCTGTGATAGCCACATGCAATGCAGGTCATCTCCTGTTCATGCAGCCTGGCATTTGGAGGACTTATTGAAGACAGCCAAGAGTGAATAACCTACCAAAAAGAGCTGTAAAGCTATCTTAGCACTTCCATGCTGGTTGCACCAGCATTTTCTGGTGGTGTTGATCCAAACTCAGATATTAAAACCAAAAAAATCAGGGGCCTTCTTCCCATTAAGTGTTTTTGCTAGGTTTATGGTTCTATTACTCAGCTTACAACATTGGTGATAGTGAGCTCTTACCAATGGAAAATCTGTGCTTGGACACTGCTGAAATCTTTGTGTGTCTTCTTGCAATGCCTTCCTTAGGATAGTCTCAGGTTCCTCTGATCAAAAAAGATCAAAAATTTAAAAATCTATTCACTGTTCTCCTAGGAAGTGGAAACATGTTTTACTCAGCCTCAGCTTCTCTTGAGCTTCAAAACTGCTCACTTTTCTTTCCTCCTCCAAACTCTCTACAAACTCAGCTCACCTCCTGGCAGCTCCTCCAGTCTTGGCCTGCTCCTCTCTGCTATCCACAGATAAAATTCCTCTTTTATTTGGCTTGTTTCATCTCTCTGGAATCCTGTCCTCCCTTCCTATCTGCTTTGAGACACCAAGTCACTCATCATCCTTAAATCTCACCTTTAAAACCTTCCTTCATGGTATAGTTTACAGCCACCTGTGACATTAGGTGAGGCTGTGTATAGCGGGTGCGATGTGAAAATGTTCTGTCTGAAAATAAGCTGTGGTATAGTCTTACAGCCCCACAATGAAAAAAAAAAAAAAAGAGAAAAAGAAAGAAAAACCAGAAACAGGTCACGTGACATACTGTAGATAACAAGAGATTCAAGATCTGCAGCTGACTTCTTACCGGGGATGTAAAGCAGGTGACCAGCACGGGGGCCGCGGGTGGTGAACAGACCTCCAACAGGGCCGCCCTCGGCCCACCCAGGCGAAACCCGCTCTGACAGGAAACCTTTTCCTTCACGGATTTACACCTTCCCCCCGGGCAGGGGGGGTGGCAGCAGGCAGCTACACAGGATTTTTACAGCAAAATAAATTTATCTGGGGGGAGGATGGTGGACGACGACGTGCCGAGAGGCCGCGCGGTGTGAGGGGCCGATCTCCTCACGGGCTGGTCCCCAGCGGCCGCCGCAGGCCCCTTCCCCCAGCCCGAAGTGCGAACAGCCCCTAGCGCCCGCCTCAGGCTCGCCCCCTCAGCCTGCCTGAGCTGGAGGGAGCCGCCCGCCCGCTCGCCCCCCGCCCGCTGACCCCGCTCCCACCCCTTCGTTCGCTTCAGGTCACTCGCGATGGGGGGGGAGAGAGGGAACACGGGACAGGCTGCTGTCCCTTTAAATAGCATTCTGTGGTTAACGTCGCCGCCGTCTCCTTGTAATAATTAGTCGCGGGCTGTAGCACCGCCTTCTCCTCCTCACGGCCTCCCTGCCTCGGCTCCGCCAATCAGCGCCCGGCCGCGTCACTCTGAGGGCAACGAAACACGGAGAAAGGGGAAAAAAAAGTTTGGTAAGGAGCGAGCGGGGCCAGGCGGGGCCGGGCGGCGGCGGCGGGACGCGGCGGGCCCGGAGGCAGGTGAGGGCAGCGCGGCCGTCCCGGGGGCCGGTGGGGCCGGGCAGGGCCGGCGGCCTCTCTCCGCGGCGGGGCGGATGGGGCGGTGGCCGCCCGCTGGCCCCGGGGGAGCGGTGGGGTCGCTTAGGGGGAGGGTTACCCCCCCCCACCCCCCCACTGACCCCCGCACCCGGCGGGTCGGGGGCTGCGGGGCGGCGGCGGGGCCGGGCCGGGCCCAGGGCCTCGGGGCTATTTTTCTCCCTTTTTTGGTCGTTCCTTCCTCCTTCTCCGCCCCCCCCCCCCCCCCCTCCCAGCGGGCAGCTCCTCGCTGCGTGCGCAGGAGCCATCCCAGGGCAGAGGTGTTTGTACTCGTGTCCTTGCGTGGAAGGGGAGAGGCAGCCTGCCGGCCCGCCGCCAGCCCTGCGCGCCCGGCCCCCTCTCCCCTCCTTCCCTGGCCTGGCAGTTATTCTGGTTCGGCTGGGAGAGGCCGGGGGCAGCGCCGGCAGGGTCGGCCTTCACGGCTGCCGTGGGGGTTTGGGCTCGCCCTGGCAGCGGGAGGGCTTCCCCGGCCGTCGGCTCGGTGTCGGGCCTTCCCCGGGCCGGGGCTGCCCGTGGCCGCCGCAGTGTGCGGATCCGCTCCTCGGAGAAGTTCGGTTTGGCTGGTTTGGGGACAGGAGTGTTTGGGAAGCAACATGCGGTCTGTGTTGTGGCACCCTTCCAGTTAAACCAAGGGTTTAAGCCTACACAGCCTGTCACCCTCTTGAGTTTCATTGTACGCAAAGTTCTTTTTGTTGTTGCTCTTGTTCACCGAGGAACCCTGTGAAATTTAACCAAACTCACCTCCCTCCAGGCTCTGCAGAAAGCCTGGAGCGATAGGTGAGGGGTGCGAACACCCACTTGCGTTTCCACAAGATCTTAGGATGGGGGGATCTTAAAAAATACAAAGCGCTAATTATCTTACTGCCAATAACAGCGGCAACAACAATGAAATACAGAAGCTTCCACCAAATGTGCTGATGTAATGTGGAGGCATTCGGCAAAAGAGATGGTAGTTCCTTCTCCCTCTGCGTGGACCGACTTAAAGCGGACTGTTGTGTTCTGAGGTCCATTCCCTGGATGTTTGTCTAGACTTGTCCTATAATAGATGTCATTGCATAAGAGTTACGGGGAGTAAAGAGCGTGCTGAGTTTCTTTCATTCTTCTAAGGATCTATGCTTACATCTTAATTGTGCCAAACTGTCTGTGTACACTGAAGAGAGAAGGCTGCAGCTTGGTAGGCTGCCCTATAAACTTTAGGGGGAAAAAAATAAAGAAGAAACTATTCTCTTCCTCCTCCGCCTTCCAAGCAAGTGATTTTGTTTGTCTGATGTCATCTGAAATAATTTCATTTACAGAGGGCTAATCGTCTTCTGAACTCTGGATGATGGGAACTCAACAATTGAGGAAGCAAATATGTCAATTCCTTCCTTAGTCTCTTTCCTGTCTCTCCTTTAACTTTTATAACTTTGCTCTTTGAATTTTGCATGATTTGTTTACCTAGTGCTGAGGTACCTACACCTGTTCTTTACACTAATTATCACCTACCTAGAACAAGGAGACTGGCTCTTTCCTGATCAGTCGTATATTTGTTCAAGCCAAAATAACAGTGTGTTTTGGGAGGACTTTTGTTCCTTATGATATTATCAAAGTCTATGACATATCAGTGGCATAATTCTTTGGATTTACTAGTTTCCACATAGAGAAGAGATTCTTCACTACTGAAGAAGCTATCTCCTGTATGTGTTTCATAGGATACCTCTTAAAATACTTCTTGTCTTGCAAAACTATGAATCATGTTAAAATAATAACAGATTAAAATAAATTTACTTCTTGACTAATCAGGTATTTATGGCAAATATGAACCACATTGTATGTTACGTAATACACTTTTAAGAGTGTGATCTAAGAATGTAAATTTACATTTCAGCTTCTTGTTACTTTATGGTCTGGGATGGCACATTCAAAACCTTACACAAACAGCTTGAAAGAGATAGTGGCAAGTTATCAGAAGGAGAGTAGCACTAACACAAACTTCTGAAAAGTTGCCACGGTTACAGATAAAGGTAATCCCTGTTTCTGTGAAAGTGTGTCCTTTTGTAACAGCTGTATTAATCAGTCTGATTTCTGAGAGAACTGCAAGTGTATGAACTTCTGGCTCCATTTTCTTGGCAGCTGATAGCTATGCAGCTAATTATTTTAAATACTGAATGGGCTATGACTTGCATTCAAGATACTTGATTTAAGCTACAAAGAATATTATAGACTACACATAAATGTACTTGGACCATGTTGAATTCAGTGGAAACTGTAGGTTACTTGTTTTTTTTTTTTTCACCTAAGAGATATCTGATGTCAAGGAAAAGTCTTATTTTAAAATGTCTCGATCCTTTCTCAAGGACCCTGACTGAAGCAAGTGACGTGGCCATCTATCACTGGGGGCCTCAGTGGTGCAGCTGTACAAGATAAAATTCCATGTCCTGATTTGGAAAACAAACAAAAAACCCCAAACCCCAGAAAACCCCACCAACCAGCCAACAAAAAGCCCCAAACCTAAACCCCAGAACCAAACCAACATGGCAACTGCTGAGAGTGCTTGAGACCTGTTATGGATGTGCAGCTTTATAGGCCAGGAAATGGTAAGGGGGGGAAAAGTGATTCTCTTAATGGCTTATTCCCTACAGAGAAGGAAGCATTTGGAATTGAACATGTGGATGAACTTCACTAAGTTCTCAGGGTAGCTAAGGTTTGGGTGGTTTGAGATAGCTGCTGAAACTTCCACAGGAATGTGTTTGTCTGGTGCATCTGTACTGCTGTCCAGACAACAGCCAGTCCTCTCTGATGAAGACCCAGTATTTACACATGCACCCTGTTGTTGTTTCCAGATTTGATTGTTGCAGTGCATCTTGGATTGAAAGCAGCAACAGAAATCTCAAAGTGCTTCAAGATTACTGAAATCTCATCAGTCAGGTATGTTCTCTCTATACTCCTAGAATAGCAAGTCGAAGTCTTTGTATGCAAGGGCCTCCTAGTTACTCCTAAGGATACTGAAGTTTCTAGGGCCTTGGTTTTTCATCAGTGACTTTATTCTCAGGGAGTAATATGCTGCTAAGAACTATGCAACTATGCATTGCTGGAGTTTTGTAGGAGATTGTTTTTGGTAGAGGTGTTTGTAGCAGAACAATGAGCCTTCAGTCAACATACGCTCTGAACTTGT
Source organism: Phalacrocorax carbo (assembly GCF_963921805.1). NCBI lineage: Eukaryota > Metazoa > Chordata > Aves > Suliformes > Phalacrocoracidae > Phalacrocorax > Phalacrocorax carbo. The sequence goes on from NC_087519.1 coordinate 9,826,789, forward strand.
TTTCATCTCGCCTATCCTGCCTGGAAATTCCAGGTACTTTTTCATAATTCTAAAACTAAAGTGAGGTTGGAAAGGAGCTATTGTTAATTGACTTTCTGGAGACTGCACACGTGTTTACTGAAGATTGTATAAGAATATGAAAAGGGATGTTTCTTTAATCACACAGGGATTTCCCCCCCATAGACATGGTCCTTGTGAATTTTATATTGAATAGGTTTGATAAAAAATGTTAATGTCTCAGAAACATTTCTCAAATGCCAAAGTTTTGAAATTCCAATACTAATGTACTTTTAGAATAGATATATTTGTGAAAATACGTTATAGAGCTAGGTTGTGAGAACTACTGTTTATAAACAGGATTGCAGCATCTGAAGGTGAGAAGGGGATGGGAAGCTAAATATTACTTTTATAGCTGTTTTTAATAATAAAAAAGCTAAAAGACAGAGCTGTAATTGTTTAAAAATAATAAGTAAAAAAATTCAGCACATGCTGTAGTGCTGACATAATTGACAACCAGAGGGTAAAGTCCTTTTCTACAATGCAAATTCAGTATGTGTACGCAGCAGTTCAGTTGCTTTGCTACTTATTAATGTGTGCAGAATCCAGGAGGTATTAATGAGTTTAAGACTGAAAAACAGGTGCAAAATTGTGAAGAAAGCTCCTGTGGTTCACACTGATCTGTTGGGAACTGGACAGCAAGTAACCATCTCTTTGTCTAATCCCTGAACAGCCATCACATGTAGCTTTTGATCGCTACTATTCTGGTCTCTGTTTGAACTGGTGACTTAAAGATGAAAGGCTCTGTTCTTGATCTCTTGAGCTGTCAAGTCCTCCAAACTTGCTGTCTTCTGTATGTGTAAGATTGTACAGAACAAATGGCCTTTTAGCTGTTCCATGATTACAATAGTCAAATGAGAGTCAGGTGCTTTCTCTTGTTACTGTCCTCAGTGCAAAGTTCAGCGGCAGCAAACTGAATCTTTTTTACACTGCTGTCAAAGCTCCCCTGTTTAATGTACTTGCAGCTGCAATCTGCTATTGTGTTTTTTTTTTTTCTGCATTGCTACAGATACTGTAGGAGTAGCAAAGGCATAACTTGAGCCTGGACCTTAAAATGGTGTCTCTCGTTTTCTCCAAAATGCGTGTGTTCACAGGGGAAAAGTGGTTTATGTGCAGAAACTGAGCTTGTAAATCAGGCTTTTTAATGTCCAGTTTCACTAGGTCTCCTTCAGCATGGGATAATTGAACAGCAGTTTTTATCTCCGTATTCCCAACATCTAGCTACAGATGTGTTTACCCATGATTTCTTGTTCAGTGAGGTAGGGTCAGCTGTGAACCTAGCTTCAATACCCCATTTCACAGACTTTTTGGAAGATCATCTACTTCTGTGAGGATAGCAAATTACTCTTGGGGCATTCTTAGCATGATAGTTTTGTGTTGTGTGGAGTCTTTTAGGTTTTAAATGAGGTAAGGTAAGCAAATCTAGGAGGTCACAGTGCTAAATGGAGGAGAATGTGCTTTGCCATTCCCCTTATGCTCTGGGTAAGCCATGCTCTTGCTTATCAGAAGCTGGCCAAACTTCTGCCAGATCAGTGACTCAGAGGCAGGTGGAAGGGTCTGATGAGTGCCAGAGCTGGGCTAAGGGAGTGAGCCAGACTGTGTGACTAGGAGGGGAAAGGTGGGGAGAAAAAGGGGTGAAACTTCTCCCTTGTAGTGATAAGGAGCTGCTAGTTGCCTGTGTAACAGAAGCATAAGCTGAAGTGTGGGATGTTTGATGATAAAAGTTATTTATCACCATTGTGGTTGTGAGGTGGCTAGAGTTCTGTGGTAGCACATAGAGCCGGAGAGTTTTGGTGTCATGGGTTTGGGAGTGTTTTCCTCCCCTTTTGAAAGTACCAAAATAATAACACCGACTTTGGGGTTGTCATGTCCTCTCCTAGCACTAGGCCGTTAGGTTGATAAGATTTGGACTTCTGTCGTTGTTTTTATAGGTCTAAAGTTAATGTGCTCTAAATTGAAGCTTTCCAAGATTGGTTACTGAGATACTTAGAGGACGCTTTACTGGTATGTTTTATTTGCATGAACTATGTTCTTGGTTTTGATTGCTTAGATAATGTTTGGTCAAAAAAGTGTAACGTAAGTGTGGCCTCACAGTTATCCTCAGGGGACCCGATTAACTTCTAGCAGGTACTGACACTTGCAGGGCTCTGAATTCAGGTGCAAGGGTTAAGGTTATTTCAGCTTATATTTTAGGTTCTGTGGGGGAAATTGTCCATCTTGTTAATTCCATTTTTGTAGTGTTTCATACTTACTAATTTACAACTGTATGAATTGCTGCTTTTCAGTCCTACTTGGATATGTGGTGTGATTACTCTAAAACAGAAGGTGACACAAAATGTGCTATTTGACTGGTTTAAGGAATTAAATGTCCTTCCTGAGGGTGATTTTTATGCTCTTTTTGGTGTATGTATCGCATCTCAAGGGAATACTTAGCTATAAGTATTCCCCTAGCGTTGGGTGGTATTTGCAGTAAAGCAGTATGCTAAACTTTCTTGGACTTGATTAATCTGCATTAGGAAAGTTAACAGAGATAACCCATGTTGTGGTATAGGCGGTAGGTGAAGTAGAGGAGGGCAGGCTGCTCCAACGCTGGCTAGAGGAAAGGCAGCAAGAACCAGAGGCAAGGAAGAGTTTCTTTTTTTTCCCCTACCCCTTCCACCCACACAGTACAAAAACAACCCAAATGTGCTTACACTGACAGGTGCTATATCTTCCTCTAGCTTAATATTTTTAGTTATTTTACACTAAACACAGGAAAATGCTTTATATAGGGCAACCTTGCTAACCAGATAAGTCTTGTGTAGCTATGGTGATACTTTGTGGGTGCAGGGGGGAACGCGGGATGCGTTCTGGCTCTTCCCTGTGTTGCTTGTTTGGAATGGGGCAAGGTTTTTCTCAAACGAGGTGTCGTATCTGCAGTTGTGAAATATTTATTGAGCCTTGTTTTGTTTTTACTCTGCTTGCATGTTCCAGGCTTTTCACTTGATAGATGTGTAGGGAGCTGCATCAGTGTTTACACTGAGGAAAAAGAAACACTTTTAATCTAAACGACGGGTTTTTGTCTAGTGCTAAGAGGAAGCTGTGCTGTGGGAAACGCGGTTGATTGTCAGAACGTGAACGGTATCTCGCAGATTTGTTGAGTCAAGTGAATCCTGAATATGCACGAAAAGTTTCTGGCAGAAGCGTTGGCACCTTGTGAGATGCAGCCAGTCACTTCCTGCGGAGCTCCCCTTCTGCTGACTCACGCTTTACATGGGTGGAAGAGCCCTTGCAACTGGCAGCCCGAGGTGCTTTTAGCCGGGGTCACTAACTTGTAGCGGGTGCCCAGCATCCCGGGGTGGCTCCAGCCGCTCTTAAAGAGCGGGTGGGCTCAGACCCCGCGTCCGGCTCTGCCCTGTAAGCAGAGCGAGCGGCCGCTGTGCAGCCGCAGCGGGGGGAGCACTCGCAGCCCGCCGGGACGCCCCCCTCTGCCCCCCGGTGCGCTGGGCAGGGCTGGGAGCCCGCAGGCACCCGTGCTGCCCGGAGGCTCGGCGGGGGGCTCAGAGGGGACGCCGCGAGCCGGCCGCCCGCTGCCGCTCCCGGGGGCGCTCGCTGGAGCTCGCTCGGGGCGACGCGTCGCCAAAGGTTGTAGTTTGTCACAGCCGGGAGCGGGGTCCTGTCCCTTTAAGAACCAGCTTGCCCAGGGTGTTCTAACCTGCCCAGCCTAACCTGCTAGCAAGGAAAAAGTTCTTTAAATAATGGATACGCCGCTCCGCCAATCGGGGAGCGGAATCTGGCTAGCGGGGCGGGGCTCCCAGGCGTTGACCAATAGGAGAGGGGGAGGCGGGGCTCCGCGTCCAGGCTAGGTTGCGCCGAAGTACAGCTTCAAGTGAAGTTAATCTGGGGTGAAGCAAACAGAAAATTGTGGAGATCTTGTTGGTAGGAATTTTCCGGTTCTAATCGCGTCGTGTGGCGTTATTTCGCCCTCTGGGGCAGTGAAGTTCATGTGCGTGGGGCTTTTTTTCATTGTTTCGTTTTCTAATGGTGGCAGAATATTAACATTTATGCAGGGAAGCAGAACAAAAGGGCTCTTTAGACAGGAAATAAGGTGTTGAGAGGCTCAAACTTGACCGAGTTTCTTTTGTCATCTGTTGGCTTACACGGGGTGGTTTTTTGCGTGGAAGGATCGAGTCGTTCCACCTTATATTATGGAGAAATGTTCATTCTAAAATAGCGAGGATAATGCCGCTGTTCTGGAGTTACACAATGTTACAGGAAGAGAGCTCGGCTTTTAACTCTAACTTCTCTGATTCTGATGAGATTTGAGCTAACTAATTATGACAGCTGCTATGGGATTATTCAGTGATAGCATTTGCTCCAAGTCATTTGTCTTAAATTGCCTTTTGTTGTATGACTGAAGACTGCTGTGCTGTTGTCTGTATGTTTGTTCATGATGAGATGAATGTCTCGCAGGTCTTTAGCGCTTAGAACAAAGATATGTAAAAATTATGTAAAACATTGCCATTTTTATCTTCTTTTTTAATCAGTTTTGCAGAGTATCTGGGTCTGTCAGAGCTCTGATTACAAACACAGGCAGGGAAATTAAGTGTTGTTGCCCTGTGTTGCAGCTACTACCCTTCCAGCCAAAAAAAACAAAAGGGAGGGGGATGGAGAAGATTTTTTTTTCTTTGGATTGGGTCAGAATCTCTTTTGAATCCTGTATTGTGCGATGATAGCAGGTGTTTTCTTTGAGGGAAGATTATTTTCAGTTTCTGTACTAGGTTTATCAGATATGGTATTTTTAGTGACACTTTCTGCATCTGAAAGGTCTTCAGGAACAGGAAAAGTATGATTTGCCATGGGTGGCATGGGATAGGGTGAGAGGGAGGAGAGCAGGAAGTGGGGAGAGTCAGGAAACAGGGAGTTTCTAATGAGAATTAGGGGCTTATTTTAATTGTTGTCCTTTCTGTATCTTTGACAAGTATGTTAGATGAGGCCACATACAGAACAATGCTTTCAGAATGGTGAATGTATTTTCTTACTTCCCTAAATATTTCCTGTTTTTTATGAAAACACTTGTGTCTGTATACAGCTGCTCCTGGGAATTGGAAAGAAATGCTCATGGCCCTAATACTTGTTGAGCCTAAGGAGTTTGGTGGGTGGGTTTTGTATAATCAGTCAAGATGATAGAAGAATGGATGTGAAAATTGACCAACAGTCTTCCAAATGACAGTGGAAAGCAATTGCATAGATCTTTACTGAATATAAACAAGTGTGATTATTAAAGTGTACCTCATTCTTTCAGGTTTACATTGAACCATTTTGTCTTCTCACAAAATGCTGGGAATGGATTACTTTATATATAATGTCAGTGTGTCATGACATGTTGGCATCTTGCCATGCTCCAGTGGCGTATAGGTCTGAATTACTAATTCAGTCTTGCGATCTGTTTTCATCTGTTTATAGCTTTTTTAAAAATGTAGTTGTATTTAATTGTATTTAAACCCTGGAAATACTACTTGGTCTTTTAGGTTGGAGGTGGGCCAAATCACGTGTATTGGGAGATATTTAAGACTGGGATATGTGAGTGTTTAAATACCTGGATTTTGATTAATTTCTTAACTTACAGGTGATACTAGGCCTAGACTGAGCGGCTAGATTAGATGTCTGGGGTGAGGGCAAGAAAAACATAGTTTGTTTGTAATTTCTATAAACTCATAATATGAGTATATGTATTAGAGTTGCTTAAACAAAAGGGAGCAAACTTAAGTATTTGTGTGCTAGTAAACACTATGTTTAGCCAAAAGCTGGTTTTGCTTAGAACAGGAAAAAAGCTGAATACATGAGGCAACTTGGTTCATATTGCTTGATGACTGAGAAGCCATTCTTCTTGGGTCCCCTCTGCCCCCCAACTTAGTTAGGAAAGACATATTATCTGGGACCAATTTTCCTGATTTATTCGACACAGAAGTGAAATGCTCAACTCTCTCACCACATGTATACAATTCTCATGCAGGCTGTTTGTAGAAAGCAAATCTGCCCTAAAGGATAAACATACCGCTTTGCTGGCACAGCTGTACAACTTCTGTATTCAGGCTACAGCAAATGTTTCTTGCCTGCATTCAAAGCCGTTGCTGGCAGGACCCGTGTTGTCCCCGCACGACGATTGGCTGTTCCAGCACTTCTTGTTCATAAAACCACCTCCTGCACATGCTCCATCTGCAGATCTTAAACACTGTGAATGTGTTGTGTGTTGTGGGATTTATGTGTCTGCTTCTTGTGCCAGGATGGAATATACATCTCTGATGTGAATAAGAAATTTTAAAAAGTGATTGTAAACCTGTGTACAAAATGCAGGACCAAATTTTATCTGCTGTGTTTATGAGGCAAAGGGGATCTGTGCTGTACAGTCCACTGGCTGCTGGTGGCACTTCCCAGTGGCGTGAAGTGTGTGGCCTACCACGTGCTGGGATGGTAGCCCCATGCTCTGGTTCTGTTTAATGCTACTTGGAGAAGGCTGTGGCCTCCCATGGAATGAGCTCTGTAAAACATGCCTGGAGCTTTAAGGAGGGCAGGCGTCCATCCTGCAAACGGTGACGTGGGCTTCAGATCCCTGCTCGTCAGTGCCCTCTGCTACGTGCAGGGGCCTCCTGCTGCCCTTCCAGCAGAGTGGTTGTGTGGGCACTGAAGGCAAAGTCAGCTAGGGCAACTTGAATTGTTTTAAATGAGTGGCTAGAGCCAACCCAACTGGCTCTCTTCCCCTCCTCTTCCTCCCCTATTTCCCAAGTCGTTTAGTGATCATTCCTGCTAATTGCTGTGTGCCCAAGGCAGAAGGGAGTGGGGGGGAGGAATAATGTCATTTTAGAGTTTCAGCTATATCCAAAAAGGGACATCTGCCCATAGTTTTAGATGTGGGGTTAGGCCTCTTCACTAGTTTGCTTGCAGTTTCTGGGAAAGACATGAAGGGGTGAGCTCACGAGCTGTTGATCATTACAACCATGCTGTTGCAGGGAAGATTGGTACTGGAGGGATAGACCTCTCTGGCAGATACAAGGACTCCTTGTGGAGACAGTTGGCCTCCTGTGGTGTGGAGCTCAGTCTGGGTGGGGCAGATGATCTGGCCAGTGATGTTTACGCTGTAATAAGGTTTTGTGAAAATAAGCAGTTAATTACACATGACGTACAAAGGAATAAAAATAGCTTGGATCTGTTCTTGCTTTAAAATCCATTTAACAGAGGCATGAAATGTTTGGGATTTTTAAACCTGCTTATTTTTTTACCTTTAGAAATATCAGGAACATTAAGTCCTTCCCTATTCTTGTTGGATGTCTCAGATGTGTCATAAGCTTCTCAGCCCTTAATTGAAGGGGTGGGGTGATATATTTTTAACAGATCCCTTCTTCCAACTGTGTTTATAGGGCTTTTGAGCTAAATAGAGATTAGCAGAAACAAAGCTTTGACAGTGCAAAAATTGTTTTTCCTTGATCAAGTTGTTGTCTTGCTCATTCTTCAGTTGTTGACAGAAACTGAGGTTTTTTCCTTCGAAAAGTAACTTTTTTGGCTATTAAATAATGCATTGAGATAAACCGAGTTAAGTCCTAACTTGATCCATCTTCTGCTCCAGTTAGATGAACTTAAGACAATCTTTTGAGTATTACTTAGACAAATGAACACTTGCATTTGAGTATTTCCTAAAAATAGCTCCTTTCTAGGCAGCAGCTTTATTAAACGACAGCTCTTCCTTTAACTGAATGGTTCAGCAGTCTTGCAGAAGCTGAAACTGTCTCCACACTGAAGACCAGCCCTGCTCAGCCATTCTGCCATGTCAGGATGTATTTGTATCACAGGACTCTAACCTTCAGGATATGGTATTTGTCAGTCTGAAAGGTAATAATCCTGTATCTGGAGAACAAAACTATAAACAGTGTGGCTGACTTGGCAGGCCCAAGCAACCACCTGAACCGTTTAACTAGCCCAGGTTTACGACAACACTGTATTGGTGTGTCCTGTGATTCATAATGCTAATGCATTTTTATCTGTGTGAAGGATTAGGGAAACAAATAAAAACTTAATAACCAAATTGGAGTGGGAGCTTAATAGCAGTATTTTTGAGGACAGAAGTGAGGTGCTTTCAGCTTGTTTAAACGTTTTGCATTTGATGTGTTTTTTTTTTTTAAACAAGGACTGAAGTTTTCACCATTAGCTTGAACAAGGTAGGAGGCTAGACAGTTTTTGTGTGTGCCATTGAATATAATTGGGCTGATGAAAGCAGAATGTTGCATGGGGAAGGCAGATATTTTCCACTTAAGGTTTTACATTGTATTTGGAGGTGAGAGGCAAGAGAGAACCACCCGTTCTGTGGGCAGTAATGTAGAATTTCTGTACCTAAATTGGACCTGTTCATGCCGCCTTAAACAAAAGGCTATCTCTGAGTTAGTGTCAGAAGAAAAGATTTAACTAGTTGTTGATCATGCTGTTCTTGAGGATGGGGTGGCAGGGGAGATACAAGACTGCGAAGAGGGATAAAGTGTTTCTCTACTACCCCCGTATGAATTTAAGATTTTTCTAACATCATATATAGAATCAAGGCCTTAGTGCAATGTAATATTATCATGTAGCAGAATGTTTTCTGCACAACAATGACCTTGCATTGGAATCTGCACTGTTACCAATGTAGGGGCAAAAGAAGAGGCTGTGTTTTGACTGTTATACTCAAACTTTTGGAGATTGTTCTTCCTGCACAGCTCCTTCAGAACCAAGTAAGAAGCTTATAAGGTAGCTTTTGTTGCTGATACAGGAGAGTTTTTCTAACTGAATTTCACCAGACTTCTATGTTGAGAGTTTGCTATTCAAATATTATGCTAGTATGACATACTGTTGGATATTGGTGTTAAGTCCTTGAATAAAGTAATTTTGTAGGTATTAATTAGAATTAGTTATCAAACAAATGTTATTGTCCTGGTGAAAAGTAACTAGAGAAGTAATTATTTTAGTGTTTTATGATACCAAAGCCATTTGATTACTAACTTGCAAGAAACAAAAAAGAAATTATAACTGTGGCAATATGGAAGGACTTACTTGGAACAACTTTTTAGGGAAGAGGCTTTAGAATTGCTCAACAGGATTGTGTTGAATATCAGTGTATCTTTATAGGACTTGTTTAAAGTATCCTGGGAGAGGAGGAAGGCAGCATTAGTAACAATAGGTAAAGGTAAGTGTATTATTAGTTTCATAACAAACAAATTGTCAGCTGAGTGTGACAAACTGTGCAGGGGCTGAGAGTAGTGCTGGGATCAAGAAGTATTTGATTTGTTGTGGACAGGACTGGCAGCTGTGCATAATTTTTTTTCCCCTTCCTAATAAGTCTAGTCAAACTTGACTTAGTGCTTGGATTGTGATTTTTAAGGCTCCTAAGCATATCACGGGAGTAATTGATGGGCATTAAAAATATTTTTTTTGAAAAAAAAAACCAAACCAAACAAACCACCAACTGAAAACCCTAATTTCACACTCTGGTCCCTTAATTGATTGTGTTGCCTTCCTGCATTTGCTTTTCTCTTACTTGGTATCTGTGAAATTTTTGACTGTTACCTACTGTCTCTCTTACTGCAAGAATTAGCTTGTTATTCTGCAAAGTCATAATGTGACTGTGACCCATGGTCTTAAGTTTATACTTAGTCATTCTGTATATAAATAAATCCCTGATTAGTTGTTACCTCCTTAGCCTTCTGTCTTCTACCTCAGACCCCCCACTGCACAATCAGAATGCTTGAAATATCAGTCTGCTCTGTTGAGGAATACCTCTGCCCTTGCTGCAGCCCTGACACCTTAATTTCTCAGACTGTCAAGGCCTGAGATGATGAATTTATTGAAACTTCTTTGTATGGCCTGATAGCTCTATGTGGTGAACTTGCACAGGGTTGCATATATAGCATAAAATGAGCATTGCAGCGTTGCTGTATTTATTCAAGCAGCATCAAATTATTTGTTAAAATTAAAGTCTTACTCTTGAAACTCAGGGTTATGGGTTAAAATTAGTGATTTTTAATGTGAGGGGTACTAATACTCTTCACCAGTAGTGTGGAGCTTTTTGTCTTCATAAAAGGAGTGTGAGACAAAAGAGATTTCTGGGAGGTGTTGTTAGGGCTTTGGGCTTTTGTTCTTCAAGCCAAAGCAAGGCTGTGGTACTTGTGGAATTACCCTGGTGTAATGCAGCAGCTGAAGCTGGGGAGCCTGCGAATACATCTTTAGGCCAAGCTGAAGGACATTGGTCTTGCTGATCTCCCCCCTCCCGTTTCTGACCTTTTGTTATGGAATAAGGGAATATATTGTGCTCTCTTTCCATTGTTTCCTGATGGAAGCCCTGTTGGCCCGTGTTTGTGAATGGAAGGGAACGACCATAGTGATAGACAGCCACACCTTGCTGACAGTTGAGACTCGTAACTTGTGAGCAGATTTTGTTCCCTTTTCATCCATTTTAAAGTGTGATACAGGCTTTAATATGCCAAGCAAAATAACTGGAGAGAGATCTGGCTTGCATTTTCTATGTTTGTCTAGTTCTCCTTTATATCATGAATCTTCCTTTCTTCAGAAAGTGCTGTTACTCTGTCATGTGTTGATCTGTTCTCTGGCAGAATACAATCACTATGGCAAGAGGATAAAGAGAAATCAGATGTACTTAAAGAGTTATAGTTTAAAATGCTTCTAAAAATGCAAATTTCTGTTAATGTGGCTTGAGGAGAAAGGGGGAATCCCATGGCACTGCTTGGCCCTTTTGGTTACAAGTCCTTCCCTTAAAGCCGTACATGGCTGTATTTTTCTGTGTAGAATTGTAAAAAGAACTCTGTACAAAGGTACTGCAGTAATAAAAGGGGAGACAGTGGCATCCAGCCATGCTATTTTTAGGCTATTGTGCTCTTAACTTGCTGATCTAAGTGTTCTGGACAGTAAGTGGGGGAGACATTGTACTAGAAATGCATGCTCACATAGCTGAATCTTGTCTAAAGCAAGAATGAATAGCAAACTTGGTTATCAGAAAGGCAGTTTACAGAGCTGTACCTGCAACAAGGTTGAATCAGAGTATTAGTAGGTAAAAAGGATGCCCTGGTGATTAAAGCATAATGTTTGCAGTGCAGACTTCTACTCAAAAGCTGTCAGCTCTGGCTTTCTCGTCAGTTGAGAAACTGAAATAAGTGCAGTCTGTTCTTTATGGGCTTAGGAAAGAAATATAAAAAACCCTCTTTTCTGTTCCATGATGGCAGTGGGAAAAATGCCAGTTGTCCTCAATCAAGTTTTCTTCCAATAGTTTTTAAGCTTTTCCTAAACAGTGTAATGACCTCTCCATCTGAGCAAGTGGTATAGTTTTGGAAACCTTCAGAAAGGAGTGTGTCTCATACTGGAAATTTCTAATAGTTCCTTAGCCCCATATCTATTAATCTGACACTATCTTGGATAATTAAGGCTGACACATGACACCCCTTAACTTAATTTTTGCTCTGATCTCTTGGTGATGTGTGCATTTTCCCTCGGCTTATACTAAGAGTTTGACTCTGATACTGACTAGGTAGTTTCACCTTCTTCCTACAGCACACTGTTAACCTTGACTTCTGTACAGAGCTGTACAGCTGTGCCATAGAGCAGGTACAAGAACCAATCCAAGCTTTTGAAAAATGAAGTCTTCAGGGTAGATCAGTTCAAGCATCTAAAGCCCCAAATTACCTTTATCATGAAACCATTGCATTAGATGAATATAAATATATATATATATAAATATATATTGGATGCGTGTATATTGGTTGCACTTGGATGTTTCTGACAGTGTAAGGTGACAACTGAGAGGAGACCAAGGAAAGATGCAGAACTTCAGTGTGACCAGCAGGTATATTCATATCTTTAGTGAAACTTGACAGTATGTTAAAGTAGATAAATATCAGTTGCCTGACATGGTGGCTGCTGATCAACTGTATATTCTTCTATGCTGCGTGCATAGACATCCAGTAACTTGTTTGGGATGATGTAACCTGGCTTCCCCAGTGATGGAAGTAATAAATAAGGGGGAAAAAAAAGAATCAAACCCAACAAACCCCCTTAGAATAGCATTAGGGTTAAAACAAAGCAGCACCTTTGAGTCCCTTGGCTAAATTTAAGTGCATTGCAAAAGATGAGGAATGCAGCTTTGCCACAGGGAACATCATACTTATACCTCTTCTGTCGAAAACTTGTCCTTAAATACCCTTTTTGTTTGGTCAGGCTTTAGCTTTAGGTTGAGTTTCCCATCAAACCACAGTAAGGGTATTGTATAATTTTGAACACTTAAATTAGACATAGTGCATAATTCTAAATAGAGCAACACAGCATGCATGATAATCACAATGTTCTTGGAAGTTGAGTTGAATTCAAGATGCCCTAGCCAGAAATGATGATGATAAGTTTTATTAACAGTTAGGAACCCTGATATTAGAGCAGGATCTCCCTTAGCATTAGGCCCATGTAGAACTATAGCATTACAAGCTAATTAAAATTCTACATAGTGCTGTTTACAAAAACAAATTATAATGTGCTTTGTGCTTACTGTCAGTTCTCAGCAACAGGTGCTTTGTTAACAAGAAGCTGTCTATTTTGGGAACTTGTGTTAAAGTAGCTTTTATCTCTTCTGGGTTTGATATGCTTAAAATAAGTGAAACTTATGCTGTATTGAGAGAAGATTACTTATTCACTGAAGCTCAAAAGAAGAGATTACTGTATCTATATCTATTCTTTCAGTAATTATATGGGTAATCTTGTAAGTGATTGAATCCTTCTTACAGATTATTTTTTCACCACTTTGTAAAGCCAAACCTGTTTTAATTACAGCATCAGAGACAAGTTCATGGAGTTGCCCTTCTGCATCCCTTGAACTTTGGTCTGGTACTTAAGAGAATGTAGAGAATTTTAGAATCTCCTGATTCTAATTGTATACAACCTCTGGTTTCTGAAATGGCCAACTGCAATATATGATGCCAAAGAAAGCAGAACGTAGCCTTGTCTTGTCTGTTTCAGACAAGCTTTCTGAGTTTTTAATAAAAATTTTAAAAGAAGGCATTTCTGTAATCTGATGGATTCCAAATAAACTCTAGATCTATATGGCTGTGTAGAAATATGGAGAGCAGCCTGAGGGTTCCTGCAGTCTTTGGCTGAAGCACCTTAATGTTAAAGTACAGCTATGAGGTAGCACAAATTCTAGAGAAAAGGTCTCCTCAAGCAATATCTGCAGCTAGTGCAGCTCCACACTGGTTCAGCTACACATGATGGAAACTGTGGTTTGTGTGAGTTGATGTAGCAGACTGCTGGCAAGCAATTACTGAGATGGTTTGATTTTTCTAATGGGTGTAACTTCTGAATTTTTATGCCTTTTGAGCAGAGACGCCAGAGCAAGCACTACCTAAAAGTATGCTCTTTTATTAGTAGTTGCATGTTCTATCACAAGTATAACTTCATGTAAGGTTTCTGTGGTAGCCTTGTAATAGACAGCCATCTTCCAAAAATGGACCTGCCTAGCCTGTCTCCCTCTAGCCTTAAATCTTGGGTGATCTGGGTAGGCTAAACTGAGTAAGTACAACCTCACATTTTGGGAGGACAAATGCTTTAGTCTCTCCTCTGGCTTCTGTATGGACGTACAGTCCTTTGGGTAGAACAGCACGACCAGTGAGGCAGCTGGCCAGCGTCCTCTCTGCATTCCTCAGATATGCCTCTTGGGCTTCTCTCACCATGACTCTCCCAGAGATACCAGTATAAAAATAGCTTTCTGAAACATGTGACATGCTCTTTTCTCATGGTCACTTTTCTTGGTTTGTAATTCACTCAGACGTTGTCTCAACTTTGTATGAACAACTGTAGTTACTGTGGTGCTCTCAGTGCTTTAATGTTTAACTAGTTATCTTTATTGAAGGTCCCTGTTGTGTCTCGCTATAAACAAGTGAGTCTAGCTCCAAGGGTTACTTGCTGTTTTTTCTCTTGAACCCAGTAAGTGGATTTTGTGCTGTGTGTGGGTTTTGTTTTGTTTTTTTCACTTGCATTCAGGTTGACCTCTCCAGAAAGGCAGCTTTGTTAGCTTAGATTTTCTGATAGTCATCACTGAAGAGACAAACTTAGAATGTGTTAGTGGTGCTCTTTCTGAAAATGCCTCCGTAAGTCTCTGGGCTGGAGTTTCTAAGATTAACTGGGGTTGCTTGCAAATGTATTGTGCTGCTGGGGAATAAGAAGTAAATAAGAGGCTATTAAGTTTTCTGAGTCAGAGAAGAAATGATGTTTCTTTGAATTTTACGAAGTTTGGATACTGTCATGTACAAGGGTCTAAACTAGTGGCGCTGCAGTGTTAGTCCTGAACAACAAATTCATCCAAATGCACATACTTAAATGTACTAACAATAATAATCTTAGGCATCTTGAGTTGTATTTTGCTGCTTCAGGCTCAAATTGTATAAAGCCTTCAAGAATTTTCTTCCTATTTATCATGTATTTCAGAGTGCTGCATTTAGTCTTTTAGGTGCTGCAGCGGTTACCAGATGCTCCAGCATAAAGTAGTAGTCATTTCTGCAAAAACCCCACCATCACATAGTGAAAGCCAGTAGCTCAGTGTGGCAGCTTTCTGGAATTCCAACACTTTCATGAAACTCCTTTTGTCTGTACTCTGCCTCTTTGAAATCCCATGTAAACAAAATGTGATTCCTCCTACTAGTCAACAAAATGTACCTGTTACATTGCTGAAGCTTAATCCTAAAAAAAGTAACAAGCAGAGTTGTGAACTTCATGGAACTGCCCCTTTATTTGGTATGGTGACTATACTAAAAGGTTTGGAAATGAAATAAGAAAGACTTGCTTATGCTTCTGGGTTTTGTTTGTAGACTTTGTGGCCACTGCAAGTAATTAGATGTATTTGCACGAGGAGAATGAGAGTTTCTGAGGTACCCTGTTTTACAGCAGTTAATCTTTGCTTCTAGTAATCCATACTTTGCAAAGGTTGAGCGTGGCCACAAGTAGTAATTACAGTTTCAAAGTAACATCTATTAATAGTATATGCAGACAAGCATAGAAAGCTGAATCCTTATTATCAGTGATCTTCTTGATACCAGTATAGAATCTGTGTGTCTTTGTTCTTGCCTAGTAAGAGTGAAGAGGTTGCAGTGAAATGTTTTCTTGTTCCTCGTGTAACCTTGAGTGCAAGAGCAGACAGCTGTAGTTCGCAATATAACGCTTTAACACTAGAGGCTTTGTCTATACCAAGTGCTCCTGGGTTGTATAATGATGTAACATTGGTAGTATGATATTCTGGCTCAGATTAGTTATGAAAGTTGCTAATGTCCCTTCCTAAGGCCTTGAACTCTCTTTTTCTTTCCATCTGCTACTTCTGAGATTGCACTTTCTCTCATGTGTGGCTCTTCCTTCCACCAGTTTGATTCTTTCACAGTCTTTCTGCCACCTTAAATCCAGCATTTACACTGTACGGGGAATGTAGATTTCTTGAGGATCCAAATTTTATTTATATTTTAATTCTTGTACTGAAGGATTTAAAGGTGCTGACTTCTTAGACTTAGAAATGAAGACTTCTGTAACTCTTTTTGTAAAGTTTCTGCTAGCAGTGTCTAATGTAAGTCCTTGTTTTAGCCTAAAACAAGTCTACGAGTGAAACGAGTATAAAGAGCTGTTCAACAAGAATAGACTAAAACATAAGTAGATATTGGATGACTTGTCAAGTGAGTTGAGAGAACATCTTACGTAAGTCTTTTGGTCGCTAGGTTGGATATTTTGTTTTCGATATTAAGTTATTACATAAATTGTACTCTAGTAGGTCAAATTGCAATTTAAAACTGGATTCAGTAGTGAGCAGGAAGAAAACTGGAGGCCTACTGGAATGAATTGAAAGCTATAAATGCATGGATTCTCTTGGTGCTGAGGAAGTTGGATAACTCCTGTGTTTTGAAAAATGCAGCAGCTGTGTGTTCTGCTGCTACAGGAACAAAGAGGTCACTGCCCGTACAGATCTGCTTGCATAGTTGGTCCTTAACCATATTCACTTTTTTAACTCAAAGCATTCTAATGAAACTGGGTCAGAGTGTAACTACACATGTAGCTTTGCTGGCAAATCTGAACCAGCTGTAGTGTTTTAGCCGGGTGAGCTGTAGATGAAATGACATGTCTGACTGCAACCAGCAAGCTGGGCTGAACTGCAATGACTGAGGCCCCTATTCAAATCTGCTAGTTCTTGGCTCCATAGCAAGTTGCTGGGACATGGTAATGCCTTAAAGCAGCTACAAATGACTGCTCAGTGAATGTAAATTGGGGCCTTTTGGGAGAGAGCAACAGAGTAAAAAGAAAACAGGCCCATTCTGTAACTTGCTATTAATTTGTGAGTCTACTGCTTTATACCCTGAGTCGTGTCCTGCTTCCAGCAGGACACCTGAGCAGCTGTGTTTGCAGATTCCGCTATGAAGTGGTATCCCCGAACACAGGCAGTGCTTTGGTAACGTCTGCAGCAAGTTTCAACAGAGCTCTGCTCTTAGGCCTTAATTTGCCATTTGTTTTGATAAGCCTGTAGAGGAATGCATTCCCTATTTATTGTCTTTTGTACCAACTTGCCTTTTCATATGGTGATACAGGTGGTATTGGATAGCTGTACCCGTACATGCTCTAAAATTAAATGTATTTGTGTCTACACAACTTAATATCTTGCTTTTATTTGTGCCTGGGATGAAGCTTTAATGTTTAAGCAACACAAATTACCACTTTTGCAGTTTCTTCCTTGCTTTGTTAGCACAAAGGGAAAGTACTACTAGTGCTACTTAAATAAGTGCTGAACTGCTTCATTATAAAGGTGGTTATGATAAAGGAGGGAATATTTTAATCACTTGTTAAAAATTAGATTCATCCATTGAGGTGAGCGTCAGCTGAAATCTGTCAGTGCGTTGAACTTTGACAGTGAAGAGACTAGCTTACAGTAAATGCTCTGCTTTCCCTTTGAGAAGCATTTTCAAAGCTGGTCAGTATGGTTTGGTACTGCAGCTGAAGCAGAATGCTGTTTGGGTGGTCTCTCCTGCTTCAGCAGTAGCATTTGGGAGGGATCCTTCCCATAACACTCAGGAATTGTAGGAGTGTTTGCAGAACACAGGACTCTACTTCAGCTGGGGTAGTGGATGTGACTATCTGCTTGTTTTACCTACCACAACTTGATGTATGAGGACAACTAGAATTCAAGAGACCTTTTTCTTTGGGTAAGACAGATAAAGAGAAGTCTGGCTTCTGTGTAGGGTT
Source organism: Phalacrocorax carbo (assembly GCF_963921805.1). NCBI lineage: Eukaryota > Metazoa > Chordata > Aves > Suliformes > Phalacrocoracidae > Phalacrocorax > Phalacrocorax carbo. Next base: position 9,844,111 of record NC_087519.1, read on the forward strand.
TCTGCTTGTTGAGAGCAGAGGAAAAAAGAGATTATTCTGAAACCTTGTGTGTTTAATCCTGCTAAATGCTGCTCTCTGATTAACATTTGAAGCCTATAAAGCTTGGGGTATCCGTTATTTGAAACTAGTAGTATATAAACATTTTAATTAAGAGAAGAAAGAGGGGAATAAAAAAGACCAGTATCATGGTGCCTGCTCTTCAAGGTGAGAAAGGTGTATATAAACAAGTAATTTGTTACTTGCTTTGCAGAGTGTTGGAAGAGATGGCTCTTTTCCCAGAGAACCTGATGTCCGAAAGATTTACTCTGCTTTAGTGTTTCTACAGCTTCAGCTCTATACATTTTATAATCGGGAATATCCTTTGTATGATTTATTGTAGTTTTTGCTTGGTACAGAGAGTAATTTGCTCTCTGAGGATGTGCCCTTGTGAGGGTGGAATGGTAAGACCCATAGCAGCATCAGTAAGCAGGCCTTATAGATGCATGAAGTCTGTGTATGACAGGAGTAACAGGAACAGGTAGACTTTAAGCACCAAATTTGTAGGAAAAGGGCAGCTTAGGCTGCAGAGCTGTGTGCTAACATGCTTCTAGTGGCAATAAATATTTTTGAGAAGAAAATTATCAGAGGTAATTTAGGTTTAAGCTTAGCAATTTTTAGCTAATGCAGAAAGAGGCTGTTTGTTCCATGATCTTCAACGAAGTGGATGTTCTGCAGTTGTGTTGAGGGGGGGTTGTTTAAGGCTCTTGCCCTTCCCTCTAGTATGCTTCCCTCTCACTAGTGCTCGTACAACTGGTTATACAACTATACTGTAAAGCATGCTCCCCGCTTTGCTTAAAATATAAAGAGTTTGGTTGCTTTTTTCTTTAAGATTAATCAATTCTGCATTCAGAGTAACAGGATGACCCTATGAATGTTGTGCAAGCACAGCTTGGGTGGAATAAGCAGAGCCCAGAGGTATTTCCAGCAGCTTTACAAGCTCCATGTTTGTTTTGTGGGACATTTGTGTGGCCATGTTGATCCCAAGACCTTGCTGTCACTTCATAGCTGAAGTTGCTTCAAGTTTTGTACTGAAGCAAAGCTAGGAGACCAGTTTTGAAACTATGGAGAGGGTATGCACTTGGGATGTATTTCACAGTAGGGTTGATGCTTAGCAAGGGTTAGGCACCCCTAAAAAGGGTCATCCTCTTCTTAGCCTTGTCATTTCCTTTGCACTATACGTTAGTTCTCTAGAGTTGATCTTCTGTCAGATCAGCAAGCTCTCCAATCCACCAGCACATATTCCTGTTTTTTCTGTCAGATGGATGAACTGATCTGACTTGAGGAAGGGGTGGGGGTGTGCAGCAGGGGCTAGGGCTGTGGGAGCAGGCTTGTCCTGTTCACAGCACTTTCCAAGGCTGCAGTTTCAGTGACAGCCCCCCATTGCTGACTTCGGTGATGGTTGGGCATGGCAATACTATGGATCATCCTGCATGAGGAATTATGGACAGTTTTAAAACAAAAATCATCTGGAACTGAGCCAAGAACTGGGGTGAGGGGAGGTCTTCCCCCCCCAACCATCCATTCAGTGATCTCTTGCTGTTCATGTTTGCTGAGATGGGGACAGAGTCTGGCTGCTCTCCTTGTGGCTGTTTGACTCCTGCCGGAGAGGTGAGGAAGAAAAGTCCCTGAGGCACAGCACTGTGTCATCTTGGCCTTTGCCCTCGTGCAGCAGTGGATGTGTACAGGAGAGGCATGTCTGAAAGCAGTGGCAGGAACAGCCAGCACTTGGATCTCTATTCCCTTACACTTTCAATGCCTGTTTTTGGCTAGTGGTTCTCCTGATGCTTTAAGCCTGTTCCACTGCTGGCACAAGTGGTTCCACGTATGTCTTCAGCTAGATGCTCTCTCATGCCTAAACAGCACATGTGACAAACATAAGCTCAGAAACTGGTCTGTATTAAAACTAATTGATAAAAGATGGAGTGGTTGGTTTTCTAAGTTTGATCACTTCCTTGGTTGGTTTTGGTGCATGTGGGCACTGAGAGGGAGGGAACAGCACGGGAGGGGGAGCAAAAGCTTATTGTACTGGTTCAGCATTCTCTGGCTTTCGGGTTCAGATATAGATCAGTTCAACCATCTCAGCAGCTTAAAGGCTGCTAAAATGTGTGTTGTCCCTCGCAGCACTTCCAGAGTTTCCTGTGTGTAGTTCTTTTCTTTTTTTTGTGTGTCTGGACAGATTGAGCTCACTGAACTGTCAGAAAACTTTCTATGGTGGTGATGGCCTCTTTTTTTTTTTTTTTTCCCTGGTGGTTCAGGGAACTCATTGGGTTGGTGACCATCCAGCTGAGCACTGGAGAGATCCCTGTGGGGACTGTATGCAGTCACCCCTTTCCAAATGCGACAAGTTATTGTATTGGTTCAACTTCTTTCTCATTTGACTTCATAACATCACATCAATTTGATCCTATCTCTTCTTCATTTTATTCCCCAAGTATTAGCAACCAACGAAAGATCTTCAGCTTCCTGTGGCTTTTATTAAAACTCTTCAGAAGAATCCCTGGCACTTCCCCTTGGAGATTTAAGTGTTCTGGAGCTTCCTGCCAGTGGCTTGTGCTTTGGCTGGTGGCAGGATCCACTGGTTAATGAACTTGGGAACTGGCTTAGCTGGAACTCAGTCCAGCTTTTCTTGTTTTTCTTCTGGGCATCTTTGTACCTTTCACAATTTGTTTATTGAATTGGAGCAGACTTATTTATGTCCATGTTAGAAATTGTTATATTCTGATTGCATTACTACCTGGTCCCTTCAGCAATGGTTGTGTTGGGGAGTAAGAAAGTTACCAGTAACTGGTGCTGTTATTGAGTTCCTATGTGCTGCTTGAAGGTGACTATGGAACAGAAAGGCAATCACAGTAAATTTTGAAAGTTAGCGTGGTAGCGTTCTTTTAATGTGCACCCATCTAAAATTAAAAGGTTTAATACTTGTGACATTGAATCTCTATTAGCCCTTGAAATACTCTGTCTGAAGTGTTTTTTAATTGGTCTTTCAATCTTAAACATTCTATGCCAAGAGTGACTTGCGTAAGGTTTCATCTTTAAGCTATTTTGAGTTACCAAAACACAGAAAACTCGTGGTGTTTTACGCTCTCCTGAATGTTGGGCCCAGCGTAAGAATTGAATTCCCACATGTGTGACTTGCAGCTTCATTCTAAAGGGCTGTCTGGAGAAAGGCAGCAATGAAAGTGCTCTTTCAGCTACAAGTACAGTACTTCAGCAAAATCAAATTTAGCTGTCGTTTGAGGTCAATAGGGGCTTTGTATGTTAAAAGTGAATGCTTCTATATTGGGGTGGGGGAGTGCAGTGAAACAGCTGAAATAAGATTAATTGCAGTTGAAGCTGAATAAGATACTATAGAAGATATGTTTTTGTCTTCCTGCCTGTACATCTTCCTTGTCTTAATCTTAAATATTTTCTCATCCTTAGGCTAGGGTACCTTATTGCTGTGAACAGAAGACTTGACTGTAATTTCTGTGTTGCTGTTACCTCAAAAGCAAAGCTATCAACTTCATAAGCTTTGGGGAAATAAAAACAAAATGCAGTGGATGTGGGTGTGAGAGGAGATGAGGATATTTGCCTAAAAACAAAATAATGGGAAACTTATATCTATTTGGATTCAGTTACATCTTATGTAAAAGGAAATCTTTTTTTACCCTGGTGTAGTTCTTCCTGCAGTTTAATCTAGGTTCATAAATTGGCAATTGGTGAAGTATCTTGAAACCCCTTCCTCTCTGGGTTTTATTTTCTTTGCTTTTTGAAATATATACTGCTGTTACTGGAAGGATTGCTATTTTTTTTTCTCCAGTAATCTTGCAAGTGAAACCAAAGATAAGCAATAATTAAAATTATCCATGCTTCAGCCTAATTTTTAATCAGGAAGTATAAGATGGTAGACCTAAGTTGATCTTGAATAAAATAATTGATACCTTAAGGTACTTAGTTTCTGAATTAGAAGGGTTTGGGGTTTTTATTTCAAAACAGATACAAAAAAGGGCAAGAATATGGAGGGGGGCAAAAAAATGGAAAATTAATTTTATCTCACCAAGTGACAGGTGTCAATAACCAATTAACAAGTTAGACCATGTGAGAGTAGTTAGGAGGCTCAGAACACTGTTGAAAATGGTCATTTGTTGCAATTTTCTTGTTTTAAGAAGGTTTACAGATCTCTGCAAGCCAGGGATAAAAAAATACAAATTGCAGTGTTTATGAAACATGACACAGTGTTGCTTTGAGTTGCCTTGATATTTGTCATTCCTCATTTTTAGTATATTTTCACACAGTTGATACAGGAGGCATGTGTGTACCTACTCTAATATATTAGACTGAAAGGGCAATTTTCTTTTTGCTTGTGAAAAATCATAATACAGGTTTTGTGGTAAGTAGTTGTGTTGTCCTTCACTAATGATGCCGTGACTAAACAGTAACCTGAGAATTCATGTGACTATTGTTAATTATAATTATTATGTAGTAAGTAAGCATGTGTTACCCTGCTTGTCTCTGATTTTATAGTTCTCATTCACAGTATCAGGTGTTCAAGCCTCAACAAAAGTTCAGCATAGGTGTCCACCTCCCCCTGCCTCCCCTTACCTTACTGCTAGAAGCAGTAATGTTTCCAATATTTTCTAAAATTACTTTTCCTTGTGGGCTATATATTGACCATAAAATGGTGGGGCTAGAAGGGTCTGCATGTATGGGTCACACAAACTATACATATGACTTTTTGTATTATTGGACAGAGTTTATAGACCTCTTAGGAAAGGGCATTGAGTTACCCACAAGGCACCTTTTCTAGATCTTTTTCTGAGCTATAGGAAACTCCAGATTTTCAGGTGTCAGCTGTAAAAAAGGCTTTTCTCAAGCCTCTAAATACTGGATTGTATGTATCAATTTCAGGATTATAGAAGAAGTGAAAATGGCTCAAGAAACTAACCGTAGCCAAGTGCCTATGCTTTGTTCCACTGGTTGCGGATTTTATGGGAATCCTCGTACAAATGGCATGTGTTCAGTGTGCTACAAAGAACATCTTCAAAGGCAGAACAGTAATGGTAGAATTAGCCCTCCTGGTAAGTAATGCTAACATCATCTGTTTGAACAACTCAAAATGACGCAGTAGACAGCAACTTTCTCCCTGATCATGTCCAAATACTAAAAGTATAGAAGCATTAGTCCAAACCATTTTATTTAAGTGTCTTACCTTATGGAATGAGCTTGGATGAAAGGCTCATAATATAAACATTCTATGATTAATCTGCTCAGGAGCAGACTCTTGCTAATACCTCTTGTATTAATCTGTTTCCAATTTGAAGATGTAAAAATGTAGAAAAAATACTATACCAACATATTTTTCTTGAAATTAGTGACGACAGAGGTGACATTTACCTTGGGGAATGTTTGTGAAAAGCATTTAAGATGCAGGTATTTAATTTCTGCAGCCTAATGCTGAAGGATTAACCTGTAGACACTTTTAAAGAATAGTTTTTCCTAACTTCAGGGATACTTTTTTGTTCTTTTTGGCGCAGTGTCCCATATACTATGGTCTTTCCTATGAAGCAGATTTCCCATGGAAATTAAGTGCTGTCCTCCTACATACGCTCTCTAGAAAAAGCTAGAGGGCTCTTCCCTCTTTAAATTAATGGTAGTGCATTCAGAAAGAAGAACCCTTTCTCTGCTCTGTTCACCCCAATGTTTTCAACTTCAGTATGTTCTGCTGGGGGAAGGAGGGTTAGGGAGTGCTTCCCTGGAGCTTCAAAGATGTCTCTTCTGGCTTGGCTAAATACAGACAGGAAGGATTCTCATGGTGCACTCTTGAAGACTTCCCTCCTTGAGTTTAATATTAAACTTGACTTTTAAAAACAAGATTTCCTTTAAAATCTGGGGATCTGGGTTCTAAAACTTCAAAATGGATCCTAAGTTGGCATTAGGATGTTACATTACTGTTTCTCACAGATCCAACTAGGTTTCTTAAACAAAATCCAAGCTTATGTCAGAATACTGCAGTTTATGCTGAGTAAGCTGTCTGTAGATGCTTTAGTTAGCAGAAAACAGTAACTGTTTTAAAGCTCCAGCTCCAAAATCTTGTGCTGTGTAACTTCTGGGGGCCTGAGGCTGGAGGAATGTGATCAAAATATGGCCAAACATAATTACTTTTTGTAAAATTATGTTTCATTATGATGTATTCTGAGATTCAGTTACTTTCCTGGCTGGTGTCGAGGGGGTCGAAGAATAATTGCATTGTATAACTTCTGTAATACCAGGAAGTACTGTAACACAACTTACATTAGTGTCTTCCTTCCAGCAACTTCTGTCAGTAGTATAACTGAGTCCTTACCGGTTCCATGCACAGAAGGCAGTGCCCAGGAAACTCAGTCAACTCTAGATTCTACATCGACTCCATCTATGCAGCCAAGGTAAGCTGTTTCTGTCTGTTGTTCTGTGTTTTTCTGTATCAATATGGTTAAATGAAGTGTACTGATACTGCATAGTGAAATGCTAGGGCCTGGATTAGGAAAAGGTGTAAGATTTAACTGCTAACTTTAAAGCATGGGATCTCACAGTAAATAGCGACTGATCTGTTAGCTACATCTTACATTCAAATGCAAATTCCTCTTCAGAATTTAGCCTCAAATAGGAGCATTGCCAGCTTCATTCTGTTCTACAGAGATTTGTCTGGCTTGTTATGACTCCACAACGTGCAGTTGTACATTTACCAAAGGAGAGCTTTTTCCATCTTAGACATTTGGGGATTTTGTAAAATGGCAGAAAGCTGTTTACTAGAGCTCTCATAAATAAATGTATGACAATGTGTTAAAAAACTAGTTCCTTTACAAGATGTGGAGCGATGGGGAAGGTATCTGGATCTTAGTACAAGTTGTGCTACTGAACTGATTTTCTTTTATTAAACAAGTAATTTCCAACTGCATTATTCAAGGAGACATTATGTCCTCTTGTAAATCACTCAGACTTACTAAGTGCTCTCCATTTGTAAAAGCTAAATATTTGTTTATGTTTAGTGGCTGCATTTCAGTTTAGAATGACACAACCAACAGCAACTGAAGTGCTTGGGGAAATTTTTTGAGTGAAAAATGTTAGTGTGTGATACTGTGGAAGCTAACTTGCAGTAATGTTCACTCTAACTTCCCTTTAAAAATCAGAATTTGGTAAAACACAGGCTGAGGGTGGTTTCATCAGTTATTGCTGGCTGATTCTGTTCAGACTGTGTTTTCTGCCCTTAGCTTTTTATAGGAGGTGTTATCTTATGCTTGGATCCTGCATATGAACTGAGAGCTGGGTGTCATGCTTGATGCTATATTTGGTCTTTCCATTCTGGGATTTCTAATTGGGGTAGAAAATAGATATTGCACCCTGATGCAGCTCTTCTGGTACATGTAACAAAGCAAAAACCAAAAATGAAACAAGAAATTATCCAGGCTAATGCACAGAGGTGAACCAGTTAGTGTCTTGGGTTTGTCTTCTCATACAACTTTTCTTCTCTTTCATGGTATTATAAAAAAACCTCATTACAAGTTAGCTTACTGGTTGCAGGAGAAATGACTGGATGGTTGCTTTTAGACTTGTATGTCAAAAAATCAGTGTCTTCCCCCCCCCCCAACAAAAGCAGGGATTCAACTTCAGTGTCTGGTAGTACCTCAGAGTTATACTCTGAGGAAACATCTATTAAATTGACAATGCCCTTCTGTAGGTGACCAAACCAGCAGTTCAAGACCTACACGCCATTCTTGGCAATTAAAATTGTGATTCCAATGCCCTGGTTGTGTAATGGGCTACTGGTTCATGGGCTTTGCTGGTTCATGGGCTGATGGATAATCCAATTTCTCAGAGTCAGAGTGAATTCCTAAGTGGAAAGGGAGAAACAAATTAGGCAAATGGGGTAGTACTACCTCTTGCTTGGGAGTTCAGCTCTATCTTGTTCATTAATAGAGCTGCTGGATGAGCAGTTTGGCTGCAAGTGGCTGCTAGTGTCAAATCTCTCTCCCATAACTGTCCAGGGTATTTATCTGTGAGCCTTCAGCCATTTATGTGACTTTAGCAGTATGGCAGACAGGGTTAGGAAGCTTGACCAGCACCACTTTACACTGCACAAATCTAAGGGGTTCTGTGTACAGCTGCAGATGCTTTATTACTGGAAACATTGACATGCTGCAATTTTCTTGTTCGTATCACTAAACACCAAAAGTAGCTCCTCTACAATTATCTTGCTGACTTATGTTATAAAAATCCTTGCATATTGAATGTTGCATTGTTTCTGTATGGAAGGATGGTATGCCAAACTACCCCAAAGTATTTTTTTGCTTTTTATAGTTGAACTGGTTTACTGCATCCAATACTGAAAAAGTTAAACATATCTGCATTATCAGTTGAGATTGTCCAGTATTCTTAGACACTGTGGCATTTTTTAAATGGTTACGGAAACAACTTCAGAGTGAAAAGTTTAGGCATGCTCTTTCGTCAAGATGTACTCTAATGTATTTGTTTCAGGAATGCTCTGTAGCACATGGACATGCCTCATAAAAATAACTTTTTTCTTTTGCTTCCCAGCCCTGTGTCAAGTCAGTCACTTTTAACAGAATCTGTAGCATCATCCCAACCGGATAGTACAGCTGTGGACAAAACAGTACCTGAGACAGAAGATTTGCAAGGTTGGTGCCTAGTTTTCAGAGATGGAGCTTATGGATGATAATACTGTTCTTAACATACTCCTGGCTTATTCTCAAACTCGAATATTCTGTGAAATCAGAAGGCAAAATAAGGATAAATTTTATTTTCTTAAAAGGCAAGTCTTAAAATGAAAACTCTTATGCTGAACTGGCAATTTCAGTATCTGCTGTAACAAGTGTGTTAACTGGGGTTGGAAATGCACATCATAAATCAATCTACTGTTCTGTCTTAATACCACAGCTATTACAGGTAAGTAGAGTTTTGGGTATCTGTTACTTCTTGGAGTAGTTGTTTGCAGCAAATATCACAGAAGTTTGAGTATATTTGACAGAGTGTTATGACACAGCTATTATAAGAACAGTGTTAGTATCTTGTATAAACATGAAGCACCTATAAAAGAACCTTTCACCTATGAACTGCAGTAGTTTAATATTTTGGCTCACTGAAATTTGCTTTATCAAATATAAAATTACCAAACCACAGACTCTGGTTGCATGAAGTAAACTGGCTTAGTGAGTGGGTGGTGATTTTAACTATATTGGCCTAAAAATCCGTATTGCTGGTACAATGTAAAGGTTTTTTTTGCTTTGAATATTTTTTCTTTTTATATGCAGGCTGGCAGAGCTTAAAACTAAAGAGTTTTAAATAGTATTTCCTAGGAAAATGCAAAAATGCCAGATAGTAAACAAAATTTGCTCAGACTTGTAATCCGTAGACATTATAAAAGGTATTTAAAGGTAAGTTCAGTAAGTATTCTGCCTTTACTTCTGCTGACACAGCTAAGGCTTTAGTGGGTAGGGTTATGTTTCTGTAGACTAGACTAAACACAGGAGTTTAGGTTTTCCACAGGTACGATATGTAATTCCACTTAAAGATGCTAAATACAATTTTTTTCCATTGTACCTCTGGTATGAAAGTTCTGCTTTTCCAGATACTTTTATAAACCTGAGCTCTACTGTTTCGTAGGGTGGAATAGAAGTTTTTATTCAGCTACTGCACTGAGTAAGGCCACCTCCTCGTCACACAAACAGTAGCTGTGAAACTCAGAAAAGGTTTTAATGATAACGCCATTTTGTACTAGCCTTTGAGATTCAACTATTAGAAACATGTTTACTCTTAAAAAGATAGATTCTAGACATATGTTCTAATACCCACTATTTAGTTTGTTTTCTGGAGCTGAGAGCTCTTGTCTCAGTTTTGGCAGCGTGCATAAGGCATGCTCTTAATACCAGTCAGTCATGTCTGGCCTTACCCAGCTTGAGAGAAGAGCAAGCGCTGAAAAGGCTTGTGCTTCTTAAGTTCTAATTATTTGCACAGCAGAGGCAGGTTTGCAAGCTAGATTTTTAGGTGATACACCTTTGAGTAATATACATATGGCTCTACTTTCATCCCCGTTCTGCGGTATGGGGAACCTGGGGTTGTGCTGGATGCCAGCTGTAACCCAGCTCCCTTTCTGGGAACCTCAGAAGCAGAACACCTCAGTCGCGCACATGAATGTTGCACTGCAGGTTTACGCTGATATGGATGTGGCATATATCAGAGAATATAAAGGCAAGTTCTGTAAGCTGATCTTCCTACTACCCTGTCTGTTTTTTTTCTTCCTGTTAGTCTTACAATTCTTCATCTTCCATCCAGTGCCTGAATTAGTGTCTCTGTTCACATAGGTATCTTACTTGCTTGGCTTAGCTGTAAGTTGAAACTCTGTTTGCAGCATCTACTGCCTTTTCACTGGGAGGTGGGGGGAGTGCTTTATTTTAAAATAATCTTTGATGCTTGCACTGTAAGGTGACTTGAGCCTGTGAAAAGACTTTTCCCAGCAAGTTTTCAGATGACTCTCTTACCCATTTGGATAAATTTATGGTCCTTCTAATTCTCTGCCTGTAAAGCTAATTCTCCCTATAAGATACGATAGGTTTCTTTGATTTCAGGGGTGTATTTGCATTTTACAGTATGCATTTCAAGGATCACAGAATCACCTGATCAACCTATATCAGGTGTTTAGTGTACTCAGCTGTGTCCTCTGTCTCTGTACCATAGTGATTTCTAAACTAAGAACACCACCACCATGTAATTGCAATTCTAAATTACAGTCCCTATTTATAACTCACTGGCAGGGTCAGCCTCATTTTCTGAAGAGTTGCTTCTGTGCTACCCCTTAACTGAAAATCATAGGAGCAGTAGTGTTCCCAGTTTTGAAGTATTTTGCTTTGAAAGTGTAACTTTCTAAAGACAGCAGCTTATAATGGATGCTAAGTGGATTTCATTGTTTTGTCACAATTGTGTGTCTTAAAGTTTTTTGTTTTGATTGTTTTTTTCCCCCATGTCATTCAGAATTTGAATTTTAGGCTGTTGACAAGAATGTACTAGAAATGTGTGAATCAAAGTTGTTTAATATTTCTGACTTTGTAGCATTTAAAAAAGAAAAGTCACAGAGCTGTGGGAGTTGGTCCCAGACTGAAGAGCTTATAATGCTACTTCTGTTGATATAAGGGAGGAAAAAAGAAATTATGTCTACTTCGATAATTTTTTCAGTATTTACTCTGAACAAATCTTGCTTCATTGGAATGTCTGTTTGGAGCAAGTGGTGTTATGCTACTTGTATGGTAAGTTAGTCTATTGCAGTTGTGTGAAGTTGAGGTCCCCTTAACTTGCTGTTTAACAAAATTTACTAGACTACAGTAACAATAAATGAAAGATTGCATGAATAATTAGGCTTTCTTAGAATACTATTATTATTTTTTTAAAAGCAGACAGATAAATGGGTCTTGATCTGAGTGGACACAGTCCTTGATGTTTGCAGACAAGCTAAAACTATAGAGGGATAAAAATCCCAAAGAGCAGTTCAGATTTGTTTGTCTTCATTAGATTTATGTGTTGCAAAAGAAATAGAGGGAAAATATAGACTATGCTAATCTAGAGTTTACATTTAAGGACTGTCGTGATGCTTGTAGGTACTGATATTGCAAAAAGCCCAGCCACTATAGGTAGTGGCTGGTAGATAATCCCTCCCCCCCCCCCCCCCCCCCCCGCCCCAATTTTAATGTTCTTAACATGAACATATCATTAATGATGACCTAAAAGTAAACACATAAGCTACAATCCAGTTTCTGTAGCAGCTTTCTTCTACTTTGAGTGTGTCTCCAATTCAATTTAGATTGTCTCATGGGCTGTTGTAGCTTTTGGTCAACATTACGGGTCTGTTAGGATTAGCCAGTCAAGATTCCTTATTTGTTAGCTGGGGGATCAATGAGGCTGCCTCCTGGCAAGCCTGCAAGTAGGTGAAGAGGTACTTCACTTCTTTAGGATTAATGAGTTTAAATCTGTCCCGGATAGGATTCATGCTTTATATTTCAGGGAGGTTTTTAAAGGTAAATGGAAGTCATCATGGAAGGCAGGAGCACTCCACCACATATGTTACAGAGCTCTTACAACTCAAGAACATAGGGCTAGAAGTATAAATCGTATTAATGGGTGAGCTTTTAGCCTCTTTGAGGCCGAAAAATTCGGAGAACTGAAACAGCTGCTCTGATTTTCAAACTCATTGCTAAATTTAAGAAGTCTATATATTAGCATTGCAAAATGCAATCAGTCGTGTAATACGGTGTGGTTAGTATTAATACTAAGATTTAGCAAACTGACCAGCTAAAAAGGTACATGGCTGTTCTTTTCAATGAAGTCACCTGGTTTTGTACTCATCTAGGATTTTTGTAGAGGTAAAACAGTTTAAAAAGTCAGTCGTTACTGACTCAGTTAAAAACAATTGATATTAAAACAATTAGTTGCTACAGAATTTTACATAGAGATAACCTGGACTGAAGGTAAGTGCTGCTGAACTGATGGCATCAACTTCAGTGGACCTTACCAGGGCTGGCTCAGTAGGCAGAACTGGGAAGGAATTTGATGGATGCTCAAGACTTTTGTGACCGTACCAGGGGCTCAGAGTTAGAGTGTAATTATGATACAAGTGTAGAAATTAATGTAGGATACCCTGATTACTGGATGAATGCTCCAGGGAGAGAGGAAACGTTCACAAGAAAGATTTAAAACTAGGTTCTATAGGTAAGTGTGCTTTTGTTTTAATTTACTTGATTTGCTGCCTCCTAACACTGAAACAGTGTATTTTAGGCCGATTACTTCAGCTTAGTGTTATGTTAGGAAGTAGGGATCTTCTGCTTAGGATTAACTTCACATTTCATTCCTCTGAGGGAGTGAGTATTCTTCTTCCTAGGTCTGGTCAGGTGCACTGAAGAGGTAAATGTAGCTGTTAATACTCTTCCTGTGGGAATGAGGAACCTTTCTCTTTGAGAAGCTCTGCCTGGTAATACAGGGGTGATTAAAGATAAAAGGTCCAGAGCAGGGAGAGAGAACAAAAGAGGGGTTGGGAGTCTTTCAGCGAATGCACAGAGTTCTGTGTTGTGCCTTCAGGGATGCAAGGACTGGAGCGTGCTTTGTGTCACGGGTGCTATGTTCATGGTCAGTCAGAGGACACTGAAGTTCAAGCAGGGTTGGCACAAGCAAAGCAGTAGCAAAAGCTTCTGCCTTTAAGAGGAAATCCAGACTCTGCTTTTTTTTTAATCAGCTAAGAACATGCTCTGTGCAACAGGGAACTCCTAGTGGCCAGCCCAACTTGTTGGCTCCAGAAGAATGAGTGTTCCTTCATGCTTCGTTCCTTTTTGGTTAGTTGGCAGCTTGTAGCGGTGCTGCCAGTGCTTCTGCTCTCCAGCTAAAGGCAGAGCTGGGGCTGGGGGAAGGGAGGGAATCGGTTCAAGGGAAGCAGGCAGCAGCATCCTGGAATCCAGACAAAGTACAGCAGCTGGGAGTGGCTGCAGCGAGTTTCCTGTGAGCTCCAAGCTGGGTGGTATAGCATTTTACCTGTCTGTCTTTCTTTTTCTGTTGCCTTCATCACAGCCAGCTTATAGACGGAGTACTAAATGCTGGCAGTTTATCATCTAAAGGTGCCTTAGTGGTTGGGATAGTCATGATCATAATGATGGATTTTGAGTAAAATCTGTGGCTTCTATGTAAAAGCCAATTGAGATCTAAAATGTATGGTTACTACAGTAGATACAAAGTGACTTGTGGCAGCAGTAGAAAAATCTTCCCACTCAATTCTTCAGTGAGCAGCAGCCCTTAAATATTTTTAAACCTTTCTAATGTGAGAGCTATACGCATAAAGAAAATGTAAGTATGTATGTATTAGAGAGCCATGTTATGCAGGGAACAGGGCCAGTTTTTCCTAAATTTGGCTAATAGTTACAGAGGCTTTTAATAAAACTTACATTGAGGTAACTGGATTTTGCTACAACAGGAAATGCAAACTTGGCAGTCTTAGCTGCTAAATGCTAATTCATGGCATGAAGCTTTCTTAATGAATTAATAAACACCACAAGAGTTCATTTGAGTACGTCTTACCCCTTCTGATACTTACTTCGTATCTTTTAATCCTTATTGCTTTTGACTCTTATCTTGCAAACCTTTGGATATTATCTGTCAACTCAGAAATGTGCTCTTTAACAGCCATTTAAAGCCATTGAAATTTTTTTTTTGAAAACTGCCAATTCTTTTAAATTTCAGGACAAAGAAAAGCTCTGCTTGTAACAGAGATGGTGATTTTTTTTAAAAGGATTTAATAAACCACATATAACAGTCTAACCTTTGGAATATACTGTCCACTCGGGCAAAGTCTTTGCTGCCGGTCAGGTACTTTGGCCATTGATGTTGGAACAAACTACAATGTTTTGATACACTGCAAAAGTGAAAAGTGCCCTTTCCTTTAAAAAAAAAAAAAATCAGAATAGCAGCACAGGAAGAAACCCCACCAGAATTGTCATGTAGAGTAGCAGTCGGCTGGCACAGAACTAGCACAGAACTGCATCTGGCAGTCTCCACCTAACAAAAGTCCAGCTGCACAGAGATGCCTGCAGCTTTTTTCCTGATGAATGTCTGGGCCTGCTGTTGTATTCCCTTCTTTACAGCACTGGTTCTAGCTCTGCTTCCATTGACACTCCTCCCAGCTGGAGCTGGCTTTTTGTTCTTTGCCTCTTTGCTGAAAATACTCCTAGCTTCTGTGTACCTTGCTCACTGGAGATTTGTCCTGCTGTGATCTAGCGATGCCCAGTAGGCAGAGATTGGCTCTTAGCCCTTCTTGAAATGAAGTTGGGGGTTTTAGTTTCTATTTCTGTTTTGTAATGTAAGGAATGTGCAAATACTTGAGGAGAACCAGCCAATTTCTATTTTTGCCTGGGTCAGGCAAATACTATCATTACTTGTTTATATTCTCCCACACAACCTGTAACCTCTTTCACATGTGAAAGAATATTAAAGTAGGTTGGAAGTTGTCTTAGCAGAAGTGTCTTTGAAAGGTGATGGTTGCCTGCTTCCTTCTGGGTTTCAGGATAGTGGACTTCCTCCCTGCAAGTCTGTGTATCTTGAGCTAATGGTGTCTCACCCCAGGTAGAGACTAGCCCCTCATGTAGGCTTTTTCCATGAGTGCAAGAGCAGCAGTGTCACAGTGGTAGAGATTGTTCTGAAACACTGCGTTTTGTGTGGCCTCAGTACTGCAGCCTTCAGCAAAAATAATGTTGATTCAGTATTTGAAAGGGAGTGTTTTGCTCAACTGATCCTAATAAATACAATGCTTCTTTCAAGCAGATTTTAGGAACCCGACTAGTAACACTGGTGGGGAAACACTTGATGTTGGATTCTCTTCCCAGATCTGACAGCACTGAATCTTTTCTGAATTCTTAATTGTTCTGTTTCTTTACGGTGTTTTTGTACCGTGAACTTTGTATGAGCGTTCAGTGATTTCAGAAGGAGGGAGTTACAGTACCAGTACTGAGACTCCATTACACTTCAGGTATGGAAGCTGCAGCAAAATGGCTAACCCCAGAACCTAAATTTACAACATGGGCTTTAGATTACCGTACAACTTATACAGAGGAAGGGGAGAGAGACAGACATTTTTTCCATTGTTCTTATTAACTTTTTTAATGTTAGCTTCAGTGTCAGAGAACGCAGAGCCTACACCTGAAGAACAAGACAAGTCACTTGACAAACCAAAACAGAAAAAGAATCGTTGTTTCATGTGCAGGAAGAAGGTTGGACTTACCGGTAAGAAAATCTGATTTCACTTTTCTTAGACTTGTATAGGCTTTGGACCTTTGAAAGGTTCTTCTCTTAAGGGGAAAATGGGGCATGGTCATCTCGATGTTGTTGATTTGAAATAAAACTCGGCCAAAGGTGCTTTCAGCTTGGCTGTTACTAAATTTAGTCATGCGTGTATTTTGTTTTTCAGCCTCCTGTCTTTAAGTGAAATTCATAATTCCAAATACTTCCCTTTGAAAGTCTGCTTAGCTGAGGAATTGGATGATAGTTTGCTGCTGTTCACTAAGCAGCTTTGCAGAGGTTCAGTGAAAGGGCCTAAGAAAACTTGAATTCTGCAGGGTGAAGATTCGTAAACAAAGAAAAAGCAGGTCTCTAAGAATGTGTTCTGTGCTTGTGTATCGTGTGGTAGGAAGGAATGGTCAAATCAAATCTTACTGTAATCGCTTAAAAATATATTATTTGTGATTCTTGTGCTTTCTGCAGCAGAGGCTCTTTGGCTGATTGACAGTGGTGACTGAGATTTATTGCTAGTGAGTGAACATACTCGGGATTTAAAACAAACCAGTATAATTAAGACTGTTGAAAGGTCTAAGCTACTATTTCTGTCCACAGGGTTTGAGTGTCGGTGTGGAAACGTTTACTGTGGTATGCACCGTTATTCAGATGTACACAGTTGCTCTTACAATTACAAAGCCGATGCTGCTGAGAAAATCAGAAAAGAGAATCCTGTAGTTGTTGGGGAAAAGATCCAGAAGATCTGAACTGCTGCTTCTGCTGGAATACAAAATCCTCTGACCATCTGCAGATTAAATTGACTTGAGCTTTTTTCCTTAGTCATCAGGAATGTAGAGCAGTGTATCTTGCCTAGACCTTTTAATCATGCATGTCATCAGATGAATAGATTCTTTTGGTTTTTTTTTGTTTTGAAAATGACTGAACATGTATTTTCATTGCAGTTTTCTGTGGCTGAAGACTTAAGTAAACTTTACAAGTATTATCCTTTAAGATCATTTTAATTTTAGTTGAGTGCAGAGGGCTTTTATAACAAACGTGGAGAAAATATTGGAGGGCTGTGCTTTTCCAGGATAAAACATGCATGCGTTAACTTTGCAGTTTATTTTCTTGTTGTATATAGCTTTTCTCTGCAGCACAATTTCCTTTTTTTGATAATGCCTTGTATGGCACAACTAGTTATCAGTAACTGAATGTATTTTAATCATTATGGCTGCTTCTGGTTTATTTTTTCTCCCATTAACGAGAGGTTATACATGTTCGCATATTAGCTTGTTTGCACCCTCTACCTATTTATGTATGAATCATTTGTAATGAGAGTGTGTGCTGAGATTGCGTGTTTTTTGGTTTGTTTTGTTTTTTTAATTGGTTTTTGTTTTTGTGTGTGTGGGGGGAAGGCTGTATGCACTTCACTGACTGCAGGTTTCATTGGGATTACATCCATCAGTCTGTCTGTACACAAATATGAAGAATGATCTGAAGTATCTGTGCTGTATTTATGTTTATCCACGTCTTAACTTTGATTAAATAAAATTTTAAAAATTGAAGCCCCTGTGGCTGTCACTGGCATCTGTAATTTGGGTTTCTTTTGCCTTCTTTTAATGGGGACCTTCTATTGGTGGTTCCTTTACTTTACAGCGTATTTATCCACAGAGACCATCCACATCCCAGTACCAGCTAACCTCTGAGGTTTATTCACCTGTTCAGCTATAACTATCAGAAGGACTGGAATTTCCAGAAGCTTGCTACTTTGTGTGCTCATACATTTTGCACAGGGAGTTCTGTGCTTCCTGTGCAGTGTCACTTGTGTGCAGGAGTTGGAGTCACTTGTGACAATGTACTTCAGCTGGGGGCAGACGTGCAGGTAAAACAGATGTAGCCGGTGACTAGGCTGAGGATCCACACGTGTGATTCCGGTTCTAGCAAATACAGCTGCGGCATGTGATCCAGTGTCTGACAGGCAGCACTGCACAGACTTCCTTGAAGGTAGGCGAGAGAATGGTTCCTGAGACAGTTTGTCCACTGCAATGTCCATCCTTCTGAGGCTTGAAATCCATAGGCTTCAGCATTGAGCACCACCACAACTGCCCTCCGCGTGCTCCTTGGCGTATCTGTAGGCTTGTAAGTGATCCCCATTTTGGAGTAGGAGGAGTTGGTCTTTTATGGTCTTGTGAGGATGCTCATAACTTTGTTTTAATTAAGACTGCCTGTCTTGTTGAGGCACCGACTCTGATCTGACCATTCAACCACCCTGGTCATCCATGTAACTTAAAGGCTGAGTGGTTTATGTAGTACCGTGGTAACTTCGGCCAGCGCTGCTTATCACCAAATGTAACATTGCACTAAAGTAGAACTAATTCCTCTCCAGATGGTACTGATCTGCAGTTGAAACTTCACTTGGTGACTTGCTGCTGCTTTCAAGCATTGTGAAATAAATGAGATTACATGGCTTTATTTAAAATGTTAAATTTTTAATCAAAGCAGGCTACATCCTTTAAAATTCTGAATGCTCTTTAAAAGCTATGGCTGGCAATTAGTAGATAAAGTGCAACATTTAGCACATAAACGCTATGCAGCAGAAGGAGCTTTCTCTGTCAGATAGCTATGGATAGCTAGACCTGGTAATAAATGAAGTATCTTGTGCTTGCAAAAATGGCTTAACCACAATCTGTGAAGCACATGGGTCTTATTTTAAAAGAGGGAATAAATAACCTTCTGGCAAGTTTTGGTAATAGTCTGCCTTTTTATGGGTCAAAGATCCTGTATTTCCTCAGAGCATTTGCTAAACTTCCTCTTAGGCAGCACAGAGCATGGAAGAGCAGCAGTGTCTTCGTGGGTGTTCCTCAGTTTGCTTTCCTCTTTGCTGCCTCTTCCCTGTTCTCTAATCTTTTTTGGTTTGACTCCTCCCTCTTCCCTATTTCTGGTCTCCCTCCTTTTCCTAGAAGTGTCTTTTTCTGTCCCCTACATGCCCTCCCCTCCAATCTGCCTTTCATCTGACAGCCATACTTCTGGGCCAAGCAGAGAGGCAATGCTGTAGACTTCACAATGTGGGGAAAATCATCCTGTTTGTATTTTCTGGTATCTGGGAGACTGGGAGGAAAAAAAGGTACAAGAAAAGCAACTGCCTTTGCAATTCACATAATCCCTTTACCACCACCCCTTCTGAAGCAACAACTCTTCTGGCCCTCAATTATACGGTGGGAAACGTGGCTGTGCCAAGAGGAAACCTGCCTTGCAATGCTGTGGCAGCACCAACAGCGAGGCAGATCGGCATCGGGCACTTCTGATTCCACACGTATTGTCCTCAGAGCAGTCTAATAAACCTCCTTTGGCCTGGCTCGTGCATATTTCAGAGTTAAGGATAACAAGAGAGCATATGGTCCCGATATATAAACTTGCATTTAGACCGGAAATCCCCCTTTCCCTGATGCTTAAGAATTGCGTGTCATCTTTGTTTGCTTTGGCATTGGCTCTGTCTTATCGTGGTGGTTGATCTGCTGCTCAGTCTGGATAGCTGGGGAAGCTTTATATTGTGTGTCATCAGTTTGAGATTAGCAGATGAACTTTCAATACCAGCACATTTGCAGTACTACACAACACTTGAGTAAATCTGTCTCCTCAAGATGCGCAGTGCGTATTTGAAACATGCTTCCGAGACGGTTTTGATTTGTTTTTGGAGTAAGCACATTGTATACCCAGGTCCTAAACCTTGGTGTGAAACCTCTTCACGGTGTTAAACACTTCCAGCAATCAGTGGAATGGAGTTGTGCCTTAGGTACAGGGGTTTTGCAGGAAATCTTACAGAAGTCTGGCCTAGGCATTGTGTTATTTAAATAAGACCCCCTTTCAAACAGCCCCATATGAGTTTGTGGCTCCACTAGTGAAGAGCTGTCACAGATGGGCTGTCATCAATGGTGTTGTGTCATCTTACACTGACTCTGGCTCTACAGCTTGCTGTGTTTCTTCTAATGAGTTTTCTCTGCCAAAAAAAAAAAAAAGTTGAGCAGGAAACCAGTTCTTTGGCTTGGCAGTCACTAGCATCTAACCATTTTTATTGAAAAGGGGTGGTCTTTGCTATTTAGTTCTAATTTCAAGGATATTCCCTCATGGTTTCTACTTTTCCTGGATATGAGTGAACTTCCTTCTGCAGGTGGGAGAAAGCTGGGGCTGGGAGCAGAAAGACCAGCTCCCTGCTCTTCATGCTTGGTTGCACATATGCCTCTGTTTTTAAGCTGCTGGAACAACCTGGAGAAAACAGAAGGACTTGGTCAGGCGCAGCATTTCAAAACTAAGCAGCACACAAAGTGCAGTTTGAGGTGTGAGTTGTGCAACTTCCCAAGGGTTGCTGAGCTCCTCGTGGAAGAACTGCTCAGCGTGGGCATAATCATTTCACCATCGCTCAGAAGGTAAATGGGCAGAGTGATCTCTGGCCTTGGAGCTGCCTGCTCGGATCCCCCACCCGCAGTGAGGTACCTGTTAAAAGAGGCCTCAGTTTCAAGGGAGGGTTTGTGGAGCAGGAAGAGCCTGTTTCTCCAGCGGTCCCTACCTCTCTGGGTACAGTTAACAGCTGATGACTCACGCAAACCTCTGCCACTAATTAACCGCTGCCAGGGGGAGTGGGCAGAGGGGTGGGATGGAGATGGATCTCGGGGATTGGTTTGGGGCTGAGGACGGAGGGTGGGATTTGGTGCTTCTGTGCTCTGGGTTACAACATCTGGAGAGGATCTTCCTCCTAGGAGGGCGCGTGGCAGCCTGGGAGGTGGGGGCTCCAGTCCGTAAGCAGGGACTGCTTGGTGTTGAGCATGTCTTTCATCCAGGTAGACAAGGACTCAGATTTTCCTCTCCAAAACCTCCCCTACGGGGTTTTCTCCACTAAGGAGGAGGTGAGTAACAGCAAACTTTGTCCTTGGGGTGCTGTAATCATTGTAATTGTTCCGAGGCTATGAATAAAAGCAGAAATTCCCGGCAACCTGGGATAAAGGAAAACTTCCCAGCCTGAGACACTCGCATGGGCTTCCTGACTCAACAGCAAAGCTGTTTTTTCTTAATGTGGTTATTTTGATCGTAACTTCTTTAAAATTGCGCAAAAGAAATGAGAAGTGTTAATACTTATGAGAAGTACTTTGGCTAATACATACAGCAGTAGCCACATCTCGGAAGGAAAAAGTGGAGGATTTATTTATCATTGCTCCCAGAAACGTCATAATTATCTCCTGGTTTCTGCTGTCTCGGCTTATCCATGCAGGTTTTAAAAAAAGAATTTAAACCAGAAGATTGTGTTTTCTGATGTGGTATTTTCCAAAGATAAAACCGAGATGGTTCATTTAATCTCTTCCTAGATGTGTGTGTTGTTATCTAGCAAGTTTGGGTTATTTTTCTGCCTTCTCCAGTAACTGTGCTCTGAAGAAAACATCTTCACTCAAACCCTATGAAAAGACAGGCAAGGACTTACAGAAATTATTTAGGAAAATAATGTTCTAAAAGTAGCCCAATGTTTTAATGATTTCAAGCTAAAACCGTCGATGTCATTCCTGACTACCCCAGTTACAAATTAACCTGACATGACCTTCAGTTTTTTCTGCAGGAATGTTTGCTGAATAAATACGTATTATCACATTTGGAATCTTTTGTAAAATTAAAGGTTAAAAAAGAGGGTTAATGACACGAATTTTCATAGATGGTTATTCCCTTTTGGTAAGCTCATTTTCATAACGACTGTAACTAGTTTGTCTTTATTTGTCTAAAGACATGAATAATTGAAATTTGCTTTGAATGCTGCAGCATTTTTATGACCCCCGGTACAGCTGCAGCAGATCTGCAGTGGGATCGTCCGTGCTGCTCCCCCGCCGTCGCCGCCGGCTCCGCACGCGCTTGGCGCCGGCCCCGCGAGAGCTGCGGTGGATGAACAGGGTCTTTGTGTCTTAGGTTGCATCTGTCCAGCGAACGCAGCCACAATCTACCCTACATGTGAGAAGCTGTTCCTGTAGCGATGATCTAGACTAGGGTTTGCATGCAAGTCGTGGGCTCCTTGCATGGCATGAGGATGGGTTATGTAGGGCAGCCTCATTTGACAGAGGTACAGAAATAAGGTGGCTGAGCCAGATGTGTCGTGTTCCCAGTATCATCAGTGGAGTCCAGAGCACCCTTTGTCTTCTGGGGAGGAACGGTGGTGCAGAAACGCTAGTTCTCTGTCCGATTACAGGGTTGTAGAGATGAGAGCAGTCCTGCTCGTAGTGTGTCTATGTTTCAGTTTCCCACCTGTAGAAGGAGGAATAGCATTTTCCTACTTCACAGCATATTTCAGATATATGGGCTTATTCTGCAATGCTTGTCGTTAGTGAGGAGTGGGCAAATACTTCTGGGGGAAAGGGAACAGGGAAAGAAATCTTTGCTTGTCCTATCCTTCCCCCAAAACATGGGGATGAGGAGAAGGCTCTCTCCCGCCCTTCAAGGCCTGCAGCGAGTTTGCAGTGATGCTCTGCTTCTAGATCTTATCATTTTTCAGCAGCCAGTCTCATCGACTAGCTTTTAATGGTCAGTTGCTGTGATATCAGACCCTTGTCCCTGGTGGATTTAAATCTGTGGTCACTATCTTCCCCCGTGCCCTCTTTGGAGGATTTGTGGGTGCAAGCATAAACTCTTCTCTTCCCCCCTTCCTCTCACTGCATTGCAGCCTAGGCACAGGCTCGGGGTAGCAATTGGAGACCAGATTTTGGATCTCAGTGTCATTAAACATCTGTTCAATGGACCAGCTCTGGCCAACCATCAGCATGTCTTTGACCAGGTATTTATCTGAGTCTGCTGTTCCAATTTCCACACACATTTTAGAAATATTCCAGAAGGGATTTTAGCAATTTGTGGCGAGATGATGAACATGAATGGGAGCAGGTGGGCTCTGCTTACAGGGAAAACTCATCACACCTGTGACAGCAAGGAGAGCAGAGGCATTGGGGGTCCAAAGGACATTTTCACTCAAAGTCTCATCAGACTTTGGCAATGCAGGGGTCTGACACAAAACCTAAACATTGCTTAAACCCCACTTGTGCCTTCAATACTTCATGACAAGGCATTGGTTGGGATGTTAATGACAGGGAGTTTGTGTTAAGGGTAAAGGTAAATACAAATGACCTGTGGTTACAGCTGCTTGAGATATCGAAGCCACTAAGGTCTGAAGAAGTGTGTTAGGATGGGCATGATGCAAACATGCAGCAGGTCCTGCTTCAGAGGACTTGTGGTGGGAGGATGGGCAATCTGGGCAGCCACCGCTGCATAACCCTGGCCTGCAGGCATTCAACCCTGGGATGAAAGTGTAGGACATCTTCCATGCATGTGGAAGTTAAAAGACCACGTTTTGCTTATCTGCCACCCCACCTCTGTGTCGCCTGCCAGCCTACCCTGAATGCCTTCATGGGGCTGGGCCGGGCGGCATGGACAGAGGCGAGGGCTTTTCTCCAGAAGCTGCTGTCGGCCGGCGAGCCGACCCTGAGGGACAACGCGGAGCTGCGGAGAAGGTGAGGGAGCGGCGAGTCGCTGCGGGGCGCGGTGACCTTTCGTCTGTGCCCTGGGTCACTCGGATCGCTCGGTGATCCAAGGCACTAAAGCAAAGGTCTGAATGTGGCCACCTGCTGCCTCCCTGGGAATTAACTGGGGTTTGAGCATAGTGAGATCTTCCTTCTCTTAATTATGTCTCTGATTAGTCCTTTAACTGCCCACAGATCTGGGGTGTCTCCCTTTTTCTGGGAGCACCAAGCTCTGCCCAGGGATCTGCACGGACCTGCTGCCTCTCTCTGGAGAGCTGAGCTGGGCTGCCTGGGCAGGCGTGGGGGCAGGCGTGGGGCCAGGCCAGCTCTCTGACCACATCCCCTCCACCACGGCCTTCGACAAAGACATGGCTGCAAGGGTCTCCATTCCACCTCTCCCAGCACTGCCCTGTCTGGAGGATCTTCTGGTGTGGGGAGACCCCCCCCCCAATTGCTCCTCAGAAACCTGCTGACTTTGCTAAAACCAAATCCGTTGTCGCAAATTGACTTCAGAGACAGGGCAGTGCACTGGTGTAGGAGTGGGAGGGGAGGACTGTGCTCTGCTCCATGCTGTGCTGATGGAAAACGTGCGTGTCCATTAATCACACACCTCCTTGTTTGTCTGGAGTGATGCTTTAAGTGCCGCAAGCGCCTGCCCTGGCAGCAAGCAGGAGCCGTTCCTCCCTGTCTTGCCAGGGTGATTAAGGCACATGAGCAGGAGAGGGGCTGAACGGCTGCTTGGCACGGGGACCTTCCCTGAGCAGGCTCAGCAGTTTGAATTGGGCACCCCAAGAGCTGCATCCCATAAAATCAGCCTTTACATGCAGCAGAGGCAGTATGCATGGGCACAGGGTGTTTCTCAGAGCCCCTCAGGAAACCAGCCGGCTCGCCTCAAGCGTGCCTGCCTTCCTGCTCTCACCCTGACGGATGCTCCTTTCGGTCATAACTATCCCAGTAACCGCAGCTTGTGCAGTCGTCTTAGTTTTTCTGGAACATTTTTTTGCTGCAAGGCTTTGCAAAATAAATTAAGGAAGGAGCTAGGAGAGAGAGTCAGCCTCTTATGTGCTTACAAACCACTTAGTAAGAGCTGCAAGTTTTCTGAGAGCTGAAGTCGTCATTTTTCATTTCAGAGCGTTTGTACCTCAAGCTTCTGTGACGATGCACCTGCCAGCCTGCATCGGTGAGTCTCCCGCAGCTGAGGGCTGCTCAGCACCGCCCTTTGCTCCCACCTGGAGAAGCTGCTTTATATCCAGCTTGCTCAGACAGACAGATCATAGCTGTGACAGGGAGTGGGTTTTGCAGGAACCAGAAGTAGATTATTGTACATAATGAAAGGTAGGTGCTGTCTGTGGCACAAGAATAAAAGCCCGGGGAAGCTCAATAGCAGCCAGAAAATTCCTGGATGCATTTTTCACTAAATCAGGGTTGTCTGGTGCCATATAACTCTTGTCATCAGATTGGCATCACTAAAGGGCTTTGTCACTAGAGCCAGGGAAGAAATACTTGTTTAGTTTCTAACATTTTCCACACTTGCCATCAGAAAATAATTCAGATCTTCCAAAGTTTTGCAAGGCGGATACTCCAGCACAGCCTCATAAACAAGCATGAGTCTCTGCTCCCAGACTGTTACTCTGCATCCCAAATCTTACCTTCTTCCCTCCCATGAGGCCATGGACTGCTTTGGAGTGAGGGTTTCCATATAGATACATAAACATTTTCCTGGTTTTAACAGAAATTTATATTTGGAGCCAAAACACTTGATCAAAATCACTGGAGGGATGTGACCTTCACGGGAGCAGGGACTTGACCGTGCCCATTTCCCAGCCAAGCCCTGTTCCTGCTGGGCACAGCCCTGGTTTGGGACAAAGTCTAGCCTGGCCCAGAGGAACCATGATGAGTTTCCATAGATGTGATACCTTCCTGCAAATAGTTTCAGGTTGAATATGTCTCGTCAGAAAATTGCTGGCTCCTAGGGCTCACGCGTGCTGTGAGCGAGGGCACTGCCCTGGCAGCATGACATGGCTGTATCGCGCAGCTGCAAGTCATTTAGGTTTCCACTACACTTACGTTCAGGTCTGTCCTGTGCATGATTCATGCTTGTCCTGAGAGCAAGCACTGGCTGTATCCTCTGCTGGGGCTGCAAGATAACTTACTGAGCTTGCAAAACAATGTAAATGCCCCCTCCCGAGCCGAGTTTTTTCCCCCTAAGCCCTCTGATTTCCCATTAATCTGAAAGGTGAGGAGCTGTTTGCCAGGGATGGCAGCAGAGGGCAGCAGATGTCCTGAGTATGAGCCGATTCCCTCCGCCTGGGTACCACCGGCAAGACAAGAGCAGCAGTGGGACTTGGCTTGTGTTTGGAAAGCTGGCTGCTGCTTTATGTCCTTGTGCTTTCCCCCCTCCTCGTCCCTACTGGTGGCTTCAAAAAAAGGGCCAGTTTTGTATGCATAATTTATAGGTGAACTGTTAATCACCTCCTTTATGCTATTGATTACATCCCTGTGCTAATAATATTAAATGTTACTACACGCCTCTGCTTAGCGCTCTCACTGTCTCCTTTTCTGCTCTTTTCATTGCCAGCAATGTATGATGTGCTTTAGCCCCAGCAGATGAGGGACTTTCCTACCATTGATCCCTATTTTATGGGTTTCTTTTTATGCAGGAGATTACACTGACTTCTATTCTTCACGCCAGCATGCCACAAATGTTGGGATCATGTTCAGGGGGAAGGAGAACGCTTTAATGCCTAACTGGTGGGTAGTGCAGGTTTTTCTCTGGTGCAGCATTATTTTGCCTCCTTATCTGTACACATATATTATTTTTTAAAGATCTGAGTAGTCTTTCAGGAAAATGCTGATTTCAGTTCATAGCAGATGAGAATCTGTACTGTCAAGAGTTTGATACCAGAACTGAAAACCACATTTCCCCAGCCTTAGCCAAGTCTGTGCTGCATTTTGTTGCAGCAGCCACACCAATTACGATGCTGCCCTCTGGTTCGAAGACAGATTTACCTAAGAAATTGTTTTTTGCTGAGTGACAAGAAAGCAGGGTTTAATCTCCAAGGAATTAAGTGGAGCAGTGGCACAGAAGTGCGTTGAGATTGCTACATGGCTTTGGATTATAGTTTGCTCACATCTTTATATCAGAGCAAGTAAGGTGCAAATGTCTGTGCTCACCTATGCAGAGCCCTCTCCCTGTACCTTGCACCCCTACGGCGCATCTGCCCCAAAAAGCTGCTCTGGATGGCGATGGTTACACAGCTAACCTGGGCTCTGTGATGCTCTTCCTCAAGGCTGCACCTCCCTGTTGGTTATCACGGCCGGGCATCGTCTGTCGTGGTGTCTGGGACACCCATCCGGAGACCTGTGGGGCAAATGAGACCTGATGGTGAGTCCATGGTAGGCTTTTAATGTGGCTTCTTTTTTATTATTATTATTTTAACTCATCATCATAGAGTAGTGGAGAGGAAGAGTATGGGAGGTGTTGTCTAAAGTCCAGCCTGGGGTCAGGGCAAGAGGAAGCCCTGAGTTAAGTCCATCTTGTGTTTGCATGCCAGGCAGCATCAGCTGCCCTGTTTCTTCTGGCTGTTACTTGTATTTCCCTACCTGCCTCCCTGTCATAAAATAGTGTTTCTTCTACCCACAGATAAACCTCCAGTGTTTGGTGCTTGTAAGCGTCTGGATATCGAGTTAGAAATGGTAAGATGGGACTTTTTTCCCCTACCATTGAAAAACATTAAACATTAAAAACATTACAAAAACAAAAACATTAAAACAGAAACAGGGAGGAAGAGGTAGGTTTAGCTTCTTTTGAAATGAGTGTCTCATAAGGCCGGATCCTGTGTTTCCCCCTGAGCAGCCTGTGCAGCAGACAATAAAGATTTCTGTGGAGGAAACCTTCCCTTCTGCCGAGTTGCAGGGTGCGTTAACGCACTGAGTAGTTTGCTAATACAGCTTTCAGGCTGGAAACAGCTCGTCTGGCCAAATCTGAGCGCTGCTGCAGTCTGGACGCAGGCAGGCATAATTCTTTTTATCAGACACCACAGGCCGTTATCTGGTTAGCAGTTACCTCTGCACTGCAGCCAGCAGCTCTTAATGGACGCCGGGGATTTTGGAAGTACAGTCTGTCTGTGCCTTGAGTGTAGAGCAGAGGAAGCTATGAGCTCTTGGGAGGGCAATTCAAACTCCTCATTCTTCTGGCTGGAAAGATGAAACTTGTGGGTGTTGTGAAAAAACATCCTTGGAAGGTGCATCATCTTGTGGCTTAGTGTGGTCCAGAAGGGAGAGTTTTATAGGATTGTTCAGTGGGTTTATACAATTTATATAATTTTTATATGATTTATTCCCCATCTCTCCCCCTTAAAATAAAAAAAAAAAAAGGTGGAAGAAGTCTAATATTAAGGGAAATGGTATTAAAAATTAACTGAAAACCCTTAACGCCTTGTGCTTTGCAGATCAGTGCTACGAAGTGGGAGGCAGTCCCATAAAGTGGCATACACAAAGTGCTGCCATACCTCTGCTTTGCAGCCTGAGCATTACCGCTGGCTGCTGTGAGAGCAGATTTAGATTGATGAAGGCTTTGGAAGAAAAAACTTCCATACTGTTGGCAGAAGGAGACAACTGAGATTCCCTATAGAATTCTCTGCCACATGCTCAGGCTGAACATTTTCTAATGGAGCAAGTGCAGGCACCCGGTTCATGACCTGTTTTAGTTAGTGGGCGCATTTCTCCACCTGCCTCCTCTCCCCCACTGTCACAACAGGCTCCAGCCACATTCAGCATCCCCTCAGATGACTTTAAACTTGTTCCTGTTCACTGTCTGCAGCAGGGTCACCTCAGTGGGCAAACTTGTTCTGCATCTGCTTTCTAATTAGGAGGGACAATTTTTACTCCTGCATTTTGACAACATCATGCCCTTGTTTAATGACTGTCTCTTAGCAACACAGTGCTCTTAAGTATTTCAAGCCTGCCAGCTTCATGGAGGGGAAGAAAGAGGGAGTAGGCCATGGAGTTTGTCTAATTGTGTATGGGAAAGGATGCAAAATCTCATCCTGACAGGCCTCTTGCTTGTGCGTGTAACCCTCTATGCAGTAAAGATTTTTAGCTTCAAGAACTTCCTTAATCAATGTTTTGCTTTTCAATTTCAGGCGTTCTTTGTAGGCCCTGGAAACAAGTATGGGGAGCCAATTCCTATCAGCAGAGCCCAGGATCACATCTTTGGGATGGTCCTTATGAATGACTGGAGCGGTAATCGGTGCTGCAGGAGTCTGCCTGGAGAGGGGGTTACAGCGTCACAGGAAAACTTAGGGATAAATTATATATTTTAATAGTAGAATAGTGATCACTGAAACCACTGTGTATGGTTGCAAGGGATGAAAATGAAATGCTGTCTGCATTTCTCAGGCTCTGTCTCAATCCATCTTCGATCAATCAGTAGAACCAGAAATTGCTGCCTAATGAAGATTTATTTACTTATGAAAGAGCTAATATCAGTCTAGTTTCTTCTGGGCAGGGATGGAGCAGCCCTAAGGATGGTGATTCCTACAAAGGATTGATTTCAGTGTCAGGAGTAGGAAAAGGATGTGGCAATCACATCCCTCATTCTCTGCAGAGATTTAACTAGTTGAAATTGGCCCTACAACTGGCATAGACCATTAGCTGGGTGTAAAAGCATTAACTAAACTGAGGATATAAACATACAGGTTATATGGGGATGGCCTGACTTGTTTTAATTATTGCTGACTTTTCTTCCTAATCTAACCGGTCTAAGAAAATTGGTTTGAGGGTCTGAAAGGGATGGATTTCAATCAGGATTTGGGCACAATGGCTAGAAAAGGGTGGTGATAACTTTTCCAATCCTTGTTACTCTGTCACAGGTGCGATGGCAACTCCTATGATATGTTTAACAGTATTGCTTTGAATTTTCTCTTCCTAGCCCGTGACATCCAGAAATGGGAATATGTTCCTCTGGGTCCGTTCCTGAGCAAAAGCTTTGGCACAACCATCTCTCCTTGGGTTGTTACCATGGAAGCTCTCATGCCATTCGTGTTGCCAAACCCTGTCCAGGTTAGCAAGAGAAAGGGTTGAAATAAAGGAAAAGCACTGCTAGAAAAATCTCAGCAGAACTGGTAGGTCCCATCAGTAGAAATCACTGAGCTGTGTCAGTGCCAAGCACTTCCTTCACAGAGTTTACAAGTGTGATCCCGCTTCCAAACACATGAAGGCACCCTGGGCCCTCTGAGTTCAAATGCTCGTTGATGTCACTGGCGCTGGCACATGGTGCCCTGAGTTGTCATCCTGCCTGCTTGAGCCGGCCAGAAAAATCATCTCCCTTAAAACACCTGGAAAATAAACCAATCGGAGAGCTTCTTGTTAGCATTTGGTAGCACTTAGCATCCAGAAAGCAGTGGAGAGAGAGTAGACTCAAGCCAAAACACTTTGTACAAGCATTTCCAGTTGTCTGTATTATGTAGATGTTTAGTTAAAATTGAAAAAGATAATGAAGAGTCTTGCAGAGAACTCACCATCTTCTCTGTGCGGGCACAGAGCAAAGGTGTGCAAACACTGTATTTCTTTTGGATTAACACCAGCACTGTAATAATGGAGAAGGCTTTTGGAGCCCACGTGCAGAAAAAGGCATCAGATTATATGGATATCACATCTGTTCAGAAAGAGCTTTAAAAGGGTGTGCATGAGAGCAAGGAAAGCAACAATGTGAGCAGTAACAACGGTGAAGTAAATGGGGTGTGCAGCGCAGGCTGGTTAAACAAAAGTCACTGGGACAGTTCGTGGAATTTTTCCTTTCTGCTTGTTTAGACTGTGATGCCTTTTATATGCTTTTAGGATCCCAAGCCACTGCCCTACCTTCAGGATAAAGAACCCTACACTTTTGACATCAAGCTCTTTGTTGCTATTAAAGGTACGGCAATGCTGAGTGGGTTATAAAGCTGAAATTGCCAATTAAGGAATGCAGAACCACCACGTATTTCAGACAATTTGCTCTTGGCTCTGCGGTCTTCCTTTTCCATCTTTGCCCAGATTGCCTCTGTCAGAGAAGGAGGCAAAGATCTTCATGCTCCCCGTTGGCTGTGCAGCAATATGTCAAGTGAGGAATGCCTCCCAGATGATCACCTTATGATGAGGAGGGTCCCTGTGGGTTCTGCCTGCATAGGCAGGGGTAAGCAGGGCATGGAAAGAGCTGATGTATGTGGGATTCAGATATTAACCCAGTCCAGACCCCCAGCTCACGGCCCCGCTGACCAGCAGATCCAGGTGTTGCTCCTGTAGTACCGCTGAGAGTAGGAAACGAGCAGCTTGATACTACCCTGGTACCACCCATATGCTTGTTTTCTATGAATTGCTGGCCATCATATCAATAGAAAATGTTATTACTTTTTTCTTGCTAGGGATTACAATAATAAAAGAAGTCTCCATCCATCTGTAAAATCAAAAGACTCCAACACCATTCATCCAACACAAACAAATTGCTTCCCTGTTCCTTATTTTTTATTTTCTGCAGGAGAAGGAATGAGCATGCCAACTACTATATGCAGAACCAATTTCAAGGTAAGCCTCCAGTATCTTTTATTCGTTTGAAATCTTGCTGATGCCATCATCTCCAGCCTTAGGGAATTTCAAACACTGATTTCTGCATTAGCTGAAGATCAGACCTGGTGTGTGCATGTGTAGGGGACAGAGGGGAGAGAGTAGAGGGTGGTGATAGTTCACCTCTACTGAGATGGAAACACCTGAATGCTCAAGCACTGAAGAAGGGGGCAGCTCTTTCTGCTGCTAGGTGTAGGGTGCTCAGAGCATCCTAAGTTGGGTGCTCCCTTGGCAGGGAGTGGTGAGAACGGAGGACTTGCAGGCAAAGGGAATTGCCTGTTGCCTTGCCGAGGTGCAATACAGCTTTGCAGTTGCAGCTGGTAATTTAGATGCAGACTCGCTGCTGCAACACCGCTCTGAGCCTGGGTCTGCCCCAGCCCCTCTGCGGGCAGCGTGGTGGCTCTGCCTCTACAGGCTGATTGAAGCCAGGAGGTATATGTACCAGCTGCAGGATTTCTCAGTCAATTTTATACTCATATTTGGTTCTTTGCATAGTAATTACCTAAATCAGTAAATCAGTAGTCAGGAAATCAGTAATAAGGAGATTTTCCTATAAAGCCATTAAAATACTGGACTTAATCATGGATCCTGGGTCAGCAGTGCTGACCTTAAAGAGGAAGCAGGAGAGAAATGACATTCCACTGAAAGAAGAGAAATTTTAAGGGACTAAATTGCATGTTAAAGTATGTGTTTTATATGCATATGGAGGCTCCTGGTCATCATTTAGTAAGCGATCAGCCAGGCCACAGTAATTACTGAGAATGCAGCACTAAGTAACTGTGGAGGTTGCTTTTAGGCTGCTGAAAGTTCCTGATTAAATATGGAAATTTTCTTTAGGGAAAGTCTTACCAGCATCATCCTGAGAATGCAATACATTCTGCATAGCCTAGTGGCATGCCAGAGAGGTTTGTCCTTCATTGCTTTAGCCTCCTCTTCCTCCTTCCTGCAG
The DNA here is from genome assembly GCF_963921805.1 of Phalacrocorax carbo. Classification (NCBI taxonomy): domain Eukaryota; kingdom Metazoa; phylum Chordata; class Aves; order Suliformes; family Phalacrocoracidae; genus Phalacrocorax; species Phalacrocorax carbo. The sequence goes on from NC_087519.1 coordinate 9,876,007, forward strand.
CATATGTACTGGACCATGAAACAGCAGCTGGCTCATCACTCGATCAACGGGTGCAACCTCAGACCTGGAGATCTCCTGGCCTCTGGCACAATCAGTGGACCCGTAAGTGTTTAAATAATGACAGTCACAGAGAACTGGTCAGCAATCCAAAAACGACTGAGCAGGGCTTTGGGTCTAAGACCTGTTTGACTTGAGCACCCATGAAAATGCCTGCGGTTCTTTCCTAGGCACTTTGAGCTGGTGCTTTGGTAGCCCCAAAATCACACTGAGAAGCGGTGGCGTTTTTGTTGTCGTTAGTTTTGGGGTTTTAATCTCTCCTGTACTCCTTTCCCTAAGAACTATTTTACTACACATGCAAATTAATGTCTGTGCACAAGCATCCACATGGCCAATTTATGCTCTATGAATTGCAGCTTTTTTATTTCTGCAAAGAATGTAGAAGGTGCATTGATACAACTTTTAGTTTCTCTAATACTACATATTTGGAGCTGACTTCACATGCTGTTATTCACCCTGAACTGCCATAGGGACAGTTGTTGCAATATATGGGTAACTTGCACTTGCTGAAACATCGAATATAAATCCTGTTCACGCTGTCTGAAAGATAGCCTCAGGTAAGTTATTTCCAAGTTGGGATACCTATACTTCCATTTTGACCATTTCTGAAGTGCTTTTTGCTTCCTTCAAACTATTGTACTGCAGACTGACATTAAAGACTTACAAACATTTGCCAGCTTTGCTCTTCTGAAGTACAAAATGGAAATAATAATCCAAAACATGACTACATAAAAGCATTGGATTTGTAGAAGTGCCCTGGGTTTGTTTCCATTCTTGCTGTAGCAGACCCAAACTACTTTGATAGGGTTTGGCACTATGTTAAATACACCAGGTAACGGCTGTAAGCATGACTGCTTATAGTGAGCAAGCAATTAAAATGCAAAGGCAGGAAAACAAGCCAGTGTATCAATGAATTAAAATAAAAGCAAAAGCCTGTTCTACAGAGCTCAGGTATTTGTGTGTCTACTTCCAGCAGCAAGTAACTCAACAGCAGGACAGATACTAAAAAGTTGTTTATTTGTTTATGAACTCTTGCTGCAGGAGCCGGAGAGCTTCGGCTCCATGCTGGAGCTGTCCTGGAACGGAACAAAAGAAATCCCTCTTGGCAGTGGACAGTCTCGTAAATTCCTGCAGGATGGAGACGAAATCATTTTGACAGGTAATGGCCGAACAAGTGCTCTTACACTGCACCAAGGACATGTTCCCATAGATTGATCCCAGTAGTGTAAGCGCCTGGTGGGGAGAAGGGCTGTTCTGTACAAACCTGCCAGGCAAGCACAGTTGTTTCCATCCCACGTGTCAGGAGGCAAAAGCAGGTAGATAGAAATTTCCCTGCAATAAATGCTTTCTGGATTAGATTATTTGCTTTGCTAAGTACTTAATGATCTTGCTCTGCCTGCATGTGTGCTAAGGGGGGTAATGGAGGTAGGTGTGCCTTTATGGGAGAAAATATCCCGGGACTAGAAGCAGTTGATGTATAGTTGCTGCCACAGTCCAAGTTTGCATGTGGAGCAGAGCTTGGCAAGTGCTGAAAAAAAAGTTATTTTGCAACTAATATTTCATTTGTAACACAGGCATATTCAATGAAATGTGTTGCAAATCAAATATCTGGGAAACAGCATGAAGCCTGCTAGAAGAGCTGACCAGCTCCCTTCTGAAAACGGCTGTGCTTGAGAGCTGTTTCATGCTGGGCCATGGTTTTTCATCTTGATAAACTAAGGATTTTATGTATTAAAGTCTACCATGGTGTTTTGTGATCTAAATCCCACTCCTACTTGTTTTTAATCCAAAGACTACTGAAAAACAAATCTATTTTTTCCTTTCCTCTCATCTTGTCAACCCTTTTATGGCTTTGAGGTGGCAAATAGTTGGCAAGAACAGCCATGAGAAACTTTTGATTCAAGCCTGCATACGCCTTTGCTACATCGCCTACTGAATTTTTAGAGAATATCTTCTCGGATGTTGTGCATCATCAGATGAGACCCAGCCAGCATCACACCTGGCTCTGAGCAACCCCATCATGCTGATGTGATCAGAGAGAGTCTGCACAGAGAACAAAATGGCTCAAATGACGAGAAAACACTTAGAAACATGACTTAGGGCAGAGAAAATGTGAGTCACTAATGCCTATGCAGCAACCTGAAGGACATGACAGTGTGGTGCTAATATGTGTTCGCATACCTGTACCTGCTTAATCCAACCACAACTTTTAGGATTTTTTCCAGAAAGCTTTTTAACAAAACCCAAGAACTTTTCTGTGATGAAAAAAAAAATATATGGATGTATTCCAGTCTCCCAGTGATGGCTCCATAGGCGGTTTCGTAGTGCTGCAGCCAGAGCCCCAGTGCCTCCTGTCTCGCAGCCTACGCAGTAGCTTTGAGAATCATGTTTCTGTGAGGTGCTGCCAGTTTTGCAGAGGACGTTGCTGAGACAATGTAGATTGAGTTGTACTGGAGAGAGCCATAGAGGATGAAACCAAGGAGTCCCCAATACCTCTGACATCCTTCAGCCTCCCAACAACCCAGCAACTATTCATGCTGCAACATGTAGGTGTCTGATGCTGCTCTCCATAGGTTCCCTATACATCTAGTGCAGACACTCCTCCAGCAATTCAGAGTACCACATTGCCCTCCAGAGTTGCAGGTCTCCCTCCAGTAACTGTGCCAGGAGCCCTAAATTAGGGTACAATTGTGTATTACAAATGTCCCTTTGGAGTTATGTGCTGACATCCTTATTGGCAACGAGCACCTTGCAGTTTGGGACCTGCCACCCGAGGGACAAATGGGACTAGACCATGACCCAGGTTGTTCTTCCTGCCCAGAACAAGCCGTGTTAAATACTTCAAATCCTGAATGTCTTTAATATTTAAAGATGGCATGGTGATGATGTTAACCTGGATGAAGGCACTGTTGCCACAGTGGGACAGTCTCACGTTAATCAGGCTGCTGTGCTATTTTACACTAGCAACAGTTTGTGACTGTAGTGATCAGGGCATCGTGCCATTCACGAGAGGCAGGTGCTGCTGGGGCTGTCTGCTGGGACAGTTTGGGATCTGCTCCTATTTTGTGATGTATGTCACATCCAGTGCCTTAAGGCACCCTTGAGGCAGGGCTAGTGCTATTGCATCCACTCCCGAGGCTGTGCCATTAGCTCTTGCCAAGTGCCCAACCCATAATTTCTACTCTCCTATTTCAACTTTGTGGTTTTGCTCCCCTTGTGGGAGCTATTTCAGAGCCCTAACACATAAAATGAGAGAAATATATTTTTCCCAAGAAGCGTGTCTCTGGGAAGGAGCATTGCAAGGGAAGGTTTGCTGACGGTGTGCTGCGGTCTGTTGCAAAAATCTCTCTGTAGCTCCTTGGCACTCTGCTCAGGCCAATGCTGCTGGCAGAACAGAGCTTGCTTTGTTAAATATGCTGCTCCTTGGTACTGCTCTAAATCGTAGTTGACAGCAGGGATAACTAAACTGGACTGAAATAATAAGCCCATGCTCAAAGGGAAGGTGGCAATGAAGCCTAATGAGACAAATGGAAACTGAGCTGAGCCTTAAAGCAAGTGTCTTACTCAAGTATTGCTTACGAATGAGGATTACCCGGCAGATACTGGGCTGGGATGGTGTCTGTGGGCAGGCCGTTACACAAGCACATACAGACACTGCTGTCCTTGGAAAAGCTTCATTTCAGCCTGGCTGCGAAAGCTGCACTGTGGGTTAGAGCTGGCGGGATCTGTCCTCATGCTGCAAAAACTTTGGCTGTCCTGCAGCCTGATCCCACCCGTCCTCCTCTTCCTCAGAGGAGGTTTCCACTGATTTGTTCTTCGGGTGGGAATTAGGGTAAAGGTCTGTTCTGTTCAGCTCCCTCTTGGCTTCTCGAAGGCAGCTGGATTTTATCACATGCAGGGAAGATGATGTATTCCATTATTTTAGGAAAAAACACCTCTAACTATGAAACCAGTCCTTAAAATACAGCATATGCCACTTGTGTCCTTCCTTTGATCAGCTGTTGCTGCGCAGAGCTACAGTAGCTCTCCTCAGCTGTTTCTTTCCAGAATAGTCTTCCCAGATGGACCAGAAGCCCCTGGCTGTGTCCCCTCCCCTCCTTCATCTGCAGCTTTGCTAATGGATGCTCTTTCTGGAGCAGCTTGGCTGGTCTGTGGCAGCAAGAGGCGCTGCGGCACCTCCATCTTAATGTCATCTCTCCCATCATGCAGGAGCAGAGAGAGATTGAATTGCCCTGTAGTTAGAGATGGTGTCACAGGCTGGTAACTTCAGCAGCAGTCAGCAGACCTTCAGTGCCTGTTTATATAATAGAGGATAAATGAAGATTTTGAGTCAGATACTGAGTTTTTCATGGAACTAAATTACTCGATTTTAGCAACTGAAACAGATTCTGCAAGGGTAGGCCCTGCTGTTTGAGAGGGTTTAATGATCGTCTTTCTGTCTATAAGCATCCCAATGTCCCAAGAGCAGTCTTAATGCTGCAGAAAGATAATCCAGGTTTACTTTACTAATTGCAAGGCTGGGCCAGGCAGCAAATCAGTTTGCCAGTTAGATTGATGATGCTGCAGGTTAGGTTTAAAACCAGAAATATTGCACATCTTGTTTCCTCTTTCATCATATTCACTGAACTTGCATACTGCTGTGTTGAACATTTTGTGCTTCTTTTTTCTTTTTTTTATATTCCGGGCTACTTGAACTCTTCCAGGTGTTTTGTTTTTTACCCCTCGTTGCATTTCTGAAATGTTTTCACTCGTTTTTGGTCTCTTCATGCCTTTATTCACTTTTATTCCTGGTAAAACCCTGTCCTTACAGAACAAGCTGTCTGTTGTTTTCTGGCCTCAGGTTACTGCCAGGGCAATGGCTTCCGCGTGGGATTCGGCCAGTGCTCGGGAAAAATCCTTCCAGCCTTGTCGGATCCATGATGACTGGAGTAAGGGGACATCCGAGGAGGAGGATCACTCTCCCTGCCTCTAACAGTCATGCAGCTTTATTCACATTTATTATTTTTACAGGAGTGATTGGAATCTTATTATTTTTAATTATCAATAAATATCTTAAAGATGAATGTGGCTATCTGGTGTGATAAGAAAAGGACTTCAGTGCTAGCTGAAAATTCTTGGAATAAGAATATGATGATTGAAATGGAAAGTGTGATTCTTAACTCTTCTAATGTATTAATAGTTTTTTCATAATTATAAAAAGAGGCTTTCAAGTAAGCTTATCTAAAAATACTTTAAAGAAAACCTGTGTAGGCTTTGGAGCTCAGCCCTTACACTGCAGCACCAATGAGTTCCTGGAAATAAATCCCAGCAGGTTGCAACCTGCAGCTGTCACCCTCCCTTTGCCCCGGTAGCAGGCAGCTTGATCCTACCCCGCCTGCCCTTACACAAGCAGAGGCAACTCTCCATGCCCCAGAACAAAGGGTGATGCCAGCTGTGAGCTGGGAGTCTGTATTGGGGCACCCCTCAAAAGAGAGCATGGAGATTCCTTGTGCATCTTGCCCTGGTTCTAGAGAAGTGAATTCCCCATTTCTCTCATCCCTGGGGTTAGGGAGGCAGGGTGAACTTCATGGCTGGAGTGAACCCCAGGTGCTCACTGGTGGCAGTCACACTTTGTCACCTAACGGGCTGCAGTAAGAGGACACTGAGGAGGCAGACCCCCTTCCTGCACTCCTGAAAGGCATCTCTTGCCGTGGCATCCCCTTGCAGCAGGCAGTAAACACAGCCACACGCCACTTTTCTCAAGTGTAAAGGGCATCTGCTGTCTCCCGCTGGTCTACAAATCAATTTAACTCTATGGCCAAGTGCCAAATCGCATCAGTTAGAGGATATTACTGACTGAAGGAGCTCAGGAGACCGGATAATGAACTCTTGTACAGTGCAAGGGGAACTTGTTAAATATTTGCTTGGTCCTCAAAGTGAAGAGGCTGATGAGGCTGCTGGCTTCGTGCAGCGACAGCAAGATGAGCATAGGCTGCTGCTTTCTCGTGGCTGCCCCGTTGTTCCTCCCGAGGTCTGCTGGGTAGTTTTGCTGGCGTGGGCCATGTGGGTATTTGATGTCATCCCAGGGAGCACCCAGCGCTGGATGGGAATGTGAACCTCTTGGCCATGCAGGAGAGGAAAATTAATTTGAAATTAAGATTAATGAAAGAATGTGGCAGTGCAGATGAATCACCGCTAATGGGGCATGTTCACTGAAATGGGCTCTCTTCCACTGTGCAATAATAATAGTCACTTTAAAGAATGATACTTGGAGGATCATCCCTAAATCGATTTAAATTTTTAGCCTAAGACATTCCATTATCACCAGGAGGGATGACCTGGCCAGGAAAACAGTGGCTCGTTGTTTATGAAGGAAAAGCTATTTCCCCTTCAGGCTCCTGTGGAAACTCAGAGCTGAACTAACAGGCAGATATTTATTTAATGTACTCTGACTTGGTTGTCAGTTTATGGGATGCTTTGTGCTCTCTTTTGACCTCGAAGGACAGCCACAAGTTGACACCTTCCCTCTTGGATTTAGAAATAACTCATGCAGTTCCTCTGAGCACAACCTGGCTTTACTCCTGGCAGCAGCAAAAGGACACAGAAAGCATTTATCCAGTGGAGAAATTTCTCCACAGAAGCCACATCCACATCCTACCTTGCCATATCTGATGTGTAGGAAACATAATATCCGAGGAGAAGGGTGCACCCACACCCCAGCGTCTGGCCAAGCAGCCCTGCACTGTGGTGGGGATGGGTGGAGGTGGTAAGGGCCTCCTCTGACCCCGCAGGTGACAGAGCTGGGCTTCTCTAGCCTGGGGACATCTGGAGAAGTCCCAGGTCCCCACGAAGTGGAGGTTTTCTGGAAAGGAGCTCAGACACAGCTCTGAGAGCAGGTTTCAGAGGTGAGCTGGAGAAAGTCCAAAACCTCACTCAGGACAGAGCTCAGAGACATCTGCTGCCTGCTGCATGGATGGGGGCCAAAAAGCCAGGAGCTGCTAAAAAAAGAGAGAAACTTCTTTTTATGACCAAAGCCACTTTCTTTTTACCTCCAGAAGGTAGTGGGCTCTGTGAGGGCACACACTGGGGAGAAGGCCCATAACCAGGCTACCCTCACCCAACACAGCAAACCCAGAGCCACCAGTACTCCTGATCCTCACTCTGCCAGGGTACTCCTCATCAGGGGGCAAATGAATGGTATATCTGTACTGCAATGTGCAGTGCTGTCCTAAAATAGCATTGCTTTTGCCTAGGACTAGCAGCACTAGAGTCACAGCATCACCCACTGCCCGGGGAGGCTGCAGCCTCCAACACAAGTTTTAGGAAACAACGAGGTGCTCTGGGCACCTCCCGCTTGCTCCACCTCCACTGGGGCAGCTGTGACCACTTTGCATCCCTGGCCTTTAAACTAAAGGTCACGGAGACCTTTTGGTTTTGGAGGGAGGTGTCTACAGAGTAGGGATGAAGCTGAATGGGGTGAGAAGGTGAGGGTCTTGGAGCAGGAGGATGCTCTCAGCTTGGGTGCTCTCAGCTCAGCATACAGACCTGCTGTTTAGAAAAGTTTATTTCTGAAGCACCATTTCAATGGGTTTGGCTCTCTCTGTATAGAGCTTCCCCTCTGCTTCTGGAAGCTTTTGCTACAGTTAGGTTTGAGCATGGCTCCCTCTGCTTCTAGAGGTTATGAATTTTAATTTGATTTAAATCTGTTTTTCCTTAGTTTGCTTGTACCCTGGCTTCCAGCAAAAATGAAAGGGGGGGGGGAAGTACCAAACCCAGAGCTCCTTTTCCTCTGCTCTGTTGCAGCAGCAGGTTTGTAACCTGGATATAGGAGAAGAAATTTCTCCTTGGACCTTCAGAAGCCTAGAGGGAAAATAAAGCCTTTCTGCTGTGTCATCTACCCAGGACGCCTCGTTCGGAGTTGTACAACGTAGTGCGGGAAGAGAGATCCTGCCTTCTTGACCAGAGGAAAGGGAAACGTGCATCTAAATAGAAGCCATGGCTTTTATGCTTGCCTGGAACATCCGTCTTGCTGGCTGGATGTTGCACACTCAATGGAAGTCAGCAGTTCCCAATAGCGACCTGTGCTGGAGTGCAGCGATCCTGGGCGTGAGTAATGCTGAGGTGGTGGATCAAAGGTCTTGGAGGGATGCAAGAGGTGCTTCTGTGTTGTACTGCCTTCTCACGGGGTGCTTGTAGATGCAGTGAATCATACCGCCTGATAATATTTCATCTGGTTTTGTTATTTTGCTGGTAAGAAAACGAAGGGCAGCCCTTGTTTAATAATGTTTTAGATGCATTTTTCTTATAGATCAAAGCATGATCTGGATGGTAGGTAATGAAAAAGCTGGGTAAAATTTATAATAGCACTGTTGATATGACTGTCAAAAGAAAAGCATGGAATAAAACCCTAAAGCATATTTCAGAACTTAAAGGAAACGATGGGTTTTCTGTGTGAAATGCTGGCATTCTTCACCAGTGTCGTGGTTTAGCGGCAGCTCAGCCCCACACAGTCGCTCGCTCACTCCCCACCGGTAGATGGGGGAGAGAATCAGGAGGGTAACGCTCGTGGGTTGGGATAAGAACAGTTTAATAATTAAAATTAAAAGAAAACAACAGTAGAAATGCAATGTAAAGGGGAACAACGAGAATTAAAAGAAAACAACAGTAGAAATGCAATGTAAAGGAGAACAACGAGAGGCGCAAAGCCCCGGGGGGGGGGGGTGGGGGGAAGGGAGGGGAGAGGGGGAACGAACCGCCGGAACAAACTGCCCGCGCCGCAGCCGCGCGCCGCCCGCTGACCCGACGCCGCGCCGCCTCCGTGCTCCCTGCAACTGCCCCCACCTCAATATATTGGTCATGGTGTCACATGGTATGGAATGAACCTGCCATTGGCCAGTCGGGGTCAGCCGCCCCCACCATGGCCCTGCCCCTCCCAGCCCCCCCCCGCCACGCGGCAGAGCGCGGGAAGCTGGAAAGGTAGCTGACCCCCACAGTGAGGAGAATTAACCCCTTCTCAGCCAAAACCAGCACATCCTCCACCCCTTATTCCATACCATTTACACCATGCCCAGGTCCCATATGATGCAATACAACCATACCAACCACCACCCCTCCCCTTCCCATCCTTTAACATAATACACAGACATCATTCCCTTAGTTCATGGACCTTCCCTGTACAATGTCCATTAAAAATGTCCATTGAGTTCATCCAGTCCATGACTCTGGGCTCCATCTGTTGTATCAGTCTTTCCGGGTGGGAGAGATGGTGTGTGGCGTTGGGTCGCTGCATACCGAGTCAGTCATCGTTCCATCACTGCTGCACGGCTTGTTTCATAGTTGATCTTCCATAGGTTGGGAGGCTCGTACTCTGGTATCATTGGTACAACACAGAGGTGACACACAGTATTATATAGCAGTTCACATTGTGCCATTCAGTTCATTGACTGTTTTCACCCAAAATCAAATCCCCTTGAGGCACACATCGGATTTCTCCATCCTCCCGCATCACCCACCAAGTGCACCCAGGTCCTCGAGCAAAAGCAATCCCACGAATGGGTTTGCCTTTGCCGGAGGCAGGAAGAACCCAGACTGTTTTGCCCAGCATACTTTTTGTGTGCACTACAGGGACTCTATCCCCTTCCACAGTACGTAAGGATTCTGACTGGGCAGGGCCAGCTCGGTTGGCAGATCCCCTCGTGTTGACTAACCACGTGGCTTTTGCTAAATGTGTATCCCAGTGCTTGAATGTTCCACCCCCCATTGCTCTCAGTGTAGTTTTTAACAGTCCATTGTACCGTTCAATTTTCCCAGAGGCTGGTGCGTGATAGGGGATGTGATACACCCACTCAATGCCATGCTCTTTGGCCCAGATGTCTATGAGGCTATTTCGGAAATGAGTCCCGTTGTCTGACTCAATTCTCTCTGGGGTGCCATGTCGCCACAGGACTTGTTTCTCAAGGCCCAGGATAGTGTTCCGGGCAGTGGCGTGGGGGACAGGATATGTTTCCAGCCAGCCAGTCGTTGTTTCTACCATTGTAAGCACATGGCGCTTGCCTTGGCGGGTCTGTGGGAGTGTGATATAGTCAATTTGCCAGGCCTCCCCATATTTATATTTCAGCCATCGTCCCCCATACCACAGAGGCTTTACCCGCTTCGCTTGCTTGATTGCAGCGCATGTGTCACATTCGTGGATAACCTGTGCAATAATATCCATGGTCAAGTCCACCCCTCGATCACGAGCCCACCTGTATGTTGCATCTCTCCCTTGATGACCTGAGGTGTCATGGGCCCACCGAGCTAGAAATAGTTCACCCTTATGCTGCCAGTCCAGATCCACCTCAGCCACTTCAATCTTGGCAGCCTGATCTACCTGCTGGTTGTTCCGATGTTCTTCAGTGGCCCGACTCTTGGGAACGTGAGCATCCACATGACGTACCTTTACAACCAGGTTCTCTACCCGGGCAGCAATATCTTGCCACAGTGCGGCAGCCCAGATGGGTTTGCCTCTGCGCTGCCAGTTGCTTTGCTTCCATTGCTGCAGCCAGCCCCACAAGGCATTTGCCACCATCCAGGAGTCAGTATAGAGATAGAGCACTGGCCACTTTTCCCGTTCAGCGATGTCTAAGGCCAGCTGGATGGCCTTTACCTCTGCAAACTGGCTCGATTCACCTTCTCCTTCAGCAGTTTCTGCTACTTGTCGTGTAGGACTCCATACAGCAGCCTTCCATCTCCGGTGCTTTCCCACAAGGCGACAGGACCCATCAGTGAACAGGGCGTATTGCTTCTCATTTTCTGGCAGTTGGTTATACAGTGGGGCTTCTTCAGCACGTGTCACCTCCTCCTCTGGTGATAATCCAAAATCTTTGCCTTCTGGCCAGTCCATAATCACTTCCAAGATTCCTGGGCGACTGGGGTTTCCTACTCGAGCCCGCTGGGTAATCAGTGCAACCCATTTACTCCACGTAGCATCAGTTGCATGGTGTGTAGAGGGGATGTTTCCTTTGAACATCCAGCCCAGCACTGGCAGTCGGGGTGCCAGGAGCAACTGTGCTTCAGTACCAACCACTTCTGAAGCAGCTCGAACCCCTTCATATGCTGCCAATATCTCTTTTTCAGTTGGAGTATAGCGGGCTTCGGACCCTCTGTATCCCCGACTCCAAAACCCTAGGGGTCGACCCCGGGTCTCCCCTGGTGCTTTCTGCCAGAGGCTCCAGGTAGGGCCATTCTCCCCGGCTGCAGTGTAGAGCACATTTTTTACATCTTGTCCTGCCCGGACTGGCCCAAGAGCTACTGCATGGACTATTTCTCGTTTAATCTGTTCAAAGGCTTGTCGTTGCTCAGGGCCCCATTTGAAATCATTCTTTTTCCGGGTCACTTGATAGAGAGGGCTTACAATCAGACTGTAATTTGGAATATGCATTCTCCAAAAACCCACAACGCCCAAGAAAGCTTGTGTTTCCTTTTTGCTAGTTGGTGGAGACATGGCTGCTATTTTGTTGATCACATCCATTGGAATATGACGACGACCATCTTGCCATTTGATTCCTAAGAACTGGATTTCTCGTGCAGGTCCCTTCACCTTACTTTGTTTTATGGCAAAACCAGCTTTCAGAAGGATTTGGACTATTTTCTCTCCTTTCTCAAAAACTTCTTCCGCTGTGCTGCCCCACACAATGATGTCATCAATGTACTGAAGGTGTTCTGGAGCTTCTCCCTGTTCCAGTACAGTCTGAATCAGTCCATGGCAAATGGTAGGACTGTGTTTCCACCCCTGGGGCAGTCGATTCCAGGTATACTGGACGCCCCTCCATGTGAAAGCAAACTGTGGCCTGCACTCTGCTGCCAGAGGGATTGAGAAGAATGCATTAGCAATATCAATTGTGGCATACCACTTGGCCGCCTTTGACTCCAGTTCGTATTGAAGTTCTAGCATGTCTGGCACGGCAGCACTCAACGGTGGAGTGACTTCATTCAGGCCACGATAGTCTACTGTTAGTCTCCACTCTCCATTAGACTTCCGGACTGGCCATATGGGACTGTTAAAGGGTGAGTGGGTCTTACTGATGACTCCTTGGCTCCTCAGTTGGTGAATGAGTTTATGGATGGGGATCAGAGAGTCTCTGTTGGTGCGATATTGCCGCCGGTGCACTGTTGTGGTGGCGACTGGCACCTGTTGTTCTTTGACCTTCAGCAACCCCACCACAGAAGGGTCCTTTGAGAGACCGGGCAAGGTAGACAGCTGTTCAGTTTCCTCCGTCTCCAAGGCAGCTACACCAAAAGCCCACTTGTAACCTTTTGGGTCCTTGAAATACCCTTTCCTGAGGTAGTCTATGCCAAGGATGCACGGAGCCTCTGGGCCAGTCACAATGGGGTGCTTCTGCCACTCATTGCCAGTTAGGCTCACTTCGGCCTCCAATACAGTTAGCTCTTGGGATCCCCCTGTCACTCCAGCAATGCTGATGGGTTCTGCCCCTATATAGTTCGATGGCATTAAGGTGCACTGTGCGCCGGTGTCCACTAAAGCTTTATACTCCTGTGGGTCGGACGTGCCAGGCCATCGGATCCACACAGTCCAGTAAGCCCGGTTATCCCTTTCCTCCACCCGGCTGGAGGCAGGGCCCCTCTAGTCCTGATCATGGCAGTCACAACTCACTTCCTGCAAATGTGAATCAGGAGTCCCTCTATTACACTTAGAAATAAAATCTGCACTTCTACTCCTCTGTCTGGGGACTTGTTCACTGGAAATTGGAGCAGCAGCTTTCCTGGAAGAGCCCCCCTGAGTGACTGTTCTTCCTTGCAGTTCATGCACTCGTGCCTGTAGGGTCGAGGTAGGCTTGCCATCCCACCTCATCATGTCCTCTCCGTGGTCACGCAGGTAGAACCATAGAGTGGCCCGTGGTGTGTATCCCCTTCTTTGAGCCAAAGGACGCTTATTCCTAACAGCTGAGACACTGCTCTGTCGAGGTGGGGAGTAGGACAGATCTTCTTTGAGTTGCTGGACCTCTTGGGATAGTTTCTCCACAGCAGAGACAAGCGAGGAAGAGATATTTGTGTCGTAATCTCGGAGTCTATCTATCACCTCTGCCACCGTTGGTGTCTCGTCATCTTTCCAGGACATCACTGCCAATGAGTTTGCATGCGAAGATGGTGCGCTCCGTACAAACTTCCGCCACATGGGTCGTGTGCACTCGGCTTCATCTGGATCTTTGGATGACCGTTGATCATCCAGGTCACCATAAATCACCTCAAACACAGCTAATTCCCTTAGATACTGGATGCCTTTCTCCATAGTTGTCCATTTTCCTGGGCGATATGTAACATCTTCTTTAAAGGGATACCTTTCCTTCACTCCAGACAGGAGTCGCCTCCAGAGGCTGAGGGCTTGTGGCTTTTTTCCTATTGCTTTGTCAACGCCCCCTTCCCCAGAAAGGGATCCCAATTGTTTGGCTTCTTTTCCCTCTAGTTCCAGGCTACTGGCCCCATTATCCCAGCATCGGAGCAGCCAGGTGACAATGTGCTCACCTGAACGACGGCTATAATCTTTTCGCATATCTCGCAACTCGCTTAAGGACAGGGATCGGGTGGTCTCTATTTCATTTATTACTTCTCCCTCCTCTCCCCGCGATGGCCCTGGTTCTTCATCATCCCGTTCTAAACGAGTTGATGTCCGCTTCCAATATTTTGTCTTGTGTATGGGGGCAACTGATACTGGTACGGGTTTATTTTCTGAGCTAGCTCCGGTACTTGTTGTGGGGGTTTGAGTGGCTGCAGTGCCTGTCGTCCGGGCTGGATTGTCTACAGTGCCAGTCACTTTGCATTTCAATCCAGAGACATTCTCTTCCCCCTGGGGGCATTGAATGCTGTTGAGCAGGGCTCGGTATGCATGGGCCAGACCCCAGCATGTTGCAGTTATCTGTGTCTCTCTGGAGTTCCCAGCGTAACAACATACTTTCTCCAAATATTCTACTAGTTTTTTAGGATTCTGCACTTGTTCGGGGGTGAAACTCCAAAACACTGGGGGTGCCCACTGCCCTAGGTATTTGCCCATGCTATCCCACATGCCCTGCCACTCATAACTATCAAGCCTCGGGGCAGATTTCTGGGTAATATTCTTAAGTTGCTTAGTCAAAACCAAAAAAACCTGCCCAAAAACTAACAATAAGTGCACCTTAACCACCCAAGGATGTTCAAGATACAAAGACGTTGTTGTAACAAAGGCACAGACATCATAGAACAAAGTTGCAAAGGTATTATTCTGTATTTCCTCCATATAAAATCTCTCAGAGGAGGAGGTATAATTGCTAATTGCCTCAACAAGGTGGTATCCAAAGTACAGTAACGGTTTCAGCAAAAACCCCAAATACCAGATAAAGCTGAAAACGAGTGTTTGTATAACAAATCTTGTAGGCAAAACATTACTAATCACAGCAGAACACAGCAGACTCAACAAACCAACACCAATCTGTAACACCAACTGCAAAAAGGACAACATGGTGCTGTGACCAGCAGCTGTTGTTATCTCCAACCCTTGAGCCCCACGTTGGGCGCCAAAAAGACTGTCGTGGTTTAGCGGCAGCTCAGCCCCACACAGTCGCTCGCTCACTCCCCACCGGTAGATGGGGGAGAGAATCAGGAGGGTAACGCTCGTGGGTTGGGATAAGAACAGTTTAATAATTAAAATTAAAAGAAAACAACAGTAGAAATGCAATGTAAAGGGGAACAACGAGAATTAAAAGAAAACAACAGTAGAAATGCAATGTAAAGGAGAACAACGAGAGGCGCAAAGCCCCGGGGGGGGGGGTGGGGGGAAGGGAGGGGAGAGGGGGAACGAACCGCCGGAACAAACCGCCCGCGCCGCAGCCGCGCGCCGCCCGCCGACCCGACGCCGCGCCGCCTCCGTGCTCCCTGCAACTGCCCCCACCTCAATATATTGGTCATGGTGTCACATGGTATGGAATGAACCTGCCATTGGCCAGTCGGGGTCAGCCGCCCCCACCATGGCCCTGCCCCTCCCAGCCCCCCCCCGCCACGCGGCAGAGCGCGGGAAGCTGGAAAGGTAGCTGACCCCCACAGTGAGGAGAATTAACCCCTTCTCAGCCAAAACCAGCACAACCAGAAATAGTTTTCTGCAGAGATTCTAATTAGAAATGGATGCGATATCATGGAAAAAAAATCAGTTTTGATGAAAATGTTTGGGTCAGCAATATTCATAATTCCTTCATTAACCAGGCAGTAATAACTCAAAGTAAAATGCTCTTTCAGTAGTTATTCAGGGTCAAGGTAGTGACTTTGTTAAGAGGGATGGAGCTGGTAGGTGGTATTCACATTGGTTTTGGCTTTAAGCAGTAAGGCAGGAGGCCATTTCTCAGGCTTGATTGCTGCTTCTGTTCAGGATGCCCACACAGTTGTTGCTTAGTGAGAAACAGAGAGATCACTCCTGGAATTTTAAAATTGATTGAAGGCTTTGGAAGTGTGTGAGGGACATGCTGAAGTACCGGCACCATGCTGCCCCGTACAAATCTGCTGTGAGCTGTTCTTCCTTCTCATGTCCCCTCATTCCCAAGCACATCTTCACCTCAGTGCTTTCTCTGTTGCATGTGTGTTTGGTTTTCCATGTAGTTTTAATTAGACCTACACTTTCTAATTTTTACTCTATTTCCTCCATATTGTCTACTTGGCAGCTGTAACAGAGCTGGGGTAGAGACAGTTACTGTATAAGGGAGACGCTGCAGGAACAGAAGTCCCCGGTGGCAGCTGAGCACCTCTTGGGTCAGCTTGTAGAATTGACACCTTTGTCAATGAATATTAAGGGACTGGTTGGGAGCTGCAAGCACAGGGAGGGTTTCTTGTCCCCTTCTCACCGTGTGCTGGATCCAGGGCAGGTGTGCTTCAGGGCTCAGGACCTGCAGCCGGCAGCTCCACTGTCCTGCACTGGGATGGGTGCCACAGAGCTGCCGTGTCCCAGGACCATGTACTGGGGTTTGCCTCGGGGGCTGGTGGGGTCCCCAGCTCTGCTGCCCACTTGCCCCTACCAGGCACTTTGTTGGTTCTCCAGAGGCAATACGGCTGCTGCTTGAGAAATCCAACTGGTCTTAAATATAAAATATGTTTCAAAAAACTTTGCTTTCTTTACAGCTTCAGCACACTTAATGCAATTTTAATACACTTTTGACTGATTTCTGCTTTCCCTTCGGGAGCTGCCTGGCCAAGCCCCAGTACAAAACATGGAGCTTTGTAACTATAATTGTATCATTCAACATTTCCTAATGCTGGTGTGGCTTGAATTGAACTCTCAGACTAAATGCAACCAGGAATCTTACTGTGTATTGCTTTGAAAATGTATGTGTGAGCAGTGTCTTCCTCCTGGTTAGCAAAAAGTAGTGGCCAAAGGGTATCAACCATTTTTAACGAAAGTAGTTTTTAAAGAAATAAAAAAGCGCAGATGCAAAAGAATGTTGACTAAAATCAAGAATTCCCATTGCAGCGTTAAGACATGGTTAAAATTGGGGATTTAATATCCTTTATTTAAATCAAATCACTCAAGATGTAAAATCGGGAGACAGCTAAGACAAGTGGTTTGGAGCCTGGCAAATCTGGGTTGACAAGGTCAGAGACAGAGGGGGTAAGGAAGAGGAGAAGACAAATTTTCCAGCCAGTGTTTAACAGGATTTTCATACTGTGGGTAGCTCAGCTGAAGCCATTGCAAGGGTGCTGCTGTGCCGACGGCTGGTGCAGATCCAGCACCACCATGGACCAGGACTGATCTGGGTACGAAGCTGAGGAGCTGGTGCATGGGTGTCACCTCATGCATTGCCATGTTGCCCTCCAAGATACAAAACTGTGGTGGTGGCTGCTCCTTTGGCTGGCTCCTTGCCCCTGCAGTAAGGCCCACTCCACATGCAGGTCATGGTGTCACTACTGTCCTTGGGTCTCTCCAGGCGGAGAGGCTCGAGGCCTTGTAGGCTCAGTTATCTCTATGCACTAATGGGGGACTGCATGAAAGCTGCAGGTAGCACAGGGGACCGGCATCAGCCTGGCTCCATGGAAATCTAATCTGGGACTGTCTTGAAAAGTCACTGCCTTCATCTCTCATACGCTTTCACTGTTTTCTGGAGCGCTGGCACTGGCTTCTGAAGTGAACCAGTTAAAACCTGAGGTCTGTTGTCCTCACCACCCTTCTGATGTGCACAATGGAGATTGCTGGAGTCTGAAAACAGCGTTCTCCCCACTTAAGTCTTGTGTTGACTTAACTTCTGAGCTTTAGTAACATGGGTTGCAGTTACCCACTGAGACCTGTAATGACCCAGCAAGCCAGGGACACCTTTGGACAGCAAAGGCCGCAGCAGCAACGCTTGTGCGGTTCCCTGGCTAGCATCAGTCCCTGTTTCCTTCAGGAAATCCTTTATGCTCACAGTTCTCCAGGGTGTCTGCCCAAGTTTAGACACTGCTGGCTTCAGTTCAGGTCTGCTCTTACATTAGCCATAGTAGCTGCTCTGAAAACAGCATAAAGACTCCAGCCTCTGCTTCTGACTAGGACCTGGTTAATAGTTTATCAGTGGGGTTTTGTCCTTGTGGCAAACTGGGTTGCAGGCACAAAGGTCCTTCTGCCACAGGACTCACTGCAGGGTCAGGCAGATATAAAGTGCCTGGCTTTCAGGCAGCAGTGTCTTCTTACAAGATGAAAGAATTAGTGATTTGCCTCTTCATCTTTTTCAAGAGGAGGAGTTTCCTGGGTGCTTTTTACTCCACATATCCCACACTCTGTGGCTTCTTCAAAGAGACCCCACAGATGCTCCACACTCTTCATTTTCAGTTGTTAGTGGGAGGGACTCCAGTGGCCCTATTTCTTTCAGTATGCAATTTGTTACTGATAATGAATTGCTGAAATACAGCATGCTTCAGTCCTCCACTGAACTGAAGCTCTGCTCAGCTTAGTGCTCTTCCTGACCAGGCGAATAACCTGAAATAGCCACTTTGGAGGGCTGACGTCCCAGCAGAGCCACAGGAACACTTGGAGCTCCATCAGCTCTGTCCTGAGCTCTGAGAGTCTGCAGTGGTGTTGCTACACAGAGAGCAGTCTTCTACTCCCACCCCCACCCACCACGGAGGGCTGTCAGGAATGTGTATCTTTCTTGAAAATCATGTTGTTGTGTGGTGGGTGGTTTCTAAGAGATCCTGGCAACTAGAAGTGAACCACAACAGAGACAACAAGAAGACTTTCCGTGTTGAAGCTGTTTATTGTGTTAGATAAATACATTTGCAACAAGTTTGAATTATTTCCTCTGAGTGCAATTGCTGGTAGTATGTCATGATGATTAAAAAAGAACCAAAACTAGCAGAGGCACTTGTTGCATGCAGCTGAAATCACTACTGAGCCCAGCAATGCAGCCCCTGCTAAAAAAGACCTTCCACTGGCCATGAGCGCAGCTTTGCTGACAGGGCTCGCAGGGTCGGCATCGGGTGGGAGCTGCGATGGCGCATCTCAGGTGGGCAAGTCCCAGCTCTGAATGCAAGGAGGATAAAACGTCTGCTTTTGGCATGATGTCTAGTATTGCTTTTGGTTAGACTGGTGAGGTTGTGTGATAGTAACCAGTGGGGGAAGGCAGAAATTGGAATACACTTACATCACCTGTATAAAAACAATCACATTGAATTTTACACAGTCGTGTGAAAATGTTGGACATGAATATGTAGATGCTTATGGACACCTTCTTTGTCAAAAGAAGGATGGACTTGACAGGCTATGCCAGGAGGATAAGTACCTTTTTATTAAAAAATAGAGCTACTGATAGGCATCTTTCCTCTAGGATCTTCAGGAAAATCCATACAATGGCTTGTACAGCTGGACAAACAGGAAAAAAAAAAGATTGGCAAACATTTCTGCAAAGCAAATTGTTAATTTGCTTCCCCAGCATTCGTAACCCTTTGTTCTCACACAGGCTTTGCTCCTGCAAGGGCTGTGTGTTGCTGGCCCTGCCCTGGCAAGGACACAGCACGTGACTGACCTTGGCCTCTGTGTAGTCAGGCAGCCTGCTCAGAGGCTTAAACCTAAGCATGTGTGTAAGCCCTTAGCTGAACGGGGGCTTAACAGTGATGCGTGACAAAGCCAGAGAGTTCTGCATGCAGATAAATATTTGAGTGGAGTATTGGCATTGGGAAGAGTGATGACAAGCTCTGTTCTTGCTCTGCATCAGCTGTGAATGCAGCCTGGTGACAAGCAAACTGAAAGCATCTCTAGCCTGGAAATAGACTTATTTTGGTTTTTTGTTTATTCTGTAAGTAGCCCTGCTAGTATCAAGGTGGGATATGAGATTTGTTAACAAAAAATGGGTTCCAAACTTTACCCCAGGGAACAGAAGCAAACTCCTTTGAGCTAGGACATCCATTCCTATATTACAGATAGACACGCTCATGAATAAGAGAGATCAATGCATTTGCTCAAAGTATGGTGAACATTAACATTCATGCTTGAAAAAAATCCTGTTACTGGTGATTAACTGGCTAGCAGAAACTGAGGCTAAATAACAGCCTGCTAAGCAATCTGCAGTGGGTAATTGAAGCAGTGGAGGTCTCTTGGTAGAGAATAGCAGGATTAAAGCCAATCCTCAAATCTCCTGCCTCCTGAACGGGATCTCCTACAACAGAGATGAGCAAAAATTGTGCAGTGCAAAAGATCCATGCAAAAACCTCCACATGCCTCATAGCCTAGTATTTTGCAAACTCTGCAATCACAGTGCTGAGCACCTCACATCCAGACTGTCCTCCGAAATAAGTGGAATATGTAACAAAGCCAGGTGTCCTTTGGCATGACTCAAAATGCTACAATCTTAATGAGAGAGAAAATGGAGGTCTGGACAAGTCCTCTGCCTGGGGAGAACTTCCCTCACTGTATACTGAGATTTAGATCTTCCCCGTTAGTTTCACAAGGAAGAATTGTAAATCAATACCTTATTCCTGTATCCCTATCTAAGGCTGTCCAAATGCTTTCTGGTGTTATGAGACAGACAAAACAACATGAGACAAGTTAATATTGTTGTACCCATTTCACTGTTGAGTAGGCTGAGGCACATAAAGAGGTGACTTGTGTGATCATCAAACAAATGTGTCAGCTGAGAATAGTAACTACAAAGTCTACATCCTGATTCCTTGTCCCGGCCTTTGGCTCCACTTTCTCACCCACTGTGCATCACTTTATGGCAAGAAACTAGAGGTCAGGTAGGCTGATAAGGAAGAGGAGAAACAGTGAAACACCCTTCTTGCAGGTTTGTGCTTTGAAGTCTTGTCTGCTCATGATGCTTGTTGTGGTTCCAGTACCTACTCTGTATTGCTTCAGCAGCTCCTTACGATCCCTTAAGCCAAACATGTCACTAAAAAAGGCAGCTGTGAGCAAAGCTTAGAATTTGGGGGATAGAGGACATCAGAATCCTTCAACTCCTGCTTTTCAAAAGGTAAATAATAAATTTCTATAGCTTCCGTGTTCACTTATGCTTTCTTGCAGAATGGCTGTCCTAATGGATGGAGAGAAGGAAATATTCCGCTATTTGCCTTACAAATTTGTGGAAAAACTCTTTTGAAGGTGCTGAATTTCTCCGAGGTAGAATGCATATTTTTGTATATTACTGTAACTGTTATGCTGAGGAGTCTGAGTGGCAAAGCTAGGAGCACTGTCTCCTTGCTTATTGTCTCTGTGATTGTATTTGTGTGACATCCCACTGAAGTGCACCTGAAACAAAAGATGGATGAAGTTGCATGTGGAATCACTCTTTGAAAACCACAGCAAGTTCTATGTAGCTGAAACCAGCAGTATCCAAGCTCTGCTCTGTGGACCTCTGGTTGCTACCAAGCTCATCGTAAGTGGTCTGACACATCTGGCTAATCCATGGACCTATGGCAGGTGATAAAATGCCTAGTGTTTGCATGATTAGGATAGAGTGAGGTGGTGCTACAGCGTCAACAGTAGTCCATGACCCCCTTGGGTACTGTAGTCTCAGTGCTTCTGTATCCCGATCACCAGAAATATGACTGCAGTGTGGTAGGGAATGTACGTGCAGAACCAAGTGAGTCGAGAATAAATCTGCCCATATAACCCTACTTAACCAGGGGTGCTTTAGTGCTTCTGCTTAGTGATGCTCTGGGATACAAAATTATAAAATCTGTGCCTTTTTCAAAACACAGATATAATGACTGAGGAAGATATTTGAAGCAATCTATTTCCAGGAAAGACAGAAAGTTCTCGTTGCGTTTCCAAACTCTGATGGCTACTCGGGATTTGTAGGAGATATTGAGGACAGGACAAACTGTGCCAGACCAAGAGATATGTTAGGAAAAGTCTGGAGAGTCTTGTGCTACTTGAGTTACAGTCATAACTGTTTTCAGTAAAATAAGAGTTGCTGCATAGTATTAAACTGTGCTGCCTGACTGGCTTGTGATATCCTGATCTGTTGAGCAAGAATCATCTACACTGTGTGCTCTTAGAGACGTTGCCGTTGCCTTGCATATCTGAAAATGGCTGTTTGTGTGTTAGCCTTCCCAGTGGGAGAAGGCCTCCTGGATCATAGCATTTTATGGCTCTGTCTAGCGGTGTTCTTTCAGTCATCTAGATGTTGCTCTTCCCATGTAGATGTAGGGATGGCACTGTAAGGGTCCATGATGACTTTTGCACAGCGAATAATCATCACAATCAAGAAGAGGCAGAGGAAGACAAAACATGCTAATGTCAGTCCCTTGTCCACATCAACATACACAGGCTCTGGGGTTGGTCCCTCCATTGCTTGTGCCACTCTTCATCTGGGTTTATATTTACTCCTAACATCATCAACCACCTGCAAAACAAACACAGTGTCAGACACAAGTGATTGCTGCTCCTGAGTATGGGGGAAACTTGGGGGTAGGATTGGATACAGAAAATCTGTGATATATTCTTGCAGGGAAATAAACCTGCTGGAAGTGTCATAGCTTGGGTAACTGTGAGAGCTGTGAACAGGAGAAACCTCATCTCCACCTTAATTTAGCGCTTGAATGGTTCTTTCTAAAACAGTAGACAATAAAATGAGATGTTAATGAAGAAAAGGGAAGTGGTGGTGAATGAACACTATCCACTTGAAATATCATATCTTAAAAGAGGCACAGACACTGTTCTTGTCTCAGCATTTCCCAATCACCAAAATATTTCCTCTCCTCTGCTGGTGTGAAAGAGCAGACAAATGGCAGAGCAGACTGTTTCCATCCCAATTTTCCTCTCTATCCAAACATTCCCTGTCTCTCACTGGCACAAAGCAAAGTGAAAATTATGCGTACTTATTTTCCATAACATTTAGTCTCTGGTACTCATAAGTTCTCCAGGCAATAGTAGATTTTTAGGAGCAATATAATTTTTAAGTGGGTGTTTTATCACTCGGAGACGTACAAGAGATTATACGATTAGTACAAGGATTACTTTACTTGATGCAGATGTCTGCGTAGCTGAAGGTCTCTTCTGACCTCATCTGAATCCATAACCAAAATGGCTTCAGCAGTTATTGACTCCCTTCTGCCTCTGCAAGTTTGCCTCTGGATAGTTCATTAGCTGCTCACACAAGTTGCTTTGTATGATGGTGCTGAAGGAGAGGAACTGACCTGACTCATGGAATTGAGTCACTGCCCAGGGGTGGGGGAAACTTTTCCTGACATCCACCTTTGGTCAAGGTGGGAGGTAGAAGTGTTGAGGTTTACCACTGTAAAAGAACAGGAATATGGAGTGTCTCTTTAAAACAAGCAATAAAAAAACCAAAGTCGTTCACATCAAATGCAATAATCTGAGAACCGATCCCTGCTTTGTTTGGAGACGAGAGAGAGGAAAAAGAAGACATGGAACCATAGGGAGAATTGGGTGAAACTTGGGTATCACATGGTCCAGTTGCTCTCTATAACTACATTAATGCAGTGAGGAAATCCCAGGTACAGGTTTTATCTACACAGCCAAGTTTGCCTGGTTACATTTCCAGTGAGCTGGTGCTACTGGCCAGGCTGCTTCAGTAGTGGTTCACATCTGGCTGGAGCATCGTGTTCTTGCAGCATTGTGCTCTGCCAGCTGTGAGCGGGTGTCCCGGTGACTCAGGAGCTCTTATGCCCTGAGAATTTTTCTCAGGGTGAACTGAGGATCTTTTCTTTTGGAAGTTCATGGTTCCTCCTCTGTCTCATAATTTATGCCTTTTCAAGCTGTTTTCCAATTTCACCACCTCCTAGATCCTACAAGGCAGTATAAATCAGCCGGCCCTCTAGTCTATTTTAAGCACAAGGACAGCAGATTTTTTTTTAATTTCCTGAAAGAACAGAAATTACTGCGACAGCTGGTCCTGCAGCAGGGAGATTAAAGAAGCTGATGATACAAAGTGAATGAAACTACACAGACGATGCATGTATTTACCAGTCAGATCCTCAGGATGGACCAGCAAGTCTGAGCACATGAAAAAGTCAGTGAGGAGCGGGGTCAGGCTTGTAATGCTTACCTGGCCTGATCAAAGGTCTACTATTCCCAGATGAGACTATTATCACTCTTTCACCAGCCAAGAGATCTTACATTACAGTTTATAACCTAATTTGGTGAAAAAGTCAAATCAAGGCTGAGTATTAAGTGTGGATACGTATTTTTTTCTTGTGGAGCAGAAGAAAATAAAATGTTATGAAAACTACTAATGTAGCCCAGTCCTTCCTGGAGAACTCTTGTGAAGGTCTGACATGGATGGATTTGATTTTTGCCTTCCTGACATTCTGGCTATTGTACCATGTGGTATATTTCCACACTAAGTTTCCTCCTACAGAATATCAGAACTACCTGGTAATTTCCATCAGTACTGATCTTTGAAATCCTGCACTTTCAATCAAATGTACTTTCTTCTAAAAGATGAATCATTTACTTGGAAAATGATCTGGGGTTTCAAGTAGAGATCCATCCCTTGGAGATTCTTCTCTTCAAATGACATCACACAATCTCATGGGAGTTGTGGTTCAAGCGTTGCATCCTTCAGCTTGCCTCTGCGCATGGGACTGCAGGTAGATGATGTTTCCTGTGAAACATCTGAGCTGTCCTGCAGTCCCCTCTCCTACTGGGAGAGAAAAGCATGTTATGGGAAGGATATGCCAGGCAGAAAGCTTTACCCAGAGAGCAGAGTGAAAACTTACGGCATCTGAGCTGTCGATCACACGGGAAATTACGACACCTTCAGTCTAATGGTTTCAAGTTTAGGTTGATTTGTTTTGCCAAAAAGTCAGCATTTGCAGTGGGAATATAAATATTTTTTCCAAGAAGCTGTATTTATGAGGTTGTATAAATCATGTCTTCCCTCCTCCTGCTCTCCCGATAAACTTGGTAACATTTCTGTGCTGTGACTACTATTCTGCATTAAGTCATTAGTGATGGTGAATATTCTTCTTGGGGCTGGCCAGAAGGGCCTTGCTTTCCAAGTTGCTCTCCTCGCTCACAGCTTGACTGCTCACCTGAATCTGTCTGTGCATCAGCATCGTCAGAGGGGGAAACCTCTGCGGATCCAGCTTGTCAGAGCCACACCAACATAATGCTTGTGCTCATCCGAGTCGCGTGGAGGATTAGGTGTCAGAAGGCATTTGGTGGTGTTCTGCGCTGTTAGTTATTGCAATTGCATTTCAGTGGGCTTGGCCCTGCAGAGAGAGTTATTGGTGCTGAACAGATCTGGGTGCTGGAACAGGGTTGTGCCAGAGGCAGTTGTCTCCAGAGTATTACTGCTGGAACATATCGCTGTTCTAGATCAGGCATTTGGGGACCAGCAAGACATGGTCCCCAGATATGAAAGGAGTTATATGCACGTGTTCACCAGGGCTGGTTCTTCCTAAGGAAGTCCACCTCCCTGGTTTTACCATGGACATGATGTGTGATTATTATTTCCGAAAAACCATTTAGCAATGCTGCAGGTAGGGAACTGCCTGTGGATACACCAGTGCACTGGGAGGGAACAAGGTTGTTCCCGTGTGAATATCCAACACGCCTTGCGTCTCCCAGCAGAGAGCTGCAGCTGCTGCATGGCAATGATGTGCTTACATACACGAGCGAGAGCACAGCAGCTACATGCCACTCCTGGCTGTCTGCCAGGTACTTGTGGTCTTCCATCTCTATAATAGCTGAACAACTTGTTCTGCCCATTTTCCAATTCCTTGCCCAGTGCCTCAACCTCCTTGGTGCCCAGCGGTACAGCCAGGCTTGGAGGGGGCAGGAAGTCTCTTACAGGTTGAAGCAGAGTTGGCCCGTGCTGGAGGAGGCCCTGCCTGCACATCCTACCATCTCTCTCAGCCATAGTGGGATGTGCTGTGTATGTTAGCAGAATGCTTTTGCATGTCCTGTCTAGCTTGTGAAATCCATCAGTACTACTGAAAGTAATTTTCACTCTGGATACAGACTGCTTGGCTGGATGCTTTGCTGCCGTTTACCAGCACAGCCAATGCTGACAGCATATGTGTGTAGGGAAGGGGAAAAAAAAAAATAAGGTTAGCAGAAACAATTATAAAGGTTCACACTTGAATGATCAAGTTTCCTCTGAATAGCTGAATTGTAGAAAATTAGTTTTTTCCAGCTTGTCAGCACCCAGCTGTAGAATGATATTTTTTAATTTCTTCAGATTTGTTGAAAACATAATTTGGTTTAAACAAAGACAACAGATGAAGAAGGGCAGTCCCTGCTTCAGATTATTAAGCAGTTTAGCAGTCTTATGAATGCATGCTCTTCTGTAAATCCCCAGGTGCTTCAATACAATCTCTCCCCCTCTAACATCTCTGAAAATAGACGGGCACAGCAGGCAGCCTCTTGGAGAGGCCTGTGGGACTGTTTGCTTCCCAGCATCTAGACAGGACCATCTAGAATTGCCCAGAAATGCCGGTGGCCTGAAAGCAGCCCAAAGCTTTTGCGGAGGTTCGGTGCAGTATTTCATTCTGCGGGTGCAATTTGGGAGCCCGGTGACCAGACAGTGGCAAGTAGTAATAGTAGTGGTATTTAAGAAATTGCTGTCTTTGCAGCTGCAACACCCCAGGAATGGAGCTCTGCTGGCTTGTGGTGGGCAGTGTAATTCAGTACCAAAAGTGACACTCTGCACTTGGCTCCTTGTGGATTGCAAAGGACCAGGACCAGGCAGCAGCTGTATCTCTTCAGGGGGTCAGCATCGTCTAGTTTTGATGCCCTGGTGCCCCTAGCTTGATCTTGTCTGAACATTCCTGCAGTCAGGAAACCCTGCAGCCTGGGTGTTGTGTGCAACAATGGTCAGGGACCATGGCCTGGGGATAAAGAACTTGGGTGCCTCAATGAAGAATCCAGCCTCAGCATTTGGTCTTTGCTCTGCTGTTTGTTTTGTGTTTCCCAGTGCTCTTTTCATGAGGGATTGCCACAGAAGAGAGGATATATTTGGTTTTTTATGACCTTATGTACAGTAGCAGACAGAAATTTGTTGGCATCTTCTTTAGTATACCAGCTCTGTTTCAGACTGTATAACGCTTGTGCTCATCTGTGTGGCTGAATTTTGCAATCGTTCTTACCTATGCAAGATATTTTAAAATACATTTGGGTTTTTTTCTTCCCTAAACCTGACAATCATGGCACTGTCACTTTAAATATAAGGCAATAATGTACCACATATATCACAGAGAGCTGGTCTAAACCATACCAGTTCCTATCCTGCTTAATCATGTCTCCAGTCATCTCAACCCACAAGACATATTTTAAAACATTATTTTTTTTCTTCTCTACTTTTTTCCCAAAACAATAGATATGCAGGGAGGGGAGGGATGGGAAGCTATGTGATTTCAGATATGCAAGCAGATCCCTACCTTCCAGACCTGGGTAAGAAGCCTGTCACATCCCAGCATAGCAGCATTGTGAAGTTAAAATCCTGACTGTAGTCATATTTTAAAAGTTTTGTTAGTCAGTGTAGCTTTAACGGCGTTCAGGCTCCACTCAGGTTCATGTCCACCCAGACCTGGAAGCAGTTCTCCTCACCAGTGTGTTCTGGAAAAAAAAAAAAAAATTCACCATTGCTCATCACGCAGGATGTGGGTGTTACAGATCTGTTAAGCCGTTGGGAATAGCTCCAGTGACAGCCTGAGGCAATCCGATACAGCCATATGCAAGATGGATTTATTTGTCAGACATTGACTGGAAGAACATTTTTTGATACAAAGAGCAATGTCTGAGCCCAAAGTCGTCATATCCTTACTGCTTCTTAAATAAGCAAAAAGCTCATTTTTAATTCATAGTGAAAAATCAATCAGGTCTGAACTGATACTGCTCAGGAGTCTGCATCTTCAGTTAGTTTTGTTATTTTTATCTTTCTTTTTTTTTTTACAAAAATGGCCAGAATTGAAGTGAAACATATCAGTTGCTTAAACAAAACTGTTTGATTGATCTGAATGAATATACCAGGACTTAAAAACTATTGACTATTTGGATATTTTTCAGTCTGATTTGACATGCACACAAATTTTCAGCCAGACAAACCCTTAAATCTTGCTGGATGACAAACCCATTTCCCCACTCAGTTTTGCTAACTCCCTGAAGTTTCTTATGGTGCGGAGTCCAGAACACACTTGTATGGAGCTCCCCAAGCCCCACCACCACAGTCAGCCAAAGGGTAAGAAAACTTGTTTCTCCTCTCGGGGAACTCAGTGTCTGATGACCTTTCATCCTTACAGCCCTGATTAGGCCGGAGGGTGAGGGGCTGCACCTGGCACTCAAACACGTGTGATACAGGTAACCACAGTGGACAGCCCTACCTCCTGCTCATCAGCACCACTCACCAACTCACAGAAATATCGCTTAAAACCTTACTTTTTTTCATTGCTATATGGGCATCAGGACTTTGCCATGGGCCATATCTACCATGCTAAAGTCTCTGTGAGAATGGGACAGAATGACAGTGACGGTTCCAGGGAACTTACAGTCTAACTGTGAAGAAAAGACAATATTTGGCTTGGAGAGCACGTGGTGAGACAGGTAACGGTTGGGGACCCAACGCCAATGACCCAGCACCCTGAGTACCAGCAGGACAGTGAGGTTTACTTTGCAGATACCCTGCGGGGTTCCTCTCCCATCTTTGAAGGGGATTTAGGCGCTGGCCAAGCGACAGATTCTGGAACAAGGGTCAAAGAGAAGCATAGACTGGCCATTTTGTAAGGGGGATAGAAGGTGGGAAGAGCTGCTGAGAGGCTGTTGTGGCCCTTGAAAGGGGACATAGCTCACAAGTGTCTGGGGGAAGCTCCGAAGGAAGGAGCAGCAGCTGATGTCTGCAGTACTGTTTGGAGCAGTGGTAGGTAGTCAAAGCCAGAGGAGAGGACGTTGTATTAATTAAAGCTGTGAGGTGATAAGACACAGCCTGAGTGTTTTCAGGATGCCTGCAGGGATGATCAGTCTGAGATGTTGGTATGGAAAGGAGTTTTAAGATGTAGGATGTGAAGGCTGAAGAGAAAAACAAACAAAGATGGCCCAAATCCCAGGCAAGGGGACTCAGCAGGACAGGGTGCTGCTTGGGCAAGGGGGTAGAGGAGAATGGTCAGGAAGGAAGGTGAAGTGCTGCTTCAGGAATGTACTTTGTGTGTGTGTCAAATGAACTCGCCTTCAATTTGAAGTTCAAATCTATAAAAGAGGAGTCCGGACACTTAATCATACTCTAATATTCTTAACAATATAGTTTCAATTGAAAACTCACTGCCTCTGAGCACAGAGTCAAATGCTGTAGACAGATGTAGACAGATGAGCTTCTTTCTATATCCAGAGAGCAATAATATGACCGCTACCTTCATTTAAAAATTAATTGTCCTTTTATAGTTACAGTTCTTTCAGCAGAAAATCAATACTTTATTTCAGTAACTCTGACTTCCTATGAGCATAATTTCTACGTACCTGTAACACACGGGCAGGTTTGATCTTTGTTTTTAATCCACTGTTTGGCTTTTTGGTTTGGGTTTTGTTTTTCCCTTGCTTTACATATTGATTTCAAATCTTTACCCTCAGCTTAGTTTATGCAAAGTCATTTATTCAATCTAGCCCACTCAGTTATGGTCAAGAGACACATAATCTTCCCTCAGCACACTTGCTTTTAGCCAGTCATAAATTACTGGTTGTCAATATTTCCTCTGAAAACTGAAGACATCATTTATAGGTGCCCCAAAATTTGAAAGCAAACACACACATAAATCAATCTGGGGAAAGTGTTAAAAATTGCTGTTGCACAAATGTTTCCTTCTTACATAACCCCGCAGCAAGAATAACATTAATCTTTATTGAGAAAAAGATGCAACATACACTTAAAATAACTGTGGTCTGCTTATAATTTGAGAGCATCCTAAATCAAATAATCATTTCTCAGTCACTTGAGGAGCATGTGGTTTTACTTGTCAACAGAAGAAACAAAAACCAAAAAGAAAAGGTTGGAGCAAGTAGCTGCTTAGAGCTATTGAACTAACTGATGAACAGTTGGGTTCTGGAGAGAAAAGGGCCTCCAGCCTCCCAAAGTTCAACTGGCATGGATAATCCTTGATTAAGCTTTGCTGAAGCGAGAGCCTGAGAACATCTAGGAACCTTTTTCCGAGACTGGAAATGGTAGTTCAGAGGTAAGAAAGTGGGGCAGAATCAGTGATGGACCTTATTGGGCACAATGGTGGCAAGTGCTAGGACTTAAGCAACATATACTAGCTAAACAAGGGCAGGTAAGCCAAGACTGAAGTTGTAATGCTGCCTTTCTATTGGCTGCTTTACAAGCCATAGGGGAGCAAGAGAAGAAAGGACATCCAGTGCTCCCTCAGACCCCAGTTTGGGTGGTTTTGCTACATCTCCCTAGCACTGTCCTCAGCTGGCCAGGCTCTGAGCCATGTGAGCCAACAGCCTGGCTCAGCCCTGGGAAAAGGAGATCCATGTCTCCTGTGTGCACTGCAGGACATTTCTTTGGTCCCCTATTTGCATTTCTGCTGTGGGTGTGAGAGCTGCAATGATTTTGTAACATGGTTCAACTTGCCCTCCTTGTGGTACTTGCTTCTACCCAGGAGGCTGTTGGGAACACTGATTCATCAGGTGCCGAAATCCTTTAATGATGCCAGGAAAATGCAAAGCAATACCTATGATATGGAAAGTTTAGATGGGCTTGAAAGGAACGTCTGTCTGCAGCAGGACCATCCTTCATTCAATATGTATTTTGATAAGGAGTCTGAAGCTGCTTTCCTTATCACTCAGCGCTATGATGCACAATGTGTGCATCCCCTTTCATCGTTGTGAGTGGCAAACATAAAGGAGTCTTAGAGAAACAAATGGATTTGGCTTTTTGGCCAAGGCTTGTAAGGTCTGAATAGATATGATATGAACTCATTTTAATGGAGTATCTGTTGTTTAAACTCTCTGCTGTTTAAATCCTATGGAAGGAGACAAACATGCCTGTTGGTCCTGTCAGTTATTTTATAAATTAAACTGTGGCTGTTAGCCAGGAGAACTATAAGCAAAGCTATGTGGAAATCTTTCACTGCAGCAAAACAGGGAGGAAAAAAGAAAAACATTTTTTTTTCCACTCCTTCTCTGACAATTTTTTTCTTACAAAAACAAAAGGTGCACTTTGAGGCAGAACAGCAATTCCTTTTTACATGAATACCTACCTTGTGGTGGTTATGTCCAGTATTCTCTAACTTGCAGGATACTTCTTAGAGACCCATCTTTCATCTTCAAAAGCTACATATGCCTGGATCAGATTGAGGCTATATCAACATGTTGACATTTGAGGAAAAGTATTGTGGGTGAATGCTTACCAAAATAGCTGGGTTACACCTGTAGAACTGCCACAAATGTTGGCATGAAGAAATCACATAGCTCTGCTTCATTTCTGAATTGCTTATTTAAAATGGAAAGTTAAATTCTCACTGGTGAAGGAAACTCCTAGTCAAGAAGGTATTAATTTAATAAGTCAGAGGCAAAACAGGAGGGGAAAAAAAAAAACAACTTGTGGGTAGCTTTGCTAGAGTAAAAGATGTAGGGTTTGGTTATGCACGTACTCATCCATACTGATAACTAATGCAAAAGCTTTTTTAATACAAACTTTTCTCAGATACTTCAGACATTTGTGGGGAGAGGGATTTGTTCAAATAAACGTAAGCAAAAATAAAGCTCAAAGTCCAGAGTGTGTTTTGGTTCAAAATGGGGTGTAGAAGTGCTCCTCTGTTGGAATATGGATTTGAGTGCAAAGCAGGGCATGATGTTATGTACTGCTCAGCATCTGTTGCCAGGCCACTGGGCAAAAATGGACCTAGAGAAGGAACAGCCCCAAAGCCCAAAATCGTTGTTGGATAAGGATGAAAACCCTTTAGAAAACATTGGCAAAACCAACTCTACTTAAACAGATTTCTCTCTTCACCGGTATGAGGAATCGGAGACAAAAAAATAATTGGAGATCTGAAATGAAAAGTTATGGGCCCCAGGTGATCTGAAATGAGTTTGGGCTAGGGTTGTTCTAGGGAGCAGTGCTTTGTGCTACGTGAGACATCCAGAGACGCTCACTGCTCCTCACCCTCTCCAGCTGGAAGGCCAGAATTGTTGCAGCATGATAGCTAATTTTGGTTATAATTTGCTAACAGGAGAAGTAGAAATATCATTACTAGTTTTTCCACTGGTTTCTTTTCTCAAGAGAACAGTTTTTCTCTTATTACTATAAGAACTGGGAGAGTGAAAATTGGCCCGTTTTCAGAGACGCTGAGTGCCTGGAGCACCATCTGGAATCGGTGCAACCAGCCAAACAATTCAACATCACAGAAAATCTTCCCGTTTTCAGACACCACCCTCCCCCCTCCTCTTTCTGTACAGTTCTGCACGTGAATACTGCCCAAAAGCTTCTTTCTGATGAGGATCCAGTTGGCATCCAGATAAACTATATTTTCAAATGTCTCCCAGTGGGGATGGATTGCATTTTCCTTCAGAGAGAGGCCAGACGATTTTTATTACAAATGAACCAAACCCTTGAGGCAGGACATGCATTACATTTCCATGACAGCACTGGCAGGAGTGAAGGATCCTGATAAGAATTTAAGGATAATTGAACTCTAGTCTGCAGTTCTGCAGGTAGGTAACAAATACAGCAGCCTCCAAACTCTGTGTGTCACCAAGCGAGGCTGGGTGAAAGGATAAATGACCCATTGCTCAGAAGAGCGAGGATCAGTCAGGATCCTGAGTCTGTTCCAGCTGTTCATGGTCACTGTCTCTTGTCCTTCATGGGACATGTGGGTTATGGCTGTACTAGTAAATCAAATGTGTCCCAGACTATTTCTTGGCACCGAGGCTGGCTGGCAGAGAGCAGCCCATGCAAATACTCAAACTTGCCCTCTGTGACAGGTCATTACACTATAATGTGGTTGTATAGAGGGATGAGAAAATAAACTTGTAAACTTTGAGTATCTTTTAGTTGCATAATATATTTATGAGAAGTGCCAGATGGATGGGTGTAAAATACAGTTTGTGTTTAATCAAAGACAGAGAACAGTCAAACATGATCTCTGATAATGGTAAAACAATTGTCCACTTTCTGAATGGGCTTTGGCATGAGGTGGGCAGAATACAGATTCAGTGACCCTCGGTGCAGCCTGACGTTGAAGACTGTCCAAGTGGTGAAAAGCCACCCAATGGCTCTTACCCTGGTCATCATTCCTGTTTCTGGTGCATGCTCCCTGGACCACCTCCAAGCCTGCAGCCCTCGGGCAGCCAAGCCCTGGGGGGCTGTTGCAAGCTAGGCTGTAATGCAGCATTCCTGAAGCAGCTCTGATATGTGCTAGTGATGGCTTTTGCCATAGCTTGCTTCGTGCTTGGGGTTTTGGAGGTGATGAATGCCTTTTCATGCCCTCCTTCCCTCTCATCCCAGTCCGTATTGATGGTATTAGCAAGTACAGCCCATGGCCTGTTTTACCTGTGTTTCTACATTGTGGTTTCTTTTCTGATCATGCTCTGAGTACACGTGCAGCCATTTCATCACATCGAGAAAGGTCCTTTCCTCAGCTGGAAGCTCATTGACTGTTCTATAAAACCTGTAGTCAGAGCTACTCTTTAATTAAGACTCTGCTGAAAGGAGCTTTGATTCCAGCCATGTATTACAGCCTGATGTTGTTTTCTTTGTCACAGGAGCAGATTATTGGAAGTGTAGCCCTTGATTAAAAAGATTGTGAGCAATTACATTCCATCTCCACATCTTCAGCGACATCAGAAGCTTGTCAGTGGGCCATTAGGAATCAGACTGCCAGAACCTTTGTACATGTTCAATTTATAAAAAAACCATGCTTCTGGCACAGCACCCAACAGTCCTATACAGCCAATACCTTATTAATGCGCCATTAGTCACAAGGAACATTTTAAAGTGATCCTAATGTACAGGGAGCGATGAGGGCTTGCTTGAACTGACTCAGCAGTTTGGAAGGTCTTTTCCTTTTCCCCCTTGCAGGGATCACAGTAACTTCTGAATGTGCTCGAATGTCTCAAGCCTAAATGCTGGTTTTCTCCCTCTAGCCACCTTTATTATTTTGGTTTCTGGTGGACTAGGATCACTGTAATTTCAAAGCAGGCCAGCGTGCTGAGGAATAGATATCTTCTGTTAGGGAGGTATCCCTTTGGAACAACAAAAATGGTTGAAGGGATGATTAGTTGCTGTACAAGTGCCTGAGGAAGATGGGACTTTTCAGTTTGCGAAAAAGGTGGCTGAGGGATAATATGTTTGAGCTACACAAAATCACAGATCAGGTGGGTGGGGAAAATGGTTTCTTCCTAATTAAAAAAAACCCCACCAGTTTCCAAAATAGGGAAACTTGGGGGCATTCAATGGAACTAGTAGGATATCGGCTTGAAACAGAAAAAAGTACTTCTTTATTCAGAAGGTAGTGACTTTCTGAAACTTGCTGCCACAGGAGACTGGAGACAATACCAGTAGGCTCAAAAGGGGTTGGATGACTTATGGACAACAGGTCCATAAATACTGAAAGCACTAAGCAGAGGTTCTTCCCTACAACTTCCCCAATATAACAGTTGTGGATGTTGGGAGGATGGACTGCTGAACATGGCCAGGCTTACATGATATCCCTAATGAGCATCTCCCCTTGACACTACCAGAGTCAGAGTACTGGGCTGGATGGACCACTGGTCTGACCCAGCAACAGGTTTCTTGTGTTCTTACTTCTTTGATTGCTAATGCTTTCAGGCTGACTCCTGGAAACTCCCCATTAAAGAAGAGAAAATATTAAAGGTCTGATCCAATTTCAGCTTCAATCTCTATTTATATCTTTAAGTAATAATGCTCTAATGCTTTTAAAGCCAGGCACTGATCTTTGCTTCTAGTTTCACTCTGTCTCTTTATATTTACATATTCAGTACCATAATGAGATTCCTTAAAAGATTTTCATGCATGAAAGGAAACTAAGCTCAGACAGCTCAGTCCTATGAATAATAAGGTGAGATGTGTCCCAGTGGGTCTCTGCCTGGCCCCTTACTGGTATTTGTTTATTGTCACAGGCTCATTTTATGTCTGTGCTCTTGGAGGTTTAGTTAATTGCAAATGCAGGCAATGGAGGATAGCTGCCTTGCAGAACACTTGACTTTGGCCCAGAAACAAGTACACATCTAACAGATAGAAATTATGTCCCCAAATCTGTGTGTCCTGAAAAAGAGAGAATTACATTTCAACACCATCTCTCCAGACACGTAACTCAGTACAGAGCATCTAGCCAATGATCTTTAAAACTATGCAGGGAGCAAGATATGATGATACCATTAGGATTAACTAAGTTTTCCTGCCTTGTTTGGTGTACTTCTATGTTAAGATTTATGTTAGGATAGGAACTAACTGGACTGCAGTCATACCTTGTTACAGAACTAGCCTTCTCTAAGTTGAATTTTTATATACACACAAATGCAGATCTGAAACTGTGTTTTTTAGGGGGCTTTTTTTTTTTTGACTAAGGGTTCTTTCCTTCCCCTTGGATTGTTTTCCCTGCAAGGTCTTCTAGATGGTCCTAGTGCTGTGCATTATGGTAAGGAACGACTCCAGATCTCCCACAGGTTCAGTGTGCCACGGCTGCGTCTGGGAGCATCTGGAAGGACAGGACATTCAGCTCAAAAACATCTCTTGCTTTTCTGCTGCTCAGCTGCAGTTCTGCCTGGTGCTATTCCATCAGTGCTGGGTTCAGAAGCTGCTCCTGTTCTTGTGCCAGCAACAGCCAGGTTTCTTAAAGCACAGTTGTGATTGAGGAAGGGAGAGTGAAGGGGCAGAAAGAGCCTTTATAACTCCACCGTGGCTCAGCCTATGTTTCTCTTAGAAGGTGAACAAAAGCAACTGGTTTTCACCAGTTTTGCGGTTCTCTGACATCAGCTGATTCACAATAACAAAGCCCGTGATATTCTCCCCTGTCATTGCAGATTAACATGAAGAATTATCTGGTTGCAGTGGCTGAGAGAAAATGGTTTCCTCTTTAGTAAATAACTGTAATTTTCATTCAGGTTTTTTTGGTTTTGGATGTGGTTTTGGGGGTTTGTTTTGTTTGTTGGTTGGTTGGTTTGTTTTTGGTTGGTTTGTTCGTTTGTTTGTTTTCCTGTATTGGCACAGAATGAGACCTCTGCGTGTGTACAGCCTGGGGTGCAAGGGTGTGTGAGATGCTCGGGTTTTGTGTGGCAGGAGCTAGCGCATATGACCTCTTCTATTTTTCTGAATAAGTTGAAAGTAATTATTAACTAAGAATAATATTTTAAGCAAAAATACAAGGAAGATCCTTTAATAACAGAAACCTCCAACACTGCCCCACAGGTCAAAGTCAGATCAGTGCCTGACAGTTCTGTGCTTTCTATTTAAGCCCACTCTGCAAATTTAACTTTGCAAATTGAGATTTACTCAAGCATCTCTATCCATTTACATGACTACCCAAACTGCACTTGCTGTTTTGGAGGGGTGGGGGGAGGACACAGCAATGGAAAGTAGCCTGAGACTGCTGTGAAATTTAGTTCTTATAAATACACCAAACCTCAAAGTAGGAAAGAGATGTATTAGCTGGTTGCTAAAGAAGGCCGAGTGCAGGGAAGAGGTTGGAGAGGCTGCTCACAAGCAGCCTGACGCGTGTGACGTTACCAAGGTCAGCAACCCTGTAGTGGTATCCCGAGTAAATAATGGGGCTCATATGGTAGAGCTGCCTAGGGCATCTTTCCTGGGTTGAATGAACATTGCAACTGCAAACCATTCAACAGCAGAGATATACACAGCACTAAGCTAGAAAATAGCACTTTATGGGCATGTTAAAATATGGTCTGCACATTGCTAGGTACCTTTCTTTGAATGATTTTTCCCTAGCAGAGAATGATGTCTGCCTTGCATTTACTTGACCACGAGCGCCCTTGAACTAAATTAGTTTTGTAAACATTGGACTGGCAGTGGGTGGGTTGATTGATAGAGAAATTCTTTTAATAATAAAATGCCTCATAAAAACTGCTTTGACTTCAACCAGGCAGACTGCGGGCAGCTAGAAACTTCTGATTGCTTCACTTCAACCCAGTATTTTTGGGCTAACCAAAATACAAATGCCTGACAAATATAATCTTTCTGGCAAATGTACCCCGTGAGCAGGAAAATAATTCACATGGACATCTGGTCGGTCAGGTCTGAGGAGAGGGTAGACCCAATGTGATATTCAGACTGAGTAAAGTTTGTTCTTCCCGGACGCCTGTATGAAATCGGTGGGCCGTATAGGCTAACAGCCTACGCTTGGCATTTCCCATACTATGCAGCGATGTGACGAGCATAAACTTCAGCCCTCCTCCCCCTCAACTTTGTTTTTTCTTTCGCAAGTGCCACACACTGACTCACTACTGACTATGCACAAAGACAGTGGTGGCTGTGCATTGCTGGGTGGGTCCA
Organism: Phalacrocorax carbo; assembly: GCF_963921805.1. Classification (NCBI taxonomy): domain Eukaryota; kingdom Metazoa; phylum Chordata; class Aves; order Suliformes; family Phalacrocoracidae; genus Phalacrocorax; species Phalacrocorax carbo. The sequence continues at coordinate 9,912,942 of NC_087519.1, forward strand.
TATGTCTGAAGGCACCACCTCGACATCTTCTGAGGCCTCCATGAAACCAGGTCTGAGAGCTAAGCAGCCTCAGGAAACCCCGCTGAACTCTCTCTGAGGAAAGCCTTTCTGCCAGAAAGGATGCTCTAATTGGAGCACTGCATTCCCAAGCCAAATGTCCCTTGCTATCACCTCCACTTCTTTGCCAACAGGTAAAACCCTCATTTTGTCAAAGGGAAGTCCAAGCAGAGTTTTGACTTTGAAAAATAAGTGCCAGCAATTATCTGATATTTGATATGGCCAGTTCTATTGATATGCAATTTTTAGTAGGAACAGTTTGCATATTAAAGTAGTGGTGTAAAAATCTAAGCTCGGCCACAAAGAATGGCGTTCAAATTATTCCTCTGGCATCTGCAGAAGGTATAGTTTAAAGTAACAAGTCTTCATAGAAGTCTAAAGTCCTGATAGGCTGTTTTGTCCCAGCTTAAAACTTCTCAAGCTTATGAAGTAGTTTCCTGAATGCTACACTGGGTTTTTTTTGTTTTTTTTTTTTTTTTTTCTTGGTGACCTACTGCAGTGGATACCAATCAAATCACTTGCCAGGTTTCTTATATTTATAACCTTGAAACTGTATTAGCAATCTAATGGTGAAATGTAGCTAGCCTATGCATATCTGTCCATCAAACGACAATGTAAGTGCAGTGGTTAGGAATGAATGCAAATCCGCTTTTCTGAAATTGGAGACATCCTTACAACGCACCACTCTGGTTACATGTGTCTGCTGGTTTATGCTGCAGGGACTCCCCTCCATTCCTTTCTATTTAAGGTCTTCTGACAAAGCAAGCAACTTGTGCTGGTGTTATTTACGGAATACGAGCATTTGTGTTTTCGGGAGTTCTTGTGCGTTGCCCTGAATTTCAGACGTGGTTTGTCGGTTGTTGAAACTATGTGTGCAGACATTTCAGTCACTGGTCAGATGCATTTCAAAGCATAGTAACTTGTTCCTCCTGCAAATTTTGCTGCTTCCAGTGAAAGTGTGGTAGTTTGCTATTTATATACGTTTACAAAAATTCTTTCACTCTACATTCAACCATTTTACTCTAACCGCAGTACGTTGCATAACAAATAGTCTCAGAGATCTGCTCTGTTACAGAAAGTGTCTCTAAAAACTGCCTTCCTTCCCTGTCACACACCACACACACACACACACCCCCCCCCCTTTTTTTTTTAAGCAAGATTGCTTTTCTAACCCTGAAAACTTAGCCTGGGAACTGGATCTAGGTTCCTTGCCACCTCATGAATCGCCATCCTGGGAATGATTCCGCACTGGAACTTGGAACTGCCTGATAATTCAGGAGCCAGGAGACATCCCAGTTCCCTCGCACACCCTGGCCTTACATATGGCCTTGGTGCATTGCTACTGGATATGAAAAGCCTACAGAATCTGTTTCAGCCAGGGAGCAGCTGGGACTTTGAATGCAGATGAGTAGACTTAATTCACTTGAGTAAAAAAAGTCAATAGAAAATGAACATTTATTTTCCTGTCCATAATCACATTTTAAGTACATTATAAGTAGGTGAGGGTAGCCATGTGCTAAAGGGTCCAACTGTTCTTTATTGATTAAAACAGCTTCTGAAGACTGTTTCTATTAAGGATTTAACACAGCATAGTGTTATACCGTTGCAGTTACCTATGGCTCTTTTCTCTGGGTCAGGCAGCTTTGAATTCATGTGGTTTTCCAGAAGTCAGGTGCTATCACTTGGTACTGACAGTCACCTGCCTCTGCCCCGCTAACCTCAATAGTGGGGCAATAGCAATATATCTGAGGCCATTAGCACCAAAGTCCCCTCTGCCTCCCTTGTGAGCTGAAGAAGTCTTTTCCAGTGGTCGTATAAAGTTCAGCTGCTAGAAAGAGGTAGAGGTTAGTGGTCAGACAGGCTGACTTGAGGGTATTGTGCCCAGCTGCTCTTTCCTTTCTTTCCTTTCCCTCTGCACCAACGCCAAATGTCTGGTAGAAAAATCTGTGTTGTTTCACCTCTGTCAAAAGTGTTAAAAACCTTCCCCCTTAATAATCGGGAGCAGGTCTGGGAGTGACCACAAGGGCAGTTATGCTGGCAAGCAGGAAGGGGTGAGTGACGGATAGTTTTGGGTGGACAGGTGGGTGAGGGAGGCCAGGTCTGGCTCTATCCTGGCAAACAGTGCATTGAGTGATAGAAGCATGGAGCTAGGAATTGAGTTTCTCCTCTGTGAGATCTGTTCTGATGCAAGGTTGGCTTATATTTCATTTCTCAGAGATGGGGGGGGAAAGTTAATCTCTCCCCTGTAAGATGAGAGAGTAAAATCAAGACACTGTTTTCTCTGCCAGTGCATGGAAAATTCTAGGAAAAGGAGATTTCTGTAGGGCCCTAGAATGAAAATATTATTCACCCTACCCTTGTCTAGGATGAAGGCTCTTGTTCTCCAGCCAGAGAATGAGAAGAGCACTTCTAAAGTGTCTTGAGGTTGGCTGCAGTATAGGTTGCTCAATATTAATTAAAAAAAAAAAAATAATGGAATAATCATCATGGCAATACCAGCTGTGTTTTATCCCACCTCCTTTAAACAGACTAAATAAACCCTTGACTTAATAAATAGTTTTCCATGAAGTAGCATGGCAACTGCTCCAGTTTACTGGCATGCAGGCAGACAACAGAATCCTGGCAGAACTTTATCACACACGTTTGAAAGGCAGCATCTCTGGGCTTTGTCTTTTAATAGCAGAGCATTAAATCATACAATCCATCTAGCTCCAGGCTCTCTGTCTCAGCTGTGCTTCATGTTAATCTGTTGTCAAAATAAATTTGATTTGCAAGTGTACAAGAGTCAGGCTGATATTTCAATTTTAGATCACTCTCTGAATGCAATTTTCACATAAGGGTTTAAGCATGTGTCTTACTTTAAATATGTACTTAGGGCAGCCCTGAGAAGTAAAGCAGTCAGGCCAAGATACCTAATTGCTTTTGGGTTCCTAAATTCTTATAGACTTTAGTGAGAACAGGGGCTTCCAGGCAGGATTTAGAGGCCAATATTTTCCTATGCTTTTGAGTTTTAACCTAACTTCACCTACTACTGGCAGACATAAGTGCTGGATGGCACCTAGACTACCCTGTACATTGCAGTCTTTGTACTGGATGCTTGGAAGTACTTTGTACTTCCAATCTCCACCTTTACTATTGAACGTTAAGGCAGAAAACGGAACCATTGCTAATTACAAGTAGGAAGGAACTTTCCAAGTTTTAAAATTAATGCATTTTTCTGAAATCCTCCCAGGAATTCAGATTATTTCCTCATACCTAAAGAAACAGCATCTCCTTCCTGTATGTTGATGTGTATGCATTAATTTAAATCAATGTGACAAATGACATCAGATTGAGCTGAAAAACCAAACCATAAATCTATGCTGACCAGGCATATTTGCAAAAAAATGGCTAGAAATAACTTGTTTAGTAAATTAATACAAAGCCTTTGACTTCATAAGTGCTTCAGACTAACATCCACACAGCTGATAAAATAGAAGTTTGTCATCCTGAGTATTAAATGGAAGAAAGGTCAGAGAAATTAATTAAGCAAATATATAGCAGGCCTGACCCAGCAGTCAATAGAAACTTGAATCAATGTGTATTTGTCTTGCAGGACAAAAACATTACTGCTTACAGAAACATTAAAGAACTGTGGGCTTGGATGAAGTAGATAGACATTTATTTTGGAAGGCACAGAACCTTTTCAGAGCATTTTATTTACACATGCTGCACTTTTTCCATTTTGTAACTAAATAGTAAATCCCATCCCACCCTTACTGAGACCGCAGCCTCATATAACCACTTCAGTAGCACCTGCCCCAAAAAACAGCTAGTTTTTCAATGCCTGATCTTATTATACAACTATGAAAGCAAGAGTTATTGTACCTAAAAATAACTCCTTGCAATCAGCCTTTGGCCAGAGTTATAACAAGTAGATTTGTGTTCCATTTTGAGTTTTGAACTGCGGTGATGTTAATAAATGATAAAACCAGCCTTAGCTCCTAGCATGTGCTGAAATTCACGAAAGGCAGTTCTGTTACCGCCAGGACTCAGAAGACAGCATGGGCTGGGAATCATCCTTTTAAAATGTGTAGTTCCATATCCTTATTTAAGAGACATGCAATAAACAACATCAACACCAATGGACCTGCATCTCTGTTTTCAGGCTTATTTTGCATCTCGGTGAGGCGTTACTGCCGGCTTCAGTCACGCGGGAGCATGTCGATAGTGCCTCTGAACTCTTTTCAAGAGTGGCAGCAGTCATCTCCATGCTGCTTAAAGGGTGGAGTACTCCGCTTTTATTGTTCATTGTATTGCAGCCTGCTTTCAGATCAATGATTGATTTCTCTCTTGGTATTTAACAGGACACAGTATTGATAACTGCTGTTAGATGTTTCAAGTGCTAATCTTTTACGAAGAAAAACTACTTATCTTTCAGATTCATTTGCTTATGCCCTAAACTTTGTAGGACTCTGTTTGTAGCTATAGTTTGCCAAATGCTGCACTTGGTGACAATAATACAACCTGTGAGTGTTTAACTGGAAGCACTGAGCATTAACTGGGAATAAAACTTGGTGGCTTTCCATGGCTGACACTGTTCAGCTGTAGATAAATTCATCTCCCATAGCACTATGTGCTTTGGTACATTCCCTGTGCATTCCATTTCAGTAGTTCACTTTCTGTTATTTTGATTTTATGCTGGCATACACCTATGGTAAGATAGTGCTGTGCAAACTTTATAACCTTAAGGAATATTTGGGACACAGTGAACTACGCATAATTCTGTCATCATATATCCCCATAAAAAAATGAAGTCCATAAATCATCTTCCATCTACTTTGGCATGCAGTAGCACTCAGGAAAATGCTATGCAGAGCTCTCTATCATGCAAATGTAGGCTGGGACTCTGTGGCCAGTTAAGACAGCAACGTGAAGACTTGCTTCCAAACAGCAAACAGAGAAAACCACTAGACAAAATCTTCTTGATTCCTCCTTCCTTCCTTATTTTTCTGTGTGTATATAGAAAAAAATCCAACCCCTCACACAAAACAATGCATATACATACTAGAGCATTTAGAAAATTTAGAAAAACTCTTCTTTTTAAGGGTTTGACACTGGATGCTGGAGGGATTCTCCATCCTCTCTGGAAATGTTTGGTCCTATGCTCTTCTGCCAATGCCAGCTCTCCCATCGTACCTTATCTATAACACACAGTAAAGAAAATTATGCCCCCTTCCAGCACTCAGAAAGTTTAAACTGTAAACTATGACATTTGGCTCTTAATATGGCAAATCATGTGAGAAGGGTGTTGTATTGCTGTGATTTGAATGCTGTTCAGAAATGCTGAGACATATTAAAGTACTTTGATGTCATTTAATGAATAATAAATGCATTTATTTTTGCTATGCTACTCAAGCAGAGAAAACAACATTGGTTTGCATGGAATTATGTCGGCAACTGTTATTCAGAAAACAGAAGTTGATTATATACAAATCTTTCCTCACGTAGAAGTATTTTCTTCAGCACCTTCTGCTCATCATTCCTTCCCCTTTGCAAAGGAGAACTGTGTTTTCCCCCTCTGTGTGCACTTGCTCTTCCTCAGCTTTTTAGTTCCAGCAGCTGAAACTATTTCTTTACCCTTATTTTTTGTAATTTGGTGAAAAAGTGGTTTTATTCCTTTTCTAAACAGTAACCAGTGAGGACTTCATGGAACAGTGATTTTCCAGCACCCTTTCAACCCTGTAGTTGTTCTGCTGTACAAGCAAAGGGCACATATTTGAGATGGATTGCAAGTAAATGACTCCAGATTTTATGTTCTGTGCTCATGCTAGTGTCGTGTTTTTAAACAGTAGCTTCCCAGAAAGTTACTGAGATCTAAACTTCTAAAAAAGATTTGTAGAATTATGTTTGCTCTTTTGAAGATGTGGCTATTATTCATTCAAACGCATCTCACTTGCTAAATTATTTTTTATAAGAGCTTTACTAGTTATTTAATAAACTGCCTGTCAATTTGTTTATGGGCTCATTGAATGACATGTTAATCAAATATTTATATTGGCCAGAGCTCTGTGGAAAAAAAGAAAGTGCTAATACAACCAGAAGAAACTACAAGAATGGAAATCAGAAAATTTTACCTAGAAAATATGTTTAGAAATAGAGTTCATTCTTCATATTCAGTTCTTCACATGGGGTGGGGGGGGAGGACTCATTAAGGTAATCTTACAACGAGATCAAGTGGAAAAAACAAGGAATAGTTAGCCCAAGTGTCATATCAGAAAAGCCAAAAAATTGTAGTCTTGACCACCCCTCTTCTTTTTCCTCTTACACAAGGTTGTAGTTAGAGCATTTACTCATTTTTATTCTATGATAATACAAATATGGGAAAAAACATTGAGATCATGATTGAGAGAGCATTAATTCTGATTTCACTTATCCTAGTAAGTACTGGATCAGATCTGGCCTTCCTCACCCTGCGTGCTTTGTCTTCTAATCTTATTCCTTGTTTTCAAAATCCTTTGATTTGGCTTTCAAGGTGAGGATTATGCTTAATAAAAGCAGTGACGTGGCTCTGCAGTCGGGAGAGCTGGCACAGCCCTCTGACACCTTGTTTGCAGCTGCTCCTGCCTTCTGATCTCCCTTGTAGAAGCATTTTGAAAAAAAATCCATTATTTTAGAGAGAAATACATCAATAATGGAGGAAAAACAAAAGTTTAGAATAGAAAGATGTTGTTTGCTGATATGAAGTAAGGTGTGATATTAAATAATTGATCATGTACAGGAAAGGTTGAAAATTAGTCTAATCACTCAAAAATTTTTGAAGGAACAGCTATTCTTATTTTCCCCTGATGGTTACTACTTGGTTTTATGGCTTAAACTGCTCTAAAAAATGCTGACTTTCTCCATGCAGTAGAACTTCCAGGTAGTTCAGAAAAGTGCTGTTGGGCAGTTGCATAATAAAATTAATCTCTTCTTGCAATGGTATACCCTGCTGCAGTTCAAAGACCCTCTTCTGTCAGGAAACCCAGTGAATTTAATAGAGCTGGTGGAGAAATTTTTCTTTTCCTGATCAAAGTTATTAGATCTTCCAGACATTCAATGGGTGAGGCACTTTGATGGATCATATGATGAAGAGGGGAAAAAGACAGCGAGAAAAATGTGATAGCAGAGGAGCTGCAGCTCTAGCTTAGTGCTTTAGAAGAATTCCTTCCAACACAGCTCCTTCCTCTCTGAAGAACAGGGCACCTTGGCGGGACTGCTCTAGCTCCAGGGTGAGGCAGTCCTGGTTTTGCACTCCTACAGTGAGACTCACCATATTGATGGAACAAAAACTTTCCAGCTGTGTTGGAACTTTCAATTTAAATTGCTTGTTTTTCAGTTTACACGAACCCTACAGAGACAGACAGACTTAACCACAAAAACCTCTAGTACTAAAAAAAAGATTATTTTTTTTTTGTTCACAGAAAAAGGCAAAATGCTAAAGGTTTTTAACATTTCTTGAAAAACACAGACTTCCCCCCACCCCCAATTATCTGTTTAGAGGCAAAGTCAGGTTCTTGCAGAAAACAGATCTGAAATGCCAAACTAATTGTACTGGTTATTGTCCATGATCTCTGCCCAGAGAAACAGTGATGACAAAGTCATTTGAGAGGTTCCCAGGGCTTCTCTGCCTCTAGGATCACAACTCTGACTAAAACAGGAATTTGGTGTGGTGATTATTTCCTTGGGGTCTATTTTGGTGTGGCGGTAATGCAATAGGAGAATGATTTGTACTGAACAAAGGAGAGAGAAAACAGTTCTGCAACACTTCTTTGAGATGACAAGGCTCTCATGTGCCTGATAGTCTTTGCGAACTGATTCCATAGTTGGCTTCCCTGGAGTGAAAATGCCCTGTGCAATACACTGGACTCTGTGGACTGCACTCGCCCAGTTGTCATGAAAAATCATTTGTTGAAATTCTGTTTTCCCTGTAGCCGAAACCAGTTTCCTGCCGTTACGCCTTCCTCTAATAGCTGCCTGGCTGCCCATGCCCAGAGGTGAGCTCGTGGCAGGAGCTACTGCTTCTCTCATGTCTGAGAGTGCCCAGGACATCGTGGTCAGCGCTTCAGACAAGCCACCGCCGTTACCTGCGGTTATTTCTGTCCAACTTTAAACAGAAAGAGTTGTCTACAATTACCTGTTGTGTGATTTCTCAGTCAGGGTAACGCCATCTGCCTTGCACTTGAAAAGATGCTTTGAGCTGATTTTTGAGGAATCCTACGCACCCCAAAACAAGGTCACTTGGCCCATCTCAAGCTCTGCCTTGGTACTTTGCTACCCTGCATGTGCGCAGACTGCCAGTGCCCCCAGTCGTGCAGTTCTGCATGCAGTTCATGTGCTCACCGCTGTTAAACATCAAGGATCTCCTCAAAACAGACCTAACTGTGGTGTAAACTGATTTACATATCATGAACCCAGCATAAGCAGATGTAGCGTGCGAGTGGAGGAAGAAAAAAGTAATCACAAGGAACGGTTTCCTTTTTTTTTTTTTAAAAAAGGAATAAAAACAGTACAGATTTCCTCTTATTTACTGTTTTTCTTTCTTTTTGAGGTGACTTCCTCCATTGCCTTCTGTTATGTTTACTAACGTCTTGTTTAAATTGTCAGTTAAGCAACCTCTCAGTTTAGCCAAAGGTTTTAATGTAAGAGCATAAGGAGATTACACGAACAAATTGTCTGGAGAAAAGTAAGCTATAGGCAACCGTTCTGATCCCTGCGCAACTAAGGAAACAAGACTTTGTTTATACAGAGTATCCCATTCTTACCAAATCCACTATATAAATTTTATATATATATTCTGCTAGAAGTACCAGTGTATTTCCTTCTCTGCTATTAATTTTAAAAAACTGCTGTAGGCATTCCTGTTTCACAGACGCTTGCTTAAGCTACAAATAGATGTCCACATGTAAATAAGAAAATGCAATATTTTTCCTTTTGGGAGACGGAAAATCACTTGGGAAATTCTCCCGCACTGTGTCCGAAATATCAGCAAAGCTTTTGTGCACTTCAGTGTCCCAAGGCAATGTTCTGAGTATGATGCCAACCATCATCGATTTCCATTTCTGAATGATTCATTTAAAAAAGTGTTTCAGTTTGAACAACTTAAACCAGGCATAATTATCTCCTTTCTCAACACTCTCATGCTAATTCTCCGACAACTGTCCACATAAAAGGTCTGCCTTTAGTGGGTGGGTAGTAGGGAATGCAGAAAACCACGTTAGTGCAAAAAAGTTTGGGTTTGGGTTGTTTTTTTTTAAATGTGTGTGTTTTCTCTGACAGTCTCTAAGACACACAGAGATGTGGTCTAAGCCATACAGCAACACTTAAGTCATACACCAGAGGAGGGTGGGCTTCAAGACCACTGCAAGTTCAGCTGACTCAGAGTCAGATCTGGGATTACCCCTTTGTGACATAAAATGTCAATAATATATGCATCAGCCTTGCCAAATCTCTGTCCTCTGCTTAGAAAGCGTTGACTCCACAAAACCTCCTTTTAGATGCCAAATTAATTTCTTTCAATCCCTGTGCCCAAGTCAGCTTCCAAATGGACTCTACAGCAGTTTCCTATAGAGTCTGCTTCCAGTTGGCCAAGGCTTTGAAATGCACTAGAAAGACTCGTGTTTCCTGGAGATGAAAAGTTTCTCTTTACTTCATTCACCCGAAAAAGTGGCTTTCAAAGCTCTCCTAGACTTATTTCTAGTAAAGTTCATGTTGATGTCTTTCAGTTACTACTATCACATAACCCATAACATGGCAATAACTGCAGATAAGGTAGCCAAACTTTTTATTAGAATAATACTTGCAATATGGTAGGGCTATGCTTTCAAGACAGCAAGCAACCGAGGTAATGTATCTTTAGAAGTTTCCTCTTGTCAGCTGAGGCAGAGTAATAGACTGCCTATGAGTTCTTAGCCCATCTCAGAAAACCAAATAAGTTTAAACCGCTAAATCACAGACTTCATAAAAAAAGCTCAGCCTCGGTTGGTTGCACCTGTGGTTCCCTTATACAGCCAGTCTTTCAAATTTAGTTTTAAAATGTAACTTCTGTGAATTTTAACTAAGAAGTCATCAGTGAGGCCCTCTGTTGCCAAACCACCCGGTGAAGTCACTGGAGCATGGTTTTGAGGGCAACGCATTTACATACACACTTTAATTTTGAATCCATGGGACCGGATTGCTGTGATAGCAATGGTAACTCTATTGTATATAAACACTGAGACAGACCTGTCATATTTGGAAGTGATGCATAGGCTGATAGGTTTCAGCTACTACACGTATAGGAGGTCCAGATATTTGGAACCCAGGGAAATATCACTGAATAGTTTGTTCTGTGCTTGGTACATTTATGCTTTAGCACTAGCCAAAAGGGAAAAACAGCCTCGCAGTCTGTTCAGGTGTTTTCTTAGGAACAAGTGACTGTTTGATTAAATATCACCTGAAAACATAACATCACTTTTAGAGCAAGATCCTAGCTGCAGGGGCACCAAAAATTAAGCTGTTCTGTTGACTCAGATGGCACATTTTAGCTCAATCTTTGCTGTATTTAATCTGTGCTTTTCTCACCTGCGGGCAGGGAGCAGCGTTCGTAAGGTACTATTTCTCCAGTCCTACGCGCTCAAGGAAGGAAGCTCAGAGGTGCCACCTTTGTAGATGAGTATTAAAAAACCCAAAACAAACCCACCCAAAAAACAAAAAACGAAAAACACAACAAAAAAGCCCACAAACAAAAGAAGAGGAATAGAAGAGCTTTGGGTGTTCTTTGTTTCGTAAGAAACTTAGTATATTCCTGTCATTCTGCGGATAAAAGCTACAAAAATCCTGTGCCATTTGTGGGCCCCAGAGGCTCTCAAGTCCTTCTTAGCAGCCCTTGTCATGGGCAGCTGGTGGAAATCCCAAAGATAAATCCTAAGGTTTGCATCCGTGTGTGTGTACACATACACAATTATATATAAAATGTCCTCTCTGTATTTTACTGTATTCAACCACTTCCTCTTATGGTTTCTGCATGGATTGTTTTTCCTAACAGCTAGGCAGTACCTTTTTAACCCAGTCATGGTGGCATGGGATAGTTACGGTATACAAATACAGAGGAATCAGCCGTTCCTGTGGTTGCTTGCTGTACAAGACTTGTCCAGTAAGTCTGAAATGAAACAGTGTATAAACGCATCCCTTCCCTTACCTGCTTGCTGAAATGGACAGCTGCTTTTGTCAAGAGAGTCAGGTGTATCCAGCTGGGACCCATTCAGGTGACACACTGCTTTTTCTCTTAGACTAAAGACAGTAAATGCTTTAGTACTAAATACTGTTTAAGGAAACTTGCCTGTGGAATATACGCTGCTTTCAATTCTTTTCCAAATCTTGATTTATTGGGGGTTTTTGGTTTTGTTTCCCTCAGAGATACTGCTTCATTTGTATGCACTTATTATTTCTTACCAAAATCTCAGTTTTATGAGGATTATATGAAGTAAATGCTGAGAAAAAGTCATATCCTTGTGCTGGTTTTCTCCAGTGGGCTACATTTTGAGATCTAAGAATATCTAAAGGGCAGTTAAAATCAAATCCCAGCCTATGGAGTACTATACATTCTCCCCAGGCACAGTATTTCTTCATAAGAAAATTTGTTCTGTCTACTTAAATTCTATCTGTAATCAAATTTTATTTGTGCTTGTATTATGCTTTCATTCCTCTTTTAAAATATTACTTCCTTTGTTCCACACATAATTTAAATCCAACCACTATTAGAAAACATCAGTATGGCACGTAACTTCATTGTCTATAAAAGTCCTGTTATAAATCTTTAATGTATGTGCAAGGACTTAGGCAAATAAAGCCCCTGCCGAAAGGCTGGCTATTGCCACAGGAGAGGGTGGCTCACAGAGGCGAGCGTTTGCAAAGTCAGGATCTCTTGCACTTGTTTTTTTTTTTTCTGTGCCACAGTAGAGTAACTTTTGCAAATGCAAGTAGCTGCAGATTACCAAAAATATTCTCAATATACCTTTCACAGAAGTCTCTTAGGTTCTGATCCAAGGTCAGTGGGGGTCTCCTCATTGCATTCCATGGATTTGGGATCAAGACCCAAAGCAGAAGGCAGCTGGGGAAAAATTCCTTTATAGATGCAATTATGGGTTAGATTTTTTTTTTAATTTTACTTGCTAGAATGAGATTACCAACCTGTTCCCATTCTCCAGGCAACTCTTAAAAAAGCTCATTACTGAGATCTGGCAGAAGGAAAATGATATGAAGTGAGAGCAGGTGTTTTCTGAACAGGAGAACCTGCTTCTTTCCAGAAAATACCTATAGTGAACATGAAGCTGGGAACGGTAAGTGCTGTAATGGTGTGGCAGAGTCTGAATGGTGAGAGAAAATCATGCTAATCATCTTCAGTGTGCTGACCAAATACAGCACAGGAGAAGAGAAAGGAGAGACATTTCTGAATACTTTTGCAACTGAACAAGGATTTGATCAGCTTTACTTGAGTATTTCCTTTCTGGCTGCCTTTTGCTTACAACTTGCAAAACTGTAATGATGATATAGTAAACTCAGTAGCAGAATACAATCCAGAAAACTATTATCTGGTGGTTTGCAGATGCAGACAGTAGAAAATCCTTCAGTTTCTCTTCCTAGGAAACATTTCCACTGGCTGTAAGACACAAAGACAGGCATGTAAAATAGTAACAAAAAAAAAGAAAGCAACATTTTGTAAAATTGTGCTTCTAAATATAGGGGTTATCTAACCTTTAATCTTGAGTGATTTTTATATGCGGTGATGCTTTTGTAGCTCTGGTGAGGTTACTGTGCAAGGATCTCTAATTCTTTTTTCTAAAATGCTCTCATATGCTTGCAGATGAAAGTTTGAAGCATGAATCTTAAAGAATCCCAAAAAATGGAAGACAAAAAAAATGCAGTTTTTATTTTTTCAAAGCTCGGTCTTTTTGTTCTGGATTAGCCAAGCTTCTTGGCTTTGAGTAGTTATGATTTATCATTATTTGGACTTCTAGCAATGGGAGACACTTTGCTGACAAGATCTTGCTGACAAAAATTGTCTCCTTGTGTGTTGAAGGCTAAGGCTTCCTCTTCAGTCCCACTGTTTTTCATAGTCTCTGATGGGGCTTCTGGCTCATGGCTCCCACCAGGCTTTTTAAAAATCACTGTTGAAGGCCAGCCAGTGCTGCTCAGCCATTCTGATGTTTTGACATCACATGTTCCTTTCCCCTGATTTCCCCCGTAACGGAAACACAAGAATCACAAAGCAACTTTGGTAGACCCACTGACCAGATGCTCCGTTTTTATAGCAGAGGTAAAGGAATCAATATGCCAAGAATCAATGTGACAAACAGTTAACACCTCCAAGTGAGGTACAAAAAAAAATTGATCTATTACTATATCTCCTTCTAGCTGAATTATGCTCAGACTGGGGGCTGAATTTTAAACTAAGCTGGTGAAAATCCAGAACAATTCTGCAACATATGGTGTGATACGACTATTTGGTAAGAAGTCATAGATATATTGGTGAAGCTGACAGAGGGAGTGGGAGCTTGAATTTGAATATGGAAACAAAAACTGGGTGGGTGACATCAGCTACTTTGGCCCAGTTTATCATACAAAGTAAATATGTGATGCAGCAAATTCTCCAGTAATCATGAAATCAATCAGACAGGGCAGGGAGAGAAAGGGGAGGCTTTTCCATCAGATAATTTAGATTTGCTTGAGCATGTGGCTCTTTACAGCCATCAGCACTGATTGCAAGTCTAAAGCAAAGCAAGAGAAAACCTGTGATTTATGATAAAAAGGAATAAATCCTTTTTCTGTTTCAAGCAGAAGAAATGTGAGCATCTGTGTTTTCAGCAATCTTGTGTCTCGTTTCCTCCTCTTTACCTCTGAACACAGTACTGACTGACACTGGGGATATGATGTTCTTCCTGTCTAGGAATCTTTCTCTGGCTGACTACTATGAATTCAGAATCTGTGGATAGGACCCCCAGAGGTTTAGTCCCACCAGGGCTAGAAAAATTAGATTTGAAATTTAAATGCTAAAATAATGCTGAGAAAAGGTACATGCCTCTGCAGCCATTTTTCAAGCAAAGCCTTGTTCAATTCACATGCTGTTTCCTCTGTATTTATGTTCAAAAGGGATGAAAAAAATCATTAAAGATTCCATGAACTAACTCATGAAGATTCAGAACTGAGCACACAGCATTTGGAGTTCCCTCCAGATGTTTCAGTGAAGATCAGAGATCTGATTTGCAGTCTGTCACTGATCATCAAGTTTATTAGGATACATACTTTCACAGCCTTATTTTAAAGTTCAGTGTATTGAATTATTTCTCAAAAAGCCAGATGCCAGAATTCTTGCCTAAACCTTTAGAGAACAGGTACATGAGGCGGTGGAATTGTGGACCTGTTCTTCTGCATCTCCTGAAGGTCAAACTGCCTTACAGGTGCACTTCGAAGGTACTTTGCAAAATGTGGAGCAAGATCTTTCTAATTCTGGATGGGTTTTGGGGTACATATCTCTAGCTTTTCAAGAGCATGTGGAAGGGGCAAGTACATTATTTTTGCTCCTGTTTAAAACAACAGCTCAGGTGGCAGTATTTAGGAAGTACTCAGTCCTAGTCCTTAATCCTCCCTGAATACTACTGCACTGCTGCCTTACAGACAGTAGGTTCTGGGGGCTTGTGTGGGTGTGGAAAGTGAGAAGAGTCCCTGTGGCAAAGACAGTATTCTGAATTGTTGCTATTACAGAGTATTAAGCAGTTGCCCTGGTAAGAAGTGATAGTAGCAAATAATAGCATATTCATTTTGTTGTTGAAAATGGATTGTCTAAGCATATATTTGAAATTGTTTTTAAAATTCCAATTAAATTCAATCTTGATGCTCACAGCAGACAAGTATAATGAAGATTCTAAGAGATCTGCTTTCATACATATGAATAAAATAATTATTATGCAGCATATCTAAGTAGTTGACGCCATCAGAAAGTCTACCCTTGAATAACAGGAAGGGAAGAAAATGTCCTTTCTTTTGTAGTCAAAGGAAGTATTGACTACGTATGTGGCACACTTTAGACGTCACTAGCCGTAAGATATTTTTCTTTATAAACAAGACAGCTCAACTAAGCATGGTAGAAAAAGTCTTGGCTCTTGTACAAATACAGTTAAGCTTATCTCTTTGAGAATGTGCTGAATGTCATATCTTTTAACAGAACATTGTCTGCACCACTGGTGCAACTATGACGCACTTTTTCACTGTGCTTTGAAATTATGGAGCATGTTTATCCACACACTGCATATTCTTTTATGTGATTTTGTACTGGAAGTTTTGTCTCTGGTATTTAAATGACAAGATGGTGCAGTCGTATTTCATATTGTAAGGAAACGTCAATGCTTCTACAAGAGAAAAAGTGGTAAAGAGATAGTGACGTGAATTGAAGTGGTTTAGGCAACTACAAATGTTGAGCAACTACTGTTAATTAAATTGACTTGCAGCTCATTACTGGCAATGTTAGTTAAAATTAGTAAACTTCGCTTTGTGTGCATCTCTCTAAGATTGCAATGCAATAAAGTGAACTTGACTTACGAAGCAAGGCTTTTGCCAGGATTACTTAAAAGACAGGATGAAGAAATTAAAACATTTGTTTACTAATATACTTATTCTGGACTGTTGAGAAATTAGCTTTTATACCTTATGTTTTCCATTTTAAATTTGACATGAACAATAATATCTGGCAAAAGATTCTAAGATTCCAGTTCAGAAAACACATTTTGATTAGAGACTCAGAATTGCACAAATGCATAAAATCAGCTATAATCTTTCTCTTTGTCTTGTGATTCTCATTATGAATCCAGTATCTTCCCAACTTCAACCCTTATTTGCATTCCTTTTCCTCCCCCCATTTTGTCCCTCAGGGAAAATAATCTGAAAATAGTAGCTTGTTAAATTACCAGACTTAGTTTACCTGAAAATGTCTGATTATAATGTCATCAAAACTCTGAGTTCTGAGCACATTCTAGTTACAGGTAAAATCCCTGCTATTTCCTCATGGTAGACAAATCAATACTAGGTTTATAACGCTTATTCAGAGCTACCTTATAATAAATCCTTGCATGTTCCAAGTTCATTATTGGCTTTTCTGGATATTTAGATGAAGAAAACGGGGACAGATGACATTCACACTGATCGTGAACCCATTACTGGAAAAATTGCACTGATCTTAGGTTCAGGTCCTTAAATGAGAGCAACTATAATGCCTACCAAGTGCCCTTAAACAGAAAGGGAGAAGTTGGGGTAGGAGAGAAAGGGAAGAGGGGAGCAGATCAGATTCAGATGCAATTCACCACCCTCGTAGATTTGTCCATCTTCAAAGTTGTACAAATAATGAATAATTATTGCTTATTAATTGCTCTTTACCTTAACAATTGCAACTTAATAGCACCGATGTCACAAGGGTTCTCTTAGGCAAAAGGGAGAAAATTCTCTTGACTGCAGTGTCAGAGGAAATAGCCCTTATCAGCACCTGAGTATCAGTCTCAAGGAGAAAAGTCTCTAAGACATGCACGCTGCAGGAGAGTGGAAAGGTGCAATAACTTCTAGAGTATTGCTCAGTGGTGTTAGCTGTGCCTGGGACTAAACATTAGACACATACATATGTAGCAGCATCCCTGCAAAAAGCTCTTTCAGCAGAAACCAAACTAGATTTGTCTAATTTCTGAGAATTATCCCTTCTAATAAAGTGACAAATTTTGCCCAAAACTAAAATGAAAAAGATAAATCAAAGAGGAAATTTTTTCTTCATAATGTAAATGTATATGTTTCCCAACAGTTTACAATAATTAAATAAACTCCAACTTTTACACAAAAATTGAGTTGGAAGATCAAAGACTGCTTTCATTGGTGCTCCTTTACAAGAGATCGATGGTTATTTAATGTTGACATTTGGCTTAACAGCAAGAAAAGAAAAGAATCCCTAACTTTTGGCACTTGCATGTACTGGTCTCTAAAAAATTTAGCATGCATTGCCTATAAGAGTTAAACATGCCTGAAACCCAAAATGGCAGTTATTCTCAAGGCAGAGCCTCAATAACTCACTCAGAAAGCTGTAGCAAGAAACCAGAGGAATGCAGCTTGATATTAGTCCCTAAATTAACAGGACGAAACCTGCATAGTCAAATTTGCTTTAAATGCTGCAAGGTTTCTTCCAAAAGGCTGCAATTATTGCCCAAACTCTAATTTTGCAAACACTTTCAAACTATGTAAAACCCCCTCTTCTTATAAACCAAACTTTGCATCATGCTTTCCCTCTCCTACCCAGTACAAACAGAAAGCTGTTACTGCAGAGTACAGAAAGAACATTGGAATCTGAAGAAAACTATAGCTGTGTTATGATAAAGTGCTGCTTATAAACATTTATCTACAAAAAAGCAGCTGCAATTTCAGACCACATTGAAGTATTTACCTCAAACTGGAATTTAGCCATATCTGCTGAAGTTTAAGTATTATTCATCATCAAGGCACTCATTCACATAGTTGCAGTCTACAATTTATCATTATCCCATGGCACAGTCCCTGTAAATCTAGCATTAGAGTAATAGAACAGAAAATAGTTTGCACCCAAGCATAGGAAGCATGCTGTATGATTAAGAAAGAGCACACAAATGTACGCTGACATTAAGTCATTAAGCAACATCCCTGTTTAAACATTGTCAAACATGACTATAGAAAAAAGCTACAAACCTAATAGTACTAGTTCGGCGCAGGACCATACAGCAAGCGCTCCCCTGCAACACACACACATCCACACAACGCAAAATTATTCAGTTAGTGTCACTGCACATCAGCTCGATTCCTTCACTTGATTTAGAAACAACAACAAAAAAATCATGCAGCTCTGACACTGCTCCCGGACTGGAGGTTGTCTCTCTCCCAGCAAAAGCTGCAAGGCTTCAGCTCCTGATTAACCCAGGGAACCCGTGCCTGCTGCAATATCCGAGTCACTTACTGCATTGCTTTTCAGTGGAGCGAAAGTGGCAGCTCTTCCCGGGCACACATGGCTCTCTCAGCCGGAGGGGTTCTCTATTCAGCACAATTCAGCTCCAAAGTCTCTGCATGTGGAGGGTAATTGCCTTTGCTCTGTACTGGGGTTTTGGCTGCAGTGACTGCTCACCCTATCCATTGCCTCTGGTGTATGCTAAGTAAGCAATCCCCTGGGTCTTCATAACGAGAGGATGAAGAGTCACAGCTTTTGAGAGCAGATAAGGTGTTCTGCTGAAAGCCTCTGTGCTTCCATGGCATTTTAAAGGCAAAGGGGCTGGGGATGCCTTCACCTTGCCTCGTTGTTCTTTATAGTGCAAGTTGTTGTATTCTGTAACTTGCAGTCGAATTCACAGCTGAACGCTATTTTTTTGTGTTTCAGAGAGGTCTTGAGTTTACATTACAAATTCAAGCCCTTGCATTTTTAAATGTTGAGGATCAAACTCTTTCAATTGGACTTAATCTTCTATTTTTCAGAAGTACAAGTGAAGGGGAGGGGTTTCCTAGCTCTGAAACGGACTGTACCAGCTCCGCTTGCATACAGGGTACAGTCAAAAGTAGCAGCCTAACACTTCACGGATCAAAATCCCAGATTTAACATGCTCCAAGCACTGCTCTAGTCTCGAAGGTGGGCCTGTCACCCGTGTCCGTTGTCTGTAGAGTCTGTCACTGTACGGTGGGGGGACTTGTCCTACGGCATGCTGACGGGGTAGAAACAACGAGCAGTAATAATAAAGAGGCAGAAAGAGCAAGAGCCACGGTAAATTATTTCTCATTAGGGATCCTGATTTTTTCACTATGGTGGCTATTTGACTCTGGCCCTTTGGGAAGCTGTGGGGGAATTGCACTTGCTTTCCCTGTAACCAGCTCGAGTGGGGTGTACGGACAAACAGTTCTGTGAAGTCGGGCTGCTGCCCGCTCCAACCCTGACCTTCAAAGGGACTCTCAGGAGAAAAGACCCAGTCTGGTGCTGCGCTTGCCAGTTACCCAGGCCTCCTGTGACCCGCTGGTGCTAATTGTGCCTAACCATGTGTGGTAAATTTGTGAAAGCAAATACATTGCAGTCCTGGAGGTTAAAATGTGATGCTTTCTCCACTAGGTGCCCCAATATATAACACAGCAATTGTTAATTACATTTTCTTAAGACTAGGAGTTGTGCAAAGTGTTGAATCACTCATGCCCCTAAGGCTCTTGGGCAGGGGAGATTTTCTCAGCTGCTGACGGGAGTATTAAAACCTCATGAGAACAGCAGCAGCTTCATGTTGGTGAGAGGAGGCTTTAACCCCCTTAGTAATGGCTTTGAGGATTCCCAGGGGCTGATTATCCTTTCTGATAGCACGGGGAAATCCCAGCCACCAAAACAGTGTGGCTAATAAATTTTGTAGGAATATTAATTGGATCCTGTAGGAAAAGCACAGTCAAGGACAGGCATCTAGGAACAGCGTGTCACACCTTTCCTTTGGAAAGTGTTTTTAATTTGCTGGACCTCAGCTTTTTCTGGAATTTCTGTATCAATGCAGCTTTCCATGATACCCCTCAGCATCATCAGTACTGTACCTATTGTCTTCCATGCTGTCATTTCTGCCTGTGAAAATTCCAAAGATACTCAGTCTTCCTGGCTGACAGATGTTGCCGGAAAGGTGCTGGTTTGCACTTTTACAAAAATAATATCTTGGAGGAGAGGGGAAACCAGCATACGGTATATCGGTGTCAGCATCAGTGGGTTTCTATGAAATGAGAAGACCCTCCTGTAGAAGGAAAACTGACCTTTTTTTTCCCCCTCTCCCTTGTGCTCACAGATCTGTTTAGCACCTCAAGGTAACAAATCTGTTGAGTCATAGAAAATAAGAACCAACAAAGGTGCCTTGAATTTTAAGCTCGTAGTGTACAGTAATTACACATCAGGCGCGCGTCTTAACTCTTAAAATGTGGGAAAGACACAGCCCCTGTCCCAAGGAGTATCTGGTGAAACTCAGACAAAACGATGCAGACATGTAACAACCAGGATTGCCAGGTGATAGCCTGTTGCAGGAAGCGCAGGAAATCTTGGCTGGATCTGGGAGGCGCAGCACTGGCAGCAGAAACAATTAACCTGTGCTGAAGGATTTCAGCTTTTATAGGACCCTATGGAAAGGCACTCAAATTCTCCTCTTTATTCCTCTGTCACCCTCCGGAAAATAGCCATCCTTCCAATAAGTCCATTTACTTTCCCTGGTTGGGGGATAAGCTATAATAGATTTCTCTGAAGTTTGAGCTGGACAAAAAGAATTGAGTCAGCACAGTAATTAGGTGTGGACCTTTTTAACATTCCAGTAGACACCAGCCCTGGCCATGGGTAGATAGGTAGTTATTCAAACAAGCATAATAATCTCATGTTCTGGAGCTGTGGTGAGGGCAGAGGGAAGGATTATAGATTTCAGTAGATCATTCCCCTCTAGTTTTCTGGGCTCCTTGCCTCAGCTCAATAACACAGCAAACTCTGCTATGCTAACACATCACTTTACTTTCTGCTAGTAACAGTATTTTAAACCCTGAAAACAAAAAGAACCAAGCAACTGATTTACTGGGGAGAGGCACAAAGAATGATAGCATTGACTCAAAGCCTTTAGGAGATATTTTAAATTTAAAATCATGGTTGCACCTCCACTCAAAAGAAAAAAAAACCCAAAAACAAAACCCCAAAACCGTCTATGTGGTCATTTCAGTGAAAAATAAATACGTTGTAAAATAACTATCACATTTAAGGAACAGACCAATAAATACCCTGGAAGTGTGGTGGTGTCTGTTTGCTGTTGAGCAGGGAGGTACCAGCAAGTAAGAAGCAGTGTTGCACAAGATGATTTAATTGAAGAGCTTTTCCAAGCCAGCTGGAGAGTATATTATATTCACAAACTGCAATAAAAGGGAATTGAATTTTAACCTTCCTGCTAGGGAAACATAAAGGGCTTATAATTGACTCTGGACGTGTAATTGAAGAGGGCCATATAGTGCAGAGTGCTCGTCTGTGAGAAAAGTAAGCTAGTTCACATATGAATTTATGTTTATTGTAAATTTATGTATTTGTCATAAATATATAAAGATTAATATAGTAGCAATGTAGTTGTGTCAAGAACAGACTCCATAAGCTTAAAAGAATTTGGGAGCAGCCTGGATATACCGTTATTGAATTACTCAGTGTTACAATACGGGACAGGTTTATTGTGGCTGCATTTAACAGCCCTAGCAATAGCCTGGGATAACTTGCCTGCACAGTGGGCAGCTAAGCTGGAGGCCAGTGTCTGCAGGAAGATCACCCTGTCACCCCTATTTCAGATAGGGAATAGAAAAATGGGGAGGAAGAGACTGAGCAAAGCCTGCTCAAGTCACGTCAAGTCTTCAGAGAATTCAGAGAGCACAACTCGAGGTTGCAAAAAACCAATGAGGAAGTTCTGTGCCTCCTTCCAAAGCATTAGGCAAAAGATCATCCTTCTTCCTTGGATATTTAAATAATGTAATTCAAATTTTAAATATTCTCTTGCTTCGTCAGCTGTTCACTGCAACCCACAGAAATCAAGCACTGGAGAGAGGAATTCCTTACTACACCTCACTTTATGGTAGTAATTAGTGGAAAATCTGCCCGATATTGTGTCCTAGAAGGAAAGCGATTATAAAAATTAGGTATTTGCACATTAAGAGTTAGGACAATAGTACGTTGTCTAATGTGTGGGATCAGATTTGTGTACACACTGAATGAAACCGTTCAACTGTGTTTAATGTGTGGGATGGGCATCCATTCATAACTATAACGCTGACAATCCGTATGCTGTTATTCCAGAATAGTTTAACCTGCATCAAATGACAAACACCTTAATTTTCAACATAAGCATATAACTACAAACTAAACAGAAACGCAGTTTTTAGGAATCTACTTTAAATACACATCTTTACTTATTTCAGCTGAATTTTCCTGAATACACCTACATGGGCACACCCTGTAAAAGTGAACGCACAGGAGTATTGCCTGTCCCCTCTAGGAGGGCATTCCCAAATCTTTCTTAAACTGATTTCATTCTATTCCATTTGAGATACTACAGCTTGTGGAGATGAGCAGCAAAAGGAACTGAGTATTCAGTCAGCAAAGCATCTCATCTGAATTATAGACACGCTTTCTAATTTCATGGGGCAATTAACTGTAGGGATCAATATCTTAATTAGCTTATATTTTTCTCTTACATTAGCAGATTGCAAGCTCTCCTATACTCTGTTTCAGCTTTTCTTCCTTTGTTACGGCCAGTGCTATTAGTCTTACTGACTTGCTACAAATAAAATGCGTTATTTAATCAACAACTTTTAATCTACAGTGTTTTTTTCATGTAAAGCCATGAGTTCAAGTTTAATTTTCATACGCTTCCTATACAATCATTCTCTCAACTCCAGAATGAGGGGAAATGCTCCTGTCACATGGGAGAATCTGGGTATGTCCCCAGTAAAACTGAAAGTGGGATCATGGAACTTGAACTTGGTCTAACAGAATGGTCAAGATCATTTTACAAATATCGTAGTCCCTGTGCCCCAAAAATGCATTTGGCCCATCACAGGTGATGAAAAGGTGACCCAGCCCTAAAAATCCTTCAGTTTGGCAAAGACATGTGCTCTGTGAGGATGTACTATGGAGCTGTGGGAAGCTATGGTTTTATATTTCAGCATGAGGGACAGAAGAGCAGAGTGTTATTGAGGAAAGCAGATGATGTGAACTGAAAGGTATGCAGACAGCCCTGCTTGTCCATGAGATCAGAGAATGTCTTTTCTCCACATTTTGCGTTTGGATCTTGCCGCTGGGTTTTTGGGGGAACTGTTTGATATTAAAATCTGAAGGCTTATGTGTTCATTTTGGAGGTGTTTTTGACTTGACCAGAGATAATCATAGGCTGAAGGGTAGTTTAGAGTGGTGTGGTTTTAATTTTGCCAACATAGAGATCAGAATTTGAGGTGGTTGTGGCAAGAGCCAGGAGCTACCGAGAGTCCTGAACAACAACTGAGGAGAATGCAGTGACATTTCAGAAGAGAGCATTTTAGCTGCCTCTTGGATATGCTGAAGAACAAAAGAAAAGTGAGACCTGGAGGCTGTGAACAAACCACAGCCCCAGCTATCACATACTGTGCCAGGTCAGAGGCTGGAAATTCATTACTCTGATACAGGTCACTGGATGAAGATAGGACAAGAGACCAGCCTCTTAGTGCTCTTCTGTGACAGTTATTTATTGCACAGCAGTGAGATGATGAAGTTCCTTTCCCATTTAAACAGAGTTAATTCTACATATCAAACTTCCTTTGGTATTGAAAATTCAGAGGTATAAAACATTGGTTTTTTGTAACCAGTTCCCAAAAGCCTCCAAGAGAACAAAAATTGAATGAGCTCTTCTGAGAAATATTTTCTTCTCTTTCTCCTGTGTCTTTGGGAAAATGTATGATCTGATGAGGTCCTTTTTGGTGCATCTTTATTCTTATTCTCTTCAGAGCTGAAGTCAAACACTCAAAAGGCTGGGTCAAAAGAAGTGCAATAGCAGAGAAAGCAATCTGGCTGCAAATGAAGAGTTTAGTAAAATGTGTCTTTTATTTGGCCAGGCCCTACAAAGAGAAAGGCAAGTGCAGTGCCCATGATGTCCCATTAATGTTCTTCTGAGCTGGGATGAGAGAGAAGTTCAGGTCTGAGGGTCCATAACTCTTTCTGAGGCTGTCTGACATGGGTAATGGTGGTCTTGTGCAGCAATTCTTTAAAGAATCTACTGCCAAATGTTAAAAAGTAACACGTGTGAGTTACCTTAATAGCCCAGGGGAGAACTGGATCACTTCCTGTCTTTACAGTTTTTGTATGATGGGGCATAGAGCGCTGAGCAGAGAGCTGATGAGCCCTCATGAAAGCAGGTAGATCCTGCTGCTTTGCAAAAACTGATGTGCTCAGTCTCTCAGTGGAACCGAGTCAAAACGACTGTGGTTCCTACTCTGGGAAGTTGGTGACCTGGGACTTACTTGAAGTAACAGTGGTGGGAAAGGCTCTTCTATTCATTTCAGACAGCCTCTGAGGGCAGACCCAGACTATTAAAATATGTTTCAACACATGAATTTTAGCTTATTAGCTAATGTCTGGATACATCAAGTGGTTAATAGTTGGGTGTGAATCTGCTTTTAATGCTTTGTATTAAGCAACAACTGAAAACTTGTGAATGAAGATGTCTAGGAAACAAAACAATCAAGAAATAATTATGGTAAGTTAGATCTTCTTAAGGGATGGAAACAATGTCAAACCAAAATAGGTTATTATGGGATGGATCATAAGACCTGTGGGTAATAGGGTCATGCATCACACCAGGCTCCCTTCACTGTGCATGGCATGTATCCCTTGGAACAGTGAGCAGGTAAAAAAAATGCATCGTATGTGGAATGTGTAAGTCATAGATGTGGAATAACATCTATGAACGATCTCATTCATCTGTTCATAATTTTCCGATTATGCTGTTGTTACTCAGTATCACAAGACATTTATGACTGGGAGAACCAAAAAGAAAATACGGACTTGGAACAAAAAATGGTTCATCATGCCAAATGGAAGGGTTTTTTTTCTAGAGAGAAACTCATGCCTTCCTGCCATGGATGCTTTGGGGTTTCTGTGCAAGAAGCAGGCATCTTGCTGGAGCTCAGAGAACTGCAGGAAAGATATCTTCTAAGAACATAAACCTTCTAGTACGTCCCATTGCCAAAGGGGATATACATGTTGGGTTGAAAAATGGTCTGAAAGCATTTCCAAAACAGCCCTAAAAGTCAGCCTGTTCTCTTTAGCTTAGCATGAAGCAAGGGAAAAAATTATTTGCTAGGACATGGGTTAAGAAAAGGTTGGAAATGTCTGAGAGAAGTTATGATTCTCTTTTGTGCAAATCAACCTCATATTGCTTAAGCAGTGGTGAAAATATGGAATTACTCATATAAATTGATGTTTATTGGAAAATGTTCTTCTTCTGTCTCCATTCAAACTTACCTTCCAAAAAAATTGTGTTCAGTGGGAAAATGCCATGATTTTATACACCTGGTCTTTAGTACGAGGGAGAAGACAGTCCCACCTGCACTCAGTTCCCTCCTGAGGTTTTGATTTGTGCTTAGGAGCAAACCACTGTATAAATGATAACCAGCCCTCAAGTGGCCAGATTTCCTTTGCTGAGGTAAAAAGCATACCTAAGATCCAAATAGAGAAATCATAAACCCCAAACTCACTGACTGTTTTGCAGTCCACTTCAGAGGGGCTGATGCAACTCTGGAAGTGCAATTAATCTAGGAGCTGGCTTTTAGTTAGTGAGCTGACAGGTGATGGGCTTCGGGTGGGACATGTCTCTGCTTCGCTGTGACAGTCCTTTTCCTTCTGTAGGGCATTTCTTGGCCATGTGAAAGGCAGCACTTACATGTGCCCAATTTTTTTCATTAGACAAAATCATTCTCCAGGCTTATGCTCTGTGATTTCCAAGGGGTGCTGTAAAATAGTATGCTGAGGTCAATTTAGGGAAGAACTAGTGTCTCCCACGTTTTCTAGCTGATGTGCTTTGTAAGATGGTATTTAAATTGTGCCTGTGGGCTCATTATCTAGCCACACCACAAACATCACTACGGTCCTGAGGTCAAGCTGCATGAGTAGGATTTTTATTTTGCTCTTCTACCTATTAGAGATTAGTCTGATCTATAAGTTGGTGCTTGATTTGGCACAAATGATCAGCTCTGATCGGACCTGTAGAGGTAGAGGAAAGAGCAGAGATACCCCTCTGTCTTGATTTACCTACTACATGTCGCTCCTTATAAAACATTACCAGGCAAGGGAAGGAAAGCCTGCATTCAGATGAGAAGTTTTCTGAGGGATACAGCTGGTGCATTAGGATTTCATTCATTGCACTGTCATAGCAAAAGGTGCAAGAAAAGTTTCAGTTACTAGTTCCAATAAAATCAGCTCAGTTTAGTCACAAAATAAATCAGCCTCAGGCATGATGAACACCAATTCCAGTTCAGACATCCATTTCTTTATGATGAAACTGTCAAATATTATTAAAAAATCATGAACACAATTTTTTTCTGTAAACAAAGAACACTTCATTATAATATCTGCCGTCTGATCTTCTAAGCCCAGCATATATTTGCAATGAAAATTAAATGGCTTTCCTTGAAAGAGAAAATATAAAAGTAACAGGATGTAATTTTTTTTGCACACATAGAAGGACCTGGTTATATCACATGCACATTTATTCTGCTGCAAGCATCATTTTTAATCAGAAGAAATCTCCATTTCTCAGCTGTTTAAGAAAAAAAGCTCTATTCCTGTAAAGTTGAGCTTAATTATAACACTTCATTACAGCAAACAAGAGGCTCAGTTCCCTAAAAAAGAATAACATTAAGAATGATGAGTTGTTTGTTGTTTTATGACCAAGTGTCTGAGTGGTCCAGTGCTGAATGAATTTCTTTTAATTTTTGCTCATATTAGTATTATCTATCCTTTATTAAAACAGTTTTTAAACCTCTGCCACAAATTGAAAGACCAGGAAAATAAAAATCCTTGTAGACCTCAGCCTTGTTATTGTAATAGAACGTTTTTTAGGGTTTTGATCTTTAAATTTTTTTTAGTGACGTGCAACTTCTTTTCACATTGGAAAAAATAAGTGAGGTTTGCTCTTTTTTTAGTACTGCTAGATATTTTAGTATAAGGAAAACGTAGAAAAAAATCTGAGTCCTATCATCTCAGCTGAGTGTGAGTGTGTTCACACCAGAGAAACCATCCCACTGTGTCTGATGGAAATCTTCATGGGAATCCCTTTGCCAACTTTGTTGTTCACTGTTAAAGCTAAGAAGGGAATCAGAGCTTGTTCTATCAATTTCTGGGAAGCCTCGCATATTGATGACGACAACTTTTACGTCTTTCTGCTACTCAGGCCACACCGATGGACTCTTTTCATCATGTGCCAGGGAAAAGAGAATAAATTCCTCTCAGTGAGTCCCATTGTCTAAGAGAATCTGAAAATATAGGAAAAACTTTTCCTCACGGGCTTCCCAAAATCTGTTTCCATATCCCACCCCAAAGGTGGCTCAACAGAAAGCCTTCAAAGGCTGGAAAAGGACTTTTGCCTGCCATAGTGTCGGTGCACAAATACAGTCCTGAAGCTGTTCCTTACATGCTACAGTTCTACTTTCAGCTGTCCTGGTGCCAGGGGTTCAGAGATCCAGCTGCTGGACTACACTGGGAGCAGGAGGTGAGCAAGCCCTGGCAGGGTGGAGAGCCATGCTTCGTTCCTTCTACCGCAGCTGCCCCCAGCCACTGCACCGCTGCGCTCTCACGTTCGCACCGTCTCTCGCGCTCACCCACTCACTCTTTAGTGGATTAACATTGACATTCTTCTTGGAAAGTATGTGTTCTTCAGAAGCTCACGACTGTGATGCGTGGCTATTTATAAATATCAGCATGTTGAATAGTTTTGCTGCATATTGCAAAGGAGCATTTCCTGTTTCTGCATGAGATACTACACTTTCTATAGCAGTTGGATATTTTGTCTGGGTGGATTTTGCAGTGGCGCCAGCAGTTTCTTACAATGTACCACAAAACTCCTCCTGTTGCAATTCCACCTCGATGCTGAATTAGGAGAAAACTGTTCAGCCTTGCACTAAGGGTGAAGAGAGCACTCGGAAACAGAAGTTAACTCCAGATGGATCCAGGCTACTTTAGGAAGGCTTTCTCCGCTGCTGCTGGTGTAGTTTGCCACCTTGTTAGTAGTGACTGGGGAAACAGGCATATTCAGGGTTTCAAAAGACACAAAAGATTTTAATACAGTGTTACGTGGACCTGAACAGGATAGAGTTAATGACAGCAGTTGTTGCAGCCCTATCTCTTCTGTTGTTCCCACTGCAGCTTTTTGTAGCCTCCTGTCAGGGGTGTTCACCATACAACTTAGCTGTTTGTACACGTCAGCGGGTAACTCTGGCATACCTGCAGATTAAGCTACATTTTTCCAGAAAACCGGAAATGGATTTGCAAGTTCTTTTTCCTCTTCCAGGTATTTATGCTTGTCCCCTTAGGTTTTAAGCCTATCTAATTTTAATTGTAAGTAGCAGAAGTGAAGAATTAAGCAAAGATGTAGGATGCAGTGTTTCCTGTTTTCAGTGCATTGCTCTACCCACAAATAGTATATTTTAAGAAGTCTTGAAAAATATTTTCCATTTTATGCTAAAAGTGTTCTCTTGTATTTTGTTCCCCCCACTTTTAAAAAGAAATCCAAAAAAGTAAGAAACCTCAGGCTATACTGGAAAAATATTTTCAGTATAAAATGGTTTATAAAAAGAAGTGATATGAAAATATTATAAATTGGTGGAGAGGAGAAAAAAAGGTAGAGAAACAGAAGTGTTGCAAAACTAGAAAATGTGTTAAACAAAGGGAAAATTTTAGCAAATGAATTTACAAAGCATGAAAGCTCTGGTTGCTAGGATTTTTTTGAAAGAAGATACCTACTAATAGAATACCTCAGGTGATGACTCGCCTACCCCCTCACCCCTCTACTCATGTGAATAGCAGAGAGCTGAGAAGACCTAAAAGGAAAGCAAATTCACGTGTCAGAGACCCTGCAGCACAAAAGTCTCTTTCACCAGTGATCTAACTTATAAATCTGGGATTTGTTAGTATAGCGTTCTAGATAGCTGATATTAACTACTGTGGTTTGGAGAACCAGGGGAATTAAGTATACTGCTTTCATGAAGAGTTTATATGCTTCAGCCCGTGCATGTGAAGATTATTTATGGAGTTAAGTCCAAGGAAGCTGTTTAGTCTGGGAGAAGATGGAAACCAATGGGCAACAAAACAGTGATCGAGACATGATACCTGGGGTAAACAGCTTCAAGGGAGTTAAAATAACAATAACTCAATAATCAGTTGGAAAAATGCTATTTTCCAGGCCCCGGGCAGTTACACAGCTGGCTTGCCAAGTCTGAGAGCCCAGAGATCAAAAAGAAAATTAATCTTAAAAGGACTCCATTGGAACAAGAAAGGAAGGAGTGGGTTGTGAGCAGCTGCCTGGGGATGAGAAGAAAAGTCTGAAAAAGGAAGGGAATGCAGCTGAGCCCAAAGATGGAGATAACTGAACAGGCTGGGAAAATGTGGGCTGAAACTCACTCCTGCACAGTGCTTATTTCAGCAGCAGGTGGAAGTAAATCCTAGTGCACCTGGGCATGTGGCAACTTAGAAATATCTGATTACCATAAGGATTTGCACTGATACCCAGGCTTTTGATGGGGTTTGATTTTCAGTGAAGAAGGAAGAGGGAAAACTCTAAAACTGGAGTTTGGAGCTGAAATTCCCTTTTAGTTTGGAATTGAACTTTTTTATTTGCTTGTTTCTGTGCTAATATTTCCCTTTCTGAATTACCCAGGCTGTTCTTTCTACGCATTGGAGAAATTTCTTATCAGCTTTACTTATAAGGATCTGGAGTGCTAATACCCTTGTTCATCAAGTATGTTCATCAAGCTACTGCATGTTGGCTGAGATGCAGTAATTATTGGTGTTTCTGTCCATTATTGGCTGGCGGAAAAAGAAAAGTCTTCAAGGTTTGCTTAAGCTCTAAGTAAAAGAATATATTGCATTGAAATTGTCTGGAAAGTAAGTCCCTTTAGGTTGAACTCCTTTGGAAAACACATTGTGTTTGAACATGATTGTGACGTATTTCCTTTTCCCTTCCCTTTATCCTCTTCTTCGTCTTTCTTTCCTTTAACGCTGACCCAAAGCCATACAGGCTAAGACAACCCACACTCAGCCCTTTGGTAAATTGTGATCTTCCACATGCAGCACTTCTCTGCAGTCAACATCAAGTCTGCTAACTCAACTCCTGGCAACTATGTTCAAAAGCAAGAAGATTTTCTACTGAAAACAAAACCTCAGTGAGACAACAGCATGTAAGTCCAGGCATTGTCTCTATGGAATAAGCATTTATGTTTGGAATGACTCTTTTATCTTTGAAGCCTTGAAAATCTTAATAAATACTTTGGAAGCTGATTCCCTGACTGGGGTTTGCTTGGGATTTTTTGGAATCCCATTGAGCCTCCCCCATCCCACAGATTTGTCTTGTCTATCTGCTATGGCTCATCAGTTGAGCTGCAGGCTCCATGGAGCAAGGGTTGTCATTATCTTCATGTCTCATTGGGTTGGCCACTACATGCTACAAAAATATTTGCTACAAAATAATACCAGCTCATCCAAGTGGGATTCACTTAAGTATTGAATTATGGCTTTTGAATTTGGAATTTCTTGTTCAAGTCTTCAGGAAAATACTGTTTTCTGAGAGGAATCCCTCTGTAGTATAAAAGCCATAGCCCACAGCAGAACAGAGATCATTCAACAGTGACTTCCATGTTGGAGTATGTGCAGTTGGCACACAAAGCCTTAAATATGCTTCTAAGCTGTGGCGAATGGTCACCATTCTGGATTGAATCTTTGGTGGATATTAGAATGAATGTTGCATTTTTATGGGTGCTTAAAATTCTCCCAGTGGACCTTAACAGTAATTCAGTTTGCTGAGCAGTTGCTAACAGACCCTTATGGCATAACTGAGTCTATTCCCTCTCACCTCAATAAAATGGATGTGTGCCAGTTGGGTTGTAGGCACACATCTGCCCCAGTCTGTGTCAATGTGGGCTCAGATGTCCAAGTCCACCCACAGATTAATGTTAGCATGGAGTATTGAGCAATGCAACAGCTCATTTTTCTTCCATCTCTGTGGAGAACTAGCTTAATGTTTCCACTGAAGATAAAACTATGCTCGCTCACACAGCAGAGGATTATAGAGTCTATCAGAAATACTGTGCCACAGAGTTTTCAGCGTGACGTATTATCCTTGTTCATCTGCCTCTTCAGAATTAGCATCCACCTAAGCAACTCTCTGCATCTTGGCTGAGGGCCAACCATATTCTCAGCCCAAGGCAGGGAAAAGGAAAGCTCAGGACCACTCCCAAGAAACTGCCATCACAAAGGAGGCATTGACAGCCTCGTGAAACTCATGGGAACGCCAGGTCTTAAATCGCCACAGATTTACAGCTCAGATTCCTTACTCAACAGCATCCTCGCTGGAAGAAACGTGGACTTGGAAAAAGTGAGTCTTGAAGGGTGATTGAAAAAAAGAAGATTAAATTAATGGTTCTGGCTCTGCACAGTACTCACAGAGAGCCTACTCTGACACCCTGCCAGTATGTTCAGTCAGTGGGTAGGGCTGGAGAGCCAGTTGTGAGCATGGTGTTTTAATACTCAAATGCCCTGAACCAGCCTCAGTGTCCTTTCCCCATGAAGACTTCTGGGCCTGGCAAGAAAAAAAAAACGTGCTGCATTCAGAGATGTTTGTGTAGGGGCTAAAAGTATAGGAACAATGTCTTCTGCAGCACCAGTGGATTTCAGTTCAGGGGTGTGAGAACTGGGAGCAGCATATCTGGTTTCAGGGAAGTTCATTGTCTTCCATCAACAGTGATTTTCAGGATTTCTGGTGCATTTCAGCTTTGGCTCCATCTACAGCTATTGACCCTTTCCCATGAATTCTCTTGTTTTTTTTCTACTCTTCTTCAGCATAACAGGACCAAGCATTGTGTTTGGTTTTCATAGGTAATGAATTGTTTGAACTCACCACCAACAAAATCTTTTTCTGTGGGAAAAAATTACTACAAATAAATAATGAAACATTTTTAGTGATCAAAAGCACTCAGCACCTCTGACTGATGCCATCTGGAATCTTCTCATTGACACTGATGTCATTTATAGCTAGATAAAGGACAGAAAGATATGCCTAGGGGTTAAATATACATTTTTTTAATATCTGTGTCTTGTTGAAAAGTGACATAGAACATGGGAGACAGAGGAAAGGGCTAAAGAAGTATCTGACTAAATAAATTAATGGAGATATGCTTAAATAGGTAGGATGGGTTATCAAGAACTTCGTAACAGCTTGCTGGAGATATTGAAGACTCTCAATCTACTTATAAATTTCATTTTCTATTTGGCAACAGGAACAATATATCATCTATTACCAGGAGAAAATATGTAAGTAGGATTGGGAGGGTCTACTTTTATGTTTCTTTCACAGTACATCACTGAACATAGTACCTTGATATATATGAAAAAAAAAATCTTAATTTTGATCTATAATTTTTACTGCTGGATAGAAGGAAAGATGTCCTAGCTCCAGCTGAGTTGCAAAATATCTTTTTTGTGTGGCTATGTAATACTACTAACACTCACCAAATATCAAGGTAAAAAGGTATGTGCTCTGTCTTCTGACACCCATTCTCAAAGAAGGTACTTCACAGAAAGAAATTACTTTAATCCGCTTACACCATTTTGATAATCTAGCTCCCTGTTTTTTTCCCAAATTGTTCTAATGGGATCCATAGGATAGAAATGCAGTCTTTCTGTATCTGTCCATGCATTTTCTTCTTTCAGCATGTATTCCAACAGTAATCTCGTATCATAAGTAAGTAAATAAAACCAACAACATATATTATTACCTCTTGCTGTTCTGTGTCTGCTATCCAACATTACTTCATAGCCCACTGAGTTTATATGGGGAATTTTAAAAGGCATTTCTGGAAATGCTGGTCAGATGTAATTCCACTGGACTGAAAGAAATATTTTTTGACTTTGTGCTGTTCTGTGTCAAAGCCAAATTCATGTCTGAGTAGACATTATTTCTTATTTTTGCCAGATAAGACAGTACTACAATGCCACTCTCTGCATTCCTTATATTTAGGGATCATTGGTTTAGCAAGCTCTTACCAATAAGCCATTATTTGTCCCTCAGAAGTCTATCAGAGATATAATCCCATATCTCTGTCTTAAGACTTTCTATACAGACAGACATAACTAATGCCAGAATTTAGTATTGTGGATCCTAAACTCTTTTTCATTACAAATACGAATTAGTGATTCGTCAGGAATCTTTGCACTGCGACTGTGTTTACTATTGCATCTTAGATCTTTTATTTACCTTGTATTCATCCTTTGCACCAGGGGTGTATTTGCCTCAACATCTCATATTTTTTATTTCCATCCAAATGATGGTTTCCCTTGTATGACTTGGTTTTGAGCTCTTCTGTACATCCAAAGTTAAACTTCTTATTTATCTAGATGGTAGTAAATAATGTCTTCTCCTCAGGGAAACTTGATTCATTGACTGCATCTGTTGAAAAAGTATTATTGCTAATAAACTAATTTATGTCTTATTTCTGACCTTATATCAATCTTTTACTCATCAATGGGGCAGACTCAGGAAAAAAATTAATTATATTGCCTAAGCACTGCACCTACATTAACAGACATGCTATTCCTTCATTAACTTACAGGCAAGATGGGCAACTCAGTCCATCCCTCTCTGCTGCTTCTGCCTCTGTGATCTGGGCTTTTTGTGAAACTAAGGGTTACTTGTACAAGTCAGACTTTCAAGCCTAAATGCCTTCCTAGCTGCAAGCAATGCCCTTAACGGAAATGAAGAATGCAAGGCACAGGCCTTGATTGCTGGGGTACTTAAATGCTGCACGTTCACCAGCCAAATATACTGTCTGCTTTAACAGTGTGGGAACAGAAATGCAAAAATATTGAAGCAAATAAGCAAGAGATCTTAATAGTTAAGTAACATTGTGCTTTTGTAAATGTTTTGTTCAGTTGTGCTTTTTTCTGTGGCTTACACAGCACAAGTCTTGTACACTACCTAGACGTGCTCTCTTGGTGATTTAAATTATATTCAGTACCTCAGATTCATTTTACTGTTCATTAATACTCATTCCTTACAAAGAGGAGGCCTTGCATCTGCATACTTCTTTAAACCACTCACACTAATGAGCACTTTCTCATTAGGCAAGTACTGCAGAATTTCATTTAATACTAACATGAAGCAGAGATGATACTTAATTCTCATCATTATAAACCTATCTTTTTTTAATAAAAGCAAGCTTCAATGGCAGGGTTTTTTACATGACATGTTGGTCCCACACCTTGCCTTTTCATCGCCTCCTCTTTTGATTTAAAGCTTTGCAAGTAATTCAGCACTGTGCTGACAGAAAGAAATTGATGCCATATTATTTGTGGGACAATTTGGTTTCCTCAGAACTCCTGGAGGTCTAAAGGAACTGATCCTGCAGACCCACTCATCCATATGAGGGAGGGACTTGGAGCCTAGCACTTCTGGCTATTAACTCTGTTTCAATCCTGCTGCTGTCCGTAGGTGCGTGTGACTCTGGGAGAGCCATACCCCAACCTGAACTGCTACAACTTGGCATTTTGTCCTTACATTTTATTTTTAAAGAAAATGTTTCGTGGCATGTGATCCTGCAAGCACTTGCATTAACCTGCTATAAAACTGGTCTATGACTCTTCTTAGTTAGCCCCTTAAAAAGACAAACCCACGAGATTTTCTGGGACCTGATTCTTCTACTTATGCAGTTCAACCTTGCGTTCAGAGTAATGTCCTTGATTCCAGCGGCTCAGCTGACAGATTAACACATAGTCCAACCTGTGCAATGAAAGCAGAATCTGGGCATTCATTTACATCTGTATGACATTTGTATAATTTAAATAACCTCCCATGACCCTTGTGTGGATGTTATTGTTTGTGTAATTACAGACAAAAATGATCTTGCCCATAGACCGGGTGAACTGAGTATAAATCCTTGATGTTAGGGGGTAGAGTTTTGAAATGTAAGTTACATAGAGAAGGAATGTAACATGCAGAAGAAATTGCTCTTGCCAGAAAAAAAAAGTAGACTTACTGAGCTCTATTTGGTTTTTAATTTATAACAAACTTGCCTAATCTCAGTTTCTGTAGCTTCTGTTAAAATATTAAATAACATTATATCAAATACATCCCCTGTGACATTAAAGGAAATGGAAAGCTTAGCCACACATTAATTGTGTTCCAAAAATGTGGCATATAGCTTAATAAACTTAATTTAAAGAACCTTAGAACAATGACATTTATGCTTCAATTAGAGCAAATGAAAGCTGTGCTGCAACCTTCTAGACAAATAATTTTTCTTGTGGGACTAGGCCTTTCTGACAGGGTGCGTATTTCCCTGCAATGTGCCGCGGGTCAGCCTAATTACATAGGCAAAATTGGCTTCCTGGAGATGGACGCGGCAAAACAAAATACAAGAATAAAAAGCATTATGAAAACCAAGTAGATAGTATAGGCAGCTTTAAAGCAAGGCTTTCTCAAGAACAGATTGGACTTTCCCAGGAAAATGAAGTAATTTATTTCAATTTAAGGAGAACACATTAAAAGGACCAGACATTTTCCAAAACCAACAATAAGAGTTTAAGATGGTAAATGTTATTTTAATGATCCCCTTCTACTCTGGTATTCTAATCACAGCACATATGTCTAAAACAGAAAACATCAAAATCTGCAAAGAAACAATTGACATGAGATAAAAACCCCATCCAAAATCAGAGATAGATTAATAGATCTACTTTAAAGGTATTCACAAACTGTTATAAAAAACAGATTGGTCATAAGACTTAAAAGTTGTTACCATATGCATTTCACAGATTCTGTGTTATGTTCCTTATGCTGGCAAACAGACTAATGAGTTCAAGACTGTTCCCCAGACAAGCGCACGACAATTTGTGTGTTCTGCATTAAAGCTCTTTGTGCTCTGCAGCAGAATGAAACATAAATTTTGCAGAAGAATTTAGATGTTCTTTCAAAATCTGGTCCAGTAAAAAGGAGGTTGTGTAGCAGATTAATATATATTTAAAACTGAGACTCTTGCTGAATGTAGATGAATGATGTAGTATGTATACTGCACTTGCATTTACTTGAATTTTGCTTTTTTTTTTTCAGTGCTACAGCCACAATCTCAGTATTTTGTTATCTTGCAGGTTATTTTATTGAGAACTTCTGCAGACCATTTGGCTGTTGTCTTATGTCTGGGTTTTTTTGCAGTTAGAATTTGGAGGCACTTGGAACCATAGGATAAGCAAAGCAGCCAGGTAGACTTGTTGAAAAAATCAGCAATTTAATTGTTTACTCTGAAACCTAATGGCACTAATTAAAAATGTTAATATTGTCAACAACCCATTATCAAAGGTAAGCGCAGGTATTTGGAAATATAACCAAAATATTCTTTAAAAAAAGCGCTGATCATAAAGTAAAATTGCCATTTCTTAGGGAATTTCAGCATCTCAAGGACCTTCTTCATTATCAGTTTAAAATCCCTATCTTTTTTGGGGGGGGCTAATGAGGCAAAAAGGCATTCAGGTCCAGAAAGCTGTGATGATTTGCTTCATTTAATAGGACAGAGTATTTTAATGCTGACTTTTGCAATTTATCCTATTTTGACTTTTATGCTAAGGTATTATTAAAATATATTACAAAAGGCTAAACCAGATACATAAGGATGGCAGATAAAACGAAATATTTTTCTCTGGTTGAAATTAACAATTTTGATATGACTGAAATAAAATTAGTAAGTAAATAATGCTTCCAGCTTTTTTCCAAAATCTTTTTTAGCAAAAAAAGCATGTTCTGAAGGAACACTTTGATGAAACTGCAGATTCTGGAAAAAGCTGTTCCATTCAAGGAATGTCAGCAGCCTCTATCTTGGGGCTCATTCAGGCAATTTAATGAATACAAAAGCTAACACTTTCTGCCCCACTCCCTCATAATCAAGAAGGACTAGAGATACACTTTTTAAAGGGAAATTAATTTTGGAAAATACTAGTACTGTAGAACTGTAGGATGTGTGTGGCATCAGGCCAAGTACTTGATATTCGCTGTTAACTGGAACTCAAACTCTTACTCCCTTTTGCAGGCGTTTATGCCTGAAAAGTGATAAAACCCAGGCAGTTCTACCCAGGACTGTATGCTACAGAAGTCCCTCAAATCCACTCCTATAAATGTTCATGCCTTGCTAGCAAAAGGTGTATGTCTGACTACCGAATCCTGGTAGAATAGGAACTTAGAGTTCATTTGTGAGTTCATTTGTTTTAGACTTTAACAGCCCCAAGTACTAACAGAAAAGCCCAGCTGGCTAGAGAACATGTTCCCATGCTCCTCAGCACAAAAAGATCATGCTGATGAGCTATGCAATGGATGTCAGATGATTTGGGAGAGAAGCTCCAACCCCATGTGGTCTCGTGGTGAGGGAAAGTAATGAATTTACTATTATTTCTTCTGTCTGGCAGTGAAAACAGGAATAAATGAGCAGTTACTGCTGAGTTCTTCTCCTCTATTTTAATCCTGAGACATGCCCCGCAGCATCACACTTAAGAATTTGAAAACACAAAATCACACCACTTAATTGTGGGTGCTTAAACCTTTGTTTGACTGTGGCAGAGTTTTGATTCTGAAGACACAACACAGAAAACCAGAAAAATTTAGAGCTAACCTGTGCTTAAAATTGCGGGGTAGACATAGTGTGAACTGCAGAAAAATCATTGGTATTTTAAGAAATTATGTTTCTTCCCCGTTATCGCTATTCTGTTGTAGCACAACCCAGTGGAGTGGGCTTTGCATGCGTGGCTGTGTGTTGCAAAGTGATGGTTAGATGATGAGTAACTCAGCATGACCTTGAACTCTGTCACCCGCAAGCTGTTAACTGCACAGCTTATGCCTATTTTGCTATTGCTTTGAGCAGAAGAAGACGGAAGGATTTTCCTTCTTCGTGAATATTTTAGCAGCAGGGCTAATCTGATTCCATATGGTATTAATAGACGTTCTTTTTTTTAAAAACAATTTGAATAATGCCTGAGAGAAGCATTTGATATTAGTCATGATAGCATGAAAATATTGTGTCAATATTTTTTCCAAGAAAAATATTGCAAGAAAAGATGTATTTTGCAGATGCTAGTCTTCAGGACACACTCTTACTTTTGGTCACATGTGCTCCTGGGGTAAGGCAGTTAGCAGTATGGCAAATACCCCCAACATATACAGAAGAATGTATTCATTGGGAATAAGAGGAGAATGTTCTTCACTGGGAAAACACAGAGTACTCAATCCTATTTTTAATGACCGCCTTCCGTTTCCTTCATCATCCTAAATTCAGTGAGACAGCTAAGGGTAAATGGGGGGATGTAGCACCTACCCAATCCTCATTTAGCATTGGACAATGTCAAAGCTGTGTACACATTTCTCATGACCAGGCCTTGACTATTCAAGAGGTCAGTCTACCCATGTGCCTCGGTAACTTTTGTCAGCTTTCAGGCAGCCTGCTCACCATTAGGAAGTCTTACTGTTCTCTGTGGAAATCATCTGTTTCAGGCAATAGCAGCAGCAGAAGAAACATTAGACTGAGGCTGAGGAAACACTAGAATGATGCCGAGTATGATTAGAGGCAAATTTAGACAAGGTTTGGCTGTGTCCAGCACCCTTCCAGGAAGCGCTGGAGGCAGAACTTTCCTGTGATCCTATATTCTTACTTAGACTCCGGCTAACCACATTTCACTTAGGTCCTTCCTGCACTTGCTTAGTGCTCTGGTCTGTCTCCATTATGCACAGCCTCTGCCACAGAAGCTGGCAATGTAACTGTAGCATAGGGGAAACGTGTAGCTCTGTCCAGACAGAGGCAGCTGCATAGCTTTAATATCCCCCCTACTGGGGTTTGGGAATTAGCATCATCTCTGTGGTCGTCTACAGCTCCAATGCACCAAGGGCATTTCTCGAAAATCCTGTTCTCTGATTTTGCCTTCCATCACCGTTCAATACTCTAATTGATAGATCGTAACTTTGAGGTGAAGCATGATGTGTTTAGAATGGGAAATGCCTGACAAAACCTGTAAACATCACATTACGAAATAATAGCTCAGGGTCTGAAGAGTCAGTCACCAATCCACCATTCTTCTTCTGGTCTCTCTGTCTTTGTCCTTCTGCCTCACAGCAACGGTCAGGATAAAATACATGGAAAAAGAGCGTCCTGCTTACATCCCGCTGACAAAGCTTTAAAGGTACTTCCTTTCCAAGTCTGTTGTGCACATGCTGCCCTGGAGTGATTTTCATGCATGCTCAGGGAAAAACGTTGCTCTGGAGTGTTAGCAAGTGGCACTTCCAGAAGTGTGAATTGGTCTGATTGCCAAACAGGAAAAGCCCAAAGTATCATCCCAGCCGTCATCATATTGTGTTTTGCAAGATGGTGACTGAATTGTGAAACAGCTAACTACTTTTCTTCTTTTTTCCTTAAATAAAGATGAGTGTGGAAAGGAAGATCCTTATTTTCCTGCTTCCAAATACCCAAAATGCATTTGCCTAATATTGTCCAGGAGTCTTATCTTCAACAAAACTGTGGATATGAAACAGTCAGGCACAGTGACTTGAGATTAACACGGTAAAATGCATTTCAATACCTGGATGTCCAGGATATTTTGTGATAGATTTCCCTACTATTTTGTCCAGTTCAAAGCACACACCTTAGACGTTGCTATTCACAGTCTTTTTCTTATAAGCATTCACCTCAGTGTGCCTTTGAGTCCTATTTGCACTGTGTCAATATCTCTCACCCCAAAAGATGCAGCTACGAAGCAGGAATCTGTGTGCCAGCTCTATCACTCCACTGTGTAAAATCCTGACACTGATCCTTGTATCTGAGGGGATCAATACGTGATCCAGCCTAGCTGGGTAGCAATTAATTGATGTGATGTTTTTAAAATTAATTCAGAACACTGGGATAATGTTAAGAGGGGTTTTAATTATGCAGATGAAACCTCCTACTTCATGAATTCCCTTAGTCGCTGTTTGCTGGAAGCTGCAAGAGTATAGCAGAGGAAAGTATAACTCAGTGTTTGCCTTGTCTTTACCCTCTTTTCTCAAGCATTGCAGAGTTAGTGGATGTTGTCAGAAAAAAATTGCTTGGCTGGGTGGATCTTCTGATTAGTTCTTATATATTGGCAACTGTTTTTAACGTAAGTATACTCATGCATTTTTATTTTTATATGTTAGCAGATACAGTAAAAGAATTGGATTACGATCAAGGTGATCTGATAGGATGGATAAGAAAGAAAAATGATCTGTGGCTATATATCCAGCTATTAAAATATTCAGGATGGTTGTTCCTTCTTTGCAAATGCAAATGTAAAAACCATAAAGCATATGGTAAGCGATGCTTCATCACTTTTAAAGCACAATTTTGCTAATGTAGAAATGAATTATGCTGCATTCCATAATTCAGGGATTAGAGTTTTGAACATAATTAAGGATGTACTGTCTGGTCTTTGAGACACAGGTACACGTGTTCAGTTTGTCTGTTTCAGAAATAAAATCAAGTGGGAAGCTACCAAAAATATTTTGTGCAAGCTTTTAAATGAAAGGGTCTGCTGAGAATTTGCATAATACCTTACTCGTGAAATGTAAAACCTGTCATAAATCATAATTCAATTTATAAGACAATTAAATGCATGTGTTTCTGTTCTCTTTTATGGTTCTTGGAAATTGTTATCTTGCATAGCTGGAGAAAGAGGGGCTAAAGAAAGCAGAGAAGGAGCACGTAAGAATAGAGGGCAAATATCAGACAGCCACTTCCTTCACATATTTGTTTTTTCCAGCTGTCCTGTGCTCAGCTGAAATAGCATAGCATGCTTCAGATTCCTCATAATTTCTTACTTTCCTTAGGATACAGATTGCCTGCTATGTGTCATGGGACTCAGATTGTTTTGTTGCAATTAACTGTGAGAGATTTTCTACCATTTTAGTCTTTTTGTAGCTTATGATCCTCAGTAAATCTCTCTGATGAGATAAAGAAAACTCTGTAAAGAGGATAAAATGTTTATAAAACACAAGAAAATACTCTTCATAAATTCTCATTTCAAACAAGGCAAAGGCCTCCACCAAGTTGGCAGCAGTATTTTTCTAATATACAATGTTCTTAAAGTATACTTTTCAAACTGCATTGCCATAAATGTAAATGTGTCCTAGTCCTACCGTTAGTTTTATTTTATGTCAGAACGCATCAATCTTTTGTGGATTACACACAGATCAATTCTAGAAATAGTGTTGTAAACCTAGAAATCAGGAACCAAGAAACGAAATACTTCTGTCAAGATGGGTGGATGTTGCATTACTTGAATCTTTACACTTTATTGCATTCATAGACTTTGTCATAGAGCAGATGGGGCAGCAGGAATCTGGGAAAATGGCAGTTTGGTCCCACCCTGAGCAGTGAGTGAAAAAAGGCCTTTTTTCCATGCAAAAGACCAGCTCTCATTTTACTGTTCATTTTTATTGAACTGACTAATTTTTTACTCCAGCTAGATTTATAGGGCAAGTGAGTTGGGGGTATGTCACACACTGGCAGGATTGTTAAAGAAAGCCTTCACCTTGCTGGAGCTACTAGTAATGTGCATATATGTTTCTGCAGAATTTAGCTCAGGCCCTTATTCCTGAAGGTGGAAGGGATAAAGATGTTCAGGACTATCTAGTGACTTGGAACTCCATTTCTATGCCTCCAACCCAACAGCTCTCACTTGCCCCATGCTTTATATCATAATATCCTGATTATAATATACAAGGAACAAATCCCTTCAAATGAATAAGCTTTTATTTTATTTCAAAGCGAGAAACATGGCATTTAGGGAAAAAAGGGCTTTACTCATGTAGTTCTGATCAACATGCCAGTTTGCTGATTCAGGTCCCAGTGCCCTTTCTGGGGTCTATCTTTTTGTTCATGTCTTGGGGGTTTGGTAAGTAGAACACTATTGTTTATAGCTTTCTGTTTTTTCACCCGCATGCTTCACAGAATGGTTTCAGGGACATAATTAGGTATGCAGTGTGAAAACTATATTCCCATATGCTATGTGGTCATTTCTGCCTGAGATAACCACCAACAGCCTCTACCAGCTTAATGATGTCCTTTGCTGGCACTGCTTCTTCCAGTGAGTGATGTTAATATCAGGAAATAAAAGAAAATCTGCTTAGTAAACATTGTAGAGAAAACAAGTTATGTGTTAATGTGTTTGCACCCGCTATTCCTTTCTTAGGCTTGATAATCGAGTTTCATTGTTTAAATTTTGGTTGTTAATATGAGGTTAAATTTACACAAACTTTGAAGAAGCCTGAAACGTTAGAGCTGAAGTTGAGAGATAAAAGATGCCCGTGTGTTTGGTTCCTAGTCCATACTTTTGCGAGCATAGGAATACTTGTCTGATGTCGGTTACATTCCCTGGGTAAGAGGACTTCTGCAACAGACATTTCACCTTCAGGAGGGTTTCTCTAGTACTCAGTGTCATTTTCCCTAAAGGAGAAGCACTGTGGAATTTAGCAGCAATAACTGTAGAGAACATCATAGAAATTACATTTCTATACCTCCAGCACTGAATGGAGGTTAGTATAACTTCCACATTCTTACCAAGGTATTTTATTGCATTTTATAGGAAGAATACAATTTTCTCTTAAATTATATGGGACAGTTCAAAGAACAAGGTTGTAATTTCCTTAACAAATGCTTTTAAGACCTTCCTATGACAGTTCATGTTTTAAATTTCATCATTTTCTCTATAGCTTATTTAGGCAAGTGTAGTCATCCATATGTGACGAACAGATTTAAAAAGGGCACATAATGTTCCAGTTCCGAGTAGCTGGGTGGATGGGGTTGCTTAATAGACATACATAATACTCACTCCAAACTATCCAAGACTTTTGGATGAATTGGGTGCAATATATTAACTCAATTACAACGGAAACACAGATCAAAGAATGTAGCTGGAAGGTCTTATTAAAGGGTGAGACTTTATTAAAATGTCCCTGGTTTTGATTACACAGGATTAAAATGTCTGAAACTTCACTTAGCTTCTTCATGTCCCCAGAAAAGAAAATTCTGCTGGGGAAGCATAGGTTCAAGGTTTTAGACCTTGATTTTCAATTCTTTTAAAGTAGAATTGCCATAAATTGGTAAGAAAAGTCCAAGACCTTTTTTATCCATTTTTGACACTGAACAAATATTCTCATTGCCTTCAATTTATTACCCATTTTCTTTCGTGATTTTTCTTTCTGGACTTAAGTCATTCACATGGAATAAACCATTTTGGAAAGGCTTCAGTTTTTTTCAAAGGAAATAATAAAAAAACCCCAACTTTTCCTCATTTGAAAGAAATAAAAACCTTTTAGAGATTATTAGTGCATGGCATG
This sequence comes from Phalacrocorax carbo, assembly GCF_963921805.1. Taxonomy (NCBI): domain Eukaryota; kingdom Metazoa; phylum Chordata; class Aves; order Suliformes; family Phalacrocoracidae; genus Phalacrocorax; species Phalacrocorax carbo. The sequence continues at coordinate 9,956,177 of NC_087519.1, forward strand.
GGATGAAAACACACAGAAAGGTACAAGTTCAGGTTTTCCAATTTGCAGGCCAGTACTGAACTTTTAAAAGGAAAGGTGTTAATGAAAAGCAGTTACAGTATGCTGCCGTTCTCAGCTGACCTACTGCTAGTGCCAAGATGCAAAATTCACATGTATGCTGAGCACCAGTACCAGTGATAATAGTCCTCTAAATTGGAAACAATAATTGTAAGGGCACCTAACAGACATTCTATGGTACATAATAACAAGATTGAGATAAAAATCACTTTTCTTAATTCATTTACTTTCCTGTTGCTACACATCATGTCAGCACTTGTTTGTAATTATATTAATATGGTAAGTGAAGCACCCCCTGTTGTGCCACATGAATGGCAAAAATTTTGCATATTGCTGTCTTCCACGTGCATTATATTTTGTGCTTGGTATCAATAAAGTGCTGTTTAATCTCTCAGCAAGTGTAAGGGTAGAGTCCAGCGCTGTCCCTGCTTTTGTCATGAGGAAACCTATTCCACAGGAATTATGCTTTCAAGGTACACAGCTTGGTGTGAACTTGGAGAAACATGAATTCAGTAACTAGACTGATTTCATGATTTACTGTGTATGTGTTGTTTGTATTACAGCAAAAGTAAAACACAGAGTGTGCATTTCCACCACTACTAGAGCATAATTTTAAGAGCAGTGATGGTTTCTCTCTTCAGTTACCAGTGTTACAGATCTCACCACAGATATGGAAAGGCTCAGAATGACCTAGCAAGGAAGTCGTTTATTACAGATAAACAGAGAATAGTTCCGTTCATTTATGGATTGTTTCAAGGATTCTCAAATACCCTGTGTGCTGGTTTTGGCTGGGATAGAATTACTTTTCTTCATGGTAGCTAGTATGGGGCTATGGTTTGGATTTGTGCTGAAAACAGTGTTGATAAGACAGGGATGTTCTAGCTGTTGCTCAGCAGGGCTTACACACAGTCAAGGCCTTTGCTGCCTCTCACCCCACCCCACCAGCGAGGGGCTGGGGGGCACAAGTGGTTGGGAGGGGACACGGCCGGGACAGCTGACCCCAGCTGCCCCAAGGGATGTTCCTCACCATATAACGTCATGCTCAGCATATAAAGGTGGGGGAAGGAGAAGGAAGGGGGGGACACCTTTGGAGTGATGGCGTTTGTCTTCCCAAGTAACCGTTACACATGATGGAGCCCTGCTTTCCTGGAGATGGCTGAACACCTGCCTGCCCATGGGAAGGAGGGAATGAATTCCTTGTTTTGCGTGGCTGTTGCTTTACTTATTAAACTGCCTTTATCTCAACCCACAAGTATTCTCACTTTTACCCTACTGACTCTCTCCCCCATCCCACTGGGGGGCAGTGAGCGAGCGGCTGTGTGGTGCTTAGTTGCTGCCTGGGGTTAAACCGCGACACCCTGCTAATACATCCTATTCAGACAGAGAAGATGGGGAGGAGAGAAAATCAATCTTACTTCTCAGTCTATTTAAGTGAACAAAGAATTGCGCGAGGAACTGAACAGAGTGAGTCAACAAAGCTCACACCAAACAAAAATAAACTTTATTTGCATAATTATGTCTGAATCAGAGTGAATTTGACAGAACGTGTTCCATTCTAAGCCCTAAGGTCTTATTTAGGTGAGGCACAATACCAAATATACTGGCTGTAATGTGCTCTTTCTGGGCTAATCTAATGTCTCATGGGATATTACACAAGGGGACAGCACACACAGTTGAACGGTTTCAATGGTTTATATTCAGTTGTTGTTTGGCTTACTCCATATGTCTGTTGAAAGCTATGAGAGTGCACCGTCAGATCTCTCTGGGTTTGTGTCTTCCAGGGTGGCTTCCTTATCTCTAAAATAGAAATGAAAGAAGAAATATTAATGGTTTTCTGATAAGAGAGAGATACGGCTTAACCATGAATATTTGTAAATGTCTTCAGAGGACACTACAGAAGTACCTAATGCTCTAAATTATGGTTTTATAAGATATATGACTAACATTATAGTATTAGGGGTTTGGCCCTTTAACCTTTATGCATGTATGTAACTTGACATAATGGAGGCTCATGGAAAAACTTTCAGGAGCAGTATTACCTGTGCAATTTAAACACAAGACTTTAGAGAAACCTAGAGGAATTGAGCTATGCCCTGTTTCCTGCAGCCGGGTAAGCTACTCTGAATGTTGCTTTCTTCATTAAATGTAAGAATCTAGAAATACTGTGAGCAAGGTTCTCTAGAATCACAAAAGCATAGTTTTAACTGAATGAAAAGAAGCCATATTTACAAAATTGCTGATATTAACACAATCTGCTGGTATTACCAGGGTAAATGCATTATGATAAGAATTAAGAATGCCTGCTGAGCATCCAAAACTCTGCAGCATCAGGAGGCACTAAAGCAGTAAGATGCTTAGAAAAACAGCTCAACATCTGATAGGCAAAAGCACAATAAATCAAAGATAAAGTAAACTTTCTAGATAAGCAGGAGGGTTTAATGCTACTCTGATTAAACTCATCTACAGGAAATGAGTAAATACAGCCTCCACGCTTTCTCCATCTTTCTGCCAATTTACATCTTAATGGCTAAACTGTTTCAGGTTACTTATTCAGCAAAGCAAGGGATTGATTTGCAACTTTTCGTTTTGAGTGCTTCCATTAACTTCTGCAGGACTGTTCAGGGCAACGGAGCACAGCCATGGGGAGGTGTTTAAAGATTAACAGGCCTTTCCAGCATTCCAGGGGTGTGAAAAAGACAACAAAATATGTTTTTTTCTTTTTTTCAGTATTACATATGTACTACACGTGACTGCTACAGTTGTTACACTGGTGGCTTTTCACAAATCTTGCAGCTTGTTAATTCTGAGACACTGGGGTTTTTTTCCCTTAGAGACCTGAGCTAAGAGATTATGAGAAAAATCTCAGATTTCATTGAAAGTGTGTTTTAAATCCTGTGTTTGTAATGGAAAGTCTTAAAATGTCAGCTGAGTGAGTTACAAATAATCAGTTTTTCAGTTGCACGTCTTAGCTTGAACATGAGCATAGTGTGAGGTAAACTACTGTTTTTAGAGGGATACAATACAATTCTTATACTCTATCCGGAGGTGCACAGAATGACCTGTCTCTGAATTCTTGGATTTTTTTTAAAGAACTCCAAGAGCTATTACATTTTTCCTTTGTAATTCCAGGAAATTAGTATTAGTCCTTTGTTAATAAGATGTTTCTGTGTAGCACTACTCATTTGAAGCACCAAGTCCTCCACCTCACAGTCAGACATACACTTAGCGTATTTATACGGTGAACATGACACCATGGCTCCTCTTTTCCCTTCAAAACCCCTTGGGCTCACTTCACGCTTGACCAAGCTGAGAGCCAGCCCCATGTCAGCGTGCGTGCTGACCCCGGGAACCCACAGAAATGGCATTCCTGAACCCCAAGCGGAGGAAGCATTCGGAGGTGTACAGACTCGTGGGGCTCTGTGCCGCTTCTCCCACATCTCCCAGAGAACATCCCCACCTCAGGGGAGAAGGGATGTCATCGTCTGGGGATGACAGGGATGGCGGTATGTTGTCTAACGCTTCCCCTCCCGTCCCCTCAGCGGAGCCTTCAGTTTTGGGTGGCGGTAAGCTGCACCCCGACCTCCCCTCTCTGTTGCGGGGGCGGTGGCAGCCCTCCAGCCGCCACCCCGCTACCCTCTCGCCCGCGCGCGGGCCTCCACCAGAGACCTCTGCCTCAGGGGAATTCGCGCCCTGCGAAGAGCGGCGCACGCTGAGGCCCCCGGTTCGAGACCCGAGGGGGACAGCCGGTTCGGGACCGGCGCGAAGGCCGCGTTCACCCCGCCGCTTGCGGGGCCAGACAGCGCGGGGGTCCCGCCCGGGGTGGGATCCCGGCCGGGCGCCAGCGGACGCGGGCCCAGCGCACATGTGCGGCCGCCCGGCACATGCTCACTGCGAGCGGCGCATGAGCAGACGCGGCGCGGGGGCCATCGGACATCTTGGGCCGCCCCGCGCAGAGCGGGGAGCGCCGCCGCTGGGCTCCGGGGCGGGAGCAGCCTGCCGCCCCCGCGCCTCCCGGCCCGCCCGCCCAGGCGTCGGCTGCCTTCCCCTCCCCCGCCTCCCCCGGGCTGCTCAGAGCATCCCTCCTCCCCTCTTGCATTTGTCTTAATTCTTCTCAGAGACAAGATGGCAACGCCGGCGGCGGTAAACCCTCCCGGTGAGTAGCTGCTGCTGCCGTCGCCCCCTGCGCTGCAGGGAGTCCGTCTCGCCCCATGTGGCCCCGCCGCACAACACGCCCCGTTCCCCCCCCCCCCCCCCCCCCCCCGCCGTAGGCACACACCCGCCCCTGGGGACGGCGCGGCCCCGCAGCCGTGAGGGTGGGCGGCCCCCGCCGCTCTCCGCTGCGCCCCCGGGCTCGCCCCGCGGGTCGGCGGGGGCTGCGGGCCGGAGGGGCGCGACGCCGGCGGCGGGGAGAGCTGGGCCGCCCCGGGCGAGGGGCGAGGAGCCGCCCCGGGGCCGCGTCGAGCCAGGGAGCCGGGAGCCCTTGGTGGGTGTCTCGGGCTGCCGGAGCCCGGCTGCCTCCCCGCACTCCGGGTTGCTGCCGTTGGGTGTAGGCACTGCAGAAACCAACAGTTTTGCATAAGCATACGCGGTCATATGGCAGGGGGAAGCGAGAGGACGCGTCCCCCTGCCGAAGCCGGGCGGGAAGGGTGGCAGTGGGCTTTGGCCGCACCGTGCGGACCTCTGTCTGCCCTGGGAATTGGTAAGAATGTTTGCTTTTCCTGCCAGTACGTTGGCCAGGTTTATCGTCGGGAAGCAAAACTGGCTTGCGAAGCGTTGCTTGGAACCAAAACAGGGTGTCGAAACTGACCGAGGGCAGCTCAGAGTGTGCAGGGTTTTTGCCATGTGTTTATTTTCTTGCCAGACGATGCAGTACATATTGTCTGTTAATACTACATTCATAAAGGGAAACAAAACTTACTAAAATTATCTCCTTGAATTTTTAATGAAGGAAGACATTCCCTGGCGTTCCATTATGTGTCTGTGAGACGCAACATCTGTTTTGTTGAGTGTGTGATGGAGTGAAATGGGTTTGGATGCACATACTTGCGCAGCACATATTTTGGAGAGGTACTTGGGTCAACTTAGTGTTGGATCAACAAGTACCTGACACTAAAAATAAGTGGGACAACGGATCCTGCGCTGGGCTCAATACTGGTGAAGAATATTTTTATCAAAGGTGGATTCCAGTTTTACTTGTTTCAATACGTGGTTACATTTTGTCATTTTTTTGTAGAGTTGGGTTCAGTTCTGACAATTAAGGGCTTGCTTGAGTAAATGCCAACTAATGTTGAAAGGTTGTTCTTTAGACTAAATCCTGCTGTAGTTGGCTGTGTAGTTGTTATACTGACAGTAAATATTATGATATAAACAACTAATTTGGTTCAGTAATTGTCAATAAAGTAAGCAGGAACAGCTCTTTGCAAATCAGATTAAGTTTTAATGTCAGAATTCTACATATTAAATGAAAATCTGTATTTAATGGAAGGTTATTAGATTAATATTATTTAGCTTCCAGGACACGATGTCATGCATGGTAACGGAGAGTTTCATTGCATGCACACGTAGCTAGACTTGGTGAGCTGTTTTGTGGACAAAGTAGGATACAAACAGCCTTTTTTGACTTAGGTTTGGTTTGCCATTCTTCTACCTGCTCCTTCAAGCTACGCACTGAATGAACAGCCCTGGCCACTTGAAGGTCTATCCTGAAACCGCTGAATTATAGTAGGGCCTGGTGGCCCTTTTGCACCAACCATTTCTGCTTTCTGTTTTCGCCTCACCTGCAGCTGAAGCCACAAAAATATGTGGTTGCAGGAGGTATGGTGTGCACACACCGCAGAGCAGCCTCTGGGCAGGGCTTCGCAGTTGTTCTCCTGTGACCACTTTGTGAATTGAGAGAGTGTTATGGGATTATTGAAGAAGCATAAAAAAATATCAGGGAAATGAGGGCCAGGGGTGTTGGCTGTATGCATCTCTGTTCAATGATCTGATACAGTTAAAGCTGTCTTGCAGTGTGGTCCTCAAACTGTCGTAAGCACAGATTGCTGGTCCACTGGAAGGATGAGGAAATGTGTTGGTTTCCTGAAGTGAGTCAATACCTACTTCTGCAAGGCTGAGGTTACAGAGCATCATTTTGCTCCTTGTCTAGGCAGCTGGAACAGATCTGAGCTGAAATATGCACTCACTGGCTGTTGATGATCCTCCCACATTTTCTGTGTGTGAGTGTTGCTGTCAGACAAATGTAGCTATGCTTGGACGAAGTCAAAATGATGAGTTTTTGAGCTGTGAAGAGGTGAGGAGAGGAGACCTTCGATCTGTAGCGAGGTGCTGCGTTTGCTGTACCATGGACGGCGGAAGAGAGAGCTGCCTGAAATACCTTGATTTATGCTGTGTTGTTTTTTTTTTTTAAGTCATAATCTGTTGCTTTTGTTAATTTTTTGGATTAACTGCAAAGCAGTGCAGAGAAACAATTGAAAGCTGTAGCAAGAGGATTTTAACAGTGCTATTTTCTCTTGGGGCCAGATGCTCACCTGGAGTAACATGAAAGTAGCCCCATTAGTATTGGTGAAGCTGTGCTTCTTTACGCCAGTTGACTTTCTGATCTGCTATGTTAGGGGAGCACAATAGAGAGATTAACTTGTTAAGCATCTGTAATGATGATTAGAAATTACAATATGATTAAATTTTTATTAAGCAATTGTCTGGGGTTCTAATAACAGTTGATAATTTAGGTAGGACATTAACTTGCAGCTACCACAATACAAATATATGTGATTTTAGTCATATTCTAGATAGTGGAATGGGGATTAGCAGAGACAGAAAAACTGGGTGTTCTGTAAATCTGGATGTCAAAATCTTTCCTTGTGGGATCTCCTGGTACAGACCCATGCACTGCTCTGCATGTTTATGCAGATTTATCCATTTTCCCACCCGATCTTTTTTTAATGGAGAGTTTGAGTTATGAAAATTCATGGGAGTGGGAGCAGTTTGCAGCCTGTCCTGGGTAGGGCTCATGGGAATGGCAGTATCAGGGACCAAATCGTGGTGGGGGTAAGGCCACTGGGCTGTATTAGACCTAAACAGATAGTTCTTTTTGGTGAAGGTGTTTGTCCACAAAACTGGGGAGCTCTGTGAGATAGTCTTCTTTCTTTCTATTCCCACATGCTTAACCTTGGGAAGGGGATCTGGTTAGAAGTACTTTGTTCGTTTGTTGTAATCTGGATGACTAACTGAAGTGTGAAACACAATACAGGTGTGTGGGAAGCTCATCTGCATTGGCACAAAGAATCAGAGTTAATTTATTTCCTCCTGAAATAAGATTGGCATATTAAATGGGATTTTAGAACAAAAAACTTGTGGAGGTGTAACAAGCATTTCATAAATTACTGCTCGCAGCGAAGTGATTTAGTGCCATGTCTGTTTTAAATGTATATATTTTTGGAAGGCAAAGTTGTCCATAACTGTTGCTACTTTGGGGTCAAATTTTGCTTAACTTGAGGTGTAGTACATGATGTTGTGATTCTTGTATTAGCCAAGTTGGGATGAAAACTTAAAACTCTTAATGAATTCAGCATTTTCTTTTCCTGAGACATTACTTGGTCTCAGGTGATGAGTTCCCGTCTGGTGCAATCTGATGGATGGTCCCAGAGTGGCAACTTTCTGCCATGATCAGGTGATGTGACATGAACCATTGTATCTTTTCAGCTCTTCCTGGTGAGGTATCCCTAGAGGGAAGGGCCACCCTGGGGAGTACTCACAGATGTAATGCCAAATGCCACAAACTCCTAAGTCAAGTCAGAAGAAATAATGAGATTTCAGGGTTTATCTAAAGTTACTCTAGAGGGCAGATCCCTTAGGATGTGGTTTTGGCTACGTTTTAAGATTTTGTGAATCCTTAGGGTTGTATTTGTTTATTTAATTGAAAAAAATAGTAACTGGGTTGTTCACTTCATCACCAAAGCTCCTTTAAACCTCTTTGTAAGCAGAGAGCCTAAAGTCTAAAGGTATGGAGAACAACATGTCCCCAGAAGGGCATCTACTAGAAATGTATTGAGCCAGAGAGAGATGGTGGGCCGTGAGAGGAAGGAGTTGCTGTGGCTTAAGACATTGCTGTTACAACCTGAATAGCTGACAGGGGCTACTTTTAGCCTATGGCTAATCCAAGGTAAAAAAAAGACCAAAAGGGGGGGCTGAACCTTGAAGAAAGATGATTAAGTAAGCTCTCTTTAGTTTCAGTTTGTAGTGAGTTAACAGCGAATCTTTATGTCATATCAGTGAAAACTTGTAACTCGGCCCTGCATCCAGACTCTTGTTCTAGGCAAATGCATTGCGTTCTGGGAGCTGGTTTTGTTTGTACGACTTGGGAGTTAAGCAGAGATAAATCATTCTTCAGTTTCAGCTGGAGGTTCTGAGAACCAGATTGTCTGTTAGTCTTATGATTGCACTCAAGTTACTAAGATATTAAGTGCTGTGGATGAATTTTCTTGCTGCCGCCTGTTCCATATTCCACAAAGGAATTGGCTTTTTGAAGTTGGCAGTCTGACCATTCTTTTCTTTACCTTTCGTACAGCTTTGAAATTAATGATTAAACGAAAATTACTTCAGTGTTTTAGATTTCAGAATTGACTTTTCAGCTCAGAGCCTGAAAGTTGTTGTGGTTTATTGCTACAGTAGCAACAGCTTTGCCCTTCATTACGACATAGGCTATCCAGTAAACTCCAAAATCAATTTAACAGCATCTGGGGGAGTAAATGGAGTGTTGTAGTGATGGAGGTTATAATGGGCTCTGATGTTTCTGGGATGCAAAAAAGTAGTCTTCTTTCTAAGATAATGTTAAAACAAAGGTCTCAAAAATGGAACACTCATTAGCTAATGGGGGGTTTAAATTGCAGATCTTTTTCTTCTCGTATTTTCATACCTTTCTTACTGCAGAACTGGTCCTTATTTCAGCCAAAGTGTGGTATGAGATGACAGTGCCTCTTGAATTGTTCTGTGGTAATGTTTTGTCCTTCAAGGCTGTGTATGAAACAGTAACTTGCATTGAAGAAATGTAATTTTTTGGTATTTCTAATATATAGGGCATACAAAAGATTCCATTTCAGGATATCTCTTCTATCACAGAATATTTAAAATTTGCATACGTAGCTTGTGGTTAGTTCCAAGTACTATTTCAAATAGAATAATGTTTCCCCGTGCCTCTTAATAAAAATGCAAAACAAAACATATTGCTGATTTCTGTAATACCAGATGGCATTGCTGATTTTTCTTTCTAGTAAGAAAAATTGCTATAGAGATTAGGTAGTAAGGAAAAAAATAGCTTTTTCAAAACAGTCAAGGCAAAATAACACTGTTGATGTAGTGATTATTGTTATTAAGAGGACAAAAATGGGGCTGTCATTATGAAGATGTATTCTGAGATTATGCTTAAATGGCTTGTGAAGATCAGATGTGTGTGTCGTTTAGGGTAATTTTTGGGGGCTTACTGCTTCATAACTGACAAGTAAGAATGGAAAATGTCTTAATTCAGTGCTACCTGCAGAAAGTGCAATGTTATTAAAATTTGTAGTAGAAAAGGGAAAGAGAGGTCTTGAATTTAACACATCGAAATTTAGATCTCAGGTCTTGTAGGTCTCTGGCAGATTTTCCAATCTATCTATAGCAAAGTGTTTTGGGTGGCCAGCAGTATTTAGAGATAGATGAGTCAGCTCTGGCTGAGCTGTTCTGTCTAGCCAGTACTGTGGACTGCAGAGATGCTGCCTTGGGTGCAGAAGTGTGCAGGTACCAACCCAAGCTACATTCTTTTCTTGACTGTAAGGGTGTGCTCAATAAAGGTGATGTGGGAAAGAAATCTGAGAAGACAGAGGTGCTCCTTCACCCATTCTGTCAGATAGTTTGTGCAAAAAATTAGATTTGCTGGACGATACAGGCAAATATTTTGAAATTTCAGAAATCTTGAGTGGGCGCTTGCTGCATAAACAGTTGGTGCAGTTTACTTCTGGCTAACAATATTCCTTTGTTTGGATTTAAAGAATTTCCTGTCACCCCATCTGTATCAACCATTCTGTCAAATGAGGAAAAGTTTTATAAGGCTGCATTTGTACATTTTTAGTTAGCTTCTGATTATAATCTAAGTAAGATAGATACACGTTGTTAGCAAAGAAAAATCTTCAAGAAATTATTCATCTTCTTCCATTGTTTAAAATAAAAATCCAGATGAATATTGTTTGTGTAAACCCATATGGACCAAATACCCACTTTCTGGCTACTCCAGAAGGAACTATTTTGTCACAAAATGTTGCAAGATTTCAGCAAAATATGGCCTTTAAAGTGCATAAGTTACATGGTTTGAAACTTCAGTACCAAACATAGAAGCTGATTCAAGCTTTAATTTGGATAGTCAAATTTTCAAATAGATCGTAGATTTATTGTTTACAAGGATTAACAGCCGTAGTCATGCAATGGGTAACGAATTAGAAGCTGTTTTCAGGATAGATGTAATTTCCTTTTTTGTACCCAAAGCACGCTAGTGTTCCTTGGGCAAAGCCATCTGCACATGGAGAAGGAAAAATCCTTTGTTTTGGATACACTACATATTGATGAATGTTTTAAACTTTCTGCTTCCTCTCTTTTCTGTCAGTTTTTATTTCCATTTTGCCTATCTTTAGTATTTCTGCCCTGTGGTTTCAATCCTGCTTTCTACTTACATGCCCCTACCTTGCTTACAACTCTTGTAACTACCATATTTTACCTGTGGTTCTGTGCTGAGCTATGTATTGACATCTCGGTTACTGTTTAAATGTAAATGAATCCTGGCATTCTACTGGTTCTACTCCCAAGTCTTCCAACAGCTTAAAAATTCAGACTCTGTTCTATAGGTAGCACCTGAAGCCCCCTTAAAAGTGGTACTTTTTCTGTTATGAGTAGCAACTGTGCTGCATTCCATGTAACCCAGCAGGTACTGTAAGGTACTATCAGTTGGCTCAAATTCAGAGCCTCTATTAGCTTACATCTGCCCTGGATGTATACGTGACACTGTTTTGTTCAAGGACAGCTCATAACATTCATTTCAAATGTTTAGATTTGGGCTGTGCAGTTTTTCTCATCTAAATGTCAACTGCATGTGACAAACAGAATAATATAAAATAATTATAATTTTTTCTCTAATCAAGCAAAAGGGGTGTTGAATTGTTTAATTACTGGCTTTGCCAGCGTGCAGATGGGAAGGCTTTTCAGGTAAGTTGCTCATACAAAATGCCTGAAATGGATAGTAATTAACAACTGGCTCTTCATTGGTATGTTAATTATACTGCCATTTGTCCTGGTGCCTGTCCTTGTTTAAATGTTCAGTTACACTGAACTGAAGCGTTCACTTCCTGGCAAACACAGAATGTATCAGAACAGTTTGACTCTCAGATATATGCAAATATTTTATGGGAAGAGGCATGCCAGTAAATCACTGAGCTCCAAAGAATAAAAACACTGCATATTTGTATTCCTCAGAGGTAAAAGCAAAACCTGTTTTTATGGAATATACAGGCCTGATTTTGAAAAATGGTCTCCAGTTCTTTCCCAGTAATAATAAAGCACACGGTTTCACGCAAGTAGGTAATTTTAGGGACTTGTTACTGCTGACTCTTTCTGTTAGTAAAGGTGGGTGTACATCTGGGTGCAGTTAAATGCCCTTGCAGTGCATGTGTTTTTAAAACTGCACTGCCTGTAATATCTGGATGGAGAATCAAACTGAACTGGAAATGCTTTTAAAAATCAGGATAAAACTGATTATTTTGAATGCAAGGAGAGTTAAAGTGATTTCTTACAAATAGATCACATCAGTAGTTTCAGATCTTATTTAACTTGCAGTTTAATTCTTTTGAGAAGCAGATTGTCTTTATTATTTGGATGGTGCTTTACAGACTACATCCCCAATCTCCAGACACTACTGCAGTAAGTAAAACCAGACTGCATCTTGCATGGCTGTTTAAGTTACTCAGTAAAGTCCTAAACAGGGTCAGTCTGGTAAAGTTATGTGGCTGACCAGTGTGTCAGTGTGAGACTAGTATTTTAATTTGCTAAGCTTCTGTCACATGGAAAGCAGTTAATCTGCCCAACACACAGTGACCCTCAACATGTGACAGAAGTCAACCCCTGAAATTAGGTGCTTGATTGTAACAGTAGCTGCGGGAAGGGGATTATGGTCATAAAACTAGCTATAAAATGGCACTAGCTACTGTGTGTCACTGCCCTCTGAGTCATGTTTGATCTGTTTATTGACAAAAAATTTTATTGCTGTTGGTACTGAAGAGCCAATGCAGCCATGGGCAAGCTGGATTTCCATTGTTTTGTGTCCAACAGGCAAAGTTGCCAGCTCAATTTTGAGTCCAACTTCGAAGACTTAAAAGTACTGTGAGGTAGACAAGCTTGGGTTTGAAATACTAAATTCTTCTGTTCCCAAGCACTGAGAGGCAGCTCATTTTACAGCAGCCTGTGGATGCTGGCCCTGGGAGAGAGTTTGGGAAAATAGAGGTCAGTCTGGTGATTCTTCCCGTGAGTCATGTTCATGTCATAGTATATGGGGACACCAATGATTTCCTTGGATTTATTTTTTTTTTTTTAAGCATCCTTAAGAGACCACTTGGCCTTCTGTGTATAGCTCTGTCACCCAGAAAATGCTCTGCACTTTCTGAAGTGAGTAGTGGTTTGACTGGTAGAAAACAAGGCTGTATAATGGAAACTTTATGAGATTTTCAGTGGCCTTAGGAATCAATAGAAAATTATTGGAGCTATGTAGAGGCTTCAGTGTTTCTGAGATAAATGTTCCTCTGCTCATTTGTTTTGTTGATGTTTTCATGTAAAACAGAATATTTTTTTTCTGGTTTATGTAACAAAAAAAAAGACAAAAAGTTTAATTTGCTGTGCAGTCTGGTTTGTGGGAAGAGCAATTGCATCTTAGATGCGTTGTATTTTTGCTTACCAGTGAAGGTTTGAAGTATGCATTTTCATTGTTGAAATTAAAGTAAATGAACCATCACTAAGAAAAATACAGGAGCATTTTCAAACTCTCTTATGAGGACTGGAAAATAAGAAAACTTTCTGAATGCAGGGGCACATTTCAAAGGAGGACTAAAGTCCTAATAATTCTTGGTCAGCTCCTTTCTTGTAGGCTTCTTAACAGACCAAAGCTTCTGTGAAAATAACTGTGGGGGTATTCAGACCTTCACTGACTACGAAGCATAGTTGGGATGGAAGAGGTGTCCCTCTGCACTGCAGGCAGACCGATGGCTCCTGCGGTGGCCAGGACCTCCTGCCTGCCCAGTCCGTGGAGGTTACCATCCATGGTGCTGAAAGGGCATGGGCGTCTGGCCTCCTCCTCGCCTCTGCCATGGGCCTGGGGTAGATCAAGGCTAATGGAGCAGGTTTGAGCCACATCTCTGAGTGATGACCATTAGAAGTTGAGGTGTTGATTACTTCTGCTTTCTTGGCTCTCTCATCATGGTGGTGATCTCAAGCAAAGAGGACAGTGGGCTGCTGGAATTAAGAAGGTCTTAAACAAACATAACGATCTTCCCCAAATGCCATATGTTGAGGCCTGCAGAATCCGAATTTCACAGTTCTTACACAAGTCCTTAAAAAATGTGTAATGTCTCTGTAGATTCTCTGCTGGAAGCTCTCTGCATCTATGAGTTGAGGTTGTTCCAAGTGAAACTGTTTCTCTTGTTATGTACTGGACTGGATTCTCACTAAGAACAAAACATGCTAGATCAGACTTGTGTTACATGGAGCCCCTAGCCAAAAATAGCCCATCATAGACATTCTGGAATGAAGTATAAAACTGCCATCATGGATACTTACAGAATAAAATAGCACTAGAGAATTTTCTTCCTTCTTCCTTGCTGATGGGCATTGTGAAGTATGTAAGTTTTTATGAATCTTTGAGGTTCCTTGTAGGTTATTCCAGCTTGAGACTTGGTTCTTGAATGATGACAGCTGTTGGTTTTATTTCTCCTAAATTAAACTCAGTTTTTCTGTGCCTGCTGTACTCTGCGATGTCTTCCTGATACAACAAATGAACCTGTGCGTTTCTGAGATGTAGTAGTCTTCTGGTGAAATATATCTTGGTACTCTTTCACTCTTCAAGCAGGCTAAGATCATACATTTCCAAATTGTTTCCTGACTCCAGACTTTTTTTTTCATGGTCCTTCTGCTTCTTAAGCCCTTTCGTTCTGAATTGTAAATGGGACCGAGGCTAATGTTTGTTTTTAACATTTTCATGAAAGCTGCCAATCTGAATATCTTTTGCTCTCCAAAGTTTTCCTTTTTGTTAGTTGTGTTTCTCCCTCCAGGTTCCATGCATGTTTTAAAAAAGGAGGCCATGTAAATACATAAGTAATGCTTGAGGTTAGGCAGCTGTAGGATGGTACTGTAAAACAAAACCTTAGTGCTGGGGTACAATACCTTAATTAAAAGATGGGTGGTTTTAGTTGTTGGCATTTTGGTTGAGTAGAATCAGTTGGAGATGTGTGAGTGGGTGGAAAGACATTAACATGAAGTTCATGCTGAATTATGTTTTGCTTGAGGAAAACTATTCATTAGTCTCATAGCTGGCACATGCCTTTTTATTCCTTCTCTAAAGTAGTATCTGACTACTTTGATGAAAAGGTTGATATGACATTAAGGAATTGGTTCTGCCTCATCTACTGATGATGTGCAAAAGCCTTTCTGCCCTTGGCAGAACTGAAGTAAGACATAGGCAGCATGCCAGTCCTCACTTTGCTCTAGGAAGGGCGTACGTGTGGTAAATGTTTTAGGGTACACAGAGTCATGGCTCCATCTCTTAGTGTTAAATGTGGAGGTTAACAATGTTGTCTCCAAGTTCAGCTCCAGACTTCATTGTGTCTCCACCTAAACCTCTTTGTGGGTATTGTTTTTTCAAGATGGTCTTAAGGACAAAATGTTCTTTCATTGTTGCTAAATTTAAAATTACTGTGGTAATTATGAGTAAGAATTTCAGAAACCAATATATTCTCACTGTGCAGGAAAATTCTTGGCTGTTAAAAGCTGCATTTTTCACTGTTATTGCTGGTTGGCCATCTTATGTCTGAGACCTGACCAGGGAAGGAAGACTTGCCTTGTGGTACAGGCACTGGACAGGGTTCAGGTTTACTACAGACTTGCTACTTAACCTCTGACAAGTAATATTCCCATGCCACAGTTAAGGCATCTGATTTTTGTTTCTGTTTCTCTTACCTCCAATTTGCATGCCCTGTTTATAAGACTATGTATTCTGAGATGCTTTTTTCATATGTGTCTGTTATAAAATGACATATTTGAAGGAGAGCGTGGAGTACCTATCCTGGAGCAAGCAGAGAATGTGTTGTGTTTTTTTTTTTCACTGTGATGTACTGATTGATAATGTTTTAATAACAGACTTTTATTGCAACAATATTTATGTTGTTTTAAAAAAATATTAAAATCTTTATCAGCAAAGATTTTTTTTCTATCTTTGGGAAGAAGAGGAAATAAAAAAGCTGAATATACAGCTTCTTTCTCCTTGGAAACAGCAGATACTATTTATTCCAGGCACATGAATAACCATTAATCCGTACTTTCTTTATACAGTAGGTATGATGTTGGTATAATGTGCTTTTTAAGTGTCTTGGCAAAATATACACATGAGCATAGATGGATTGCTATTTCAGTGCTGAACTACTTAGCTTTAAAGTCTTAATATAGGCTTTACAACCTATTTCTTGCTGTCTTGACTTACGGTTGCTTTTGTCACTTAATTTGCCTTTGAAAAGACATTAGTTTGTTCTTGGCCAGTTATAGTTTGAATTAAGATGGAGAGCAAAATATTAATTGCTTCATACATAAAAGAAATGCTCAAACTATATGAAAAATACAGTTACACAGAGTGAAAATGATGAGATAGTTTTCAAGTGTTTGTTGTGTGTTTGAGAGTTGAATTTAAAAAGTAAGAAAATGCATTTCCAGACATCAAATAATGATTCTTTCTAATCTTGAAATGTAATGATAAAGTATTTGTGGTGATTTCTTGGTACGTGCATTTTGCTACCACCAGTTGTTTGCTTTGTTGCATAGAGTCCTTGTAGTAGCTGGAGCTTGTTTGGCATTCACAGTCATTTTATATGTCCTTTGTACTTGCCTGTGCTGCTCTTCAGTCAGCAAATAGCAAAGCAAAAAACTTAGTTTGGTCAATATTTACAGACAAATACTCTGTTTTTTGACAAACATCCAGTTTGTTTAGAGTGAGGTTTTTTCAGTATTGTTTTTCACTTCTGTATTTGACGTATCCACAGAAGTGTCTGTATACTTTTGGGAACAGGTGGCTTGTAATGGATATTGAAACATGTTTAATAGGAATATGTGGATATTGTAAAATAATGTTTTGTTGTTATATGTTTTCCTTTGTTTAGTAGTTCACTGGTGAATTCTTGTATTCCAGTGAATTCTTGTCTTTTTTAATTCTGAAAAAGCTGTAAAAGCATGGCCATTACAGATGATCACTTCTTGGAAGCCTAGCAGAGCTTACCTGGAAACATAATTTTATCTCTTGTTTTAAAATTGGTGATTTTTAAAAAGCATATCATGAGACTCAGTATTACAAAAGCTGTTCTGGAAATACCTCTGTGAAGAAGTTAAACAGAAAAAAGTGTTCCAAAAGTCATGACAAATTCTTGGGTGTGTAGTAAACCTAAAGTAACACTAAGGAATCTTCTGCAGCAGAGCATAGCAGTATTTTGTATTTACTATATGCCTGTGGAGGTTTCCCTCATGCCATAATGATGGGGTGTTCAATTTGGAGCATTTGTGGGAATGAAAAATTCTAGAAAGTAATGCAAAAAATGAAAATGCAGCTACCTTTGAACTTCTAAAAGCATGTGGGCTTTTTTTTATTTGCAGACATGGAAGATATAATACCTGAAATTGCCTAAAAGGCAGAATTTTCTAAACAGTGTAATTAATGATCCTGGGGTGGTGAAAGTTAGAAAAATCTCTAAGGCCTTTATTTGGGACTATTTTTTTGCTTGCAGAAAAATTCAGGTTTTGGGAAACTCATCTTCAGAGGGAAGAGTAGCTGCTAATATGGGTTGGTATGTCAGAGCAGTTAAGACTTCAGAAGATGTTCTGAAAGTTGCCCTCTGCCAGAGGTTAAACTGAACACATGCAGATCTCTGATAGGTGCCAGCGGAATGTTGTGGGAAGACTGGCGTACTCTTTTTGGGTGGCTTTTCAAGGTCCAGTTCAATCTGAATCTGGAATTTTCTTATCCACAGCCCTTTCCCGTGGTCTGAAGGCTGGACTATTGTGCTTCATAAACTGGGCCTGGAGTTTGGAAAAATGGTTGTTTGGAGTAATAGATTACACAAACTGTCTATTCATTTGTGCATCTTGTATGAGTCATATGAAGTTTTTGATCCTTGTTGCTGCTATAGGGAAGTGAGGTTCGTTGTTTTCTCCCATCTCGAGAGAACAAAAATAAAACAAATGTTAATCAGAAAATCACCTTTGACTTACTGGAAGTTCAGTGAGGGATAAAATGAACTGAATATTTGATATGCCAGGCTCAGGCTGGGTTTTTAAAATGGTGTTAAATGTGGTTCCTCCCCCCCCATGAAATTTTTAGACAGGACATTGCTTTAGAAATTGTCAGGAAGGGGAGAAGTACTAAACCACACCCTATTTTTAAAACATGCTTTGTGATGTATAGTGATATTCTTTTTAGGGTGTTTCACATAAATATTTGTAGTCTTGGTAATAAATTGGGATGTGGAAACACCTGAAAGGCCAATTAATTATCGTAACATCAAATAAACATCATTTGCGTGTTGATCAAGCAGAACTGAAGTCATTAGTACTATCAATAAAATACTGCTTAATGAAAACAATAGCGTTCTGATTACCCAACAGTGCCCAAGGACACTGTAAATATACTGATAATTAAGTATTTGGTAATGCAAGTTGCTGTTCTGAATGAAATTTAGAATTAACACACCCTTCTGAGGCACACTTAAAAATTTTTTTTCTAATAAATAATAAAGGCATTTGAAGTACATGAGTAAGTAATTTTCAATGAATAATTTAAATCAGAGTAGCCTAAATTTTATGTCTTTTTACCTGGACTGTGTTGTTCCTGAGTTCTCCGCGGCTGGTGGGGAGTGGATGTCTCTGTGTGTGGGTGCATTGTGAAGGCCTCGGTCTTTGACCCCAGCGTGGTGAGTGGCTTGCAGGGCAGCTCATGGGCCACCACCATGGCAGTAGTGATTGGTTTAGTCCAATGTAGTTTGTCAATCACCACTTCCTCCAAAATACTTTGTGCAGATCTTTCATGGTCTTCCTTACCAGCCCCTCCATGACTTGGCTGAATAAGATGGCTACCAGAGATGATTTCTCCTGGTGAGTGACCCATGCTCTGTTGTAGTAGGCAGGTCAGGTGTAAGATACCACTTCTGTCTTGGTCTGGCTCCTTGGATTTCAAGGATATTTATGTGAAACGGGACCAGGAATTATTTCATTCACAAAAACATCTCTGCTCATTATTTAAGAAATATCTTGTCAAGGTTCTTCCAACTTGAACCAAGAGTTACAGTTATAAATACTGCCTTGCATGCTCATGAAATCTGATAGCTGACTTCTACTGCAGAAAATATGGACGAGAATCAAGTGATGTTGGCTCTCAAAGTCACAAAAAATACTTTCATGTGAATTCTGTGCATTTCTTGTTGGAGAGGAAAAGTGAAATAGTCAAGAGAAGGCTTTGGAATCCTAGGAGAGCTAGGCTGCCCCCGATCTGCATTTGGTTAAGATAAATTTTGGTCAACATTGTAGGCAGATTTATTATGCATTACCTTTATTTCATTGTATATTTACAGCTACAGAGTATGCTTTATGTGGTTGATAGGAGTTTAGAGCACTGTCGTCTTGTTATGATGTAAACTACTGTATATGACAGTATTGATCTCAGTGGGGTTTTTCTAGTGTATGCCATTGTATGTATTTTAATAGCAGTTTCAAAACAATTTCTTCAAATTGGTGGTTAAACTTTTAAATGAACAAAATAGATTTCTGATCAAGCACTGATATTTGGTCAAAATCTAAACCAGCTTCTATTGCTGGAAAAAAATAGCTAGGTAGATAGACTTTTTGATAGAAGATAAGAATATTATTTTAAAATCAATTGTTTGAAGATAAGTAAATAAAAATGAAGTCTCAAATGATGACATAGTAACTGCTCAATAGTTTATCTCACTCTTTATTATCATAAAACAGTTTCATAGGAATTTATAAAAGACAATTAGCTTGAAAACACCTTTGGACAGTTATCTCAGAACAGGGAAATGAAACAAGATGAGGAGTTTGGGGAAGGACGAATAGCAATGATGGTATAAAACTAGTAATCAGTGATCTCAAGCAAGGGCATACTATAGAAAATGCTTGATTTGATTGTTAGTGAAATAAATTAACAGTGGTGGTTGGCTAATTTCTTACCTTTGTAGAAGCAGCAAACTTGAGAAATGTTGTGTCCCCTGCTCATGATGTAAAAACAGTCTGTCCTGTCCCAAAAGAAAGTTTTTTTTTCAAGCCCACCATGCCTTTTCTAGCACTGGCCAAAAGCAGGTGCTTGAAGGAGTATAAAATCAGAGCAAGCATATATGGTGCTTCCCCTGGGTACCTTCCCACCCCCCAGCCATGTGTGACTCAGAGGCTTCTTGAGCCAGGCATGACATCTGTATTTTGTAGCACTCAGTGAATTTCTTTTCCACAGTTTTGGATGGGCTCTACTAAAACCCGAATAAACTTCTAGCATCCACAGCTTCCCATTGCAGGGAGTTTGGGGCATCCAGAAATAGTTGCGACTGGTCAAGAAAGCTTGGCAAAGGTAGGAAGGGCATGGGAAGATAAAAAAGGTGAAAAGGGGCAAATTATGGGACAGTTTCATGGCAGCTGAAACAGTTTCACATTGCCCGTGAGGCATGGACAGGCTTGGGGTGGCTCCAGGAGGGAACAAGCAATGCAGTCGGAGAAGGAATCTAAGTTTAGCTGTTCTGTTTTATACACGTAGTCATGAGGATGGCCAGCAAGGGACGTGACATTGAGCAAGGCAGGAAATGAGGAATGGTTGGATGAGAGGGTTTTTCTTTCTGTATAGACAGAAGTCCAATCTCAGCAAGTCGTAGGAATGTGGAGGCAGACGCAACAGAACTTGGTCATAGCTGAAATCACAGTAAAGCTAATCATAGAATAATGTAGGTTAAAAGAACCTTTAAGATCATCAAGTCCAACAGTTAACCTAACACTGCCAAGTCCACCACTAAACCATGTTCCTAAGCGCCACGTCTACATGTCTTTTAAATACCTCCAGGGATGGTGACTCAACCACCTCCCTGGGCAGCCTGTTCCAATCCCTGACAATCCTTTCAGTGAAGGAATTTTTCCTAATATTCAATCTAAACCTCCCCTGGTGCAACTTGAGGCCATTTCCTCTTGACCTATCACTTGTTACTTGGGAGACGAGACCAACACCCACCTCGCTACAACCTCCTTTCAGGTAGTTGTGGAGAGCGATAAGGTCTCCCCTCAGCCTCCTCTTCTCCAGGCTAAACAACCCCAGTTCCCTCAGCCGCCCCTCATCAGACTTGTTCTCCAGACCCTTAACCAGCTTCGTTGCCCTTCTCTGGACATGTTCCAGCACCTCAATGTCCTTCTTGTCATGATGGGCCCAGAAGTGAACACAATATTTGAGGTGTGGCCTCAGCAGTGCTGTGTCCCCTCACATGGTGTGGTGTTGTGGATTGTTTATTTAACTTGCACTGAAACAAATTGAGAGTTACCCAGTTGGCTCTTGCTTTTCTACGGAGCAACAAATGCAAGCCCTTTTAACAATTAGCGAAAATCTTGTGGGGCACGGCCTTGTGCAGGTGTTTTGCCTAATTCAGTATTATTGTGCCAGGCTTTAGTGTAGCTTGTATTGCAGCTTCCACTTTATGTCCTGGTGTTTTACTGGATGAAATACAGTAAATATTCTGTTTTAAAAAGGGGGAAAAATGTCCTGTACATGAATTTCTAATTGAATGCCAACCAAAACAAGCTAAATGAAACAGACTTGTTAAATGAAGAGTTAATGGACTGAGCATGATCTGTCTCTGAGAAACTTGAAGGAAAGTCATTATACTTTATTATTTTTTCATCGTGTTTGTTTGCTCAGGCAGGGCGTGTGCTTCTACAGTGCGTGAGTTCATTAATGGGTTAGCTTTGGCCACTTCTGCATAACAGAACAGCCATATACGGTATTTGATAGTTCTGATACTAAGAAAAATAGTGGAAAATAACTTTGAATGTTACCTTCTGTTTCTTGCATGCAACTTGTAATTATGGAGTTATTTTTGGCAAATAAAAAATGTCAGAGGAGGGAGGATCACCATTCATTTCAAATGGAAATGATGCATAGTTTGGGGAGCCTGATTTTTTTGTAATTTATTTAGTACTTTTGCCGTGTGTCACTAATACTATCGATAAGACCAGGGCAAATTAAGGCAGAAAACAGTTAAGTGAAGAATTATGTTGTGTCAGTGCATGATCGTGTATATAATGGCCTAAGATCAGGTAGGGTCACATTCAGACAGCATAAATGATCCTGCTCTGTTGACTGCAGTTTCACTGTGACCCCTTCATGTAAGCTAAGGATCTGCCTCTCTTCTTTCATAAAGGTTCCATCAATCCTGAAACAGCCTTTCAAAGCCAGATTTCATCTTCTCTGCAAACTGGCCTTTTACAGTGGCTGCCCTACTTCCTTGTCCGATTTGCATGTGTACTTTCCCACCTGTGACTATTTATACCTGAGACACTTGCCAAGTTGTTGGAGGGTCAGGTTGTGTTTTCAGTGCAGGGCTGGTCCAGGTCCTTGGATTTGCTTCTAGCCTGCATTTTGGTGCACTTCCAGACTTCAGATGCGAGAAGTGCTTTTCTTCTAATACGTCTATCCGTCATAATCGTTGTGAAGAAGTAGGTGCTGTTCTGCTTGAGTTAAATTCCCTACTTCTGCAGTGAGAAGGATTTTTCAAGTTTTAGAGGCAGGCCGGGCGCTTAGGTTCAGATGACAGCCCTCAAGTTCATTCTGCATCTGAGGGTGGTTATTATTTTCCAAGACTAGAGACATGCTTTCAGAACAAGAGCCATTAAGGCCTCTTTTTTAATCTTTCCTCCTTATTTTGAATTCCAGCAACCTCTTTTTCTTGAGGGGAATGGTCATAGTGTGGCAGGACTTGTCAGCAGTCAGATGTATTGTCTTATTAGGGGGAGTACGAGAAATAGTTCATCTAAGCCAGAGGCTGAATAGGTCAAGAAGAGATAACAAGGAATTATGAATGAGAAGTGGAAAAATAGCCAGGAAAAATGCATGGGTATACATGAGAAGGTGAATTGGTGCTATGCCATTTGTCAGGAAGATAGGAGGAATGAAGAAGCAGCTACCCTTTCCCTTCTTCCCAACCTAACCTTAGGTAGTTACGTGCATCTTCTGTCTGTGCTTCAAGCTGAACTTTAGTCTGTAACAAACTCTGCAGTAGGTACCGACATGTGACTCCAGGTCTTCTGGATCATGCTGAAGGCCATTCTGAGTTTATTCAGTTGTATATGGCTTGTTGGTCGTTCAGGCTGAGAAGGCATAGGCAGCGAGCATGAACGTTGTCTGCATCCTTTTTTTATGCCCTGATGTCTGTGGAAATTGTTGTGCCTCAACCACGGGGTAGATCTGCATGAATGGAATTTACCAGACATGGCTGGAATGAACAAGGTGATTAGCATGCAAACTGGAATTAAAAGTAAGAAGTATTGTCAAGTAGCATTCAAAATCACTTAGTACTGTATGAAATCATTTTTGGTGTTACAAATCATAAGACTGACATTTCCACAGCTGGGTTTTTGGGTGCCATGCTTTCTGCATGCCCAGTTTTGGGTGCTTCAGAGGACCCTGGTTTTCAATGTTGGCTGCTCATCCTGCAGGGATCTGTCTCACATTGTCCCTCAAGCTGAGCACCTAAAGCTCCCTTAAAGTTTACCAAAGCTCTCCTTGTCAAGGTCTACTTCTAATTCTGGGTCTGCATCCCACCTCCTTTTGCACACCCCCATGGTGTTGTTGAACTACAGGGCATGCAGAAAAGTATGGTTTGTACTGAGATTCCAGGACTCCATGGATGGGTAGTGTGGACGTAACAGTGAAATGTGGAGGCACCGTAGAGGATTTCAGCTCTTTGGCTTCAAAACCTGCTCTCTCAAGTCTACTGATGGGACATTTGGTAGTATCTTAGATTTGTCACATTGCCCTAACTTTGGCATCTCCTCCAGAGTCACAGCAGAAAAGGCAGTGGGCAAGATAACTGGATCTGGCCTCTAGACCACTGATTAGGCCACTGTCTTAAATGGTTGGTTGCTGTCTCTGCTGAACAGTCAGTCCCCCCAAAATGATCAGCTCAATCACATCATCTTCCCTCCCTTCGTATATATTTAACATTCACCTGTGATGCAGATGGATGATAAAGCTTTGATTTTAATTTTTAAAAAGGGAGTGTTTCTCTAATAAGTATTTACAGTATGCCTTAATTTTTCTTCAAGATTATGGGGGGACATCCCCCCTCCCAAAGTACAAGGCATCTTGATGGAGGGGAAATTTTAAAATTAAGTAGAATTTCTATATTATTCATAAAAGCTCTCCCTATCTTAGGAACTGTTTCCAGAACCTAAATGGTTAAAGTAGAAAATGTTAGTAATTTTGCTGCAAATAAATTGATCAGTATGCAAGACGGTTGTCACCGGCTGAATCATGGTCCACAGTTAAGGTAAACAGATCTGTGATGACATTTTCTGAGCAGAATACCAATGCTGCTACATTTCTTCCCAGAGGTTTCTGACACTTCTTATATGCGGATAAAATTTCTCTCCAAGGTGGTTTTGTTCACAGGAAAGAAATAGCATCTTTGTAACAGTCTTCCTTAAAGGTGGGATTTATTCTATTTCCTGATTTATTTGTTATTGTAATTGTGTTAAGAGCATGGAAAGGAATGTGTTTGCTTTTCTGCATATCCTCTCTGTACAGTAGATCTTTCTGATGTGGAGTCTATTTAAAGTATATAGCAATGGAATGCAAGTAAAACAGTATTAACAGAGTTACCAGGAACAATGAAAATGTTTTATATTCTCTGAGAGCGAGCTCTGTTTTATAATCTCTGTTAGTTAGCATGTAAAAGCAATGACTAAATATACAGCTAGATTTTAGCATAGGTCTCTCTGTGAAATATTTTTGGCGATGTGATGGCTTCATATTTTCTTTGGCGTATTCTGAAGTATGAGATGTGATTTAGTTTATTCTTAAATATCTCTGTGGTAGGCAGAAAATCCCCTTTGCAACTGACTGCAATCAAACCTTTTTGCTGAGGCACATCTAACTCTCATATGACTTCAGGGTATGGAAAAATACAGTTTCCAAAGAAGTTTTTGAAATCTGCCTTCTTAAAACGTTTAAAATCTCTGCGTACGATGCTGTTCATGGGAGAGGGCACGTTTGTAATTCTGTATTTAGCTGTAGATCCACATTTACTTGGAAGTGATTGACATCTCAGTCATTCTGTGGATTAGCAGCTGGAAATCAGTCGCATTTGTATTGATAAAAGTCTAATCTGGTTCATTTAATCAGGTGCTGATTTCTGACTTTAATCCTGTTTATTACAGTGGATGCTGAAGGATGAAAGAGCCATGTGGAAAGCAGGCTCAGTGGTACCTGACATGTAATAGCAAACCTGGAACTGGTCATTAAAGTTAATGTTGGGGATTCAAAGTCTGCTGAAGTTGGTGAAAGCATTTCTACAGTAAGCTTCAGGTTTAAACCTGGCACTGCCCATGTCTGGCGCCTGTGGGTGAGAGCAGTATAGCCTGGGATGCCCAAGTGGCTGAAAATAGCGTGCTTAACAGGACCTTTGTAAGATGGACTTACAAAGCCTTGTCATGCACAGCTTCACAACAAGATGTACAGCTGTGGTTTCTGTAGAGGAGCAGAGCATGAAATGCCATCGCTGGAGGCAGGCTGTGAAGATACCTGGCCAAAGAGCGGCGCTTCTCTGAGGGGGGTCTCAGCAAGTGACAAATTTGTGTCTGAGACAAGTTAGAGCTGCATTTCAGGTGGTAGATCTGGGGTGGGGCTCGAAATTTAAAGTTCAGGCTTAAGAGCTGTGGCTTAATAATTCTCTGCCTAAAAAGAGAAGTCCAGGTTTATCCTGGACTGTCCAGTTGCACTGTCCAGTAATTCTTGCTGTGATTGTGGTTCACATGCACTTTCAAGGTATCCTCGTGCAGCATTTAGCTTGCTTTTCCTGTTTTGCGTTGTGAAGTGCACAGTAGCTGTTTTTGTACAGATCTCTAAGATGAACATAGAATTTATAGGGAATAAATCCCTGTATCTTATCCCTATATTTTTAATGTACATTTGCAGATTGTCTTTTATTTCAAAAAGATCCCTGAATATTTTGGGAGTGTCCTACATGCAGTGCTGGAAGAAAGTGCAGTATCCAAGCTTGGAGTGTTCAGCAGTGAATTTAAATCTGGACAGAAATGGAGGGACTAATTCTGCTACTTTTACATTGAGCACTGATGATGTCCCTGGATTAGTGTGGCTCCTCGGGGATCCCCAAGATGAACATGAGTATTAGTGGCAGGATCAGGCCTGCTCCCAGGCATGACAGCCATAAGACAGCTGTTAGATGTCATCTAACTGGAAGAATATCCACTAAAGATTTTAAGTGTTGTGCTGGGTTGTCTTTTAATAGCATTTCTGTGTTCTTTGGCAGATGTCTAGCTAACTTTCTAACTTTGAAATTAAATAATGCGTGTATTTTTGCAGCAGAAAAGTGATTTCTATTTGACACCAAGGAACTTATTTAAATAATTTATTTCAGAACACTGCCTTGATGGTTATAGACAATTTTCGCGAACATTCAGCTTGACCTTGTTTTACTTTCTGAACTTTATACCCTTATGCTCATGTTTTAATTTTGAGTGAAGCAAGCAACACTTGTTGAAGGAAAGTCCACTCTCAGAAGGTCCAGTCTCAGAAGGAGAACAGCTTGTTTCCTAATGTTCATTGCTGCTGAAACATTTCTGTGAACATCAGTCTTAATATGTGTCTGGACATGGTGTCATGATCCACTGTTGGGGTGAACAGTTTGGCAGAGGTTAAACCCCCTTGCTTTCCATCCGACCTCAGATAATTCTGGGAGGTTGGGGGCAGCTGGGCTTAACTTCTGATTAACTCCAATGTGTTATTGTGACTAGGTTCCTTTTACATTCTTGGAACCAGAATTAAGACTCAAAACGGAGTCAAGTGCCAAGTCACTTTATTTGGCCAGAAATAGATACAGGAGAGAAAAGCAAAGAAAGAGAGAAGAAAAAGTGGAAAAGGGAATGAGAGGGAGAGCGGGAGGGAGTGGGACTGTTGCGATAGCTATCACCATGGATCTGTGGCAGTCTGTCCAGTCCGGGCGGGGGAGAGTCCGGGCGTCTGATGCATCTTTGAAGCCAGCAGAGGGGAGTATGTTCCAGAACATGGCCCTCGTCGTCTCTCCTTGTTTCCCCTCTTATAAGGTTGCTCTCTTGCATAGTCAGTAACTGTTCTGCACACTCCTGCCTCCCACTCGGCGGTGGGGTGTATGCCCAGTACTGTCACTAGAGGGTGCTTGAAAGTTCTAGAGGGTCCGAGCCCCCCCCATATGTTGCCAGTTGTCCGTGAGTCTGGGCATATGCGCAGGGGATATGTACTCTGAGATAACGGGGCACACATTCCTGTTGGGTCGACCTTGGTGATTAAACTGTTCCGCTCAGCTGCGGTAGTCATCAGGCTTTGTTAGAGAAACTTGCCTGCCAACAATGTTGAGACAAGTTTCTAGTCCCTGACACATGGGTGTAGATGAACCTGGAAACATGATCTTTATGATTGTTGACCCAGCATGTCCTTTTTTTTCTTTTTCCTCTTTCCTTTTTTTTTTTTTTTATTATATATAACCAACTTGACACCTGCTTCTGTGGTTCTGGGCTTTCATACTAGTTTATGCTGCAACAGAATAGCTTCATTTACTTTCAAGGGGCTGCCCTAAATTTATGTTGATGTAACTTCACCAAATGGCAGGTTACCCTTCTGATTTTTAAATATTTTTTTTCTTTAGGGCTGTGTCCGATGCACACTCTTATTTTTTTTTTTTTTAATGGTAATAGGCCCCCTGGAGTACCTCTCCACCAGAGTATTTCTGTCTGAGATTCCAGTCTGTTGGTGTCTTTTTTCCCTCTCTCTTGTTCTCTTCCCAGAGCATGCACAGACAGGTAACCTCTCAGGTGCTTAGCCAGAGAAGCAGCTGACTGTTCCATCAGATTTTTCTTCTGGCTCTGCCTTCCCAGATTGGCCCTCATTTTTTGAGATAACATGTTTTACTTTTCTGACCAGCCCTTTTTTATAAATATAAAAATATCATCAAAGATCTGGTCCTTTTAGGTGCTTGTGGATGAGTAGAGATGGAAGTAATTTGGGAAGCAGCTCAGATCCATTCCATCATCTCCCCAGAAGTTCTTGTGCAGCAGGGAACTGCTCTGTTTATGAGTACAGGTTTTACAGGCACAGTCTAGTGCTTATATTTCTGTGCAACCATCCAATTTTGATATGGCTTCCAAGACCCAGCTGGCTTCAGCTGAGCAATGGGGTCACTTTGTCAGCAATGTCCTTGAAGGCCTCCTGTAGTGCTCTGGTGTCACTGTACACTGAGACTGTGTGTGAGGTGCTTCTCTGGCTGCTCTCGCTGAGGTAGGTCAGGTTCTGGGTGCTCCATGGTGTTGTTGCCCTTGGAGTTGCATTCTTTGCTATATTTGCTACGTGGCTTGAAAGAGACCCAACCCTCCTGGTTTCTCCATCTGCAGAACTCTAATTCTGTGTGTCAGGAAAAAAATCTTGGAAAGCTGACCGCTTTTGTTAGCGGTGTATGTGCACCCTCAGGGGTCTTCCGAAAGCTGCAATAGGTCGTACAACGGCTGGTGTCTCTTTGACATGGGAGACTCTGAAGTGGAAAGGTAAATGGGGTGTCTTACATGCTGATGTATGTCACACCTTCAGACTGTTGCATAATGGAAAGTCGTCTGATTTGAAGGGCCTGAAGCTTTCTTCCCTCTTAGCTGAGCTTTCACATGGATTAATGTGTGGGTCCTCTGATATTTTATTTTCTTCTTCTGCTTATGTCTTGGAAATTGAAATTTTTGAAGACATCGTTTTAGAGCAGTCAGCTGAATGAGTGGGTTTTGTTCTCCCAGGACTGTGAAGACGTATTTGAAGGCTATTTTGTGTAAGAAGTTACTTTCTTCATTGCGCTGTTTTTGATGTGCCATTCCAGAGATTTAAGATACTGACACAGTAACTCTTCAGTTTATACCCTGATACTCAGATGATCTAGTTGTTGCAGAATGTTTTCTTTCAGGTGTTTTTGGACACTGATGTAACTGAGCCTGTGGTTTGGCCCTTCCTCTAGCCCTTGGGTTTTTTGTCTTTTTTCTTAGGAGAAACAGAAACTGTGTATTTTTTATAACTACTTGAAACTTGCTAGCTACCCTTGCCTCTTCATGTCTTCATACATTAAAGGCTGAACGTAAGAGCAGAAAAACAACTCCTTCTGCCTAGCCACAACCACCTAAATTGGACATCTGATCAAAACTATCTCCCTGAGTTGTCGGTGGTGAGAGCAAGGGACATATAGAAAGAGGCTTACTCAACCTATTTTGGATGCACCTCTAAGCATGGGTTGCATAGTAGTGCAAGGATGGTGCTTTGTTTGTCTTTCAGTAATCTATAAAGTTACCTTAAATAATTAGCTTTGGCTTTTAGACTTTTAAGATTAGACGAATCCAACTCTTGGCCTAGTTTTTGATCATCTTTGTTTTAGATTGAGGAAAATGAGGTTACAAGAATTTCTCATCACAATTACAAATGCAGTATTGTTTTTAGTCTCTTAAAATACTGCTCAGAGTTGATCTAAAATTGTTTTACAATTACTACTCCAAAAAAAAATCTGATGTCCTTGATCTATTCTGAAATGTATTTCTGAGTGACAGGGACACTTTGCAGGTAGATTTATCATGGTCTTTACCATCTGCTTTAATAAATGAGTGAGCAGCGCATTTCCAAATGATCTTCGGTTCTATCCATGAAATGCGAGTTTGAATGTTCCAAGTGAATTATTGGCATTAGACCGCTAAGGGTACTTGTCCTGGAAATAGTGATTTACCGGTTGTTTGGATGATCTTGCTTTTCTTTATATGGAAATATGCTAATATATATTAATGTAGTGTTTCCACATAGCAGCAGCTTTAGACACAGCGGGACTTTCTGTGGTGCGATGTAGGCAGAGGTCTCACTGCTTGTCCTTGCACACTTTGTTGAAAAAGATTGGATGAGTACTTTTCTCTGTTGCTTTTTAGTTGAAAAAGGAGTTAATAAAAGTAAATGTACTAGAAGAAATTCATGGAATCAGTGAACAGATAAAATGTTATTATTTGAAGTGCATAATGTTGCATAATGGATTTATATAAAGTGTGGCAGAGATGAAGTGCTCTCCAGACATAATAAGAGAACATGGTTTCCTGCTCCATAATTGAAGTTTTTGTACTTATGTGTTGGAGAAAAAATAGCAGGATTTTTTTTTAACAGATTTGCTTTCCATTAGTAAATATATTTATCTGTAGCTCCAGATACTCTGAGGTTTTTTTTAAAAAAAAAGTTGGAAGGAGGATGCATTTTCTTTCAAGATAATTAAATGTTGTGACTGTAGATTTTACCTCCAGAGTGAGTAAAATATATCTGCGTTAAAAAAGTTTTAATTGCTTACATAGGTTACAAGAGTTGCACAGAGGCAAAACATGCTTAATCCATGGGACAGGAGAAAAGGGTATAAATTCTTTATGTTCCACTTTTCTTTTTTGAAGTGTAATGAACTATTATAAATAGGTTGTAAGAATACTTGCCATTAGCGGTCTGAAAACCATTGTGTAAGATGTGCTCTTGCTGAACCTCAGATCAAAGTTTTGAGATTTGACGATCTCATTAACCTGTGGCTATACCCAGAGCACTGGCAGAGGGATGAATATCACCCTGCATTTCGGGCTCTTTTCTGCTCTGCAAGGCACCACACGGGAATACAGGAAGCCTTGGAGCTGTGCTAAGTTCAGTCTGGTCCTCTGAATACTACCAGAATGTAAATAATAAAACACAGTGTCACCTGATAATTCATCCCTGCTCTAAACTTTTAACCTCACTGGCAAACTGAGAAGTTTTTGAAGTTTTGTTTTTCTTGTTACCCTGGTACCATGATTTCTCTTGGGAATTCAGCTCTGGGTTTCTTTACAGGGCAGCTTAACTATTGTAAAAGGTTGTTGGCCTTCATCTGACTGCCCCTCTGAGAAGTAAAGTTAGAACCATTAGGTAAGGTGAAATACAGAGGTACCTACCGCTTGTTCTGTCTGTCTCCTGAGGCACTTGTAATGGTTATAGACAGAACTGGGCTTCTTTTAGGGGAGCTGTGAGTCTGCTGGGCTTTGATAGGACAGCTTTACTTTTCCTCAGAAATAAAAAGGAAAGCTTTCTCTGCTTATTTTTGAAAGGACCTTTCTCTAATGTTCCCATCACAGGTTTCTCCTTGACGGTAATGGTTTAAAGGATTTCCCCCCCTTGTCCCCTTTCCCTACCTCTGCCTTACAGAAATGGCATCAGATATTCCTGGCTCGGTGGCCTTGCCGGTGGCACCAATGGCGAGTGGACAAGTGAGAATGGCAGGATCCATGCCTTCCAGAGGAGGAAAGCGCCGCTCTGGGTAGGCCTTTTTTTTTTTTTTCCATCTCTGAAACTGAAATGACTGGTTTTCAAAAACTGAAAATGTGCCTATATGTATGTTTGTTATGTAATGTTAATGTATGTAAACTACATTATGGCATTAGTCACTGATGTTTTATTTTTCTCTTCAATGTATCTGTTCTTCCTGCAAGATGAAACTTGCTGATAAGTGTACTGTTTGTTGCTTTGCATGCTTCAAAAGACTTTCAGGTTTGGCAAAGCATCCAGAAATGGGGTTTGGATCCCGTGGCTGTTGTACATGTAGTGAATGGGTATTGCCTACATCTGTTTAATCTCAAAAGGATTTATCATGTGAATAAAGGTAGTGAGATGTGTTCTTACTTGCACATGTAGATTTATCCAGCTTCATTTGAAGTTTGGACTTGGAATCTCTCAAATAGAGGCCTTCTGTTAAAAATGCTTTCTTTATAGTCCCGGGCACAGAAATAGCACAAGCAGTCACTCTTCAGAGATTGTGGTCTATGCTTTTCTAGGTCTCACTGGAAATGCAGCATAGTCTGCTTCTGGGAGAAAGGGCCTGAATCAAGTTCAGCCTTTGCACTAGCTTGAGGGCTTTGTTAAAGAAGAAAATTTGTTTTATCCAACTTCAGAGGTTGGTGTGGTGTAAGGCTAGTTTTCCCACATAAGATTGCAACTGTGCATCTGTGGTAACTCGTACTAATCCTCTGTATTAGAAGAAAAGCGTAGCAAGAACTACAGAAGGGCAGAAAACTACTGTCTAATATTAACAAAAAAACCCTGGTTTTATCAAAGGTTGATCACAAATAACAGTCTTTTGGTGATGCTTTCTCAGAGAGGTCTGAGGTGAGGGTGCCTGCAAAAGAGATTGATTAGTCTTATATTTAGCCCTAAATATGACAGGCTTAACAGGATTGATACTGAGTAATATCTTCACTGATGGACACCTAAGGAGAAGACGTTATTACTGAAGAGAGCTACTCTAGGGATTGTTTGCCAAGGTTCGTTGCCAGTTTTAGGTGTCTGCTCAAGTAACAGTGCTGGAGTCAATCCTGGAACGAATTAACAAGGGAGAAGGTGGACCTTGCCTTGGACGCAGAGCTAGGTTAGTGTGACATGAACACTCAGGGTGGTTGTTCTGAGGGGTGTTCCTTCAGGCAGGACAATTGGGAGTTTTACCCCCACTGAGTGTGCTTCATATGCTGAGCTCAGTGTATGAAATTGGTCTGAGAAACTCCTGAAATCTGTCTTTGACGGGCATCACATTTTTATTTTGAAACTGTTCAGTGAAAAAGCCTTTTCAAACTTACACTCAGAAGAGCAAATAATGCATTAGCATCATCTCACTGCTACACGATATACGTAAGCTTTGATACTTTTGAGTTGCAGGGTAGTTGATTCCTTTTTTGATTATACCATGTCAGCTGTGAATACCAGTTTGCAAATTACTGTTACCAAGGGTTGATGCTGCTGTATGTGAAATCTTCTGATTATATTAATTGATATTAATTGAAAGCTATGCTTTAACCATTGCATTTTAAGTATCATCATCTATTTGCAGGAAAGTGGAGTGGGGGGAGGGTGGGAGGAACATAAAATCAAATTATTTTAGATATATTTAACATGCAAATTCAGTAAGTTGTTCTGTAACACTGTTGCTGTTACACCCAGGCGGTGGTATTTTATCTGTGCACCGTAGTCTGAACTAACAGCCCTTCTCTGAGCCTGAGCTGAGGGTGCTTTTTTTTTTGTTTTGTTCAGTGTGTATGCATTCAGACCTTGAGGGAAAGAATGCCTGCTGTGTCTAATGCCTCCTAGCTTCTCTTTGAACAAAGTTGCAACTAACACTTGGTCCTTTCATTACTGCCCTGGTGATATATCTTTGTACACCTAAATCCTTGGGCATTTTAGAAATGAATGCTTTGTGTCAAACATAAAGGAATGCGGCTAGCGAACACAGTCATCTTTTCCAGCTTCAGTTATCTCTGAAAATTGTTTCTTTTCTCATAATTGCTGAGGCAAGCTGGCAGAATAATTGCTGTATGGACTTGAATGTAGATGAGTTTAAACTCATTGGCTATCCAGAAGGTGTTTCTGCCGTGTAGGCATTCGGCTTCATTGACAGCTCAGAAAAATATTTTTCCTTTCTATACGTTATTGCAAGTACTTTATAGAAAAAAGTGACAGCCTAGTAGTGCGTAAGATAATGCACTGCGGTGGTCAATGACTGCCTTAGGTAAATGTAACGTCAGTTCTTTATTTAGCGTGGTTTTTGTTTAGGCTTTGCTGTATTAGAGGATATGGGGCTTTTTTACCTTCCTAGGTAACTGTAATTGGAGAGGGAGGGTTGGTGGGATTTTTTTGGCTGGTTTACAGGTGCATTTGTTTTGTTTCATTTCAGACTATGGTCTTGTCTTTTCTCTGACCCAGAACTGTACGGTACGGGGAGGAAGAGACTACAGCCCACCAGCTTCCCTGGGTGTACCCCCCTGTACTGCACTGAACAAAGGGCTGTAGTACAGATCCCCATCTGCCTCTCAGCTGCATCTGCTCCTGATCATTCCTGCCAGCCCCCTTCCTATGCTGTATAATCACGGCAAGCCATCCTTTGACATTTCTTGGGAATTTTACGTAATCATTTTGTTGCAATGTACAAATCCTCTCCCATCTCAATTTTTTAACCTGTGCAGGACCACCTTGTTGGAGAGGTTTTTTTTATACAAAAATGTTTCTAATTAAAAATAAATTTTTTTAAAAAATATTTTTGTCATGGTATTTATGGTACCCACACATCTTTTGAGGAAAACATATTCTAATAAGTACCTCATACATCAGGCCTTTTCAAGATTGACATGAACAGTGTGAAAGACAAAACCAAGATTTATGCTGTCTCTTCAAAACAAAGAGCATGCTGCAGTTCATTTTTAAAGTCTCTTTTTAATGGAAATTTTAAATGAAGATAAAAGATACTCTTTCTGAAACTTCTGAAATGATGTCATTTGTCTTGGTGGCTGCTTCTGCTGTTTTACTAATGTGCAATATATTCTATCTGAACAGAAGATCTTATCTGTCAGGGTATGAGACGTTTGTTGTAATATTATTTTTATATGTTCTGTTGTGTTCTGCTAAAGGCTACAACCGATTCCCTACCTTACCCTCTGCCTTGCTGTAAAGCAGACACAGTCGTTCAGGCAGGACTTTATACCTGACTTTATACCTGAGATTTTTTTTCAGGTTTTGAAAGGGTTTTTTCAGTTTGAACAGTAAAATGTGAAATTAGGAAATGTGCTTATTAACAAAGATGGGACAGAGATATATCTGCTGTTGCATCTTTACAAGTATTGGCATTTTTAACGAACTTTATGCTCAATTTCTTATTTTTTTATAAAGTTGCATTTGGAATAGTCGAAGTTTTTGGGTAGCTGAACAAAGCAAAGGCATTATGTAAAGACTTAGTCTGCTACAGTCAGGTATTGCATGCTAGGTACTCAGATTCTGCTGTGATGAGCCCACTATAAATGTGGTAGGTATTACCTGTAGATATTAACCCATCAAGACCTTGTGAGAAGCTGATATCCAGCCATCTAGATAAATAGGTGTGCTAGTCCCACTTATTCCTTTGGAAGTAGGCATACAGCGTGGGCAGCAGGATTAAGCTTTAAACCGTCATCAGTTTCTCTGTAATTCTCTGCATTATATTCCAGTAATAATAAACTAGACTAAATGCAGTAGAGCTAATATTTGATTTTGCAGGGAAAATCCATCTCTTAGCACTCAGCTGGAGTATTTGGCTGGAAGCTAAGAAAATCTACCAAGGCACAGGTTCACAACGTATTGGAGAAGAAGAAAAAGGATTAAGAAAATTAGTCCATCCTAAATTCAAGGATTTAATAAGACATTGCTTTAAGAGGTGGCTTTTCCCTACCGTAGGAGTATGTATTTTTTGCCGCCCTTATCCCCTAACTTAGAACCCGAGATTTCTTTCAGTTGTGTTTCAGTTGCCAGTGAAACCAGTGAAGGATATGCCTGGCGTGATGCTTTTGTGAGTGGTTTCAGGTGGAGCCAGCCCAGTGCTGGCCTGAGTGTGCCCTCCGCTTGTTAAACAGCTCTCCTGCAACATTGACTTTCACATTATTGGTGTGGTTAGAAACATTGCGTTTGAAATAACTTCAGAGTTTGTTCTGGGATTTCACTTACAGGCACGTTGTTATATGTGGGGAAGAAGCAGGTATGTAAGAGGAGACCTTCGGCTCGATGATAATGCATAAATGTTAAATTGCTGGGGGTAGTGTGTATGCCGCAGGCCTGGGGAAATTCAGGCTGCTGGTGCCAGCGCTGAAGGCCACGTTTGGGGTGACAGGTAGGAGCATGTCGCTGGGTCCTGGCTTAGCTGCAGGCCCCGTGGCGCGAGCGAGGCGCTGGCCGCTGGAGGTCGGTGGCGTTCTGCGCAAGGCAGCTGAGAGGTTGCTGGCTTCAAAACCGGAATGGGTGATAATTAGGTGAGCAAAAATGTAATTTATAGTGAAAATGATGATTGCATCAAACTTAACCAAATTAAATACACATCTTTTCTTAAGACTCTGGGGAAAATGGTTTTCTCTTTGCTTCCTCCATAAGAGAATAATCACTGTTACCATCTGGAAAATATTATTGTGACTTTTCTAATACTGTTTCCAATTCCTGTGCTCATTTGCTGCCCTTGTCCTGATAGTACATAGATTGCTGTGGCTCAGGCACATCTTTTATATACCAGTCTGTCTTGGTTATCAGAGTTAGGAAGCAAGGCAGTATTGCCTGAGTGGCACTCACACTTCTCTAAGCTGATGTAGTTTTAGAGAGGCGTTCTACATCATTGCTCCCACACTCTGAACATACAAATCTTAATTTTTAATTGGTAGGGATTTCTTTTAATACTGAGATAAATATTATTGGCACTTTGCAGGGTTTTTGCCGTTAATATGACTTATATATGTTGCTAATAGGAAGAGCGTTAGAGGCATAGAATCTGTAATTGTATGATGTTTCATTATGTTGAAAAGTTAGAAAGCTTAGAGTGGTAAAGAAACCCAACGAAATTGTTTGCAAAACAGAACTATTATTTCTTATCTACACAAATGACATTTAAGTGGCTGATCGAGGTCTGTATATCATACTAATGTGTTTTCTTATTAAAATAAATACAATAATTGTATATGAACATTTTATATCACCTTGGTTCTTAAGTCTACCTTAATGGCAGAGTCACCCCCTTATAGATGGGATATATATTTGTCCACCTCTTTTTAAAGGTATAAAAATGTATAAAATGCTTTGGAAATTATACTACTGCATAACTTGTGGTGACTTAATATCAATGGGAAGGAGGCAATCACACTGCCTAACACAGGAAACTAATTTAGGTGGCTGATTTAGGAAGTTAATCTTCCTAGTCTCTCTGTGTAAGAAGTGAAGAAAGAGGTTCCTGCTTTTTGTGGCTCCCTGGAGGAGCCTAACTGAAGGGCTGGGATTTGCCCCAAGGAAGAGCTAGTCTCTTCTGCTGACTTAAGAAGGTCTGGGACAAAAACCAGGTAGTTTAGGTGCACAGCAGACCCATAGGTCATCTTAGTAGTGACCACAGGAATACTGGGAAGTAGTTCCCATCTGCAGACTGGCTGGTAGTTTGTGTGAAATGATTGCTAGTATAGGGCAAATCTGAAGAATGTACCACAATTATAATCAATAGTGGTGACGTAGATAATCCTCTTAGCAGGGAGGCTAGGAGTTTATTCTGCTCTACCTCTGATGTGCTTTCTTCAGACTGGGGCAAAAACAGTAGCCTGGTGTTATTATGTGTACAGGTTTAGAACTTTATTTTCTTTAGCCTTAATTTCAGTCCTCTAAAATAGAGTCCTCACTGATTTCTGTAAATTTCTTTCAAGCCTAAAAGATACTACTTCTGACGAGAGACTACTCACAAGAACAGCGTTTGTTTAATATTTCATTTTATTTGTTAATTTTAACAGTGCAGATTTCTGTGGAGCAGAACAGTGATTTATTACTTTTATTTTTAAAAAAACTTATATTCTTTGTATTCCTGGCAGCTGATGAGCTATGTTTAGGGGGTCTGGAGAATATGAGCAGACTGGAATCTACAGTCATTAACACCTACAGTAAAAATATAAATCAAATAAGGTTGAGAACCACTGGCTTGAATGTTCGTGTAACCATTGCCAGCATCATGATTACTCATTTGGAAATCTTGCTTTTACAGAATGGACTTCGATGATGAAGATGGGGAGGGGCCCAGCAAATTTTCAAGGTGAGCATTTACAAAGAGTTGGCCAAATCACTGACTTCTTTCAGTGGAGAAAGGCAGCTGTCTCACTACTGATGTTTTAAAGTCAATTTAAATAAGAGCTGAAGAACTTGCCAACAACTTGACCTAAATTCTTGTTACTGTTTTTATCGACTTCCTCTGCAAATGAGGCATCCTGGCAGAAATATGCCTAATGTAGTTATTGGCTTACAAAGCTGACAGTGTGTGTGTCATAATTTTGTTCTGCAGCTATGTCAAATGAGAAAATTTGTGATTTTTAGCTTAGTATTTCAACTGCTGTAGATGAACTTTGGTTATTTGACATTGCTGAAGTTGTCTTTCTGCCACTGAAAATGAATTTTATTTTGGATTTATTTCAGATGTTAACTGCTTGTTAAGACAATATGGCAGACCCTAGAGGTGTGGATTGTTTTGGGGTTTTGTTTTTGTTTGGTTGGTTTTTTTTGGTTTCTTTTTGTTTTAAGATTAAAGCTCATTATGTACCATTAGGTGTGACTGAATAGTAGAAATTGCCAAAATAAATGTTAATTAACATGGAATATTCTAGGCTAGAAATAAAAATCAGCATTAAAGCATCATTGCCATTTTTTCACCTTTTTTTTTTTTCTGGTCACACTGCATTCTTTCATTAGAAACCAAGCAGCTGCAGTGGAGGGGTAGATACTTTGAGGCCTACAGATAACTGCTGATTATCCAAACTGTAACTGCAGCTCAATAGCAGCAGCCATGTTCAAACACAGCTGCCACTGTTGGGTTTTAACAAGATCTTCCTAGTCAGTCTGAAAGATAAATATGTTTAAGATGTGCTGTGACACCCTATCATAACCTGCTGGACAAGACCAGCAGCACCCCCATTTAGCTGATGTCATTTACAGACAGAATATTCCAGTGTCTGTTGTTCGAACTGGTGATCTGAGGGCTAGGCCTAATGTTTGCTAGAAGATACATGTTAAGGAAACAAGATTTGTGACCTGATGTACCTGCATAAGTGTCAGGGTTTCTAGACACAGTGGTGGACATGCATTGGGCTGTCTCCATCCTGGCTTCAGCCTTTCAAAGTTTGATGGTAGAGACAGCCAATAGTTCTATTATTTTCATTGGAGAGGTAGGCTTTCCTGTGCTTAGACTCAGTTAATTGTCGTATCAAAATCTGATACTTAAGTGCTGTAAAAACCCCAGATTGTTCTTGTTTTAGAGAGTACAGAAAAACAGTTCAGAGATGCCCAGGGCCATGTTAGACATCCTCTTCTAGTTGTGCCATCCCTTTAGGACTTTTCCCTACTCCAGATTGCTCATGTGACTCATTCCTAGCTTGTCTCAGTCAAAATTATTCGGTTAGCAAAGAACTGCTGTTTAAATGTTTAAGCTAACCCAGCTGGCTTTGACTGAAGTGCCTGAAGAAGCATGCACGGAGAGAGGTCAGCTGGGAGAGTGGAAGGGAGAAAACAGTAGTTGGAGGTAGTAACATCTTCAGCCCAGCCAACCAGACAAGGATGAGTAGAGAAGCCCCAGGCTAATGGGAGCACAGGAGATAGTAGTGTTAGCACAGTACTCCATGTGAGTTAACCCACCTTGCTTCTCAGGGACTTCCAAGCCAGCTCAGGTATCTCTGCATGGCATCTCATCGTCACATGGAGGTGTATGCATGTACTTCTCACATAACGGCATGTTGCCATTCCTTGTTGAATCTGTCTTTTGTTTAAAATTTTTTGGGCTCAGACTGCTCTCTGGGCAGAGTCAAGTGGAAGAAAGTGGCATTTTCACTTGAATTTTTTGACGGTGCTGGTGTTAAACGCAAGTCTCAAGCTTTTTCTTCAGAGTTTGAATTAGTCTTACTGGGGAAGGAAAATATGAAGCCTCATAGAGGAACTTGCATCGTTGGGGTATTAAAATTAGTTTTAATTCTTTTGAGAAGAAGAAAAAGGAAAAAATTATTAGATTTTTAGAAGAAAAAAGATGCTTAATTATGCTGTATTACCCTGTTAGCTAATAAATGGAAGCTTCATAGCTTCATGGGCTCTGTTGTAATAAACGACATCATTTTGGAAAAGCTAATTCTAATAGAAAATATCACTTGGCTATTCTTAAGCAGTAATAATCTTCAATTCTAGAAAAGCCATTAGCCTTATTTTTGTATTTTTGAAAACCTACTTCTTCTGTTTTGGTACAAGCATTTTGGTTTCCCTGAAAGTAAGATCTTTTTTCAAAAAAAGGTGTCTTTTTGTAATTATTATAGCAAAATCTAATTTCAAAGGATGAGTATGTTTTTAGGAAAGGGAAAGGAGCAGCAGCATGTCACTTTTTAGTAAAATGTCACGTTGCTGCCTGTCTCTGGGACAACACTTCAGGAACAGTAAAGCTTTAATCCCATGGGGCAAAAGTCCCATTGATCAGGGCTCCCCGCATAAAGTTGCTGCTGATACACTGCATGCGCCTGTGTGGGCATCTAACTTCTGTGGCTTTTAGTAGGAATGAGGTACCTGTTTACTTCTAGGGATTTAAGCCAGTTTTAATTTCACTTCTATTTACCCAGCAGTTTCATCTGCCTCACTGACTTCTTTCCTCTCTTCCCAACAGACAGTACAGTGTCTGTACCTACTAGAGCTTTTTTCTGAAGGCGTCCTTATATAATGCATTGCACTTAAGCGTGTGTCTCTGCCCTCC
The DNA here is from genome assembly GCF_963921805.1 of Phalacrocorax carbo. Taxonomy (NCBI): domain Eukaryota; kingdom Metazoa; phylum Chordata; class Aves; order Suliformes; family Phalacrocoracidae; genus Phalacrocorax; species Phalacrocorax carbo. The sequence continues at coordinate 9,996,112 of NC_087519.1, forward strand.
CATGTTATCTGTAGACCATCAGTGCCCTCTGCTGAATGGAGTGAGTTGTGGTTGCAATCTGGAAAAGATACAGCTCTTTCACTTCCAACACAGAATGAATATTTCATGGGCTGCTGTCAATAAAAGCTCAGTGGTGTTTTCTGTAATGGTGCTGGTTGTTAAGTTTCCCAAGCGATGAGTGTACGTCAAAGTGTTTGCATAAATCCACTGAAATGTGTCTCCAACTTCTTTAAATATACAAAAGAAGCTTCTGAATCGGCATGGCTTGGAAGTTTTGTCAGACTCTACATTTTCCTTGCTTTATCGTTCTCATGCCCTCATTTTTCTTGCTGTTATTTGTAATAGTTTGCAGTTGTGAATCTCTGCTTTCTGCTGTGTGTTGACTATCATGCAATGCATAACACTTGTGAATTTACTTACTGTCTCTTGTTTCTAGGTATGATGGTGATCAAATCTCTGGTGATAAGGAAAAGTTTGCAAGGTAGGCGTGTTCTGTAGAGCTCTTCTGCTGAGAGAAAAGAGGGGGATGGTCATGTCCAAAAAAAATCTCAGTACGTGTGCCTTAGCTTAGAGAGCTGGTTATTTTGTTTCTAGGTGGGACGATGATCAAAGTACTGCTGACACAGAAAGGATGGCCAGGTACGAAAAAGGAAGATCAAATATGGTTTGCCCCCATTTTTATTTTATATGATGCCGTTCTGACTGATCAAAAGTCAGGAGGGTTTGCTGATCCAAAAATTCTTGAAATCAGAAATAGTGACCCTGGGCTTAAGTGGGTTTAGATCAGGTCCCACAGTCTCCCAAAATTTAACCTCTCTCCAAAATTTGCATATAAAAACAAAACTAGAAATGACAGAATTAGGGCATCATTCTGTATCCATGTTTATGAATGCCAGGGTTCCTAGGGCAGACACTTTTGGAAGAGGAGCACAGCCCCTCTTTTTCTTTTAAGGGTTTAAATTTGAGCTGGTTTGAGGAAAGTTTCAGGGTTTTGTTTGCTTGAATGTTTTCATGGTGATTGATTAACATACTATTACTTTTTAGCTTTTATGATCATAAATGAAATGGACTGTTCGATATTCTTTTTCTTCTCAGGAAATTTTGCAATGTCTTTGTTTACTCTTTACAGTGGTTGTTTTTAATGTTCAGGAGTATTAAAATACTGTAGTGGCAGACAATGGAATATGTATTTATAAATGTAAAATATATGTTGGATATATATGTTCTTTGTCTCTCTTCTTGATCACCATTTCTCTGAAAATGCTGAACTTAGAGCAAGCTTTCATAATGTAAAAATGCATTTTTCTTCCCCTTGTCCATATTTATCTGCATGTATATGCTGACATGTACAGACATGTGCTCTTATGTATGTGTGCACTGTCACACAAGCTGTTCTGCTTGTGTGTGTGTGTATATGGTCCAACTCCTGAAGGCACTGTTTACATCCCGCATCTGTGCAGACCCACGCAAAGGCTGTTTATCAGCCATTTGAAACGGGGAGGTTGACTATTAAGGTGTAGTAGACAGGTAAGTAGATAGTGACCTTAACCAAGGGACTGTCTGTAATTTAACGAGCCACCATGGGGTATCACGGCAGGGACCTATAGCTGGATTTCCTCAATATTGGCATAGTAAGCATAGACATCAGTAGGAATAATAACTGTGCATGTAGCCCTAACAAGTGCTATTTCTGGAGACAATGCCTCATGCATGTAACACCTCTATGTGCAGGGGCAGGAAACACATTGTGAAGCAGGGCGAGCCCATGCATTCATCTATTTCAGGAAGCAGCATACTACAACTTGGATTCTTTCCTGCATTTCAAGAAAAGACTCCATTATTAAAAGTAGCCAAAAAGTGTGCCAAGCCTAGCTTCTACTGTCATGATCAGTCTTCATAACAGTCAACTCCAAAGAATGTTGCAGTTTCTTTTAATGTTGTGTATTGTGCCGGTCAATGCTGGTGGACTCTCCAAGTGATCACCTTTCACATCTTGTTGGATCAGCCAGCGATCCCACAAGAAAATGCCATGCACGGCTTATTGAAATCAGTGGAAGATGCTGCTTTGACATCTGAAGCATCATGTACCTGTCGTGTACTTGTATTTAGCTGCCACCTGACAGGTACAGTATGGGAAAAATAATTGGTAGGCACTGAAGTATTCTAGGTCCATTTGGACCATCTCAGATGTATATATTGGTATAATTCCTTAGTAGTGATCAAGCAATGGTGATTTACGGTATGGGAAAACTGAACTCCCAGATCTTCAGTTCTGGAAGATTTCGGTGACTGTCCATTTTGAGAATGCTCAGTCATATGTTTGCAGTAAAGGATGAGAACATTGGAGCTCAGCCCAAATGGGGCAGTGGCAAGTACTGCTGTGCTAGATTGTTCTCAAACATAAATTCTGATCTATGTCTGACAAGCCAGATGTTTACTTGCTGTCTTTCGTATTAATTTATTTACTGGTTGTTTTTTTTATATGTACTGTGTACCATATATGGTCCTCGTCCTGCAGTCTGATCCTATAGGCGTCCCTCTGCAGGGATGTGGAACGTTCCACACAGCACTAAAGGTCTGGAGATCTGTGGTGTCATTGAGTGGGTTTTTTTGTAAGTCACCACTAACACTGCTGACCTGATCCAGCTGTTAGTGAGAGGTTTCTCTAAAAGAGACCTTTTATAAGCAGATCCAACACCTTGAGCATGGACTGGAAGCTGTGAGATGCATCACAGCAAATTTGGGAGTTTGGCTGGAGTTGGCAGTTCCTCACATCCTTTTTTTTTTTTTTTTTTTTTGTCTTTAAACCAAAGGAGATTAAACTGGTTAAGAGAGTAAGGCCAGAAGCCAATAGCTAGAAGAATGGATTCTTTTCACAGTTACGGGCAAATCATATTTATCCTTCTGTGGCCTGGATTTTCAGTTTATGAACTGAGGGATAATAGTGCCTAGCTTTGGAAAACACTTTGTTCCCCTGGGGTGAAAACAACAAAACAAGCGCAAAGTATTATGATTCCTTACCTCCAGTTGAAATACTTACACTGATCATGTCTGCTTTTCTGTTGGTTTGGTGTTTCTTTAAATGTTCAGGGAGAATCATAGTGAAATTGAGAGACGCAGGAGAAATAAGATGACACAGTACATCACCGAACTGTCTGATATGGTACCCACTTGTAGCGCATTGGCTCGTAAGCCTGACAAGCTGACAATTCTTCGGATGGCTGTTTCACACATGAAATCAATGAGAGGCACTGGAAACAAATCTACTGATGGAGCTTACAAACCTTCGTTTCTTACAGAGCAGGTAGATTTTCCACAAATGTCTGTTTTCTCTGGTTTGTGATCTAAAAAGATGTGAGGAAATGCTGAGAGGAGCAGAGTCTCAGCTTGATCCTTCACTGTTGTGTGGTCACTGGTACAAGCTACATATCCAAGATGTGAATATAGATTTTTTTTTTTTGGTGTCTGTTTGGACTCGTTCTTAACTATATGATAAATATTTTTCTCTGAAGCAGCAAAATGGGCATTCTTATCATTGAGGTCTGTCCATCTGAAAAGCAAGTCACTTGCTGTGTCTCATCACCGGAAAGGAATTTTCACCTCCAGAACTAGGTTTGTCCCATCCTAGCAAAAGTTCTCCAAAATAGATAAAAATGAATCTGGAAAGACCTGCCTCTTCCTCCTGGATTTAGAGGAAAGTTAAAGCATTGTTTAGTCTCAACGCCTACATTCCCATCAGCTAAACTGGGCAGAGATGAATCCCATCAGTACTGGCTGAGGTACTTCTTTGCTTATGTTTTTGACAGAAGAAGGGAGATGTACCTAGTGCTCAAAGGAAAACTCTGTTTAACTGAGTGCACTGGCAAATTCCTACCACCTTCATTGTTTTTGAAATCCTGTGGGTATAATGTGCATTTTTGTGGTCTGAACGGTTTAAGCTCTTACACATGTAAGTTATGGCTGGAGGCAATACTTCTTTCTATTAGAGAGACAGCAGCTGTGGCTGTCCTCTCAGTGTTCACATCTCTTCTTATTCTGGCTTTCCTGAAGTGTGTTTCTGGAGGGACTGTGCCATTCAGCTGGTTGTTGGTAGGGGACCCTAGTCACTTCTTACTGCAACTTTTCGGGGATTTTTTGAACCTTGCAGAATGACAGTTTATTTTAATCTTCGTTAATAATATATGTAAAACAGGTCCCTATCATCTATATAGTGCAGCCAGCTATGCAGTGAAGTTTTTTATATAGTAAGTTATTCAGAATTGATGGGCTTTCTCTACAATAAGGAGGCAGATGTTGACAGTCTGTTAAGTGTTTCTTGAGATGAGTTCTCTATTTCTTTAGTAGAATTTACGCGATTGTGATCCTCATCTTAATAGCTAATATCTGCTTCTGGCACACTAGCTGTGCTGAGCTGTCTAACCTGGAGTGGGACTCAGATTGTCCAAAGTTCTCTCTCTGAGTTCCAGATGCAGTACCTTAACAAGCTCTGGTGGTCAGTGGAGCCACCAAGCCAAGGCTGTTTGAGCTTCTTTCCCCAAAATTGGAGTGGTAGTCCTCATCCTTTCCCGTGAGAGGTTTTCAAGCTCTGTTAAGCAAAGGTAGCGTTTCTGTGTGATGTGTACTAACAGCTGTTTACATGAGCAATTCAAGGTATTGGGTGTGTAGACCCAGTGTCCGAAACTGAGGGACAAATATACCCTCTTTTAAAGGCCTACCATCCCCCTTCCAGTCCCCAGGTGTGGTCAGGGCTCTGGGTGCTGCGTCTCAGGTGGATGTGTGGTATCTCAGGACAGAAGTACCCAGGATGATGAACAGGAGACTGTGTAAAGAAAAGGCCAAAGACGGGGGTGTTCCAGACCCTTTGGATCTCTGAGGCTTCATATTCACAGGCGGAAAAAGAAAACAAGAAGTGATACAACCTTCTTGTGTAGTGGCTCGGGCTCCCTAATGGGAGGGGAGGCTGGGGATTCCTGTCCTTGTTCCCATTACACTTTCTGCCTTTTATCCAGTGGCTGTTTAATTTACAAACAGAGCTCATCCTGAGGGGAAAAAAAAAACCCAAAACAAAAAACCAGAAAGGCTTGTTGGTTTCTCTTCAATTAAATTATTCAGAATGTACAATTAAGGGATGAGTTTGCCATATGAATTATAGCTGTTAATTTCCTCTGTTTGTAGTCTTAAATAACTTTTTTTTTTTAATGTTAGATGCCTGTCACACAATATGCAGTGAGTTTGTTACTTCATTTTCCTAAAGTGCAATGATATCAGCAGATGAAAGGCAATAACGAAAAACAAAATGTTGTTTGTTATTAAGATCAGCAGTTTATGGCTTGCTGCAAGTTTGGTTGTGTTGTTATATCAATACGACAGTGAAAATTTCTGTCTAGGTTGTGGTCAGCTACTAAGATCACAAGAAAACAATAATCTTTGCCAGTGGCAGATGTGTTATTTAATTCCCTTTTCTGCTGGCATTCTAATCAAATCTTTTCTTTGGAAGGAGCTGAAGCATCTTATCCTGGAGGCTGCGGATGGATTCCTGTTTGTAGTTGCAGCTGAGACGGGCAGAGTGATCTACGTGTCAGATTCTGTGACTCCTGTGCTGAACCAGCCACAGTCTGAATGGTTTGGCAGCACTTTGTATGAACAGGTTCATCCAGACGATGTGGAAAAGCTGCGAGAGCAACTATGTACATCCGAAAACTCTATGACAGGTCAGATATGTCTGATGTATGGTTCTGTGTGTTACGGATCCCTGCAGCATTTTTCTGACGTTCAAAATGCCTGGTTTAAAAATCTGATAAAAATGAAATTCAGCAAGATTAAACTGCCTTTTTCTTGCAGGCAGTGCAGTAATATAAATCTTCTTTTGCATGACTACATTTTGTTTCCTATTTGTTTGACTTCAGTCAAACCACCTTCACGTAGCTCTGCATTCAAACTTCTGGCTTGGGTAGGTTTAGAATCTGGATTGTTTTTAGGCTTGGTCTGGAAACCTAGTTTGTTTTCCTTTAATCTTCAATGAACTTGTGACTTCTTTACAAATATGTGTTTCTTTAGGGCAGTGTTTATTTTGAAAGCAAAAATCATACTTTAGTCTTTTCCGTTTTCATAAAAGTTCCTTGTGGTTTGCTAACGGGAATCCTGGGGGAAAAAATCCAGTGTTTGGCAGCTGAAAATCTAGTGGATTTTAAACAGGAGGCTTGCACCCATAGCAGTGGTGTAAGTTAGCTGTAAGTTGACTACCTATGATTTTGCACATATAACTAAACCATATTCATATCTTCAGTATAACTTTGGCTTTTACAGTTATTCATGCTCAAGACTTCCAGTAGGAAACTACCCTTGTCTTTAATAGGTACATGTATGTTCGAGCTATGAGAATTAGCTAAATCCTGTCTTAACTCAAACTTGGAAAGGAGGAAACGCAAGTTCTGTTTTTATTCTTCTACATAGTATGTTTATAGCTAGGGGAAAATATTTATTAAAAAAATCTGATCTATGCAAAAGTCACATCGTTTCTCCTTGCTTTAGTGATTCAGAATTCTGTCCTGGTTTGCTGGAAGTTTTGCTGTGTTTCATAACTCAAAAGACAGTGATCCAGTTTTGAGTGAACCTGTACACTGTTTACAGCTTCCATGTCAAAACAGTGCCAAATTCATGATTTCCTGTGGTTTGAATGTGATGTGGTTTTGGCAGACATTTCCTATAGTCAAACTGGAAACTCGAAGCAAGATTCTGTAGTGAAAATCCAGATGGATCGAAACCAAGTGAACAGTTAGGGGAACCTGTGCAGAGCAAGACAGCTGAGTATCATACCACGAGACTTGCAAAAGAGCACAACCTCTGTTTTTATTATGTAGCATGTAACACATTTTAAGGTATGTACCATCTTTCTCCAAAAAGCAATTACTCCAGAGCTTCAGTGAACAGTCACATTTCAGCTTCCAAAAGTGCTCAGTTACGGGGCTGAACCTGCTCAAACTAGAGCAGGACGAGACAAACACAGAGGACTTCTGAAAACCCAACTCTGTATTTTTTCCAGTTTTAACTATATGCTTTTCTTTTACACTGAATTCATCTGTAGCCAGTGGAAAGAGGAGTCCAAATAATAGTATTTATAGGGCTAAATCTTTTCCCTGCCTGAGTCTTTTGGAGTTGTCAGATCAACACAGAAGGCTCGTAAATCTGCTGCACATGGACAGCTGAATGTTTTCCCGGTGTGAGGAAAGCATCAGCCTCTTTAAAGCTAGGATAGTCTGCTTAGCTACACCTTTAATGTACAGAGGCAGGCTGGATGTTGAAAGGTGCTTTTTAGGGACTGGAGGATGTGTGTAGTTAAAAACTGTTCTAAGTAAGTGCAAAAAGAACAGGGCATAATTGCTCCCAACTATTGCACATTGTATGAGTTTTCCTTTACAAGGTTACTGTGGTTACATGTACTGTGCAGGTTTTTTGGCCAGCTGAACATCTCACAAGCCATAAAGACAATCATCGGTCTGCATCTGAATCAAGCATAGACGTATAGTTGTATGTACGTCATCTCTCATAAGATCATCAGATTTTCAAGATGTCTGCTGCATTTTTCTAGCTTTTTAATAAAATTAGCATAAAGCAAGTGACATCATAATATAATCCTGCTTTTTGAGTGGTTTTGTTTTAAAGACCTGACTGCTAAAGTACATTAGGGGAAAAGGGGTTTTGCTCAGGAGCTAGCAGGGCTGATTGACAGAGCTTTAAACTAGATTGGAAGGGGGAAGGGGTACCAAGGTAGTCAGTAATGAGCAATGGGTAAACTCGCCAAATTTGGAGGAGCTGCATGCTAGTGAGAATCCTCAGCTTGCTACATGTGACGATGGGCACAAGGAGCCACACTTGACGTGTTTTTACACAAACATGCGCAGCATGAGGAACAAGCAAGAGGAGCTGGAAGCCTTGGCCCAGTCCCAGAAGTATGACATCATTGGCATAAGTGAAACCTGGTGGAATGAGTCCTGTGACTGGTGTGCCCTGATGGATGGTTACAGACTCTTCAGGAGGGATAGGCAGGACAGGTGAGGCAGGGGGTGCATTGTATAGTGAAGGAGCTGGAATGCACAGAGCTTGCAGTTGGTGATGGCACGATTGAGAGCCTCTGAGAAAAGATTAAGGGACAAACAAATAAAGTGGATGTTATTGTGGGAGTCTACTATAGGCCACCCAGCCAGGAGGATGACATTGATGAGTTATTCTTTAAGGAACTAAGGGATGCCTCTAAGTCACCTGCCCTTGTCCTTATGGGGGACTTCAACTTGCCACATGTCAACTGGGACTACCGCACGGCTGGGACGAACAGGTCCAGAAGGTTCCTAAACCATCTAGATGATAGCTTCTTGGTACAGGTACTAAGGGAACCGACCAGGAAGGGTGCCTTCCTTGACTTGCTGCTTATTAACAGAGAGGGCTTCATGGATGATGTGGAGATTGGGAGCTGCCTTAGCCACAGTCACCATGAAACAGTCAAGTTTAAAATCTATGTTGACAAGAGAAAAGCTGCCAGCAAGACCTCAACTTTGGACATGAGGAGAGCAGACTTCAGGTTGCTCAGGGAACTACTTAGTAAGGTCTCCTGGGAAAAAGCTTTTGAAGGTGCTGGGATCCATCAGTGCTGGTCATTTTTTAAGTACCACCTCCTAAAAGCCCAGGAGCAGGCGATCCTAAAGTGTAGTATGTCAGGCAGGCAAGGCAAAAGGCCAGCTTGGCTGACCAGGGAATATTCTTCTTGAAATAAGGAGAAAAAAGTATATGGCCAGTGGCAGCAAGGTCAGGTGACATGGGAGGACTACAGAGATGCTCTTCACTGCAGGGAGGAAATTTGTGTGGCCAAAGCTCAATTACAGTTGAAGCTGGCCAACACTGTGAAGGACAATAAGAAAGGCTTTTTAAAATACATTAATGGCAAAAGGCAGGCTAGAAATAACATTGGCCCTTTGCTTGATGAGAATGGTCACCTCACAAGCAGGGACATAGATAAGGCAGAGATGTTTAATGCTTTCTTTGCCTCGGTATTAAACGCTGATGGTAGGCTCAGGGACCCCCAAAGCCCTGGGCTAGTGAACCACGACTGTGGGAATGGTAAACTCCTAATAAACCCTGAACTCGTGCAGAACTTGCCGTTCCAGCTAGATCCCTATAAGTCGATGGGGCCTGGTGGGATTCATCCAAGGGTACTTAGAGCTGGTTGATGTCATAGTGAGACATTTCTCAATTATTTTTTTCAATGCTCTTGGGAATCTGGAGAGGTCCCTGTTGACTGGAAGCTGGCAAACGTTGTCCCAGTCTTCAAGAAGGGCAACAGGGATGACCCCAATAACTACAGGCCTGACAGTCTTACTTCTGTGCCTGGTAAAATTACGGACGTTATTCTGGGAGTTATTGAAAAGCACCTGAAAGACAATGCAATCATTGGTCCCAGCCAGCATGGGTTCACAAGGGGAAGGTCCTGCCTATGAAATTTGATTTCTTTCTATGACAAGGTTATCCACCTAGTTGACCAAGGGAAGACAGTCGATGTGATCTTTTTGGGTTTCAGTAAAGCTTTCGATACTGTCTCTCACAGTATCCTCCGCACACAGCTGGATAAACACGTAATGCAATGGGCGAGCAGTTGGCTGATGGGTCGGGCTCAAAGGGTTATAGTAAACGGGGTTACATCAGGCTGGTGGCCAGTTGCTAGTGGGGTTCCACAGAGATTCATCTTGGGGCCAGTACTCTTCAGTCTCTTTGTTAATGACTTGGCTGCAGGACTTGAAAGAATACTAATTAAGTTTGCTGATGACACAAAACTGGGAGGAGCTGCTGATACTCTCGAGGGTAGAGAGACCCTGCAGAGGGGTCTGGACAGATCGGAGAGCTGGGCAATCACCAGCGATATGAAGTTTAACAAGGGCAAGTGCCGGATTTTGCACCTGGGGCACAGCAACCCTGGATGTACAGACAGACTGGGGAACGAGAGGCTGGAGAGCAGCTCTGCAGAGAGGGACCTGGGGGTTCTGGTTGACAGCAAGCTGAACATGAGCCAACAGCATGCCCTGGCAGCCAAGAGGGCCAACTGAGTCCTGGGGTGCATCAAGCACTGCATTGCAGCCGGTTGAGGGAGGTGGTTGTCCCGCTCTGCTCTCACTGGTGCGGCCTCACCTCGAGTACTTTGTGCAGTTTTGGGCACCACAGTACTTTAAGGATACAAAGGTACTAGAGAGTGTCCAGAAGAAGGCCATGAAGTTGGTGAAGGGTTTAGAGGAGAAACCGTAGGAGGAGAGGCTAAAGTCAATTGGTTTGTTCAGCCTAGAGAAGAGGAGACTGACGGGAGACCACATCACGGTCTGCAGCTTCCTCACGAGGGGAGGAGGAGGGGCAGGCGATGATCTCTTCTTTCTGGCGACCAATGACAGGACCCGAGGGAATGGCAGGGAGATGTGCCAGGGGAGGTTTAGGTTGAATATTAGGAAAAGGTTCTTCCCCCAGAGGGTGGTGGAGCACTGGAACAGGCTCCCCAGGGAGGCAGTCACGGCACCAAGCCTGACACTATTCAAGAAGCACTTGGACAACACCCTCAGAGAAATGGTGTAAATTTGGGGCTGTCCTGTGCAGGGAAAGGAGTTGGACTTGACGATCCTTGTGGGTGCCTTCCAGCTCAGGGCATTCTACGATTCTATGATTTACTTAGTATACTAGTAGTTATGCCAGTCTGAGGAGCATATAGATAAAGAGAAAGCTCTGGATCTGTTATATTAAACTTGAATTTCCTTGACTCTGTAAGGTACCATTAAATAAGAGAAGCAGTCTTGTAGAAGGACTGTCAGTCCAGCATCAGTTTGCTTATAAACAGCATGCAGCGTGACTTCAGCAGCGTCACTCTCGCTCATTTGAGATACCTTTCTGAGAGCAAGGTGATTGTAGAGCCCACTCAACCATTTAGACTTTCCTTCCTGTAACACAAGCCCTATTGAGAGGAGCAGCTTTGTAACAGGTACGAATAAAATGAAATATTGCAGTGAACAGAAATAATGGATGCCTTAGTTACATTTTAAAAGAAGTCAAGTAGGCAAATGCACTTCCTTCAAGTCAGTGTTTATCAGACCATTTGTGTGGGCCCCAGGTCTCTCTTTGTTTTCCAAAGTTATGTTTCGTGCAGAACAAAGGTTGATGAAGAGCTTGAAAGAGATAGGAACCACAAGCCAGCCAGCTGCGTTTGACGTTTTTCCTGCTCGAGGTTCACAGCAGGCAGCAGGAAAATCCTCATCTTTTTAGTGACCTCTGGCTGTTGAGCACAGGATCTGCTCAGGAGAAGAGATTTGCAGGTCAAAGTAAAATGAAATGTTACGATTTTTTTATTTTTCTCTCTTCCTTATCTTCTCAGGGTCCATTTTCTCAACCCTATAACCTTTTCCTTCAGCCCTTAAACTGGGGAAGCAATGACAGCATCCTGATAAAGGAGAAACTTCACCTGCCTTGCATCAGATCAGAGCAATGGCCTTTGATTTTGTTTGTTTTTCCTGTTACAAGTGCTGATCATTAGCTCTGCATTGCTGGGGTTTTCCCAGCACCTCTTAGCAATCCTGCAACCCAGAGAAGCTGTTCCAGACCCTGAGGACTTGGGAGGCTGCCACTTCCAAAAAGGAGCAACAGAGACAAGTTGGTGGAGAAAGCAGGCTCTCTCTCACATTTCTGTCCCCAGGAATAAGACTGGGACTGGAGCTGTGGTTGCATGAGCGTTTCTTTGGCAGTCACACCAGCTTATGCAATCCTCGCCTCATCTCACCCCCTCCTCCTTTGGCATTCACGTGGTACTACAATGAGTCACATCAAGAGGACTGACCCAGTGAAAGCTAAGCTAAGCAAAAAAAACCACCTTGTGTTTGGTAGAGACAGGCACACCTTATCATAGGGTTGCTTGAACTCTTGTGTTAACACTAAGGAGTCACGGGGAGTGAATAGTTAAGGGTAAGGAGAGGACAGGACTTCGGAGCAGTAGAAGCATATGCCAGATTGAAGTGGCTGTTTAACTATGGCCTAAACCACATAGTGTGTTTGGGGAGTTAATTGCTTGCTCTGTTTTTAACTCTCAGGATATGGGGAAGGATGGATAGTTTCTATTCCATTTTATATCCTTGGAGATTTTATTCCCTGGAAATGGAACAATTGTCTGCTTGTTTATTGTACATTAATTGCTAACACATTGTAGTAACAGGAAAGCTGAACTGTGAAGTGTATGTATGGTTTGAAATGCTGTAGAAAAGGCAGCAGCTGAGACTTGATAGCAACAAATAGTGCTCAAAGAAGTCTTTACATGCGTCATGGGCATGATTAATCAGAATGGGGCAGATATTCAGAGTAATAAATTATTTTCCTTCTTTCTTCTTGGAAATCTGCAGATGGGAAAACAAATCACTTCAAACATGGATGAAGATCAGATCCCACAGTAGGATCCATTAGCATAAACCTCTTTGCCCTTATGATGCATTGGTGAAACTTGATGGATGTTGGGTTCAGATACAGGTTCAGAGTTGGAAGTTGTGAAGGGCTGACTAACACACAGCATGGTGGAATCCTAATGCAAGCAAGAGCCTCAGAACAGCTGCAGACAGCAAATCTCTGATGGTGCAGAGAACAGACAGAGCTTAGACTTAAGTGCAAAGAAAAACAGGTTTTGAAGAATACCTCTGCTACGTTTACTCTCCAAAAAGTGACTGAGCAAGTGTTGTAGTAGACTGTCCTTCACTTAAAATATAGTGTTCCAGAACACTTTGCCAGACTGATTTCTACCAGTCTTGATTCCCCAGAAGCAGTTCATGAAAGAGTAGAATGAGGAATATAGGTACTTCTGTGTGGTTGCCTGGAAGTACTCTGAGTGATTCCATGATGTGTCTGAGATATGCTTCTCAAGGCTGTGAGGTCCCTATTCCCGCAGCCAGCATGTCCAGTGGCGCAAATGGGAAACTCCCAAGTCTGTTATGTTCAGTTCTGAGCTCGAAGCAGTACGCTATATAGTAATCCAGCCGTAACATCTACATTTTGCTAGCTGAAAACAACATGTTTAATCTTGGCATGATATTTTATTGCCTTATTTTGTAGGTACAAGAAAAGTAGAACTTTATGACGGAAATGGTGACTGACCACAGCAAAAGTTCAGCTGATAGGTACCTTTTTAGAAGAAAAGACAATTCACTGTGGTTCATTAATATTACGGAAACATCACTCCATGTTATACAAGCAGAGATTTGAATTGGGGAACCTGTATCGTGGAACCTTCAAAAAATATGTTGTCTTGCAGTGACGGTTTCAGCATATGCAGTTTTCTGTCCAACTGCAAAGTGTTCTGTTACCAAGCACAGTTTGTAGACACAGCCACAAAATCCAGATACTGTAGATAGTGTCAAATTCTCAGTAAAAATGAGAAAAATAGTGTTAAACTCAAAAGAGGGCAGTGCCAGAGACCAGTGGAGAAGCAAAGTAAAGCTTTCCACGGCACTGAACAGATAAGTAGTGCTCAACAACTGGTAAATAACCATGTGAAAGAGAAGATTAGGAATAACTTTTCTCTACAACAGATACTATTCCTGAAAATCAGTGCAGGATTTGTTGTGCTGTGAGCTGTCTTATACTCCTACGTGAATTTTCCAACTCTGATTTCTGCATGATCTTTCTTGGAAGAAATTGAATTCTTCTCATACACACAGCCAGCCAGCGAATGCAAATGTGGCTCTTACTCATGATCACTGTTTTGAACTGTGACTTCAATGAATGATTTAGGAGACACTCCAACTGATATGGAAAAGAGCTGGATGAGACCCCTATTTGGTTTCATGTGCAAAATTTTCCAAAGAAATTCGAAGACTAACTTGAGGCATGACCAGAAACTCAGCCCTGGCAAATATATTCTGTTGTGCCTTAAATGTCATCATCAGTAACAGTAAAACTCATATCTAATGAAAAAGTAATAGATTATCAAAATATTTAATTAATGGGGTGACTTCTGCACTATAGTAGCAAACCAGGGAGCTTCTCATCCAGCTGAAAATTGGATCAGCTTATTGGGGGGGGAAGGTAAAAAAGTCTACTTTAGGTATTGGTGCTGAAAATCTTCTACCAAAATGTATTGTCAGATGCTCTGTCTTCCCTGTGTCTTTTGTAGAAGTTAAGATACTTGCCAGAGACAGATGTTTTTCTACCAGAACTCTTACCTCTCCTTGAAAAAAAAACCAAAACCCTTTTCTTCAGAGAAGCGTGTACTCGCTGAGACAGTCAACAAAACAAGGAGCTGTAGTAAAGCTCCTTTGGGACTATATTCACTAGCCTTTGGTTCTGAAGAGCACATTTATCAGAGGTTTATGCATCAGAAAGGTACTCTGCGTGTAAAGGGCTGTTTTCTTTATGTTTTTTTTTTTAACTTGTGCCTGTGAACCCTTTTAAGTACATGAACCCTAAATAACCATCTGTCTCTGAAACATACCCAGCCCAGCAGCTTAGGAAGTCAGAGTACAGACAGTTAAAACCTGATCTCAGTATTTTAGATTTTAACATCTTAAGAGAAGATGACTGACCTAGTAAGACACTTAGCCTCTGGGCAGGTAGGGAATGAGTTATATAATTATTTATAGACAGAGTTAATAGCTACTTGTGCTTTTTATCCCAGGATAAAACAGTGGTTCATCATCAGCTGTTTTCATTGAATGTCCATGAAACATAATTACACGTAGGGTGAATTCAAAGAGGCACCCAGTAAACAACATACAGCAAAACAGGCAGGATGAGGAGGAGAGAAAGTTTCCATATATATGATAGGAGATGTCCTGAAACCTTTTATGTCTGTGCAGGACTGTCTGAAGCTTGACTTAATATTTTATGAAATTTTTCCACCCACCCACTGATAGCTACACCCCCACTTTATTCCTTAGAAGGGTGGAGGCTGGAAACAGCTGTGCCAGGATTATTGCACCTGCAACAGGAGGGAACAGAACGATTTTTTGAAAATAGAAGCTTCAACACTGGGGTTGTTCCCTCTTTTTCAGGACATGAATTCTTGAAACATACTGCCATGTATAGAATATATATTGAATGATTCATGTGAACAGAGTATTTCAAGTTTCTCTCTGGTTTTACTGTAGAAAAATCCAATTTTGGCAAGGCATCTTTTCCTATTTTAATTGTGAAATCTTGGAAGAGCTTTGGCTTGTTGCTGACAACTACCAAACCACCATGTGATACCTGTTTTTCAGCAAAGGTATGTGGTCCCACCGGCATTGTGGAAAGTGAAGAGGATGTTTCAGATGCAAGACTTTCCATGCACACTAGTCCATTCCTGTGCCATTGTTCCAAAGGAAAAATCTGCCCACATTTTTGTGGACTGTTTGTTCTCATAGCCAGAAGGTCATAGTGCCAGCCAGAGATGGCCTTTGAACTTGGGCAGGACCAAGCACAGGAATTTGTGGGTTTTCAGCTTCAGTATGGTCAGCTGGTGGGTTTTTCAGATGTGGGATGGGAATTAATGTTCTGCTTCCCCCATCCCCATTCTGTTTGCAAGTAGATGAATTAGTGCAGTAGATGTTTAGGAGCAGGAAACAAGGAAGCTGTGCCTGTATGGCATCTATCTCTTGTCTGTCCCGCTAGTGTGTGCTTAGAAGGGAAGCTTAAAGCCTCCATGTCTTCAGCTTCTCTTCTGTCGTCGTTTAGTTTGATCAAGCACAGTTTGCCACGTCTGTGACAGAACAAAAAAGCTTAGTGGGTGAGTGAGGGCCGTTCACATCTGTGAATGTGCTGGCTTCCAGAAGGCAGACAAGAAAAGTTTTAAATATTCTGTGCATTCAATTACACGTATGGGACTTAATGTTTCCTTTGCAAGTACATTGCCTGTTTTTCAGCTGAAGAGAATGAAACAAATCCTTCATTCAGTTGTGGTCGTGTGACCAGTGATTGTGGTCTCATGATCTTATAAGGATAGCACAGAGGGTGGTATTTGGCTTTTTGTGTTGTTTATGTGAAAAAGAGGACTCTATGGCCTTAGAGGGCCATTCCTGCCCTTTGACTCACTAGGCAATACCACAGAAATAAGAAAAACCCAGTCTGCTCTCAAAAAACAGGTACTTTCAAATGGTCGTATTTTAAAGGTATGGTACATGTAATGTCTCTAACTTATCCCAAGAGAATTCTGTTTCACTTTGGTCTCCAGGGCTGTTTCTGGGGGGGATAAAATCCCAAATACTGGGAGAAGCCAGCTCTGTATAAAACAGTTCATAAAACAACTCCTACACGGATGCAGTGACCCAGTGATCTCCCTGCTGCTGACACACTCCATTTGGGTGGATAGTACTGGAAAACTAGTGATATTAAGCTGGATTTTTTAAATTACTTTAGTAATTATAATGCTGATATACAGAGGTCAGTACGTGCTTCTACCAAAATAAGGAAGGAGCTTTAGCCTAGTACTCTGAGACAGACTTATTACACGTGATTAGCATTAAGGAATGCTTTTAGGGTGGATTTTCAGGTGTTTAGGCATGCATGTGTCAGTGGGTTTTGTGGTTGTTATTTCTCTTCAGTCTTCCTGGGTTTCTCACTTGGAAGCTGCCACCTACTTAGGTCTGTTATCACAGATGTTTGACTGGATCAATTTCAGTTGCTGGGTTTCAAAGGTGTTGGGTTTTTTAGTGTTCAATATTTATTCAACCTGCTCTGTTTTGTTACACATGATGAAATATATGGAGCTACTGATATCCCCCCCCCCCCCCCGCCCCTTTGAAAAGATACTAGTGTTTCATAAATACCTAACCAACTTCCTTGGTTAACTCATTGCCAGTAAAGCAGTCCGAGCATGCCTCAGAACCTTTTGGCACTGGTCCTGCTTGCAACCCTCTGTAAATCTCAGGTGCTTCACTGATTCAGTGGGAACTCTGCAGGTGCTGGGAGGGTGCAGTATTAGCCTTAACATCTGCTCTGTGGAGAACTAGCTTTTCCTCTAGCCTAACTTGAATGTTGTGTTGTCTCAATGAAGTTAATACAATGCACTAAAATATTTTATTGTTACGCGATGAGTTGTAGCGACAGACTAGGGAGGCAGAGGGAGGAGTGACAGTAGTCCACATCGAGTGTCCACTTGCTTCAAAAAGGGAATAACTGACTTATCCCATGCTGCTGTCATCTCTCTCTCCTTAGCTGAAGGTCTCCTATATCATAATACTGGGACTTCAGAGGCAGGACTTCCACGGTCTTTGTCCTTTCCCTGGCCTCCCACCAGCTTGCTGGGACCACAGTACCCACGTGCTCCTCAGTGGTATCCTGCACAGAGCTGCATGGAGGGAAATGCCTCCCATACAACAGCGTGTAACCAGAGTGGTAAACATGGCCCGCTGTCAGTTTTCTGTGGTTTGTTCTATTGTATTTTAGTGCCTTAGATCTGAACTTACATCATCAAACATGTTTCTTTCTATTTTCATGGTATGGAGACTTTTGCATGTAATTTATAAGTGTTTTGAGTCTTCAAAAGGAGAATCAAAACCTCTAATGATGTTTTGCCACACACACCTTCTTTCAATTCAACTAAAGGAGTAGCTTATAAAAACAAGCAGAGAGCATCCTTGGGCATTTTGTTCCCCCCTCGCCCCCTCCACCCCCCTCTCTTGTGTTTAAATTTAACTCTGTCCCCAGCAAAGTATCTCACAAAGTCATCTTGCAGTCATTAATTATTTCCTCTAATGGACTGTTCCGTGGTGTGTCACTGGCTCATGTGGAACAGACCACAGCCAAATTTCAGAACCAGGTGATACTAGTATTTACTAAAAAAGAATTTCTCCCAGTTATTTGCGTTTGATAATGAAGTAAAAGTTATGCAGAATGCCAGGAGCTGAAGCTTTTTTGGCAGAAATGTTTTTTAGTAAAGCTTCCTGGTAAGCATTCAAATGAAGCAAATAGGTTAATTTAAAAGCTACTTACATCCTTTATATATTGATTTATTATGCAGCTGTGAATTACATTTTACAGAGTTATTTTGGATAGCTGTGCTGCCATGGGAGACTCTGCTGATGGTACTTTGGAGTAACTGTTTCTGGGGTTTACCATCCCTTTTCTAGGTGTAGAAAGTCTGCTCTGTCCTTCGAGGAGCTCTTTCTATGTTGGATCATTGGCAGGCCATAGTATAATTTTCTCCAGCTCAGGCTTTCCTTCAAATAAATCTAATAGTTGTAGTAGAAGTGATGCCACAACTTCCCAGCTCATGGAACCATGAACTTGGTGATATTTGTTTAGTGACTGAGCCTGAAAGTACCTGCAGAGATTGGAATGCAGCTGTGTCAGGACTTACACAAACGTATAGCAAGATGAAGCTGCTGCTGCTGCTAAAGTTTAAATGGACAATGCAAGAATAAAAAAAGAGAGGAGAGGATCATCGTTCCACTTTATAGATAGGAAACTGTAAATGGAGATAGATGCTATTGTATTTATGTCTAGGGAGAGCTTACACATCTGTATGGCCTTCTACAAGCTATTTTATTTAGCATAGTGAATATTTCCCATACATAAGATAACCATTGTTGAGACTTCAAAATACATTTAGTCCTTAAAATGTTTTGGGTTTTTTTTAATGTTATAACTTCACTTTCAACATGTGTTTTGAATTATTTGCTTGGGTTTTTTTGTCCAGTTTTTCCAGGTCCATTAGCAGAGAAACTTGCATGTGACCTGAAACACTATCCTTTCACATAGTCCCTTAAATTCAACTCAATAGTGAGGCTCAAAAGCCCACATAGGTTCCTTTTTAATTTAATTAAAATGATGCATATTTGTCCAACACTGTGGAGAATTACATGATGCAGACTGATTAGTCAAACATGAAGGCAGGCGCAGCAGAGACCTTTTGGCCTCATGAGCTTTTATAAGAACAAGTTGTATTAAGCAAACAGCTGTGTAACGTGAGGGCTTTCTTACTGAAAAACAAGAGGGGGTGAGAAAGCTTTTCAATTACCCCTTTGTGGGTCAGTGTCTCCAGTTGGTAAGTAGGGGACAGACAGATATTTAAAAATAGCTACATTTCAGTTGCATTACTACTTTATTTTTTTAACTTTGCTGATTGGATCGACTCTTCATTCTATTGTAAGAAGGTCATAACTTGACTCTAATGCTTATACAACGCCTTTTGCAATTAGATGATGTAAACCTTAACATATTTAGAGAGATTCAAACGGTCCCCCCGAGAGGCTAGGCTAGTGAGGAGAGAGAGCTTTGATGGTTTATATTTATAAGTGGAACATTAGCCATCGTTACAGGATAGGTAGTTCAGGAATTTTTTTCATGAGTGTGGAGGGAAAAACGAGCAATAGAGAGCATGTCCTGGTTCTAAGTGGCATTGTAAAAATGGAGTATTGGATTCAAGTGAAATTCCTTTTCGTTATTCTGGCTACTCTGTTTCAGGTTCTATACTGATACATCAAGAGGTTATCACTAGATATAAAGAAAGATAAATCAGTTTCCCAGCCTCTAGTCTTCTTTTGGAAGCATAATCCTGTTTATTTCTCATTTAAGCTGATGATGCCTTGATGAGCATATAGTCGTCGTGAGATTTTTATGGGATTTCTGAGAATCACTGTGGACTATATTGTTGAGAATTTTTATCTACAGCTACAGTGTGTTGAGAACTGATATTGCTTATATGAGCTTGGACACTGTTCCTAGCTGCACCTCTGCTGCTGGCTGACCACAGAGAAATAATTTCTTCAGGCTTCAGGGTCTTCATCTTCAAAACAGGAGTAAAGGTGTGGATCTCCTGAAAGTTGCTTTAATGTCTGTCAACAAGAACACCACACTTGCAGCATGTACACTTATTTATTTTGTATACTGATATATTTGTTTATGAGTGTATTAGCGATGCTTTGTAATGTAGTGGTATGTGCAGGGGGTAGGGATACGGTGCTGCTCCCTGCTGCACGATAAGACAAGCACATGAGAGCAGCGAAACCCCAGCCTGAGAGCTAAAACAGTCTCACAACATTTGGGTGGAAGGCACTGCCAGCTTTGGAGCAAGAGTGACTGCATGTTATCCCTGCCATCCCACATCCCATTCTTGGTCGGTATGTGTGCAGAATAATGACAGCTGGGAAGTCCTGTGTGGTCCCTGACTTTGTTCCAGGCTGTGTGAGGCTGACTGATTTTACAGTTGTGCTGTATTCTGGAGGGATAGTGGTATATCAGTGCCCCTGGGGCTTCGTTCTTCTGGAGAAGTTGGGCCAGGGCACAAAATCCTATATGGCAGAGGATGGAAGTATGAACGTTGGCTTGCTGTACAGCCTGCTGGTAGGGTGCAGTCTCCTGTGGGGAGGTCCCATCCTCGCTGTACAGTCAGACCGGCTGGGAAGCAAGGGTGGGAAGTGTGTGTGGGTAGACCTAGCTTCCACCCGCAGTGCCTCCTCCCTCAAAGTCCTACTGACCTGCTCCTTGAAAGATTTGGTAGGATCATTATTTTAATATCGGGAAAGATTTAGATCATATCAACCATCTCCACATGATCAGGAATATGTTGTTGTCCGTCCCCCACCCCCACCATGTCCTGAGCTTCCCGTAAGCCAGGAATTGAAGTTGTGATTATGGTCCATAAAGGCTGTGATACCAGTGAGGAATGACCTGTGCTACCAGGCACCTTCCAGGCAGAACCCAGGGGCTCCTGCACCCACAGCAGAGACAGTTTGGAGAACAGACCCTTTCCACAAGTGAATTAAAACTCCATGCATGCTGCTAACAACGGAGCTAGGATACTTACTTTGCATTAATCCAAAATATGAAAGAGAAAAGCCTGCTGCCTGTTACGAGTCCATCTGCTCTGCATCACTGCGAGCCCCGGCTGCAGTCCCACATGGCGGTGCTGTGTCTGATGCAGGGGAAGGCGAGCGTGTTAGGAGTGCCAGTGCCTGCACTCTGGGTTGTTTGTGAATGAGTAGGGAGTTTTGGTGAATGAGTTAGGCATCACGAGTTAGCAAATATGTTCTGTAGAAACAACCTCGTCAAGCTTTTACTTTCTAGAGCTCTGCATTCTTCGTGGCCTCTCAATGTGTTTTAAATATTACCAGGAATTGGTGTCTTTTTTTGTCATAGATTTAAGACCATTAACTACTTAACGAATATGAAGTAGTGGTGTTAGAATAAACAACAGGTTAACAGGCATTGCCTGTGAGAGCTGCACTGTAACCTCTGATGTGAGTGAGAGGCATGCTGTAAAACCAGTGCTGGTTTTGGGTGCACACTGTAACCGGTGCCTGTCATGTGTTTCTACCCTTAGTCTGTAATTTGAAGGTGGGATGGTCTTAAATCCACCTATGTTTTGAGAGTCCAGGCTATTCTTATTGCTCACGTGTTTGCGTTCCTCTCAATGAGGCGCCAGAGACACATTTTTTGTGAGTACAGTTTTATTAGGATTGTATTGTTTGGTGCATTCACAGAATTCCTGTCTTTGTTGTGATGCTGAAGGGATGCTCTGTTTTTAGATGATACTTGGATGACCAGCAGCATATTTCTGTGCTACGGCAGTTGCTCTCAGTCTCACCAACCCTACAGATCGTGTCTTTTGTAGAGCAGGAACGTGGGCTTCCAGGACAGGGATTGTGTACTCTAATATATGTTTGTACGATGTAGATATGCCTGTGCTTTTATGAACATTACCTTTATGTAAATAATAAAACCCAGAATGCTGAGAGAAGAGCCGTGTGACCATGATTATTTTTTAATGTGTATATTGTTTTATTTGTATATTGTGAGCTGCTTCTGGTTTATGTAAATATGAGCTCCTGAAAGGAGAGTCTTCAAGTACTGTGTTTGCATTTCAGTTTTGATTATTAATATGTTCTTAGATAGACTGTAATTTTTTTTATATTGAGATCCACAGAGCAGATGTATATTTATTAAACTTAATAGAGCTTAAAGCACTTGCTGAGCTGCATTAAACGTGAGATAAAACTATCCCTTACATTTGTAAGGGTATACATTTTTAAAGGTTCTTATTTTCTTTTAACTGTTGAATTAATGCAGAATAATTGCTTTGCTCTGGCATGAGCTTATCAAGAGTAATTTAATATAGATTGATCAAATTTAGGCTGTTTAATCTTCTTCATGAAGACATTTTATGTATTCATAATGCATCCATTGCTTTCAAGAGGAACTCTGCCAGCTGAATACCTCAGTTGGTATAAACCTGAATGTTCGGCTATAGTTGGTGCATATGTGTAAAGTGATAAATGAAAAATTAAAAAAAAGAAGAGTTTCACTTCGTTTTCTGGAACTTGGTTGTTTTTCCCAAGCAATCACCTGTATGTTACATCTGTACAAACTGTTGCGGAGTCAGTGTCCAAGCACCAATGCTGTCTTCATACACATCTTTCGTATCCCAAGGTGCAGTAACAGAGTTGGCTTGTTGATGCTACACTCCTGAGCGACAAAGACTTTTTGGTGCTGCCTCCCTATAAATGATAAATACTTTGTTTGCAGTGTTGCACTTCTGTGTGATGGGCTGGCAGCTAGTAGTTTTAGTTGAGAACCCACATCTTTAAGCTGATCTCTGCTGATGATTTCTAAAGACTTCATGTACTAGTAGAGACCGTCACCACAGAAGTCCTTTGTTCTCTGACCCTTCATTTTGAGGGGTGTGTCCAGAAGCATCAGTACCTTGACTATCACTTTGCCTTTATTTTTAATTATTTCCTTTTGTTTTCCTGCATCCCTGTCTTGCTTTTTTCATTTTAATAATAAGATAAAGATGTTTTTAGTTTTCATAGGGATTTTTGGGTGCAGTATTCCTGTGTTCTGTTTGTCTTCCATGAGTAGCCTGTGGAGTATTTTTGATGAACACAAAGTCATCTTTTGTTATCTTGTCCAAACCAAACTTAGTTGATCCTTTATTTTATTTTGCCTGGAAAGAAACATGTAGACAATCTGGTGGCTGAAAATAATTATGAATTACCTAACTTGTTCTTTGTAAGACAGGACACCATCATCTACAGCGCGAAGCTGGCTGGGTTGCTTTGAGGGCAAGGTGAGACTCCATATATTAATTCAGACTGTTTCCTTATCAGGTCCAAGATTCTGTGCAAGACAGCAGTCTAGCTACTGATGAGGTAGAGGGAAATGGAAAATTGTATTATGTACTTTGCCAACAGTATTTTTGTGCATGTGATGCCAAACCAAATTTCTTCTGATTTTTGTAAACAGGTAGTAGTAGTCTTTTGTTGCAAAAGAGGGGTATTTCCATGCTGCAAACTGGATGTGAATACTGTATGATTATTTTCAGAGACAGCCATTTCAGCTTGCACTGATATTTTTGCAGAGGAATGTCCTCATGTAACAACCCTTCCTTCTAATTACAGGCTGTGGAATCATACAATCATTTAGGTTGGAAAAGACCTTTAAGATCATAAAGTCCAACCATTAACCTAGCACTGCCAAGTCCACCACTAAAACATGTCCCTAAGCACCACATCTATACGTAGGATTCTTAGGGACTGGAAGTCCAGCAGAGAAAGCATTTGTGGTAGCATTAGGTGTTGAAGCTTAAGGAGTTTTGGATCCACAAAAAAAAAAATTAAAAAAAACCAAAACCTGAAAAAAGTAACAAAGGACAGACTGTGTATGATCACCAGGCTATAAACCTTAGCATGCAGTGCTTAAACATGGAAGACAACCTTTTCTATCAGGATGGTGCTATTGTGCAAAGATGGATTTGAGCCAAACTCCCAGATCTGAATCCCCGTGAACTTCAGTAGGCCCAGGCCAATCCTTGGCTTAGGTTCATCTCAAACATTGCAAGCACAGAAAAGGTACTCAAACATTCACAGTAGCAGCTGGAGATCCAAAAGGGGAAGGTTCATGCATAATCTCTGCACTAATTGCACACGCAAGGGGCGTATTGGTGCCAATATGAACATTTGTCCCCTTGATCATTATGAGAACGTTTTTAGAGCATCTTTGAAAACACGCTGCAGCATAACATGATGGGAATGTTTCTGGCATGTATACTCAGTACTTGAATCTAAGTAATTAATTAGTTACTAACTACTCTCTTTAGTGGGAAAAGCTTTATATGGCTTCTCTAATTTTACCCAAAAAATTAATCTCTTCAACATAGTCCTCACGTGCGTGGTCCCCTCTGATAGCCCTTTCCTGTAACGACAGCTGACATCAGGTTCCTGGGTTGCATGGTGGATTCCTGCTCAGAGAACAACTGGTTCATTACGAGTTTAAGCAATACTGCCTTCTGAATGGAGTCTGTAGTGGGTAGATTTCAACAAATTATCAATTATACCCAGACCAACCAGAGACATTTATGTGCTGGTTTTAATAAGTTCTGTACTCACTCATTTGTTTTCTCTTTTGCAGCAGAGTAAACTCTGGTTTCCTCTGAGCTGTGCAGCTGCTGTAAATAAGACAGCAGAGTCAGTCACAGTAGTGCTGCGATTGAGGCATGCATCCTGCACTTACTGTAGCTGAGGGCTGTGTCTGGAGCTGGAAAGGGGAAAAGTTTAAACATGAAAATGAACTACATGCAATTACCGATTTATGGGGAAGCTCATAATGGATCCAGCTGGTGGTGGCTCTGGGTTGTTAAAACTGTTCTTCTGAAGAAACTAGAAGACGAAATTAGAAAAAAATGCAGATGTGCACTACTCAGCAGAAGTTGTCAGAGCATCCTAGAATATTTCTTACTAAAAGGAATATATTAATTGCCAACTTTTACATCAAATGTTCTTTGTGCATTTTTCCTGTGGAGAAACCTGGAAGAGCATTTAGCACCAAAGTAGCAGCACCAGTGTAAAAGATGCAGGAACACACAGAGGTATAAATGTTTTATGGTTGTGACAGAGCATGCCACCTCCTTGAACTGAGCTGTCTGTGTGACAGAGTTGTGATTTATGCCAGTTTGCTTGACTGCAATGTGGGACCTGCCAAGGTCCATCACCTGAGCAGCTGCATTAAAGCAGGTAGAAGATGATTTTGCAATTCTGTGCTGGCAGAAGCAGAGTGGTGTGGGACCATTCCCGTCTCGGAGTTGGGTGTGGAGTGGCGAGGAGCCTGGGGAGAAACGGCTGTGACTTTTGTCTTGAGACCAGGTGACATTGTGTTGTCACAGTTGCGGATTGTCATAGCAATAGGAAGTCATGACAAATATTGTGGTACAATCCCAGTTTATCCTGACTTCACCATTTTCTATATCTTTGCACTTCTTTAGAATTATCTGGTAAAAGCTAAATGCTGTAAGTCTAGGTCTAGATATGGAGATGGTTTACTGAGTAGTTAGCACACAAAAAAAAAAAAAGGGGGGGTAAGACTGTATCTGGATTGCCATAATTAAACAGGAGAGCTCTCCAAACAGAGAAAGCTCTTTGCGGTGTGTATGTGATACTGTGGGCAGACACAGGCTGCAAGGACTTGGAAGTATTATGCTGTTCCTTTTTTCCAAAGCTAGCATTTACCTGTGCTGCATGGCCATATTGATCACATACCAATCTCACAGTGGGTTGTTTCCCAGTTTACTCTCCCAGATAGACTCTACACACCTGGTGACACCGATACTATTAACATAAAAGCTCCAACAGTGATACAAGCCCAGGTATACCATGTCTTAGGAGATTCCTCTTCTCCGAGGGGGTGCATTGACCAGCTTGTCTGAGCTAAAGTGAAAGCTTTGCTCTTAGTCTGTCAACTGTAATTCTTCTTCTTTTTAATATAATTTGAGCATAAACTTCTAATAATACATGAGAAACAAACTGCTTGTTCGTTATCAACATCTGTACTATATTTTTAGAGCTCTACAAGGTTAGCACATGCACGACGGACTGTTGAAACAAGCTGCCGAGAGTGCTTTGTCATAATATCTGTGCACCAAGCATTTCTGACTCATATTCCCACATACCCCCTGCAATGATTTTGTAAGTCAGGGCAAAATTTAGACTACTGTTTGTTATCTGGTACATATTTGTATGACAATGCCAAGCAAAAAGCTAAATTTAAAAACTATTACTTTTCTTGTCGGGGGTTCCAGATGTGCCAAAGGAACATCTGCCAGCAATTTTTGGCTTAGCAGCCACATAATTGTCTCAGTTTTTATCATCCAAGAACATCTAAAAAAAAAGTATACTTCACATTTCTATTAGATGTTTGAGTTACGTTTACTGTCACTGCTTTTGATTATTAGTGTCACTTCAAGAATTTATATTGGAACGGGGAAAAAAAGGCATACAGAAACTCTTCTTTTGTTTGTGTGTGTGACAAAGTTACTGTGTCCAAAAAGAAAAGTGCTTTTGATGGTTTGATTTGGCTTGTATGCCGATATGGACAGCCATTGGGTCCTGCACATATATTCTGTCTTTATTTGCTTCATCATGTATTGCCTTCATTTGTGAGTCAGTTTGCCTCCTGCCTAAAGATATCTTATTTCTCTAAATTGTGTGTTTAGTTGAGGGGATGAGGACATAGGCTGTGGCTTTGGATGTAGAAAATGAAACAGAGAGACAGACTCTCTGAAGCAGGGAAGGGAAGTGTGTCTGAATCTTAGATCCGTCCTATTTCATAGGGTCAGCGTAACTGAGCTGGGAAATATGGTGGTATGATTCTTCCTAGCTCACATCTGAAACATACATTTATATTAATATATAGCCCAGTGCTCTGAATTGAAGCATCTTCAGGAATTGCTCCCAGGCTTGCTAGCTTCTTAACCATCTGAGATAAACCTTGGAGATACACCAAATGACACAGCCTAACCTTCTGCTGACAAGGATGACTTTTCTCCAGAAGTAGTAATCTTTAGTGTATCTTAAGAATAAAATTCTACTGCCTAGTCCCTTATCTAAAATATTGATCTTTAAACTGTTTTGTAGTGATATATTCCTGTTCATGGATGGAGAGAAATATTTTCAGTTAAAGTAATTCTGAAATTAATGTTTGGCAGTAGGATTATTTCTCAATTTAATTTTTGGACAAAGACTCAAGTAAATCTGGTGAGGGAGACCTTGAATGAGTTCTGCGTGATTTCTTCAATTTAGTACAGAGCGTGGTATCTTATATTTCTGTAAACTTGGCTATTTATATCACAGTAAAGACTTAGGCTGACATTTAATTGTCCAGCAGGTGTTCCACTGCATTTTTCTTATCCACTGCCACTTTTGTGGCTGTGTCCAGCCCAGAAGCATTGTAGATCTGGGCCAGTGATTCATTTTTAGTCTGTGTTACTGAAGTGTGAGATTTTATAGTCACTTGTTAGCAATTGAGCTGTAGATGTGAGAGTCTGTTCTGTTGGTTCTTTGGTGATAAACAATAGGTTTCTAGGTGATATCCTGTACTCTGCCATCACTGATCTGAACCTATCTGTAGTAATCGCTGCCTTCTGTTTTGTGTCAGGAGAACATTACTACCTTGCTAGCTTTGTTTTTTAATAAAGACCTCTCCCACCTTACTGTAGGAGCATCAGCCTTGCACTCCCTCCACCCTGTCCTCTCTTGAGATGACTTGGTTGCTGTCATCCCTCCTCAGTGCTGTGTCTGTGGGTGAGGTTCTGAGGTTTGTAGTCAGCTTATGCTGATCAGCAGTGTCCAGCAGTGGACCTTGCATAGCCTCATGTTGCCATGTGGCAAGTCAGAGCATATCACTGATGTGGCTGAAAAATAACTTCAAATACATGCTGACATGTCAGTTTTTTATCAAATCTGATAGGGCCCCACCACAAATGTTGCTGTAACATATCCTGAATCTCATCTCCAAGGAGAACACCTTAGTCGTACGTATTCCTCACCGTCACAGCAGCCCTGATTATGTGAGAGCGTTCTGGATAGACACAAGAGCAGAGGGAAGGAGGAGCAGCAGCTGTCAGGGAAATGATGCGTGTTGCTCTATCAGTAGTTCTGGTAAAGAGTGGAGCAAGGAGATCAAGTCAAAAAGCTATGCTTGCTGTCATTGTCTTCTCTACCTCCAGACATTTGACCCTGCCTTGGAAGTTGGTCTTGGGCCAAATGAGAAGAGTCATCACTCTTGTGACTCAGAGTCAGCTTCGCTGAAATCATTAGTTAAGCCAGCACATAACCAATGTGAGGCTGGGATCAAGATGTTTCTTTGGGTTTTTTGTCCCTAAATGGGCTAATGGCATTTAGCTTATGAACTTACTGTTACCTTACTTTGTAGTAAATGGAATTAAATTTATGTACTGAATATTAGTTGCTCTCCCTGGCTTTTCTAGGACGAATCCTTGACTTGAAGACTGGAACAGTAAAGAAAGAGGGTCAGCAGTCCTCAATGAGAATGTGCATGGGATCAAGGCGCTCTTTCATTTGCAGGATGAGGTACGCATCTACCTTGTATTCCTGTGATGGTTCCAGTCCCATTAGATTAGACTCCAGACATTTTGTTGCACTGATTTGACCTTGCTTAAAAACTGATGCTGTAATGACACATTCCCATTACACATTTCCAGAATGCTTGCTTTTGGAACTGGAATAAAACTGAAACCTGTCTTCCTTTATGATTAATGACTAAACAGCACCTCATTTGTGTGTTACAGTTATTTTTATCAGTGTAGGGTGTAGGATGCTTTCCCCAGAGAACTTCATGACAACTTCACCCTTGGAACGTAAGCTATTGTCTCTTCTAGTCAAATTATTTGAATCAATACTTTGGGAACAAAGCTTTCGCAAGTGTAATGAAAGCCCAACTCTGTGTATTTTTTCAGCAAACCAATAATATTAAAAGAATTTTAAAGACAAACAGGAATTCAGTTGCAAACTTGCCAGCTGTGTAGGAATTAACCTAAGCCTGGTATGAATTAACCAGATGTCAGCCAGTTGATGCTAGATAAATGACTAATTGTTAGAGGGTTTTTATTTTGCAATTTTCCAACTTCTCCTTCATTGCTTGGGCTTCTTTAAAGAGATCTGCCTGCCCAGTGCTTCTGACTTGGGCTTGTGGGTACTTCTGTGTTTGTAGTGCTAATGGGATGAAATGCCTGTTGCTATCGCAATAAGTTTCTCTGTGTGGCTGGGGGGGGAAAGTACATAATTGCGTCTGTAGCCTATATCCAATATATGTGTTGAAAACACATGATGCAAGATTTGTTATGGAATGAAACACACAAAGCAAAATATTTGACACATGAAAACAGATCCCTGTGCTTTGGTTATGTGGTAGAATTCTTCCAGTCATGTGAGGAAGCCGAATGTATGGCTCGTGAGTAAGGGGTTTATATACTTCATACCTGCAAAATTAGACTTCAAAGCTGTAGCTCCTTTCTCCTTCTTAACTGGGGGGAAGGAAATAAAGCCTGGCAGAGAGACACTTGGAACTTTGCTTTCTCTTCCTCCAAGATGCATATAGTGGTCATGTGAGGAAGACTTATTTGTGCAAAGAAAACCAGGCCTGATGTCCTGTTTACAGTTGTTCCCCAGCTTTTAAAATAACATTTCAGATTGCAGTTATTTCCTAGCACCCTGATTCTGTAAACTCCAGTGCATAAGAGTAATTTTCTACATGCCAGTAGCCCCATTGTTTTTGTAACTCTAAATCTTATTTTAATTGTTCATTCCTTCTCCTTGGCAGTGACTGTTATAGAGAGGAGAGGGGAAAAAAAAAAAACTTGTGGGAAGAATGAGCCACAAATAATGCGAACTTTCCTTGTGATTACTTATTTCATTGTTATTGTTCTTTTTTCCATTGAAAATGAACTGGTTTTACCCTTCAGACTGTTTACTTAGCTTCAAATGGATTGTTAAAATTATACAGTTTGGCATAGTTATAAAGATCACAAAATATACATGAACAAGTGTTAAACGAAGTTACTTGACAGTGTAAATAGTCTGTTCTTGAAAACATTAGATTAATATCTACTAACATTGTAGCTGGTGTATGGCAGTCAAAATGCTCTGTCCAGGGGAGCTACTGTATGGATATTAGGGGCCTTATTTATGCCTGACTTATATTCTTCTCTATTTTTCTCCTTTGTTTTATAGTATTTTGAAGTGTATTCTTTAGCCACTCTTGCGATATCTATTTCAAATAGTCTTTAGGTTTGGGGGTGTGGGCAGGAGGGAATCTTTTTGTAGTCTCTTCTGTTTTTCTTTATAAAATAAAAAAAAATTGGGTGCTCAAAATATTGCACCCAAAAAGCTTGGCCTGTGGAAGCAGCAAGTTCTAAGAAAAAATGAACCTGGGACTTTTTTTCAGAAATAAATATCCATTATTGTCTACTTATATATCCTAATAAAGATATTAAAATGCATTTTCAGTTTGGGTTTTTATATTAATTTTTGAACCATTTCAAATATTAATTTACTTCTAGGTGTGGAAATGCTCCTCTGGATCATTTACCTCTGAACAGAATAACCACCATGCGAAAAAGATACAGGTACTATTACTTAATTTATCACAACAATTAGTTGCCATAAGCACTCTCATTTTCCACTGGGCTAGTGCTTACCCAGGGAGTACTACGTGGACAAACATCTGCATTAGCACACAGTGTAAAATAGCACTGGATCTCAGGAGAGGAGAACTTGCCGCTAAATTGAACTGTGGTGGAGTCACTGGATCTTTTTGGAGACCTTGCACAAGTCGCTCAACTTCTTTGTCTTAACCAGCTCCATCTCTGAAGTAGGCTTCAGTATCTTTCTCAGAGAAATACTGTGGAAAACAGGTATGGCTTGAATAGCATTGTAAAGGAGCTATATTGTACAGAACTCTAGGTTGACGGTTGGTTGCTTCTAACGTATCTTACAAATATCAGTAAACCATTAGTAGTCATACTTCAAAAACATCAAGCTGTTCTGCATGTCAATCAACATGATATTTTTTTGTTTCCTTTTCCTTTAGGAATGGCCTCGGCCCAGTAAAAGAAGGTGAAGCACAGTATGCTGTTGTCCATTGCACTGGCTATATCAAGGCTTGGCCACCAGCAGGTGTGTATCTATCTCATGTGAAGGCAATTTGTACTGTGCTACCTGCAAGACAGTTGAAAACGTGGCACAGGATCTTTTGGTGGTATAGAGCCAGGCTGAATTTCAGTGGGGTGACCCATTCAGTCTCATATTGAGAAGCTTTTGATACCAAGGAATCAGCTGTTGCTACTCACTGAGGGCCTCCCCGTTTTCCCATGTGAAACCCTTCTCAATTTCATTGGCACAGAGAGCAGTGGAGTTGTTGGTAAAGTGGGATTACAGCAGCTGGGACCAAAAGTTTTCAATCTGATAAACCGACATAAACATGGCTGATTTTAAGAAGGTAACCACAAAGCATTTGTGCCTCTAGACAATGCCAACTAGTGCTTTTATATTTAAGTACTGAGTTGCAAGCAACTGTGTTTGAAAATGTGTAATTTCAATTTAGGTGCATAGGTCCTCACTTCAAAGTGGTGGTATTAGTGGAGGATGTTCAGTCTTTGTGATAAGTTCTGTTTTGACGCAGTTTTTCTGGGAAACAAGTCTTGGCATATTGCTTTGAACCGCAGAGAAAAACATTTACCTACTGTAACTCAGTATTACATATGGGAATATTTACCTTTGGAAAAATTCAAAGAGAAGACTGTGGAGCTCATCCAGACATCGTCATGAACTGGATTAGTTGACCTTGGCATTTGCAGTTGTTGAAGAGGCTGTTTGCAATACGACAGCGCCTGCTGGCATGAATCAAACCATGAGTTGTCCTGCCCATTTGTGGTCATATACCACAAGCATAAATCACATTTATTCAGGGGCTGTGAATGCTAAGAGGTGATTTGCACTAAGTCTCTATGGTGGTGTGCAGATACCAGCATGCAGATGTGAACTTCCTGCTGAATTGCAGTTTTGGAAGAAGAGGAAAACCTCCCCCCTTGTTGCTAATAGGATTTAATATACTTCAGTGTGCTGTAGGAGTCAGAATGCTTCAATTTCATTTCTGTCTCAAAAGAGCGAGAGCACAGTGTGTGTAAATTACTCTATGAAAATGAAAGGGGTTTTTTTTGTTTTCTTAGACAAAGAGATTAACTTTCCTATTGGTAATTCCAAACGTAACTGAATTCAGTCTTGATATACAGGACATCTCTTCAGAAAGGTGCAGGTCAGATGAGGCTTCTTTTAGCTCCTTGCTTAGCTTGAATGAAAAGCTTGCTGCATGTTATGGCACATTTAAAGAGACCTAACCCTGTAGGGTTATGTGTTGCTGATGCAGAGCTGCAAATGCATGAACGCATGTCAGCACTAGGTTACGACATCAGCAGTATGTGACTTCCAGTTGCCATTTCTGTAGGGGAGCAGGCGCTGCAGTGCAGGAGCATGGGATGAAAAGGATCTTCTAGATCTCTGAGCACCCCATTGCCAGGTATCACGTTGTAAGTTCCAGTTGGTGTTAGTGAGGTGTTTTCCCCGTCTCCAGCTCTCCCAAAACCTCACTGCTCTCCCATGATTAGCAACCTCTCTCATTTGCAGTCTTCATTAGTTTATGGGAAGTTTATGCCAGTGTATTCACAGACAATATTGCACTGAAGATCAGGCAGGAGTTTTCCTGCTTTGTGTGCCATTCCAGTGTTTTGGTGCGTTTCCAGAAGGAGGGCATATCATGTCAGCCTTGACTTTGCAAAGTTAAACCAGCCCACTTCTAATGTCCACTTCCACAATGCATTCTCTTTTCTTTATTCTCATGTCTCTTCTCTGCACCTGTTCACATTTTCACTTGACTTTTCAAAATGTGGGTCACCAGAACTCTACACTCTTGTCCAGATGAGATTGTAGTGATGTATAATGAAAATGGTATTTCCTATCTTGACTGGCACTAAATGATATGGCATACTTCTCTTTTGTATGGTGCATCCTGCTGGCATCCTCAATCACCTATATACATACCAGGCTGCCTTTTTGTCAGTTGTCAACTCAAGATCTTCCAGTTCATAGCAAAAATAGTTTTGAACTGTGTGATCTTTCAATTAGTAATATGAAGTTTCATCCCATTTTTTTTTTGCTGAAGTTTGACTGTTATTAGTCCCCAAGTGCATGCTTATGCATTTAGTAATGTTGAATTTGATCCCATTTCTATTACTCCACTCCTCAAAATCACATGGTGCTCCCTTATGATATCCCAGCACTCATCCACAATGTTCATGCCTCCAAACTATAGCGAAATCCTAAGGGATGTTTTAGATTTTGACAGCCTTATGTGGAATTTCAGTGGTCTTTTATGTTACCATCCAAATTGTTTCTCATCATATTCATGCCTGAATGCCTTTTCCAGGGCATGAAGTACTGAATCATGGCCTGTTTCATGAGTGTTTATTTGCCCTCCCAGTCTTCCCCACTTTGCGTTGGTGATTGTCATGTATCCACTGACTTTCAGAGTTGAAGGGGAATATCCATGGGCTGAATTGGTCCCCAATACATTTGGGTAAATAAGTGGCAACATCACTGTTCTCGTTACCAATGGTAATTCAACTATAATCTGCAAAGCAAATGAAATAATTGCAGCAGTAATTCAATCTCCTAAGGCTTTTCTACCCCATAATAAAATTACTTTTGTTCAACTCAGCTAGAGGGAAGCAAGCTCCTGGCCTTTGCATCATCTCTGGATTCTTGGGAATAAATGGGTTTGTGCTAAATCACAGCTGTTTAAAAATTCAGCTATGGAGAGGATCATTTTCATTTATTTTTCAATTGCCAAGTGGACATTTAATATAAACTCCATATCCTTTTCTTACAGAGCTTGCAATGTGGCACGTGCATCATACAACTAATATATAACACATGAAACATACTTTCATAAATAAAGTAACAAATATTTAGCAAATGCACTTGATCTATACTTCTATATATACTTATCTATACTTCTAATTTGTTTAGCACCTGGTATTTTCTCTTTCTGGGTTGTACTGCATTCTGTGGCCAACGTGTTAACTTTTTTAGTCCCACACTGAGTAGAACTGTATGAACTGTAACAAGGCCAAGTGCCGGGTCCTGCACTTGGGTCACAACAACGCCAGGCAACGCTACAGGCTTGGGGAAGAGCGGCTGGAGAGCTGCCGTCGGAGAACAACCTGGGGGTGTTGTTTGACAGCCGGCTGAACATGAGCCAGCAGTGTGCCCAGGGGGCCAAGAGGGCCAACAGCATCCTGGCTTGTATCAGCAATAGTGTGGCCAGCAGGAGCAGGGCAGTGATTGTGCCCCCGTGCTCGGCACTGGTGCTGCTGCACCTTGAGTACTGTGTTCACTTCTGGGCCCCTCAGGACAAGACAGACATCAAGGTGCTTGAGCGTGTCCTGAGAAGGGCAACGAAGCTGGTGAAGGGTCTGGAGAACAAGTCTGATGAGGAGCGGCTGAGGGAATTGGGGTTGTTTAGCCTGGAGAAGAGGAGGCTGAGGGGAGACCTTATCGCTCTCTACAACTACCTGAAAGGAGGCTGTAGTGAGGTGGGGGTTGGTCTCTTCTCCCAAGTAACTACTGGTACAATGAGAGGGAATGGCTTCAAGCTGCACCAGGGGAGGTTTAGATTGGATATTAGGAAAAATTTCTTTACTGAAAGAATGGTCAGGCATTGGAACAGGCTGCCCAGAGAGGTGGTGGGGTCACCATCCCTGGAGGTGTTCAAAAAACATGTAGACATGGCACTTCAGGGCATGGCTTAGGAGGCATGGTGGTGTTGGGTTGATAGTTGTACTTGGTAATCTTAAAGGTCTTTTCTGACCTTAATGATTCTATAACACAATCAGTATTGATACAGAAATATCAAGACAAGAACTGCTCTGTGATCATTATTAGTGTGAAAGACTATCAGGTTTGACAATGCTGCTGCTGTGAGTTGTCTGTGTTAAATCTCTGAAGTAATTCAGATACTTTAAATAGGTGAAAAAAATGACTGCTGGCATCAGTATGCTGGTATATTTTAAGGACTGGGTTTGGGGGTTTTTTTTACAGATCTAGAGGAGAAAGCAAATTGTATTATGGCTCAGGTCTGTGTTCCGTGTGAAATCACCTTGCACATCTAGCCTGACGTTTTTATTCTTGATCCTTATCCTTAATTGACCAGGGAGGCTCACTTATTGGCAGACTGCCTTTTTTTCACTGAGAAATGAGAGAGAAAACATGGGAAGTGTCATACGTCCGCAGAAGTGAGCTCAGGCTGTGCAGGACCCACAAGCAGCACCTGCCTCTCCCATCTTTCCTAATAAAGCAGAGCCACGAGTGCCGCAGTCTGAGCGTTCTGTGTTCCCCTGGAAAAGGAGCTATTCGGCTGTTCCCTTAATACAGCGTGTTTTGCCTCTGAGTGGGACACAGAGGGAAAACCGAGCTGCTTTGAGGAGCATGTCTGTTCAGGCTGGATTTGTTAATGGCCTGTTCATTTTCCTCCATTGTGCCTGCAAGAGAAGGGTAAAACTAAGCTCAAGTACAAAACCCAGCATATGATACGTACACACTTATATCCCCATAAATTATGCGTTGGTCTCAAGTAACTGGGGTAAGCTTTGTGTAGAAGTCAAAGGAAAAAGGAGTCAGATATTTCAGGTCAACGTTCCAACCAGTTATGTTGTTCGTTTCTTGTGGAGAGCGTATGCTAGATTAAATAATGACAGGGCAGTGTTGGGTTATTTTGAATGAGGTAAAAAGACCCCTTGTTTGAAACTGGCATAGCACCAGTTCCAGCCTTTGTCCCCCTGTTCCCAGTGAAGCAGCCTGTAATCCTTAGCCTAGACAATGCTTCAAGTTCAGAGCCACTCACAAAACTGAGAAATGCTGACCTTCTGATCATTCAGTTTTCAATTTAAGCAAGCATTTGCTTTTCTTCCTTTTTTTTTTTTTTTCTCTCTCCCTCCCCTCTGAGCATCTCAAACCTGGAAGGAAATTAATCTTATGTGGTCCATATGATATTTTCCTAATAGGTTTTTTTCGTGCTATAACAATTGATGGAAAATATTTGGTGGAGAGAGAAGATACAGACCGTCAGGATGTTGCTAGTTTTCTGTAAATCAAAGCCAGGACCTGCAGAGACAAACACATAGGCTTAGATAGATACTTTTTTCAAAAACTTCAAATAAAAAGTCCCAGAATAATGTTAAATTCAAATAATGTTGAAATCTTTTTTTTTCCCCCGTAGTTTTTTAATCTTAAAAAAGAAACATTTTAGTCTTCCAAGTCAGACTTACGGTAATGTCTTAACCACAGCATGCCAAAGCTGTTAGGTTATTTTAAAGTTTTGGCCAGAATCTGGACGTTTGTGCAAAGTACTCCCTCTTTCAATACAAAACAAAATAGTTGCTTGAATATTCTTTGCAGTGCTGTCATTTTTAAGGCTTTTTTTAAAAAAAAAAAACCAACTTCGTTTTTATTGGTATTTTTCACAAGCTTTTTCCTTGGTATGCTGTAAACATCCACAGCCTTTTTTTGTGAAAGCCTTTTTCCATTGTTGTGTACAGGAGAACGTCACCCAGTGCAGTTTCATGCACAGGCATATAACTACCAGAAATGGTTCTGATGGAGATAGGCATTAACAGGGGATTGCTAGTGACCACTGGACACTTAAATTACATCCTTCTAAAGACTCATAAATAGTGTATTTTTGAGTGTAGTAAAGTAAAACCACAAATCCACTAAAAATGTTGTGTCTCGCAGAAAATATGGGGCAGAAGGAGAGAGAAAGAAGGCAGAAAATGAAGCTGTTCTGCTGTTAGAGCCAACTGGAAGCTCGTTAG
Organism: Phalacrocorax carbo; assembly: GCF_963921805.1. Taxonomy (NCBI): domain Eukaryota; kingdom Metazoa; phylum Chordata; class Aves; order Suliformes; family Phalacrocoracidae; genus Phalacrocorax; species Phalacrocorax carbo. Next base: position 10,032,800 of record NC_087519.1, read on the forward strand.
GAAACCTAAAAAGTTCCTTATGTCCACACGAACACATGCCATTACCCTGTGGGAAACTGTTTGCTGGCATAAAGGGCACTTGGAAATTAAATATTACCTCTAACGGCACAGCATTCTATTTGTGATGCTCAGTTGCAGGCTTAGCTTTGCAAATTGTTTATATTAACTTGAACAAGCATAGCACTGTGTTTATTATTCAAGAGGAGCATATATTTGGTGTTGAGAAATAAAGCCTTCCTCAGGGTTACACATAAAGAATGTGAATAACTAATGTGTGTTTATTTTGTTGATGCCTCCTAAAGATCAGTTTCATGGCTGCTTTTGTGGAGGCTTTTTTTGGAGATACCGATGGTACTTAGTGATGTTAAGGAGCAATACTACATTAAGAGCTGGACAAACCAGTACTGAGTGTCATACATGCCTTTTATTTACCTCTTCGTATTGGAGTATGTTCAACAGGAAGAATGCTAAAGCAGAAATAAATCTCTCTCTGAATGCATCTCATATATAAGCTCACCCACAGCTGAAGCTTCGTAACTGTCAGCCAGAGAGTAAAGGAAGCACTTTCCCTCTATGGGATGCTGTCAGTAATCGCACTTGCACGGCAGGCGAGCAGACAGTCATTTTGGTGTGGTTTTACTCTAGGCTTTTTTAGGGAAGGGTTAGTGATTCACTGGGTCATGCATTGATTAATTCCAGACAGATTGTTTTTTATTCATAGGGTGTCCTGTAGGATAACCCAACTAATATATTTTCCAGTCTGTTGTACAGACCAAATGTAATCCACCTTGTTGGGGGGGGGGGGAAGTGAAAATGAAGAACAACCTCCCTTGCCAAGAGTGACATCAGAAATGGTGTTTCTTAGCTAGGTTTAATTTTGGAGATTGTTTATGTTGCTTTGAGTTTATTTGGGCAGTAGCAAGCATGGACCAAGTTCCTAAAAAGGAAAGCGTTGTTGAAAACTGCAGAAAAAAGATTATGCAAAGTGGAAGCCATCCAGCTGAGTATCTTTGCTGTCCTTTACAATACACTGCTGCTAAGGAAGAGATTGAAAAAGCTTTTGAAGTCAAAGGAAAATGCTTTAAATTTGTCCTTGCAAATGTAAGACTCCATTTTAAAGAGACCTTTTGCTTCAGGTTATCCAACTAGAACGCCTAGAATTACTTCCTTAAAACAGCACTTAGAACCCTGTGTTTGATTGGCCTAATTCTCAGGATACCGGGCATCCACCAGGAAAATCCTCTGAAGGTGGTAGGACCTAGAATCACTCACCATCTTTGAAATCAGACCACCTGTACTGAGCTGTCTGAGTGTAACAGTGATTGCTTCAGGCACCAGCTTTTAAACTGTTTGTTCTTTTGGCTGACGGTTAAACTTGTGGGTTTGCCCTGGTGCAGAGTTCAGGGCTGAGGAGTGAGACACCTCATCCATCTCCTGGAGGGATACAGTCCCTGCTGTCATCTTCCAGCCAAAGTGTTAGGTCGACTCTTCCGTGGCTCCGGTGCTTTCTTTCCTCCCGTGGTATTTTTATACACTGTTGCATTTCTTTTGCAGCACAGCCAGCATCCTCATGCTCCATCCTAAACTGTTGCATCTTTTAATTTGTCCTGCTCTCAGATCACACCTCTAGTCACCGCTTTGTAAGGTGAAACTGCTGAATGCCAGTTATCATCCCCTGCAAACTGCATGCAATTCTCAGTTAACCATTTTCTACCTATTTAAGATTAAAATTGCTCATGTGGAGGAGTCTAGGTTTGGTTTTGGGAGCTCACGCTTCCGGGCACCCTACGTGTGTGAGCAGATAGCAGCCATGTGTCTGCCAAAATTTTGTCTAAAGTGGACACAATTTTGAGTAGATATGTTTGCTGCTGCTTTTTCAGGGTAATTTTCTCTTTTTCTCAAAAGGCAGCAAAATTCAGTTCCTTTGTCTATTGGAGCTGTCATTAGCTGATTACTAAGTCCGGTATTGAAGAAATAACTATGTAAACACAGCAAGGAAGGAAAACAAAATACTTCTGTAATAGATATGAATCTCTTAACTGTAGTTTCACGTCAGTAGTTTATGCTGTCCGTGGCATGCTGGTGTCTCAGAGCACAGGACTTATCTTTGTTTGGGCTCTGGTTTGTAGTTTGCCTGGTGTGTAACAGAAAAGAGACTGGAATAGTGGTGTGTGAATAATACAATGCTTTGTAATTTGACTGCTTGAAGGATGAACCAATAAACTGCAGGCAGTGCCGAACAGTCCCACAGGGAGGGTAAGTGCAGGTTGTCTTCATTTCAAGGGTGTTCTAAATCAGGTGAAGGGTCTTGAGTGAAAGTTTGGGTCCCTGGTAGCCCACAGAGGGACCTTTACTGGAAGCACAAAATAATGTTTAATTGAAAAATAACATGTCAGTTCCTTCAGGTGTTATTTTTAACTTACGTGTTGTGTTTAATGATTGATTTCTTAAAACGTACTCGTAAGGTCATATGCTGCCACCTTGGTCTTCTCGTACAGCTTCTAAGAAAACATTTCAGAGGAGTATCCCGGTGTTTGGTGAGGGGTATCACATAGGTTTAGAAGCTAAGGAGTTATTTAGGGCCAAGTCTGTATTTCTGGGTAGTAAGATCATTGTGTAGGAGACAAGGGGGGTTTGCCCGCCTCTTGTGTGTGACATTGAAATTCATACTGCACCTCAGCTTCCCACCTGAAGGGACAATAACACTCCTCCTTTGTAAAGCTCTTGAAATCCCCTGATAAAACTCTAGTTATCTGTCAGGGGCTGCAAATGGAGTTAGGCCCCCAAAACTGTAATTCCATTGCAAATACAGTTTGAATATATTTTACAAAAATAAGGGTTGTTTGTTTTCTTTCACTTTGTAAATTTTATTTTATTATATCGCTCAATGGGAACTGAAAAATACCTGTAGAGTGCTGTTTAGAAACTGAGTGCCAGATTGAATTATTTTGATACAAAATAACTTCCTTCAGAGACTACTTCATTCAGCAGCATTTGTAGTCATTTTTCAGAGAGGTCATTTAAGAAAGTTGTATGCTGTCATCCTCTGCATGGTCCAAAGATTGACTTACACTGGGAATTATAAATTTTGAGAATAAAGTGGCTGCTGTTTCCTAATTGGTAGCTGCTTTGCAATTAATTTCACTAATGCTTTAAAGTGCCTCTTAAATTATTCACTGCCTGTTGTGAAAAGCAAGTTCCTTGAAAAGCTTTGTGAAAGAGTTTACAAATATAAGTCAGCGGTGTCACTCTTGGAAGATGATTTTTCAAGTGCTTTATAGGAAATTGGTATCTCAAATCTGGAGTTGGGAAATAACCTTAACGAAAGGCCTGGCCAACTGGCAAGTAGACAGAGCTAATCTGAATGTTCCTATTTGTGAAACACTCAGATGGAAATCAGTACACATGTATGTTTTAAAATTATTCTTGTTTTTATAATAGTTACTCCTGTTACACAACTGACACAAGCACTGTTAGCAAAGCATCTGCATTTTTTTCAGTCTGTCAATGAAACGACCCAGATTTAGTCCGTTACAGAAAAAAAGTAAAACCAGCTGTTAAGTATGAGCATGCAGTTAATGAAAAATCTCGTCTGTGCCTTATTTTTAAGGCTCATTATAATATATTATTCACAAAGAAAGCTGAACATAGTATGCATTCACTGAACATGTTAAGTGACCACGTGGTTCTGGTAACATGCTGTGGAGAAGTACTCATGGAAACAGTATTGTCCATCTCGGTGTATAATGGCATTTTTGTATCTGCTTTGTCTTAGGCAGCCAAAATAGCTGCTGTGGGTACTGATATGCCTGTGAGGTATGTAGCATCGAGCACAACTGAGTAAGATCATCTGATCTGAACCCAGATGTAATGCATTAATAAGGCAATAAGGTTATTTTGTATGATTTAAAGCATCTAGAATAGTATAGAACCAGGCCAGCAGCATCTCTGCTCATCCCAATTTACTAATTATAACAGTATTTATTATCGTTTACTTTAGGAATGACTATACCAGAAGAAGATGCTGATGTGGGACAAGGTAGTAAATACTGCCTCGTGGCAATAGGAAGGCTTCAGGTAATGCCAGTCTTTCCTTATACAAACTACTTCTGAAGGTGTAATCAGTGTTGTGGTTTAGTTGTAAAGGATTTGCACAAAGTTCTGGTACTAGACTGTAACTTCTACCATGCCTACAAAATACGAAGCACCTTAATGTCGGTGTGCAGCCAGTGAGTTACAGAATCATTAAATGGTTTGTGTTGGAAGGGACCTTAAACGGCATCTAGTTCTAACCCTCTGCTGTGGGCAGGACTTGTTTAGAACATGTCAACGGAGCAAAATGAAAATGTGGTTTTGGTGCATATTTGTATTTTACGCAACAACAGCAGCAAAGGTGCTCCTGAAGCATGAGCACGTACAGACCTGCTGTTCTCTAGGGTGCATAGGGCTGGAATATTCTAGACTCTGGGAGTACCAGTGCTGCAGGTGGCAGGTTAAAGTGGCTCCCAAAGCCAGTGATATGTGGCCTGCTATTCTTTCATTCGTTCTCTCTCTCTGGCTACTCAACTACTTGAGAAACTGTGATTGCAGGAGTTATTCTAAAAATGGTAAAGATAAGGCAGTCAAGAGGCACTTCACAAATAATAGCTTTATTCTCAGCGCGTATTGTAGTGTGCATTCAGATGTGATGTCAGGCGAGGAAACTGAGAATAAAATTTTACTTCCTTTTTGTCCAGACAGTTGCAATTGGCATTTTAAATTTTCTTCCTTTGTCCATTGCTGAAGAGAGTTCTGAGCAGGAGCTAGAACAGTTGCGGTGAGTCTCCTTCACCGCAGCAGGGAGGCTAATTTTTATCTTCCCAGTCTGGGAATTCTGCCACGGGTGAACATGTTTGAGCCTTCTGCATGATCTCCTGTTGGCCTGCACTCGTTGCCATCTGCTAGGATGGCATTGCTCCTTCCTACAAGGTAGAATGACCCTTTCGTTAGAGCGCAGGTGCCAAACCCATCTTACTTGAGCTGAACAGCCTGCTGCATGTTACTGCAAGTGTTAGCACTTCTGCAGAGTGTCTCTACATTGTGATGACAGAGCTACAAAAGTATTGCATGATGTTTTTTAGGTTATTCATGCTTTATAATCAAGGATAGTATATTCCACTAATGGAGAGAAAGAAGTTACGGGGATTCCTATGTTACATCTACAAAGAAAGATGATTTCTGAGAAAATCACATTAGGAACATGTGGAGTGTCAAAACATCTGTTATATTAGAAGAGCCAGCAGGATATGTGAGGGAGGGAAAGAGGAGGCTGTGTGGATTGGTTTTATCACAAAGGAGTCAAGGTGCACAAATTAAAAACTCTGTTCTGTAACAGCAAATTGAAATCTTGCACACAACTAACTGGCTAATCTGCTTCAAGACAAAAGAAGAAAAGAGATTTTGCTCTTTTTGCATTGGGACCATGTTAACAGAGAGCGCTCTGGAAGTTGTAAGAAAAACACTGGTCTCATTTGTAGCCCTAGGAAAGAATGGATATGAAGTGGCCTGACTGCACAGGTTTCAGGCAGAGAGCTGGAAATGCATCATTCTCTCTGAGATTCAAGCAGCATTTTTAGGATGACTGTATTTTTTTCATTATGAGTAGCCACTTGCTGACCTACTATCACCTACCTCAACCTCTGGAGAACTTTCTGCAGGTTCTCTGGGTGTTTCAGCTGAGGTTTGTCTCACCTGAAAGATGAGTGTTGAGTCTGAGCTGGTCCTATTGGATATGTCTACAGATGAGTTGGCCTCTTCTAGAGATTGACCTTCCCATCCTAAAATGGGTAGACTGAATTGTCCTCTGCAAGTCTCTCATTCTTGGTTGGCAAAGGTGGGAACCAAGATGCCTAACTTTAATGTGGTGCCACCAAGGGAGATGACTCCAGACATACTTGTATCTTTACTATATCCCTCCTTCTTAAGAAATTCTGGTGTATTTGTTTTCCTGCTGTGCTGTTAAGCCTAGGTAGGTGCCATGGGGTGAGATATATGCCCTGCAAACAAGACTAAAGGCTGTTCTGCGTCATTTATCTGTGCTGTTTTATTTATTACTTCCTTTGGTAGTTAGCACTCTGCCAACAGATCTTGTTCTTTAGCTACATAATCAAATTTGACTTAAGGTGACTGTTCTGTGGGCTAAATGCTGTGGACTTCATTGGCCGTAGGTAACGAGCTCTCCAGTGTGCATGGACATGAATGGCATGTCGGTCCCAACTGAGTTCTTGTCTAGGCACAACTCTGATGGAGTCATCACCTTTGTCGACCCAAGGTGCATCAGTGTCATTGGATACCAGCCCCAGGTCAGTGAGTCACTGTAAATGTGGAGACCGGTTAGAGCTAATGCAGAAAATTCTGTTAGTGCATTAAAAACAAAAGCAGCAGAATGTGAAATATTTGTAACTGATAAATCGTATGTCATACATTAAATGCTGTTCATTTTTCTTTGCTGTCCACACCTCTGTAAAATTTACTGGCTTCCCATTTGTTATGTGGGGTATCTTTTTATACCTTTTAGATCCAATTAGAATTCTGATGGCAAGATGCTTTAAACCTTCCACAGTTTTCCAGTGAAGAAATTTCTGTGATAGAAAGTTAACAGTGCTTAGAGAGAGTTTTATTCCTGTAGATCTTTACTTCTGCCAATCTATTGAACAGTAGGCAAACATCATTTATGGCATCTGTTTTCATTTAGGCTTACATCTGCTCCTCTGAATAGGAGGCTGGTCACATATCTGAGTAGAATAGTAAATGAACTCCTGACTACCACCACTCTCCCTTGGATAACTCTCAACAGTTGCAATTTAGAGGGGAAAAATAATTTTTTGTTCGTTTGTTTCTCCCATTTATTTTGATTTTAGGTAGCTTTGTAATAACTGTTTTTACAAAGATTAGTGCCACAAAATGAACTGTAGTAGCGGATGTGAGTCTTTTCAAGACACCATTTCACGGATACTTTAAAAATTGCTTAAAATTTGTTTGTAAATACATATATCTATGCAACAGTACAAACATAACGTGGGACATGATGCCTGCAAACCTTGTTTGTATGATTCCTCCCCGATTAACTGAGTAGTCCCATTAAGGGTGGTAGATGTAGTGTCTGCAAGAATTAATTACTTGCAGATCTGCATGTGGATTTGTGTTGAGGTCTGGGTTTTTTACACAGCTTTATGTTTTATTCTAGGATCTTCTGGGAAAAGATATTTTAGAATTCTGCCATCCTGAAGATCAAAGCCATTTGAGGGAGAGTTTCCAACAGGTGCTGCATCCTGTTCCTTTTCTTCTGCCTTTATTTGTTGTTTTTGTTATTTTGTTCAAAGAAACAGCTTTTATTTTTCATTTCAAGGTATTTTTCACAGAAATGCAGACAGAAATAACAAAAGAAATACAACATATGGAAAGAATTACCGATCTGGATTCGTTCTTACAGTGGGCCATGTTTACATCAGCTATATCAAAGGCATTTATTCCATTGTAGAACTTACTGTTTCAAATTGATCTGGGACATACAGTAGGAGTGTTTTCCCCAAGCCTTCTGCTTGTTGCTGGTCTTTTCAGCACCTTCCCTACCACACTAGAAAGCGTAGTATAGCATGTTTAACAGATTACTGAGGTTCAGATGATCTAAGTGGTTCCAGGTTTTCTGACAACACCCTATAGCTCAACCATGTTTTGTTGATGCATCTTGTGTTGGATGCTGAGATGTATTTTCAGCTGTGAAATGTGGATACAAAGTGACTTTAAAATAATTTCTATAGTCAACTATTTATTCAGGCATGGCATGCAAAAATGGAGCTTGAAAAGCCTCTCTGGGAAAAACAACTGAATGCTGTTCTGTGTTCATAGAATAGGTTGTGAAACTGAGGTTATGGTCTCTACAGAAGTGTTTGAGATAGTGTAAGATATCAGCACTCTTGAGCGATTTCTCACAACCCCAAGCCAAGCCAAGACTACCAACCCAACTGCTGAGCTAGCAGGAAAGACTGTGTGAGCACTCTGCATCCACTTTGGTGTCCCTTGAACAGACTGAGTTCAAACAGCTGCAAAAGACCTTTTAAATTCAAGATATTGATTCACAGGCAGGAGCCTGTGAGAGTTAGATGCTTGAAATAGGTCACCACACCCAGTCATCTTCTCTGCCCCAACTTGGCTGGGAGTGTGATGCTGCAGCTGAACCTACTTGGTGGTTAGCTGTCACCAGGAGCCAGGTCCTACTCCCACTTCTTTTCTCCTCTCTGACCTCCTCCCCACCTTTCCTCTTGTCCTGAGAAGAGCACAGATGGACTTGTTGGGTAGACCAGCTAAGGGACTAATCACTTTCGCATGGGACTAGCTTTCAGATGATTCAGCTCCCTGAACTTTGTGCTTGGTGGCATCAGTGGCTCAAGAAGAGCAGCAAGAATGCATATGTTGTTGTTCGTTAATGCCCAAGTGATTGATTCCACTAATTTATCCAAGACACAGTGACAGAGAGCTGCTGGATAATAATGCATCAAACATCTGTCTCTGAAGTGATTGCCTGGGGTTCAGAAGGGCTGACTAACTAATGTTCATGTTAATGACTTGGTCCTTACCAAGGACTCGCTGAGAGTGAGATCAGGCAGTGGGAGGCGGCTGGTGCATCCTTGAACTCAGTTCCTGGGAACTTCACTGTCACTACTGGCTATTAGGCATGTGCATAGTGATCCGCTGGATCAGGGGCCTACATGATTTGCTTAAGGTCATACAAAAAGACAGCAGGAAAAAATGCAGATTAGAAGTGAAAGTTCCTGTTCACTCAACGGATGTCCAATCTATGAAAATACTGTGCTGTTTCTTTAGTAGGCAATTCCTTTTTCGGTATATTTTTGTTCAGTACAGTAGCAGTGTGATTATGGCTGTTATTTCATTCATGCAATAAAAGACTGAAGTAAACAGTTAAGCACCAGGTGTTTTTTATTTCCAAAGAATGTAAGAAAGTAAAGGTTAAACATTAGCTTTGAATTTTTTGTGCTATCTTGTTTGTGTGCACTGTTTTAAGACAGTTCAGGATTTTCCCACCAGTGATCTCTATGCTTTATATATTGTTAAAGAATTAGTGTTTGCTTAATTCAGACTTCAGGACAATAGATCACTGCAGTTTGTTTTATTATTGTTAGTTTGGCCTTAGAAATCTTTTCATTAGAAATTTTTTCATTAGAAAGGTAACTGTGATTTCCAGTAAATTGTCTTTTTTTCTAAAACGTTCTGAAAACTTGATATTTCTAATTTGCTGATGGTATCAGAACCAGGTTGCTGCATAACAGAGGAGGGAGGGAGGGTTTTGCAGGTTTTGGTCAATTGCCAGCATCCATCTCAAAGCTTTTACTTCCTTGGGAAGATAAATTCATTCATCAGGGTGGGAAAATCAGGCCAGAGTAAGATAGTCTCAAGGCCAAGATCAACAAATAGAGTTTAGTATCAAAGGATCCAGAATACAGCTATTTGACATCCAGTAGGATGCTATTCAGATTGGACACTTTTACATAAGTTCTGTGTGTTTTATGCTGGGTGTGGTAGAAGAAAAATGCTGATAAAAGAATGTCACTCACTGAACTCAAACTACAAAAGCATTTAAAAAACACCCCAAAAACCAAAAAACAAAACCCACCAAACCAAAGGGCATTTACCTCAGTATTATTTTGAACTTTCTTGGGCATTGCTAAAGATTTTTGTCTTATGTTTGCATTCTTTCCATTTAATCTTGTATCCAACTGATCAATTTGAAATGCACAACTTTGGAAAAAACAGGATTGGAGCATTTTTCCTAATCCAATTGCTTGTTGATAAAAACAGAGGGTAAATACTGGGTTTTATACTTTTAGAGAATACAGGCAGCAGATAGCTAATAAAGAATCAATTCCAGTGGATAAGGATTAAGAATCCACAATGAGATGAGGCATTTGTTTGCAGTAGACCTTCCCTTTCCTTCCCTGAGGCACCCCTGAAATAACGTGGTGGAAAAGCTATAAAAAATAAACACAGCCCAGGTAAGTGACAGGTGAATGACTTGAAACCATATGAGTTTTCTTCTGACTTAAACCAAGTGTTGGGTTCAACGCCAGCTGGCAGCTAAGCACCACACAGCCACTGGCTCACTCCCCCCCGCCCCGCCCAGTGAGATGGAGGAGAGAATCAGAAGGGTGAAAGTGAAAAAACCTGTGGGTTGAGATCAAGACACTTTAATAGGGAAAGCAAAAGTCACTGGCACAAGCAAAGCAAAAGGAATTCATTCTCTCCTTCCCATTGTCAGGCAGGTGTTCAGCCATCTGCAGGACAGCAGGGCTTCATCATGTGTAAAGGTTACTTGAGAAGACAAACACCATCACTCTGAACATCCCCCTTTCCTCCTTCCCCCAGCTTTATATGCTGAGCATGACGACATATGGTGTGGAACATCCCTTGGGTCAGCTGGGGTCAGCTGTCCCAGCCGTGTCCCCTCCCAACCCCTTGTGCCCCCCAGCCCCTCGCTGGTGGGGTGGGCTGAGAGGCAGCAAAGGCCTTGACTGTGTGTAAGCCCTGCTGAGCAACAGCTAGAACATCCCTGTCTTATCAACACTGTTTTCAGCACAAATCCAAACCATAGGCCCATACTAGCTACTATGGAGAAAATTAACTCTAGCTCACCCAAAACCAGCACACCAGCAGGTATGGTTTGAGTGTACTTCTTTAGCTGGCTGCTTCTTACTTCTCACTTGATGCCCAACTATTGACTTCAACAAAACTTCAGCTACAAAAGACAATTTGAACTAGCTATTGCCAGACATCTGAATAGGCTGTCCAAGCAAAGAATGTGCTCTCCGTTTTCATTAATACTGTTAAAACGGACAGTGCCTTATTGGTGTTCTCTCCATTCAAAGGCTGGCTCGTTCTTTCTTGTTTTGAAAGCCAGAAGCAATTATTTCTTGTCAGTGCTTTGCTATTGTAGATGGTCTTATATTGTGTTTGGGGAAAAAAAATCCAAAGCAACCATGTATGGTTTCTTAAAAAAAGACATCTTAAGTATTATCATAAATTTTGATGCTGATGGGTGATTTGGCATATCACATATATAAATTGTATAGCTAGGTATCCAAGCAGAAAAGCAAATAGTCAACCTCAAAATGTTTTTTCCTGTGGACTTTTGTTTCAGCTGCAATGTTTGGTTTATGGTTTACATATAAACATTTAAAGATCCTCAGTTTGCTTTATGTCAGTCTCTCAATAAGCATTCCACAATAAAATGGTCTTAAAGCTTCCCTGTTGGGATAACAGCACAACCTGTTGGTTGTCCTGAATCTGTATTCTTCATATTTGCAAGCTGGAAAATGGCATTTTATACAACAAAGCGTGAGGGTTTCATTCTGAAGGAAATAGCTGCAAACATGAATCAGATTTCGCTTATTCTCTTAAAATTAAGAATATCCCTGCTGTGTCCACGGCTTTCTGTAATTCAAGTTTAAAACACACCAGTTACAGCTGTTTATGATTGATTTGCACAGCAGGTCGCAATCTCATTTTATTAACCTTTCCAAATGGTTTTGCAGGTGGTGAAACTGAAAGGTCAAGTCCTGTCTGTGATGTATCGTTTTCGTACCAAAAACCGGGAATGGATGCTGATCAGAACCAGCAGCTTCACATTTCAGAATCCTTATTCCGATGAGATTGAATACATCATCTGCACCAACACTAATGTAAAGTATGTGCCTTTCCAGATGCTAATGTACATGGTTTTGAAAGAATTTAAGCATTTGCTTTTTGCTGTAGCCTGTTTCTAGCTACATTTGTTCCTCTATAACAATACAGTCTGTAACAGGGTTTTTCTGCATCATGAGATCTCACAGCATAGCTGTTTCTCTGTGTCATTATCCTGCTATGCTTCTGAGACCTGGCTGCACTGGGGGAGAGATGTCACTTATCTGTTATGGCATTAGACAAGCCCATTGATCTCAGTCCAGGCTGCCTTAAACTAGCACAGAGCTTCCAGCAGCACACCAGCTGTCCTGATATTGGAGGAAGGTTATCCTGATTCCTAAGCCAAAGAGAAAATTTTGTGTCTGTGTTCATTGTGATCATACCATTCCGTAGTCCTGGGCACCTTATCCTTGAGCTGTGTCTACTCTTACAGCCTATGAAAGCTGGCAGAATTATTTCCTAGTAGGCTCAAGTGGGAAGGGTTGCTGATATTCACTTAAGATCTAGTGGAATATCCCCAAGTATGGGAACAGATCCAACGCCTTATCTTCAGAGGGAAAATAAATCATCCTGTCTTTCAATTAATATTTTCAAAAATTTGTCACTGGACCTCTTAGGACAAGGTCATCCTAGGACTATAGTGAAGGTTTGTCATTGTGTAGCTGAGCAGAGATGCTTTTGGTGCCTCCTGAGCTTTGAGCCAGTAACTGCAGAAGTTAATCTGGCCTTGATAAAGCCATTCCTTTATATTCCTTTATTCCTTTATTCCTTTATATTCCTTTATTCCTTTATAGTGTATAGTATAGGGCTTTTTATAAATATTTAATCTTTCCAATATAAACTTAATCTATTTCTAAAACAAAATCTGCATCTGGTCTGACCAAAGATTTTTTGCCAAGTTTTTAGCTCAGAGGAAATTATAGGTTTTAAGATCTTAACCTGTTACACTGTTTAATGGAAGTGCTGAATGAGCAATCTACTAGTGGAGATCCATGCTGACAGTTCCATTTGCAAAACCAAACCCCTGGGCCTTTGACATTTGAACTTAGAAAGCTAGCAGGTGACTCTTGGTGTTCCTTGACTGTCTTCTTTGGACATGACACATACCTAGACTAGGGCTGTGCTTTTACTCACTTGAAACCCAGCATCACAATCACATACAGACACACAGAGAATTATATAGGTTGGAAAAGACCTTTAAGATTATTGAGTCCAACCATTAACCTAACACTCCCAAATCCACCACTAAGCCATGTCCCTAAGCACCACATCTACATGTCTCTTAAATACCTCCAGGGATGGTGACTCAACCACTTCCCTGGGCAGGCTGTTCCAGGGGTTGATGACCATTTTGGTGAAAAAATGTTTCTTAGTATCCAATCTTATCCTCCCCTGGTGCAACTTGAGGCCATTTCCTCTTGTCCTACCATTTGCTTCTTGGGAGAATAGACCAACACCCACCCCACTACAGCCTCCTTTCAGGTAGTTGTAGAGAGCGATAAGGTCTCCCCTCAGCCTTCTCTTCTCCAGGCTAAACAACCCCAGTTCCCTCAGCCGCTCCTCATCAGACTTGTTCTCCAGACCCTTCACCAGCTTTGTTGCCCTTCTCTGGACATGTTCCAGCACCTCAATGTCCTTCTTGTCCCAAGGGGCCCAAAACTGCACACAGTACTCGAGGTGCGGCCTCACCAGTGCTGAGCACGGGGGTACGATCACTGCCCTGCTCCTGCTGGCCACACTATTGCTGATACAAGCCAGGATGCTGTTGGCCCTCTTGGCCCCCTGGGCACACTGCTGGCTCATGTTCAGCCGGCTGTCAACCAACAACACAGGTCCTTTTCCACTGGGCAGCTCTCCAGCCACCCTTCCCCAAGCCTGTAGCGTTGCCTGGCGTTGTTGTGACCCAAGTGCAGGACCCGACACTGAGCCTTGTAGAACCCCATACAATTGGCCTGGGCCCATTGATCCAGGCTGTCAAGATCCCTCTGTAGGGTCTTCCTGCCCTCAAGCAGAACAACACTCCTGCCCAGCTTGGTGTTGCCTGCAAACTTACTGAGGGTGCACTCAATCCCCTCGTCCAGGTCATTGATAAAGAAAGCAAACAGAACCAACCCCAGTTGTACTGAGCCCTGGAGACCGCCGCTAGTGACCATCCGTCAGCTGGATTTAACTCCATTTAGTATGATTATTTTGGCCCAGCCATCCAGCCAGACTTTTACCCAGCGAAGAGTACATCTGTCCAAGCCATGAGCAGCCAGTTTCTCCAGGAGAATGCTGTGTGGAACGGTGTGAAAGGCTTTACTAAAGTCTAGGTAGACAACATCAGCAGCCTTTCCCTCGTTTACAAAGCAGGTCACCTGGTCATAGAAGGAGATCAGATCAGTCAAGCAGGACCTGCCTTTCATACACGCATGCTGACTGGGCCTGGTCCCCTGGTTGTCCTATACATGCTGTGTGATGGCACTCAAGATGATCTGCTCAATAACCCTCCCTGGCACCAAGGTCAGACTGACAGGTGTATAGCTCCCCGGATCCTCCTTCTGGCCCTTCTTGTAGATGGGTATCACATTATCTAACTTCTAGTCAGCCGGGACCTCCCCAGTTAGCCAGGACTGCTGATAAATGCTGGAAAGTGGCTTGGTGAGCACTTCCACCAGCTCCCTCAGTACCCTTGGGTGGATCCCACCTGGCCCCATAGACTTGTGTGTGTCTAGGTGGTGTAGCAGGTTGCTAGCCATTTCCCCCTGGATTATGGGGGCTCCATTCTGCTCCCTGTCCCTCTCTTCCAGCCCAGAGGGCTGGGCACCCAGAGAACAACTGGTCTTACTATTAAATACTGAGGTAAAGAAGGCATTTTGTCACTATGTTTCCTCCAGCCTTTCCTGTAAAGGCTGCAGATTCTCCTTAGCTCTTCTGTTACTGCTAATTATTTATAGAAGTATTTTTTGCTCCTTTTTTCTGCATGCCTAAAAAGTCAGACTCAAGGAACTGAATAGTTAAGCTCATTGAAAACAAGCAAACGTGTCTTGAAATCAGGCGGCTAAATATCTCCTTGTCTGTACTATGCATCAAACTAAATATTTCCATATTTGCTGTGCCATATTTCTTTTCTAAATTATTTTTATATGCAAAAACAGGCCTGCAAAATCAAAAATGAATTTTCAGATACGTCCCAGGCGTGGTTAATTGTGCGTTGTTCCCATGACTCCACAGATCAAAAGTGGGGCTGGAGACTTCTGTTGTGTTGACTCTGGGAATGCTTTTTTGTGAGCCTCCACTATACTGTTCAGCTTGGCATTGCAGCACTTACTGTGATGAATAGGACTGTGCCAGCTTCTGGCTCTTGTTATATCTCTCTTGCTAGGTTTGAATAACAACCCAGAAATGTTGACCTAATATGGAATTTGCCTGCTGCTACTTTGACAGAGGATGTTCCCTTTTTCCTGTCATGTAGAAAATGTTCTAGTCTTAATGCAAGATACAAACCATTATACATCTGCTTTTGAATGGTAGAAAGAATGCATTATTCAAACTGTTTTCTGTTTTTCTCCCTGTTCTCTCCCGCTTCTCAGATTTCCAAAGAGGATTTACTGTAATGTATTGTATTTCCTGGAAGTTTTTTTTTTGGGGGAGGGGCACATTTGGGGTCATGTTTTGACTTCTGATTTCCTAGCTGCCTTGCAGAGTTGTACTGTTGATTTCTGCCTCCTCATTCAGCTCCTGCTGGGGCTAGATATTCAGCACTGACTCGAGTGTATGTGGCCATCTTTATGTGTCCGTGGAAGTGTCAGATGCTCTGGGTCCAGAGAAGTGCTTGCCATGGAGACCAAGCAGGGGTGCCTTCCACTGCGCCGTACGAGGCAGTTCTGCACAGAGACAGATTTTGATTTGTCTATCTCTGTGATAACCTAGGCAGCTCCATAAGATACAGGTTTGAGGCAGTTAAAAATCCATCATGAAACTGTAAAGACAATATAGCCAAAAAATTCTAGGTTTAAATCAGTTTTTAACTTAAGATAGTTTAAAGCCACAGTATGTACCTCTGTGTGTGTGCTAACAGAATACTTGTTTTGCCTTGGTCAGTGAACAGCGTTTTCCCAAAAGACTGTAGAGGGCAGTGGTGGTTCCAGTTGTGAGGGATTAATTAATTTGTTGGTTTGGTTTGTTTGTTGTTCGTTATTTTTCCTTTTTTTCTTTTTTTTTTTTTAAATACTCTTTTGGAGCTCTAAACAGTCAACTATCCAAACTTGCTTTTGGTGCGGTTGGATAATGAAACATGAGGTTCAAATGTTCACTTAGTTCTTTGCAAAAAAAAAGAAAAGAAAACTTAGAGATGTTTCACTTGGGTGTAGCCATCCAAGAGAAACTTCCTGGAGAAACGAAGCATTTAACGTTTAACATTTGTGCTGGGTTCGGCTGAAAAGAAAAGTTCCCGCGTTTGACCACATCTTCCTGTGTAGTTGAGACTGATTTCCAAAAAGAAATAATTGTTGTGATCAACATTTATTTAACATACACATAGAGCAGCATTTGAATAGAGTAATCTATTATGGTGATAGATAAAACTATATTAAACTCGCTGTATACGTAGAAGGAGGATATTTTTCTGACCTTTATGGAAAATTTGATGTTTCATTTTTGTAAGCCCCAAAGTCCTATGTTGCACTGTGTGCATTTATGAATCCTACAGTTGTCCTGAGTCTCAAGATTCTTGTCTCGGAGTGAGCTGGCACAGGTCACTGCTGAAGGCAGCCTGGCGAATGAATCAGCCTGTGCTTGTGGGAGAGATGCTTTCTGTTTCAGATTCTCATGGGCCAAAATACTAAAGAGATCAACTATTCTGATAAAATTCCGGTCTATGGTAGTAGTGCTAAAGAATGACTTTCTCATGATCCCTGTGCCATCCCTGGGCCATCTGATCCCTCAAGGCCAGTGTTAAGACAGACCCTTTCACAGGGGTGACTTTGAAACTACGCTAAAAGAGGGAGATTTTTAGAGTTTATGAAAGAGGATTTTACAATGGCAGCCCCAAGGCTTTTATTATTCCCTTTTTGTCCAAACCAGACGTAGGAAGCGTATGTGCCTGTATTACATAAAAATAGCTCAGTGGGGACACAGTATAGTTTCTGTCGCACTGTAGAGACAGTTAATTTTAAAGTTCAAATCCTCTTTTGGTTACTCTGATGCCTGGAAAAGGAACAGGTGACTTCAGTTTTCATACAGAGAAATTGATTTGGCTGAAATCCTCTCCAATGTCAAAGGAACTTTCACAGAATCTTCCCCTTTCCTCCAAAAACATTTACTGAAGTAAATTTGAATTAACCATCTAAACCTTCAGATTTGCTGAACCATTCCTTGTTCAAGCCAAGGGCTTCCCAGTTTCATACTGAACCCATGGGTGAGCCAGGAATTCCTGCAGTACAGGCAAAGTTGTCTGTTGACCCAGACAATACCTTACTTGCTGTTGGGTATCCTGTAGAGCCAGGAAATTCCTCTCTCATTCACTCCTTGCAGCTGTGAAACTGAAATTGAAACCAAGGATAGTCTGGGGTTTGGTTTCAAAGGCAGAAGGTAGTTTGAGTTTTGCCCAAACTGGTAATAAGCTCTTGTTGTGTATCATCCTTACAAAAATGATCTAGCAGTTAGGCGACTGAAGGGACCTGTATGTGTTGATTGTTCAGTCAAAAGGGCTGCTTAGATGGCAAGGTCTGAAGCAACCACAACAGCAGTGCCCAGCTCTCCCAGGTCAGCTGGTCCATGCATGATCCAGAAGGTTCCTGCAGAGCATCAAGGACAGCTTTTTGGTGCAGGTGGTGGAGGAACCAATGAGGCAAGATGTGCTGCTCATCCTTACACTAACAAACAAGGAAGGGCTGGCTGAGGATGTGAGGGTTGGGGTAGCCTTGGCTGCAGTGACCGTGAGACAGTGCAGTTCAGGATCTCGCATGGTAGAAGCAGGGCAACAATTACAACCTTGGACTTCAAGAGAGCCAACTTTGGCCTCTTCAAAGACCTGCTTACAGAAATCCCATGGACTAGGGCTCTAGAAGGCAGAGGGGTCCAAGAGAGCTGGTCAGTATTTAAGGACCACTCCCTCTGAGCTCAAGATTGGTGCATCCCTAGGAGGAAGAAGTCAGGCAGAGGAGCCAGGAGACCTGCATGGATTAGCAAAGAGCTTCTAGAGAAGCTCAAATGGAAGAGGGACGTTCACAGTATGCAAGGAAAAAGAGACTGGCCACTTGGGAGGAATATAGGAGCGTTGTCAGGGTATGCAGAGATGCGACAAGGAAGGCCAAGGCCCACTTGGAACTAAGTCTGGTGAGATAACAAATCAAAGATAACAAGATGGGCTTCTTTAAATACATCAGCAGTAAAAGGAAGACTGGGGATACAGCAGGCCCACTGCTGAACAAGGAAAGGGCCCTGGTAATGCAGGATGCAGAGAAGGCAGAGATATTGAATGTCTTCTTTGCTTCAGTCTTTACTGCTGAGGCTGGCCCTCAGGCATCCCAGCCCCCAGAGGAGAGAGAAAAAATCTGGAGAAAGGAGGGCTTCCTCTTGGCTGAGGAGGATTGGGTCAGAGATCGCCTAAGCAAACTGGATCCTCACAAATCCATGGGCCCCGATGGGATGCACCCATGAATGCTGAGGGAGATGCTGGATGTTCTTGCCAAGCCACTCTCCATCATCTTTGAAAGGTCGTGGAGGACAGGAGAGGTGCCTGAGGACTGGAGGAAAGTAAACGTCACTCCAATATTCAAAAAGGGCAAGAAGGAGGACCTGGGGAACTACAGGCCAGTCAGCCTCACCTCCATCCCTGGAAAGGTGAATGAGCAGTTGATCCTGGAGGTCATCTCCAGGCATGTAGAGGAAAAGAAGGTTATCAGAAGTAGTCAACATAGATTCACCAAGGGAAGATCATGCTTGACCAACCTGATAGCCTTCTACGATGGTGTGACTGGCTGAGTTGATAAAGGGAGAGCAGTGGATGTGGTTTATCTTGACTTCAGCAAGGCATTCAACACTGCCATAACATCCTCATAGATAAGCTAATGAATGAAGTGTGGGTTGGGTGAGAGGGCAGTGAGGTGGATTGAGAACTGGCTCAGCAGCAGAGCTCAGAGGGTTGTAATCAATGGAGCAGCGTCTGGGTGGAGGCCTGTCACTAGTGGTGTTCCCCAGGGGTCTGTGCTGGGTCCAGTCCTGTTCAACATATTCATCAATGACCTGGATGAAGGGACAGAGTGTAACCTCAGCAAGTTCGCTGATGATACCAAGCTGGGAGGAGTAGCTGATATGCCAGAAGGCTGTGCTGCCATCCAGCAAGACCTGGGCAGGCTGGAGAGCTGGGCCGAGGGGAACCTCATGAAATTCAACAAAAGGAAGTGCAAGGTCCTGCCCCTGTGGAGGAACAACCCCATGCACCAGTACAGGCTGGGGGCTGAACTACTGGAAAGCGGCTCTGTTGAGAAGGACCTGGGAGTGCTGGTGGACAAGCTGACCCTGAGCCAGCACTGTGCCCTTGTGGCCAAGAAGGCCAATGGTACCCTGGGATGCATTAAAAGGAATGTGGCCAGCAGGTCGAGAGAGGTTATGCTCCCCCTCTACTCTGGCCTGGTGAGACCACATTTGGAGTACTGTGTCCAGTCTTGGGACCCCCATTTTAAGAAGGATGTGGAACTGCTTGAGCAAGTCCAGCAGAGAGCTACCAAGATTATCAGGGGACTGGAGCATCTCACGTATGAGGAAAGGCTGAGAGACCTGGGTTTGTTTAGCCTGGACAAGAGAAGACCGAGGGGGATCTTATCAATGCTTGTAAATATCTAAAGGGTGGGTGTCAAGAGGATGGGACTAGACTCTTTTCATTAGTGCCCAGCAACAGGCCAAGGGGCAATGGGCACAAGCTGGAACACACGAATTTCCACCTAAACATGAGAAAAAACTTCTTTCCTGTGGGGGTGCCAGAGCAGGGGCACAGGCTGCCCAGGGAGGCTGTGGAGTCTTCTTCGCTGGAGACGTTCAAACCCCGCCTGGACGCGTTCCTGTGCCCCCTGCTCTGGGTGTGCCTGCTCAAGCAGGGGGTTGGGCGAGATGATCTCCAGAGGTCCCTTCCAACCCCTCCATTCTGTGAATTGCTACACAATTTCTTTGAGTTTTCAAACATCGTTTGAACTATTTACGCAGTAGCAGCAAAGAACAGCAGAAGATGCTAACCTAGCTTTACATTTCAATCTTAATTAAGTGCAGCACAGCTTGCACAGAGTTCAGTGAAGATACGCAAGTATTTGTTTTTTATAGAAAATGGATTTGGGAGGTTGTTCCCTAAATTCAATGCTGTTAACACAATGTGGTATTTATATTGTACTGCAGCTTAACGAGTATTAGAGGTGAAAGATAGAGAAGGGCGAAGGAGCAATAAGTTAGAAGTGCCTACAAAACAAATAACTAGTAAGTATGCTGTTTTGTTTGGCTCATTTGTATGTATATGGCTGAATCAAGAAAACATACTTTATACGGAACAGAAGAGACCTAATGTGCTGTTTATTGACACACGCACCAAGTCGTTGGTAATAAAAACAAATGAAACAGTGTAATTAGCTTTCACGTTAACAACAGGATTTAATGGGTGTTTATCGTCCACAGGGTGGTATTTAGAAAAACTTCCCATAGATTTGCCGTGATTAAATTACCTCCTATAGTTCTGTTGGAAAAGTATGCATTTTATGCTTGCGAACAAAGAATTTCTTTACATTCCAGAGGTAATTCTTAGGAATTTTCTCTTGGCTAAAATAATGTGGAAAATCCATGAATCTCTAATGACCTGGTGGACTGACTTTTTGCATGTTACTCATAGCACAAAAGTGATTCTGTGCATTATGTGTTCTTACAACATAAGCCTAGCAGGCGGCTTTTGGCCCTCTACTTCGATCTTCTGTTTGTTGCAGGTCACAGATTTTTGTCCAGTTTGCCATGGAGCCTAGTAACTTGTGTCTGAGCAGAGTGTCTTCTGGAAAGCATCAAGGGATGGGAAAATCTGTTATTTACTTCAGTAGCTTGTTTGAGTGGTCCCTCGCATTCCCATCAGTTTGTGCCTAATTTGTCATTTGACTTTGTCTGAAGTTTTGTCTCTCAGTCCCTTGACATCTGAATCTACCTAGTTCAAAATTTAAAAGGTTTGGATAAAAATTTAAAATTCAAGCTTGTGGCCAAATATGTATCCTCATTTTCCAGAGTGTTAAATTTATGATCTCGCTATTTTGCGAAACCACATCTGTTACCACCTGTCACATTATAGTGTCTCCCTGGGAGGAAACCCACATGGTGTGTAATTCCTGTCCATTAGGTGATTTTTTCCTTCAGAAAGAGGCCAGAAGCATAGAGAAACTGTGACCACTGTCCAGTATCATTTGCAAGTATCAAGCTTACTTTCTTGTCAGTCCAACTCCAGTCTTATCCTAGTCTCTGAGCTTTAGCATAATTTGGGGGTGTTTATATCTTCTCTGCTAACTGAGCAAAGAGCCTCACAGAGACAGTATGCTACCTGCACGTCCTCAGGCCAGAAGTAATCTTGCTAATTGTGACCAAGCAACGGAAGGCAACTGTTAATGGAAGGTGCAAAACGTTTAGATAATTTCATAGCTGCTGAGGTTTTTGTCATTACACAGGCTGTCTTGCTTGGGATGCTGCAATGCCAGCAAGCTCCCAGCTTCACCCTAGAGACTGGTTCAGTGCCCTTTGTGGTATTGGACCATGGCGGAGCACAGGACTCTGCCTTCTCCATGGCAGTGATGCTGCTTCAGACGCGGGCCATGGCGGAGCCTTTCCTTTTTACAGGGAAGTCTCAAATTGTTGTGTCTGTGCATCACCTGGCCTGTTGGCTGGAAGCTGCTCTCAACATGAAGTTGTGAAGTGAGGGTGATGCTGTGGCCACACTGTTCAGGGCTGTTGCTTTATCAGGCTACAGCCTGGACACAGCTCAAACCCAGCACTTGGCTGCAAGATCATGTGGCTCTCACGCTCTACCATCCCAGCTCGGCTTTGGGACAAAGCTGGGCTTGTCTGTCTGAAAACAATCACACAAACCTACGCTCAGACAAGTGGGGTTCCTAATGACCCAGCGTGGGAATGGTGTAAGTCCAAACAAGAAAGCATAAGTTCACATTTTAATGGTAAAAGTCTGGTCTTGATGCATCAGTAGCGCTTCTGCCTTTCATTTCAAAAGGGTTGGGGTTTATTTCTGATAAACTGTACTGTGC
Source organism: Phalacrocorax carbo (assembly GCF_963921805.1). Lineage (NCBI taxonomy): Eukaryota > Metazoa > Chordata > Aves > Suliformes > Phalacrocoracidae > Phalacrocorax > Phalacrocorax carbo. The sequence goes on from NC_087519.1 coordinate 10,054,789, forward strand.
AGTGGCTTTTTGTGTAGAAGTTGTTATGTTAAAGTAACTTCAAAATTTCCGATAGCAACAATTAGTATAACTCTGATTTTTTTTTTAATTAGGAGCTTTGAATTTATGTCCTTTCAGAATTAAAAAAGCAAGTGAAGAAATGGTTTCAGAAGATCACTGTGCTAAATATATTACAATTATGCAAAAGTTCTGTACGTTTTTATAAATAGGCAGCATTTGCATACATCGAATGTGAATATGCCTGACTTACCACTACTTGCATGCTGTCCCTACAGTCACCTGTCAGTTAATTCTCATGACTTCCAATTATTTTATCTGTTGATATTGGCTAATTGTCATAGCTAAGTAACAGCGCCTGACACTAAACACAAATCAAGCGCATTTCAAGGATCTGCAGAGTTTTCAACACTAAAGTTATTCATTCTGGCATATGGCCCCTAACACTTATTAGCTCTGGCAGTTTCTTTTGAAGTATTTTTCTATTGCTGCTGCTCATTTAATTTTTCCTAAACTCATATAATTGGATTAAGGCTATTACTTCCAGTGATTTTTATCTCATTTAAACAATGGGTATTTTTTGTTCAGTTCTGATTAGCATTAAAAGGAGACTCATGTTTTCTGTAGCATTTGTCAACGCAAATTGATTTTATGTAATGTCTTGATTTTATATGGTAGCACAAGCAATTTATTTCTGGACATTTACTGCCTTAAAAGCTTTCCAGAATTGAGGAGAATCTGGGCTTGGGTCCTGGGAAGAGTAGAACCAAAGCATGTTAAATAGATTTCATTAGAAAGAAGGAATTATATGCAGTTCTTTCTAGCTCAACAGGTTGTTCCATTTGGTCTGACATGCTCCAGACAGAGCTTTGATCACTTTTTCTTGTTGACTGGCATAATTCTGCATTAGTGTTACTGGATGTTTCCTGTTTACATCAGTAGGATCAGTGAAGGGGTCTGGTATATTCACTGTTAACATGAGGAAGATGTTCTTGGTGTCTTAGTAGTGAATTCTTAAATCCTTTATAAGGAGGTTGTATTCCATCCTCCATTACTTACCTGTTTTCCCAAAAAGTGGGTTTGTTCACCTGGTGTGCAAAATGCCAAACTCCACGCAGAGTGGAGGTATTTTATTCTATTCATTTTTGTGCAAAGATGGGTGCCAGGTGGTAACTCTGCAAACCTAGCGCCCAGCACTGAGAAACTACAAGGTATTTATACAGTTCAGTGTGTCAGTGACAGCCAAGATTTACGCCCTGCCCCAGCCGATCATTGCATAGTTTCTTTCTCACTTCATCCTAAAGGTACGGCTCCCTTCAAATTTAAACACGCATGCTCAGAGAGTAAGGGCCTTATTTGAGTAGGGGTTTTTCTGGCCTATGGGCATGATTTTTAGTATTATAATGAAGATAGTTCACCTAAAGGTCACTTAGTTTTAGTTCTTATCAACATCCCAATTAGTTATCCTCCTTGACTATATACTTTATCACCCAGCTTTTGGTGTCGTCTGAGGCAGGATGTTCCTTCTATCAGTCTTTCAGTTCTTCAAGGATATAGTAATAAAACAAATGCTTCCCTATCTCTCAGCTCCCTTCTTTGGCCACCAAATTCTGTTTTGCCAGGCTTCACATGGTTCATTGTTATTGCTTAGTAGAAAATTCTGTTTTCTTCAGGATATCAAACTCACCGACATTACTGTGCCATTACGGCAAAACTCCTCATGTGCCCTGTTGCATTCCTGTGGTGCAAGGTTTAAAAACAGATGGATCTCACAGGAAAGGATTTATTAAATTATCTGAGAGACGTTTCACTCACGGTATAAAATGGGAGACCATGGCTGTTCCTTTCTTGTATCGTAATTGGTTTTTGTAACAAAATCATTTTGTCTCCTTTGCAGACAACTTCAGCAGCAGCAAGCAGAACTAGAAGTACATCAAAGAGATGGGCTGTCATCCTATGACTTATCGCAGGTGAAATTTCTCAGGTTTTTATTTTTGTGCCTCTGATCTTTTAATACATAAAGCAGTGGCAGATTTCAGCAAAATTAAAAATACATTGTGACTATCCCTGAATTCCTTTTCATCAAATATGATGGAGGAAATTACCTTCCTCTGTGTATCTCAACAGGTGCCTGTTCCAAGTATACCAGCCAACGTTCATGACAGTGGAAAGTCTGTGGAAAAGCCTGATGCTATCTTCTCCCAGGAGAGAGATCCTAGATTTGCTGAGATGTTTGCTGGAATAACTGCTTGTAAGTGAATGTCTCTGATGTTTAATTTTTAATACTGTGTTAAGCTTGGTTACATGATGTGCAGCACAGCTTTGAGAGAATGAAGAGAAACTGCAGCATGGCAGAGAAATTTCCAAACATCATCAGCCTTCAGGACATCTCCTAGAATTTGCCTTTCGTTGATATTTCCCCTAAAGATGATGAGGAGTAAATTCAAGGCAGGAAGGACAGCTTTTGTGTCACCAGAGCTACCTATTTTTGATTCTTTCTTCATTTCACAGCGGCACCGTAAGCGTTCATAGATATTAAACATACTGAGCAGAACTTGCCATTTCTAAGTATATATTTTCTTTCTTAAACAGCAGATTTGAGTTCATCTCTGTAAAAAGGCAAGGATTAAGAAAGTTACCATGTAGTCTTAAGATAGGCCTGCAGTTTATCATCAAATCACCGGCTTTTGCATTTATGCTTTCAGAGGCATATGCTGCCTTGAGGTGTAATAATGTGCTTATTTTCTGATGAGTTGAGGCATCTCCAGTCACATTACTTGTTGGTGAGTCCTTGCTCTTTTTCCCACAACTTTTGAACTTGTTGGCAAGTTCTTATGAGAGTGATAGGAGTCTCAGAAATATGTTCTTCCTGTATTTTGTGAGAACTACAGTGAGGACAGAGTCCTTCCTGGGTGCCCTCACCAAAGGATTTCCTAGCCCTGTTCTAAGACGTAGCAGCCGACTTGTCAGTCAGACAGATGTAGCTGATTCAAGCTAGACCCAGCCTATGCTGCCTGTTACCCTAACAGACAGAAGTAATTTTGAAGACTGGCAGCTGAAGGGGTCATCCGAAATATATCTGTAGGAAACCAGGCTCATTAATTCCACTGCTTTTGGAAGAACTTGTTAATTGTTTATTGTTCTTAACTGTCCTCACTGAAAAAGAGAAGTTTTTACATTTGTTTTAAATAAATCAATGTGCAAGTGTCATGTAGTGCATGAAGGAAACGATCCATGGGGTTTGACTCCAGGGGTGTTGCGAGATGACCTCACTGCACTGGTTTCTTATGTCTGGCTTGGCCTTTTCAAATGGAGAAGGCGTCGTAACTGCAGGATAGACTTGATATTCTGTCCTCCTGTTGCTAGGACTTCTCTGTTATCCCTGTTCATCCTTGTCTGTCTACTCTAACAGCGAAGTCAACAGCTGAGGCCATAAAAGGGGTCCATTAGAAGGTAGCAAGACTCCAACCCTAAACACCAGAATATGTTTTTCCAAGCAAGAACATCTTGCTTTTTGGCTGCCTTATTGGCTCTTTTTCAGGCAGCTCTCAACTGTGTGGGGAGGGGTTAGGGTTAAGGGTCTAGCAAGCTGTGTTGTAGCTGGGAGGTTATGTTCTTGGAAATGCCATTTCTCTTTTCATTCTTATCAATTTACAGGCTATGCTTTTTTTGGACATTCACCCTGTCTGAATTTCTCATGGGAGCTGTGATCAAGGTCTTCTCTGAATGATAAAAAGAGGTGGTTCACAGTTAGAGATGAGATACGCTGTCCAAAATCAATATTGACAAACCTGCATGCTGCCTCCAAGACATTTGTGTTATGTTGATACCCGATCTCATTCTCTGCTACGTTCTGTAAAAATACAGGTTTGACATAGGGAGATTGTTGCCATAATTGCATGCAGTGGCCACACATAATTAAAAAAACAAAGTGGGGAGAGGAAGCCTGGCTTCACCGATTCATGCAAGTGCCCTGAAGCACAGGATGATGCGCTTCTTATGGAGATCTTCATTCTACAGGCAGAAACACTGGTCCTGCTGGGAGGAGGGCATATCATTGACCAGTGCAGTGGTGGGGTTTAGAGAGAAACAGGTCTAAGGATGCAGGTAAAACACCAGAACAAAACAGGTTTTCTGTGCTGTATAAAAGGTGAGAGCAGAGAAGTATTGCATAAAGACCTGAGTGGGAACAGCTGGGACAGATGTAGGCCAGATTCGGGGGCTAAAGAGCACTGAATGTAACTCAGGAAAGAGATTTTAAAGCTGATTTAGCTGCTTGTGATTAGTTTAGCTGTTCCCTTTGACTTGGCCTCATCCTGCGGCCCAGATCCTGGTAGCTGCCATGGCAACTCTGCTCCACTTGAGGAATTCCAGTTCATTTAGGGCACTCTCAATTTTGCTGGTGAGTTGTTCTCAAATATCTAAAGTACCCACAGGATTATGGCTCAGTCTCTTCCAACCCTGGGAGTTTGGTATCCTTGTAAATGGTGGCCTTAGAAAATGGGGCATCTCATGCAAGAAAGACATTACTGCAAAAAAAGAAAAAAAAATCTGTCCTTCTCAGAGATATCCCAACGCATTCTCAATTCTTCCTACTACATACACAATCTTCTCTAGACCTTGTCCCCATTTCTCCTTCGTTTTTTTATATGAGAGCATAGGTTTGTAGCCCAGACTCAGTGTCTGTGCTGGGCAATATGTAGCCAGTGAAGAATTTCTACAAATTTCGTTGTTACAAAGGAAAAGCAATGGCAGCTCCTTCTGTGAGGTAATTTGAGGTGACTTTTTTCTTTGGGAAGGTGAGCTTAGATTCTTGTTAGGAACATAATGGGAGAACATCTTAGGTAACAGAGGAGAGCTGATGTGTGTTGGAGGCCTTTGGTGAGCCATACTCACCAAGGTCTCTAAAAGCTAGGGAAAACTGAAAAATACTTCTATTACTTGTAAGCTGAGTGGGCCTTTTGTCCAGGAGAACATCTTGTGCAATGAGTGGGAATCTGAAAAGAGCAAAGGGGAAAATGAGGAGGCAGACTTGATTTCTAGGCCTGTCAGAGGTGCATAGCAACAAATGGTTGCAAAGCCATCAGTAAGTTGCTGGGTGTTTTGTGCTTGGAGGTAGTAAGGGAAGATGGGGAAAGTAAATAAAGGGTGGTGGAGCAGACCTTTAAATTATTTTAAGAAAAGTAGTAGCAGTGAGGTTTCCCTGGGCTTTGGAGTAATCCAGTGCCAGCAAATTAAATTAAGGGACCAAATGGCACTGTTCACCCAATCTTGTTTCATTCAATTGGAGATTGATCTCCAGTCGCCACATTAGGAGTAGACTATAAAAGTTAATGGCATCTCCATGTTTCACTACGCTAGTCTGCCTTACACCCCACTGGGATGCTTGCATCCTATTTCATGGCTCCCTCAAGCCACATAGGACAGCAAAATCTATGAGAGATGAGTGTTTTGCCTTGCCAGGTGCACAAGTCTTGCAGACACTCAGAAGCAAAGTGCCTCCAGCCACCTGTGAGATTGAAATGCAGGTAAGACAGCAGGATTACTCAGGTTTGCAGGTGTTCACCCTGAGATCTGCAGGCATGCCACCAGGCTGCCTGGGAGAGTCAGGTACTCCTCTCCAGCTTCCCTGGAGGGAAGCAAGCTGTCAGCTGGCTGGGAGGTGGGCTCTTTGGCACTGTTCCTTGGGGCATTTAACACAGCAGGGTGTGGGCCCTCAGCTGCTACCTCAGCGCAAACAGGCTGCGATAACAGCAGCGGCCCTGGGGGGCTTCTCCTGGTGCCAGAAACGTACCCTCACCTGAGGCCACCCCCAGGTAGCCACAGAGGTGCGCATGGATCAGACCAGGCTTTTATGTGGCGTTACTCCATTCCCCTGGGCAGACTCTTCCAGAAAACGTTTGTTCCCCTTTCCAGTCTGTAGCTGGGACCCATGCACACATCACTCCCCACCTTGGCCAGAGCCACTCTATGTATCCAGTTCCCCCTCCTGCCTGCATGGTCAGGAGCAGCTTCCAGTGTGCACGGAGAAGGTCTGGGCTGCGTGGCCAGAGGGCACGTACCACTGTTACGTTCCATGCAAACAATAGCATTAATGAGGTACATCCTGCAAAGAGGGTAAGAAGTAGACGCAAACCAGCTGTGCCTCTCGTTTCATACTGAATATAGCCCTTTTGCGTTATTCTTAATGTGTTCCACAGGGCTTCTTAATAAAGCTTTAAGAGGGAAAGAAAAATCCCTGCTGTGTATATACATTGCATTCTTATTAAATAATTTTGCCTTCATTTTCTCATCCCCTAAACTTTTCTCTTTCTGTGATTTGTTTTGTTCCTTTTGTAGCAGATAAAAAAATGATGGCCTCGGCATCTACAGCAGGAAACCAGCAGCTTTACTCACAGGGAAGCCCATTTCAGCCAGGACATTCAGGAAAGACTTTCAGGTACTGTAGTCCAGATCCTGAACATATCAGCTTCTGTCTGATAGTGGGGGACTGTTCCCCTTCAATCTAGTGGAAACAAAACCAACCTAAGATGCAAGGGCTTTCTTTACACGAATAAAATTTGCTTTGTGTAGACTTCACTCCTACGGAATGTCTTAGCCCTTAGGCTAGGCTTACAAGCTGAAATTATTTGGATATCTCTGTTAAAAATAGTGGCTGGTAAGTAGATACTTGTTGCTGTGATGAGGTAATTGGAAAAAACCTAAGAAGCAGCAAAAAATTATGAAGGGAGATAGATCTGAGAGGTGATGGGGCAGGCTCAGAGATCTTAGGAACGTTGACCAAGCTAGGAGGATGCAAAGATTTGGTTTGCATTTACAGCTGTCAGTACTTCTGTAGGGTGCCTTGAAGGGCATTAGTATGGACTCCTTATTAAAGGAACAGAGGGGTGCTTCATCCATAGTCCCTGGTGAGGGCTGGGACACAGACATGAATAGTTTTCTAAGTCAGCTTCCAAATATATGGAAGGTGGTGATCTGGCATTTTCCCGAGGCATTTTTGAGTTACTCAAAGTGCATGTTGTTGCATACCAGCTGTCAATACAGACTTGGCTAATTTGAGGTTTAAGAGTTTGCCTTCATTTCCAGTCAATTTTTGAGAGTGTGGTATCAGTGATTATATTTACCTTAGTGCCTTTTGTATCATTGTTCTGGGACTGTCATGTGGAGTTTCATTCTCCTGCTTTGGACCAACCAAGGTTGTGAAAGTGAAGGAACAGCCATTCAGAGGCTGTCAGTTCCAGGAATTAGAAAACATCTGCAAACGATAATTGTATTGAAACCAATGTGTTCTTAAAGTTATAATTGCTAATAATCTCAGTGGGGAAAAATAAAATCCCTGTGCATGAGATTTGTCAAGTTAAAAACAAGAATAACTTGAGGAGGACATGACAGTAAATTAAAATGTCTTTTAATTGGATGTTTTATATTACTGGATGGTTGACTTGCCATCTTGGGGGTCGGTGTGTGTTTTGTTAATTTCCTTTGTTAATTCCTGATGTTTAACTATAGCTTTTTTTCCTACTGCGGTTCTGTTACATCAAATAGTGACACATCTGCCAGCATTTCAACCCTTGATGATCTGTCTTCCTTGAATGCTCTCCAGGCTGGTCCATTCAGTTACTGAGCCTGGGCAGCTTTTAGGCACTATTTTGCAGACCTCTGGTTTCAAAGTATATGTTCCAGATACAGTCCAAGCCCTTTAGACAACGGGACTTGCCCGTCCAGCTGGGAAGGTGTTGACAGTAGGGCCAGCCCTCCCCAGCAGCTGTTGTGTGCTTCTGTGTTCAGCCAGATTTAGACGGACTTTCTGGTCCATGCTTCCCTCTTTTGATACTCTCTAGTAGCAAAAAAATAAAGAAAAAAATAAAAGACATAGAAAACAGACTCTACAAAGAATTTCTAAACACACACTTTGCTTTTAGGCATCTTAAGAAAGACAGAATAATAGCTCCCGTATTGAAATGCCTGCCATGTTTGCTTAGCACTCTGGGAGGGATTTTGTCAGCCTTCTCGGAAGATTCAGATTCCTGCTTCCTCTCTGCTCATCCTTGTTTACTTCTTTTCCCTGTTGCTCTCTTCTTTCTCTGGAAGATTGTGAAAATAGACAATAGGGAAGGCATTGGAGAAAAGAGCAGGCTGTTTCAATTGATGCACAAAAGCATTTTTATATGTTGTGTCTTCATTTATATTCATTTATATATTTATATGTGACATGTAAAATAATAAATATGTATTTTTATATATGTAAAAATATATAAAAGCACATTCACAATGTGTGGTTATGTAGGTTCAGGCTTTTGAGACCTCCACGAGAATAAAATTGTGAAGTGGACCAGTCCTTCATAAAATTTTCTTATTAATTAGGAAATCTGGGAAATTTATCTGTAGTGAAATTCAGTAATTAGGAAACAGCTAATATATAAACACGTTCCTTTGGAAATACTTCTTTTAAAAAAATTCCAAAGCTATTATATTAATTTAAGTTTCTGTCTTGATTATTCTTTTGCCTGGGTATATAACTGCATGCTCTTCTTTAGCATCAGTTGGTGAAAAAAGGAATTAAAAGCTCAAATTTTTAATATATAACACACACTACTTCATTTGCCAGGCAGGAAACAAATAAAGAAGTACTTATAAGTATCATCTCTTTGTGCATCTTCATTTAGGGTGACATTTAAGCAAATGCTTAAATACTGCTGACTTTAAGCACAAATTTAAAATTAAGTAGCTGCTTGAATACTCTCTGCAAGCAGGTTTTTTTAATGCATTAAATATTAAACCAGTATGGAGCTAAGTGTTTATGTACCATATGTTAGACCAATTTTATTCTTGCAAGCCCTTTCAAAGAGATTATAGAAGCCTCATTAAAAATAATTTTGCCTTCTGTGTCTATTTGAACTGACATTTTAGAATGCCAGTATGTTTCATAGTTGTGTGATAGTTTTAAGTCATTTTTTATTAAGACAGATTGAACAATTAGTTTTAATGTGATTATCAAAATTTCCATATCTGGAATATTTGTGCATCGAGAATATAGCCTACAAATGAGGCACTGTTTCTGTTCCTTTAGTTCATCTGTGGTACACGTGCCTGGTGTGAACGACATCCAGTCTTCTTCATCAACCGGCCAGAATCTGACACAGATATCTCGCCAGCTAAATCAGAGTCAGGTTGCCTGGACAGGAAATCGCCCACCATTTCCAGGACAGGTATTGATTAAAGGTGTTTTATTTTCATGGTCATTAAAGATCTGCAATCTCTCTGCTTTTTTCCAAAATAATTAGTAAACCCTATTTATAATGTGATTAAATGTACTTTGCCATTATCATTTGTAGTTGGAGAAAAATCAGTTCCCCCACTGCTGTTCCTTGGCAGGTTATAATAATTTGAGACAGCTGCCCCATGCATAACTGCATTTAGTTCATGACAGTGGCAGTTGCTACACTGAAATAAATCCCAGTGGAAGATCTTGGTCCTTTTATATGTGCACTGAATGAAGTATAAGAGGACCGCTTTTATGCTTTGGTATTAAGCCTGTGAATTAAATCTTTCTTGGACCACAACCATGCACCCAGCAATGTTACCCACAGTTAGCAGAGTTATCAGAAAGGGGCACGTACAAATCTAGGCATGAATTCAGAGCAGAGGCTACTTAGCTGCCGGCCCGTCTGTTAGCGCTGCCAGGTGTAGCTCACACTGTGTTGTGTCACGGAGGAAACAGCACATGCCTCCACCAGATGCTGTGTTAGCCCAGAAATCACCTCTTGTTCTGTGTAACAATAAAAAAACCTGTTTTGAAACTCTGTTAAAGACAAATAATATGAAATAATAAGAATTAATCATGTTTGATCTATCATTAATGCTGCTTGTAATCTTTCTTGACTTTCCATTGTTTGGCAGGCTAGAATGGCACATTGGGTGGGCAATACATTTTTCAGTTACTGAATTGTTTCCACAGTAATCACTGATTCTTCCCATCCTTCAGTGTGCCATGGTTATGGTCACACCTGTTTAATAAAATTCAGTCATAATGTTAACTTATTTTTTAAATGATATGAAGGATGCTAAAAATGACTAAAAAATATTACTCATCCCACTTACTGTCCAAATTCTATCCAAGTCAGCAGTTTGTATGTCAGTGTAAGGAAATTGGAGTTCGTTCATCCATCGTAAAAAAATAAAATAGAGTAAAGCCTTGCAGAAGTTACACGTCATGCTCTCACTGTCATTGTGGAAACCGTTAGAAATGTACAATTTCTTAGCTTGGAACTGAGCTGAAGGCTTAATAGTATCTTCATCATGTTATATGCCTGTTGGGATCTGTTTTCCTCCCCCAGTTCCCCTGCATTTGTCCAAGAATCATAGAATCATTTAGGTTGGAAAAGACCTTTAAGATTATTGAGTCCAACCATTAACCTAACACTCCCAAATCCACCACTAAGCCATGTCCCTAAGCACCACATCTACATGTCTCTTAAATACCTCCAGGGATGGTGACTCAACCACTTCCCTGGGCAGGCTGTTCCAGGCGTTGATGACCATTTTGGTGAAAAAATGTTTCCTAGTATCCAATCTTATGCTCCCCTGGTGCAACTTGAGGCCATTTCCTCTTGTCCTACCATTTGCTTCTTGGGAGAATAGACCAACACCCACCCCACTACAGCCTCCTTTCAGGTAGTTGTAGAGAGCGATAAGGTCTCCCCTCAGCCTTCTCTTCTCCAGGCTAAACAACCCCAGTTCCCTCAGCCGCTCCTCATCAGACTTGTTCTCCAGACCCTTCACCAGCTTTGTTGCCCTTCTCTGGACATGTTCCAGCACCTCAATGTCCTTCTTGTCCCAAGGGGCCCAAAACTGCACACAGTACTCGAGGTGCGGCCTCACCAGTGCTGAGCACGGGGGTACGATCACTGCCCTGCTCCTGCTGGCCACACTATTGCTGACACAAGCCAGGATGCTGTTGGCCCTCTTGGCCCCCTGGGCACACTGCTGGCTCATGTTCAGCTGGCTGTCAACCAACAACACAGGTCCTTTTCCACTGGGCAGCTCTCCAGCCACCCTTCCCCAAGCCTGTAGCGTTGCCTGGCGTTGTTGTGACCCAAGTGCAGGACCCGACACTGAGCCTTGTAGAACCCCATACAATTGGCCTGGGCCCATTGATCCAGGCTGTCAAGATCCCTCTGTAGGGTCTTCCTGCCCTCAAGCAGAACAACACTCCTGCCCAACTTGGTGTTGCCTGCAAACTTACTGAGGGTGCACTCAATCCCCTCGTCCAGGTCATTGATAAAGAAAGCAAACAGAACCAACCCCAGTTGTACTGAGCCCTGGAGACCGCCACTAGTGACCATCCGTCAGCTGGATTTAACTCCATTTAGTATGATTATTTTGGCCCAGCCATCCAGCCAGACTTTTACCCAGCGAAGAGTACATCTGTCCAAGCCATGAGCAGCCAGTTTCTCCAGGAGAATGCTGTGTGGAACGGTGTGAAAGGCTTTACTAAAGTCTAGGTAGACAACATCAGCAGCCTTTCCCTCGTTTACAAAGCAGGTCACCTGGTCATAGAAGGAGATCAGATTAGTCAAGCAGGACCTGCCTTTCATACACGCATGCTGACTGGGCCTGGTCCCCTGGTTGTCCTATACATGCTGTGTGATGGCACTCAAGATGATCTGCTCAATAACCCTCCCTGGCACCAAGGTCAGACTGACAGGTGTATAGCTCCCCGGATCCTCCTTCTGGCCCTTGTTGTAGATGGGTATCACATTATCTAACTTCTAGTCAGCCGGGACCTCCCCAGTTAGCCAGGACTGCTGATAAATGCTGGAAAGTGGCTTGGTGAGCACTTCCACCAGCTCCCTCAGTACCCTTGGGTGGATCCCACCTGGCCCCATAGACTTGTGTGTGTCTAGGTGGTGTAGCAGGTTGCTAGCCATTTCCCCCTGGATTATGGGGGCTCCATTCTGCTCCCTTTCTTCCAGGGGAGAATAGCTTCACTTGAGCGCATTGAGTGCCAAAAACAGTGCACATCAGTAAAAGTATCCTAGAGACATAATCACCTTTCCTTTCTATTTGTGGAAGTGGTTATGCTGTGAGTTTTTCTTGGAACTGCTGGATTTATTAATAATGCGGAAAATGGTTTATGAGCAGATTCTGCCTGTAGCTTTATAGTTTGCTGTAGCACATGACTATGGATGAGACACTTCACCTCCCTTAGTCTCAGTGCACATGTCGTACATGTCTCAAAGAAGTCTGCAGTGCTTAATCATTTGTGCAACATTCTTGGAGATCCTGTGACGAGGCCATTAGGTACATGAAAGTGACAGCATTTGGTTTTTAATACCCTTGAATTAACTCAGCTGCCCAGTTAAAGCAAAGTTCGACTGTTTCTTCCCTCCTCCCAGGGGGGTGATTCACACTCCCTCCCAAGCCTTTCAGAAGGCAAAATAACTGCTGCCTGTAATTCTTAGGCAGGGAGATAAAGCAGCTTGTTAGCTTTGAAACTTCTTTGACCATTTACTCCCAAGCACTGGAGGCTCTGGTTATCTGAGAACTGCATATATTCTGCAAGACATTCAGATAACCATTATTTTACTGTGGCATTGCAAAATCAAAATATCTGGCAAATAAAGGTGAATTATTTACACCTGTTTAGTTTGAGAATAATCCTTGTAAGAGGGGAAGGAAATCATGCTTTTCCAAATAGATCTGATATTGAGTGCATGTGAGTTAATCAGTAGGAGAGCTGTAAATGTTGGGTTATAGTCTGTTGTGTTCCTTCTGCAGCAATAAGTTGGCTTTGACAGAAATGAAAAATGGCTGAGACAGGAATAACATGCGTGTTCACATCCAGAGTTTCTTTAGTCTTTGCTTTACATTGTTAAAAAGTGAGAATGTTCTACTGTTCCTCAAAAATAAAACTCATTCCTTCTTTTACCCTGTATTCCTCAGCAAATTCCGTCTCAGTCTGGAAAGGCTCAGTCATCTCCCTTTGGGATTGGAACAAGTCACACCTACCCAGCTGATCCATCATCATACAGCCCCCTTTCCAGCCCCGCCACCTCTTCTCCAAGTGGGAATGCCTACTCTAGCTTAGCAAACCGAAGTGCAGGGTTTGGTAAGTTTTAAATGACGTAAGACAGAAATGTACATAAAAATGAAACTCTCTGGAGTTAACTTCATAAAAAAATCCTCCAACCTGTTCTTTTGGTGGGTTGTTTGGGAAGCCCGGGTGGTGAAATGGTTTTGCTTTCTCCTGTTGAGCACAGTGGACAGAGACGACCTTTTCCCTCTGTGCTGCATCTCTCCCACATCCAACACACTTCAGAATATTGTGGCATTTTATGGCATGAGGGAACTTTTTGGTGTTTTTTTCAGTAAATGATGTCATGAAAAGATTCAGAAGTTGCTTACATCACCAGTACACATCCTCCCAAATTGTGCTCAGCAGGTTCAATTTGTTTTTACTTCTCAGGAGAATGCTTAAATAGCACAAATTTACATCTTTTCATTTTTCAACTTCCCTGACTGCATGGTGGTGTCCTCTTGCCCAGAGATTGCTTGTTGAAGTTTGGCTGGAGACAGAATTTTTTTGTACCCCCACTGCTACTAACCTAATCAGAGTAGGTGTCATGTTTTGAAATGGTTTTCTTTTCCTATTACATGCTAATGTAGTGGCTTTCAGACTGTGGCCCAATGGGTGACCCCGTGGTAAGTTTTCCTCATTCTACCAGCAGAATAATATTCAAGAGTAAAAAATATTGTGAATCCATCAGTGATAAACACACATGGAGTCCATGAAAAATTATACTGGCTAATAATGCGCAATTCCAAAAAGCATAGGTAGCAGTGTGCTAATATGTGTTGTTTTTCTCTTGTCCCTTGAGAATAAAATCGGCGCAGACCTGTTGCAGATTAGCCTCACTGAGTGCAGACCTGTGCTGCGTTGCCTAGAAAAAGTGTATTGAAATAGAGCTCTTCTCACACGGCTTATTCATGCCTCCATTTCCATTTCCACCAGGCTTTGTACATTTGTTTATGAGACAGTCTTGTATTTCAGGCCTAAGCTGCTTGGCAAGAACCCTTTCACCTAATGAGAAACATTTCCTGACCTACATCAGTTTGGATACTATTAATAACACAGCCTTCACAGAGATTAATGTCTTGAGCCTCTGGCTGGCAGTAACCATTTTGCTGAAAAGAAGCATCATTTGCCTCACTGAGTTAATTTCAATGTATTGTTCTGAGGAAAAAAAAAAAAAAAACACACAACAAACTTGCAGCTTTCTTTTAAAGGGTAACTCAGATGAATTTTGTTTTGGCCCATAAAATGGCTGCAGGGTTTCTGAGTCAGCTGAATTATTTGTTGTGGTAAGAGTAAGGAGAGAGCTGTAATTGTCTGCTTCAGATGTGATAGAAATACATCACATCACTACAGCCTGTTTACGTTCCTGTAAAATGTTTACTTTATCTGTTTTGCATGGTTTAACTGGTAGCCAAAAGGATCAAATTAAGCACGTGTTTCTGTATTTTATGAAGCCGTGACTACGAGTAGTGACTGATTTGACATGACCGAGTCTCGTTATTGGAAACCTGCCACAGCTTGTGTGTGGAACTTTGGTATAGGAAATTTGGCACCCTTGGCAGAGGGTCCTGGTAATTGCAGAGAACCAGCTCTACCCAGCTCGGTTCTCTGCAGAGAGGGGGAAATGGGCAAAAATAATTGGAGTAGTTATGTAGGAAAAAAAAAGAAACAAAAAGAGGAGAAAATGTTTGGAGGAAAAGCATAAGCCTGGTGGCAAGCTTTCTAAAATGCTAATTCTTAGAAGGAAACATTGTAAATAATTGAAGGAAAATTATCCAAAAATTTTATACATTTGTGGCCAACCTGTAGAAATACAGGGTGAAATTACTCCAGCTTAAGTGGGACCTCTGACTGTATTTATGAAAAGTGTATGTGTAACAGATGATCAAATCAATGTGTGTGTTTTTTTCTGGTAAACTATTTAGAAGAAATTGATCTCCCTGAAGTGATCATCTTAAGTGTATTTACCATAAAACCTTGCTGTTTGTGTGAAATTTAAATGGCCACCATACGAACAGGATAATAATTTGCTATAAGCTGCATGTTAAATGAATCATTTTGCAGCTGTAATACTGGAGGACAAGATAGTCCAGCAAACAACACTCTGCATTTAATACAGCAAGGGTGATGTCTGTTGATCTTACTGTTTTTACATCTGCTTACAGAAATCTTACATCTGCTTACATGCAGTAGGTAACTTACATGAGTAGGTAACTGCACGCACTGCTCTGCAAAAATTAGTCTTCTAAAGAGGAAGGCCATTTAGATTATACAGTGTGGTTTTTAAGTGAAATGGCAAATATTCCTTATTAGCGATTAAAAAACAGCATGGGGATGCTTTAAAATTTTTTTCCAGTCACTGGCTTAGAGTGTCACAGTGCATTTTGCTGTGAGCAATTCACCTGCCGTGTCTGCGCAGCTGCAGCAGTGAGTTTTGCTCTCAGGTTGGCCCCTACCCTGCAATCAGGGCTGAAACTCCCTTCAGCTTCCAGCCTGCAGGGGCTGGGTGTCACTCAGGGTCTTTTTCGAAGACTCATCTGCAAACACAGGCATTGATGCCCAAAAGCAGGCAAGTGTTTTGAAGGAGCTGCTCTCTGACTTTTGCCCTTTCTCCCCATGTCCAGCTGAAGGTGGCCAGAGCAGCGGCCAGTTCCAGGGGAGACCTTCCGAAGTCTGGTCCCAGTGGCAGAGCCAACATCACAACCAGCAAAGCGGCGACCAGCATTCGCACCCCCAGCCCAGTCAGACCGAGGTGTTCCAGGTGAGAAGAGTTCAGTGAGCCTAAAAAGTTCCTCTGACAACTTCTCACTGTTGAGTCGAAGAACCATGGTCCTTGATGACCAGGGTGCTAGCAGGGCTTTGAGCAATACCTGTTGCTGTGTGCAGCCATAGGTTTGCCCTGCTGGCGTTAGCTACAACTGAGATGGTTTTGTTTTCTGCCAAAGAACAGCACCTTTTCTAATTTAAACTGCTGTTTCCCCTTCTCTTTGCACCCTATGCTTAGGGCTTATGTGTTTTGCACAGAAGCCGTGAAATAGTCCCAACTAGAGTGTCTTTCTTATCCTGGTGCTGGCCTCTCAAATCCCAGTCAAGTCCAATTAGACGTGAATGTAATTCTCTTTGATAGCTCAAGCACAAGAGGAGTCTGATACTGCATAGAAGATAGCAGGCAATAATTTTTTAAGGTTAAACCCAGTCAGGTATCAGATAGCTGGTAAACAATCCTCTTCAACTACCTAATTTTGTAATACTAAGTACAATTTTGGGCCTTCACTACAGCTGGAGTAGGACTTTATAAGTTAACTAATAAGGTCTCTGTCCCCGTAGAACTTTTTAAATTGGATCAAGAAGAGGGTTTGCAACAAAACAATGCAGATAAAGGCAGAAAAGACAGTTCAAGTCCCAAGCAAGGTTTGCAAGTGGGGCACCCTGTTATCTTTTAGAAAGTAAACTCTCCTGCAAGACTGGGCTTATGCTCAGTTGCTGGCAGGAATGCTGTGGAATAGGTGTTAGCCTGCAAATATTCCTGTGTGGACAAACCGTTGCTTCACACAGGAATAACATCACTACATCTGGAATAACTACCTGTCTGCATGCTCTTACCCCATGGCCCAGGCAAGATTAGTCTGGCACATCTCTCTCTGTTAGCAAAGCTTAATGGTTTTGCACATACTTCAACCCAAAAGCATACTCAGGGTAATTCCGATGGAGCCAATGGCAGCATGGTTCCATGGCCCACAGAGGCACAGAGCTCCAAGCAGCCTCTTGCTTGTGTCTCAGACAAGTGCTGTGTCCCAGCAAACGTCTTATGACATTGGTGGGAAGGAGGGCCAAAGGAGAAAGGGAGAACTGGGCTCACCTGCAGATCTCTTGGAGGTGACTGCATCTGGAGGGAATTGGGATAATAGCTGGATGTGATGAGAAACGTGGATGAGCTCAGTTCAAAGGCCTCCAAGAAACTGCTTGGACTGTTTGTGCCTGAAGCCAGTCCTGGGTTAGCTGGACATAAGGAGGGAGGCAGACTTGAGAGGGGAACTTCCCTCCCAGGTCTCTGCCTGAGGAGACCTTGCTGTGGAGGCCCCAGCAGCAGAAATGCCTTCAGAAGTGGAAATTTAAATAGGTGGGGGCAGCTGCAACTTCCCCTTGTCTGGGGAGGAATGTGGGGAAAAAGAGAATCAGTGCAAGTTTTGGTTGGAAAATGAAGGCTGACTCTGGCAGCTGAGGAACTGCCAGTTGTGTTCACAGTCTTTTTCACCACCATCAACAGGGATGCTATAGAGACCTTAGATCTGTCTTTATTTTGGGTTAACTTCTGAGCACACAGCAGCTCTCTGTAGTTATTCCTTCACAGAGGAGATCCTGTCAGCTTTCTTATTTGCTTTTTAGGTTTTGTTTTATTGTAAGGATAATGAGCCATCCCTGGCAAAACTTGGCTTTGCAGTAAGAGCTTATTATTGTAAGGACTGACAGGAAAAGCAAGCGTAAACTCTGGTTTTCTCAGCAAGGGATGTCTTTTCCCTGTGGCTTCGGTCTCCGGCTGAGAGGAAAGGTTGAGTATTTTTTGAAGCCTCCTGCAGGGACCTCACTTGGCTCAAGACACGTGGGAGCAATTACCATGAAATCCCGTTTCTTCTGAGAAGTTCCTGCTATTTCCTCTGCCTTTGCACATGCATGGAGGCTGCTTGGGCATTTTGTTAGCTGGGGTGGATGTCCAGTCTCTAGTGTTCCTCACAGGATCAAAAGCAGTAATACGTTCCTTTACAGAGTGCTGGTGAGGAGGTGAGACCCTCCCCAAACCCGTGCTTATACAGTGGAGCTCCTTTCTGTAGGGTGTGGGAGTGTGTGAGACGTTGAGTGCTTCCCATATAGTGAAACCAGAGACTTTCCTTCTTTCCATATGTAGCTACCCATTCCAAGGGGAGCTGTTTCAGCCTCGGAGGAGTATTGGGCAGCTCAAATATGCCTTATTCAGAGGAGCAATCCAAAACTTCTGTCCTTCTAATGTCCCACCTCCCATTCAGAAACGCCCCAGCAAAATAAAAGTAGCACATAAACCTTAGCCCAGCCCCATGCACAGATCTGGTTTTCACCTTATTTAGCTAACCTTTGGCAGTTTCTGGTTTGACACTGAAAAGATTAACAGGAAACAGTTTGTGCCTGGATAACGTGTTTAGCAAGTGACATTTCACTTTGATGTCTCCTTATCGTGCAGGACATGCTGCCAATGCCGGGGGATCCGACACAGGGTACTGGCAATTACAACATTGAAGATTTTGCTGACCTGGGCATGTTTCCACCATTTTCTGAGTAGCTTGCGAAGCAGAAACAGAAGTTCTTCTCCAAGGCCATTCCAGTGTAATTTTGGCTCTGCTTTTTCTGTGTTGCATTTCTGTAGAAGCTACTAAACCAGAAGACGCATTTCTCATGTTTCAGATAGTGGTGTAGGGCTTGCTCTCTCCTCCTTGGGGTGCGTCAGTACCAACAGAGGAGCTCCAGCACTTGTTAGTGTTCATTGACAGCTCCATTATTTGTTTTTTTTATTTTATTGTCATCTACCTCAGAGATGAAAAACTTTGCTTGATTTAAAAAAAATCTCTGAGTCTTAAATATTTGAATGTGAATGATACCTAATATTTCCTTTGAATGGTAATTTTTGAATAGATAATGAAGTAACAGAGACTAACAAAGAGGTAAGGTAATGTCTTGTTACAGTGCCTACCGCTCAATTTTGATGCCTTGCTTTAAGCTTAAGTTTCTGGAAGCAGACACAATATTCTGTTTTCTTTGATTCTTGTAGGTTTTAGGTCACTTTAAATGTGAGATTAAGCAACATAATGTAGGCCTCTCTCACCAGAAGATTCAGCTCTGCCTTTTCTAACTTAAACTTGAATGTGTGTAAATTTTGGTACTTTATGTATATCTTGTGCTGTATGAAGTGATTTCCTGTACTGGTTTCTTTTGCCTTTACAAAGGGTCCATTCTGGAGTGTACTGAAAAGGTTCATTATATATGTGGAGGATTTAGATATTGTGGGAGTCTCCATCACTTCAAATAGGTGTTCCTACTTTTAATCCAGGTGGTTCTCTATTCAGAACAAACATTTACTTACATAAGCTATTAGTCTGTTTTTGCACTGAATTGAGGCCTATATCTCTCTACATTTCTCACTGGCTGCTTTAATTTCTATTGTTCTTGCTTTCCCAAAAATACTGCCTCGTAAAAAATGACTAAACACATCAAGATTGCATTTTCTATATTAGCTGCATTTCCTTTCTGTGAAGTACTTTTTTATACTGTGAAACCTCACATTTTAACAGTGCAAGGTGGTGGCCTGGTACTAGGAAATCATTCAAGCTCATTTGCTGCAAGCAGTGAGATGGTTTTGTAGTGTATAATTTTTTTAAAGTGAGTTGGTAGTAGATATCAATTGGACTACTGTCCACTGCGTACACAGTGATAACTTGAATTTTTGCTTGGATTCCCAAGCAATCACTTCTGTTAAACCCTGTTAACCCTAATCTGTTAAATATGGGATTTTCAGCTTACCAAGTATGTTGAAGACTCTTGACTATTCTGAATGCTATATGCTTTTCCGCAGAGGTAAGTCAATCACCTTCCTCTTGGGCGAGTCATCTACCATATGCCTTCATCAGAAATGTGGTAGAAAGTTTTTTATTCAATATTTCATATGCATGACAAGTTACGGAGGTTGGGTTGTAAGGTCAGCATTTTTATCCAGATCGTTTCTTCTGGGATGAGAGGAGAAGGAATTGCTCACAAAGGACAAGGAGCCCAGAGTTCCCACATGCAGATTGTTTGTAACCTCTGAGGTTGGATGGCGGTAGCCAGCCTATGCAGAGGAGGAAGTGGCAGCTTCCCTCAGCCTTCGCGTATTCAGGGACCATCATTGACCTTGAAACAGCAACCCCAGGGCATAGCCCCCGCCTAGAAGATGTCAACATCTGCAGAAATTCTTAGACCTCACAGCACTAAGGTCTGCCTTCTTGTAGCTCCTCTTGAATTCTGGGGTGCTTCCAACAGGAGGCACCGTGCACATCACTGCAGTCCATCTTCCAGGATAATACCTGGAAAAGCAGGCAGGCCCCTGTCCAGCAGCCTGCTGTGGCCACACAGGTTTCATGCTGACAAGCAGTGCAGGCAACTGGGCTGCAGCGAACACATCGCAGGGATGTGGCTTTAACAGTTAACTATTTGGTGGTGTTCCCATCTGACGTTGCCTTCCCAGCCTTCTCCGAGAACAGCACGTAGTTTGCAGTATCCAGGAAGAGTCCTTCCTCTGTTTCACTACATCTGGGACCAAACTCTTATCCTTTGTGCAAGTGAGGCGAGGGACTCTTTTTTAGGAATTTTTTTTATATCTTCCATGTACAGTACTGGAGAGGCCTCAGATCTCCTGGTCTGTACTTGCCTCACCAAAAATCACACTGAGAACAAACAAAAAATGTTGTATCTCTTCTCTCCCAGAGACCAGGAAAATACCTTCTTAGGTGAGCGAGCCATGTGCTTATGTACTGTTATTTTAAATACATGAATGTTTATTGTCTTGGAGCTTTCTCCCTTTCCACTCATGCTGCTCGGACGAAGGACTGCTCATTGAATTAGATAGGCAGGGCTCCACTGTCCCAGAATGAAATTCAGTGACATCCGTAAAAGGTGCCTAGCTGCTGCGCCAGCCGGGGCGGGGTGGTCAGTGTCCGTACAGCGGGGCGTGCTTTTAGGAGGCGCTAATCACGAGGAGAGAGCAGTAGATGAGCAGTTTGTACCTCTGCACAGAAGACGCTTGACATGATAAATGTCAGTTCTTCCAAAATTTTTTTTTTTAATTCTCCATAAAGTGAAGAATGAATTGAAAAACATGCTGTTCCTCTCTTCTATTTTGCCCAATAAACCACTCAAAGCATATTTATAATTTACTTTTGTTCCTGAATTCAATCTAAAAATAAGTTTTTTAAAGTTAGTTACTTCCTTCTAACACCAGCGATGATAACTTCCGCAGTGTGTCATGGTTTTTATACTACTGTAGAAGGCTTCTTGTGTACAGAATTTGGTTGTGCAGTTAGAAGTGCACCGTTAGCAGAATTTCAAGCACATCTCTCTCTTTTGTTGTTGTTTTTTAAATACAGCGCTTTTTTTTTGAAGCCAATATGCCTGAGGCATCAGAGCATGGACTGCTTCTCGCCTTGAAGACCATTCCTGCCTTTCTGGTTGGGAAAAGGGATGGCTACTCTGTTGGGGGGCAGCCCGGATAGTGCCAGGTTTGGGTTTTCCCTGTGAGCCATTATTGTCCCTCATTTCTGTTCTGCCATCCCAAGCCAGTGCTTTCTTCTTGGCGTCTCCACCCTTCCTTACCTCCCCTCCCATTCCCAGCCATCCCATCTCTGCAACACTTTCCCATGCCCAAGTGGGAGGCGTCGGGTTGCCTCTCCCGAGCCAGCGAGGAGGGAGCGCTTAATGAGCTTAAACTTTGGCAACTTTGTGCTTCTGAACGAGCTAATGAGCAAGTTCAGCATTTGCTACCGCTGCTGGGCATCCTGCGCTGCCCTTGCCGTGTGCTGCCGTCGTCTCGCTGGCTTGCTCCTCTGAAACAGCCTCGTCCCAGGTCTTGTGGCCAAAAAAGCTGCGTAGCGTTGGCTGTGCTGTATCTTTTTGTCACGTGTTTGGTTACTAGAGCAACTTACTTATCTTATAGCTGAAGTTATGAAGTGCATTTGGAATACTAACGTGTTTATTACATGCCGTTGGTGTAGCTTTGCTGCCACTTTGGCTGCCTGTTTCCAGAATTTCACAGGTGGTGGATTGCTCGTTTCTTTTGTGTTTCTTAAGCTGGAAATAAAGCTGTGATTTCTGATCAAACTGTGTTGCAAACACGGTGTTTCTTGAAACTGAATCTTTGGGGTTTTAAACTGATGGAGCAAGAAACTGCAAATAGTAATCATCTGGGGGAGTTATCTGAATGAGTGGGCACGTAGACTGAGAAGACTTTAGGTAAGAAAATATTTACATTCATTTATTCAGGCAAGCTATCCTGTCTAACAAGAGGGGCTCCATCACATTACTTGTTATATGGCGATGCTTTAACCAGATAGTTCCATTTGTAGCTTCGTTGCCTTTTTTTCTTTTGAAGTACAGTATGAAACTGTAAATACTTCTTGCAGTACTGACTTTTTAACTCTTAATTACTTTTGGCACAGTGTTAAATAGTGTTGGATTTACCCAATTGCTATGACATATATTTTTATACATAGGTGTACTCTTTTTTCGAGAATAATACAGCCATTTTGTCATTAATGCCTTATCAGTGTCATACTGCTGTTGCTCTTTGTTTGCAAGGTATCGAGTGGACTAATTTCTAGTTCAGATATTTTCACTTTTCCTGGCAGTGCTCGAGTTTGGCTTCAGGTGATTTTTGCCAGAGTACCATTTTTCACAGTTGTTAGCTGCGAGAAGAGAATGTGGGCTTGGCTTTGTTTCTATTAATGGAGCAAAGAAAAGGTGATGGCATCTAATTGTCTTTAAAAGGTCTGTCTTTTCCTACTCTAAACCAGAGTTCATTTCATGGAACTGATGACTGCGGGCACTGATTACTTTGTGTAGATTAATGGTCTTAAAAAAAAAAAAAAAAGGAAGAAAAAAGAAAAATAAAACTCCAAAAATGGGCTTCTGTCATTGTTAGGCACTTGGTTACTTATCTGTTTAAACTCTTCATATTGATGTGAAATTGTGCTGTGGATAAAGTGTATTTTGTACTTCTGAATGTTCTATATTTATGACTAACAAGTACAGAACCAGTTGTGTGTATGTATAACTAATAACTGCCTTTTTAAATTTCATTAAAATAAAAATGTCATGAGCTGTTGTTAATTCCTGTCTTTCTGTAAATAAGATAAGATATGCTATTGGGAATCATCAAGTAGGAAATAAGCCTGAATGATAAGATCTGTGCCAAAAGTCAGAAGATTAGGCATTGATCTTTTGACTTTGAAATCTTCTCCTGTGCTGTGTGGTCGTGGACGGGAAGTTCACTTTTTATCTGTCTTGTACAAAAGCTGACCAGGGGGAGCAGGAGAGGAATGGTAGTTTGAGATCTCAACATTTAAAAGAAGTTCCAGAAAAACACTCCTTACCAGCCCTGTTCTGCTGATGACGCCGAGGTGTGTGAATCGGTATCTGTATTGTAGAGGCTTTCATTAGAGCACAATTGATTTAGAATTAATTCCTAGTCTGTTGCAATTTTTATTCTCTCCCTGGGGAGGTAACACAGTGGCTTCTTTGTCCACCTTTTGGTCTCATTGTTCAAAGTTAAAAAATCCTTGTATCCTTCCCACAAACATCCTGGTGACCTTTTCAGACTTTCTTATGTAAAGTGCATTTGCCTTTCACTGTGGTTCTTCATTGTATTTATACTGTATTTCTTTGTCGACTTGAGTTTGTGAGTGAGATTTACCTTGCTAATAAATCCAAAAAGCTGATGACTGGACCACGGCAGGAGCTGACGATGCTGTGCTCCAGGGTGTGCATTCTTGGTACCAGGGAAGTGGTGATTTCACAGCTTGTACTCCATTTTGAAGGCTTTGCCCGTGGAGACCAGACATGGGCTCTGCTGGGACCCGGCTGGAAACCCACAGGGAAAGCAGGGCACTGAGATGTGTTCATCAGGTGCAGCCACCAGACCCACCTGCTCTGTTGAGCTCTGCTCGCTAAGTGCTTATCCCAAACACAGAGGTTGGTCAGTGAAAATGTTTCATTTGCACGGTTTTGCTGTGAAAATAGGGTTTTCAACAAACTGATGTTCTTTTGGCGTTTCCCCAGACACTTGTGAAAATCTTTGATGAATGGATACGCCCCGGACCACGAACCCCATTTGGAAACGCAGCGTACATGCATCGTGGCAGCTGCTTGGTGCTTTTCTGGGGCTTTTCAGTAGGCTCTTAGTTGCTTTTGAAAAACATTATCCAAACAGAAGGGCACACACAGAATGGGTGTTGCACTGATGCAGAGCAGAGTCTGGTGTGGTTGGGCTCTTGTAGGATCCCTCCTAGCACTCCTTTTAGATTGATGGTCATTAACCTCTGCTCTCATGCTAGATCGTGTACTTCTGGGCACCAGGGGGACAACTGGGTGTGGAAGTGTTGGGAGCTATTAGTTTTTTGTGTGGAATCTAGGTTTGGCGATACTGGATGTGAAATGGAGCCAAATGTTTGGTGACAAATAGTCACTGGAGCTCGGCGTGGCAAGACACTATGGTAGAAATTCACACAGAAAGGCTGGTGCACAGGAAAAAAATGCAGTCAAGGCTCGTGTATCCCTACACTGGCCATCTTTGGCTCTATAATCTGGCACTAATGACTAATAGCAACAGCTTAAGGCTTCATTGCGATCATAGAAATATGTTTTTCTTAATTTTTCCATGTAATTTTTAGCCACATTTCCATCAATATACCATCATAGTTCAGGAAATATTACTCATTTAATTTTCCCAGCTTCTCTCCAAGTTGGACGCAACGAGGACAGATACAGGATGAATTCTTCCATCCTTTTTCACCAAGTTTCAGCATTTTCCTGGTTGGAAATACTTGGCGGCATCTTTGTTCAAACTTCTTGGTCTGTCCCACATAAAATAAAATGGAATCACTTGAACCTTATTAATGGATTTGGGATCAGATCCAGAGGTTGCTAGGGCATCTTTTCATTAGCTCTGGAAAAAATTATCTTCTAATTATAGACTGGCACTAAATACTAATATACAAAATGTGCCATTTGGGACCCAACTGAAAAAAATGTCAACCCAAGGCTCACACACAGAAGATGTGGCAGCGCTTAAGTGCAATTACCAGGGCTTTTGCAGACAAAAATGTAACAGCTGTACACACATTGCTGTAATTACAAATATGCAGGCACAGCTCTGAGGGACAGAAGAAAGCCCCAGCTGCAGCTTGGAAACCTGCCCCAACAGACGCACCCTAAGAGACAAGACCAATCGCCCAACGCTTCAGTGTGCTGACGCCTCTTAGGAATAGCAAGTTCCTCTTCTTAGCTAAGAAGATGAGATTTTAAACACTTGAAATGTTTTTAAGAACAAGAGGACTTGAAGCACAGAAGCACTGCAGTGTTGAACTACTTTGGTGCACCCCGTCATCCAAAACACGTTTTGGGTGGCTCACGGAGCCACCACCCCAGTCACTGCCCATCCCTGGTTGCCGTGGCTAATGACCCTTCCCTGGAGCCCAAATCAGTTCTGTGTGTGGCCCTAACGGGAGGCAGCTTTGGACTGCAAAATAAAATCACAGTATAGTTACTTTCCACTTAACGCTGGAATTAGTGGCCAGATAGAGCCATTGTCACTGACGAGCAAAGATTTTGAAGGCCTGAGTTGCTGCTTTCTTTGTCATTTTGAGACCTTCACTTCGTTAAATAAACACACGAGAAAACGCTGCCCTGGCCCACAAACACACAACCCACGCAGTCTTCTCTTCAGCGTATGTAGTGGGAGGCAAAGACTGGATCGTAGTAACTTTCCACTGAACAAAGGAATTTGTACTGTGGGATTTATCTCATAGGCAGCCCTCCTCTCCCTTGGTTTCCCTCATTGCATATGATTTCAACTTGTCCTGGGCCAAGTCTGTGTGAAGGCCCAGGACGGCAGATACTAAAACATGACTTGCAGAGGAGACGTAAATGCTGTGGGATTCCTTTCTTTGTGTAAATCACACTCTTTCAAACAAATGTCATGACTTTGTTCCAGGCTCATGTAAATCTCAGCAGAAGACATCAGAAGGCAACACTGTACAATGTCAGTGACTGAAGACTTGATTTTTTTTCAAAGGAACTCCTGATGGGTACATCACATCCTCCCTCTGTTACCTGCTGCCACCTTCTCTGGCCACCAAGAGCGTGCAGAGTACTCTCTGTGAAAATTTAGGGATGCTTGAGGCAATCTGGGATGGTCTGTGGATATGAGGGAAAGATGCAGTCTTCTTGTCCTGGCATGGTCTGCTGTGGGAAGCACGAGTGCACATGGAGCATCCTTTCTTCATAAAAGAGGTACCTATAAAAAACAGTTCCTGACCCTCCTTGTAGTGTCCCTTCGGCACCAGCTTGCAGACATGGACTCACAGTCCTCCCTGCACCTCCCTGTTGCCCCCAGTTGTCTCTGGTATGTGACTGCTCAACCCCCCAGAGCTCCTGCAGGGCTCTTCAGAACGGAACAAATTATGCTACAGTGAAAGAAAATCTGGGTTTGGACATTGATTTTACACAGCACCCACTAATCACAGCCTCTTCCTTTAATACCAAGCACATGTGTCATCATGGTTGTCCTGCGTAGTCAGAAAAAGTTCTTGCCTGATGATTTATTCAGTGGCATAGAAAGGGGCTGTTGTCATTGTACCCAGGAAGCTCAGACACTGAATATTTGCATCTGTCCTGATATGGCGTGGAAAAATATCAGAACCTTTAACTGAAAAACATCTTGATTTTATTCAGTGCAACCCTGAAAGTAGATGGTTACAGCTTTATGAAAAATTTGCAGAACTGATACGTTGTTAACTTGAAGTGTTCATATTTTCCCTTGTCTTTTAAAAAATACATTTGGTGGGGCTGAGAAAAAAAGGTATGCGTGGAAATTTGTGAAATTCCTATGAAACGTTTTCATTATTGAGAAACTTATAAAGTGTTGTGCACTTCCTTTAAGTCATATTTATGTCCCCACTGCACAGAGATGTTTACTCTAAAGGGGTTCTGAATTGGAGATTTTCTTGGATTCTTAACATATTTTTTGTGACCTTTACTTTTAAGGTCAGACACCTCAGCAGGAAGTCAACAGAAGTTGTCACTTCAATCATTTTAGTTTTAAAGATTCATCAAACTTATGTAAATTGACCTAAATTTTCAGACCCTGCTGAGGGAATGGGGTTCTGCACTAACCTACCAAGGCTGACCTGGATATATCATCTGGTAATGAAATACTGGAGCCAACCCACTGAAGCAAGTGTCAATTACATAAATAAGGCTACTAAAAGACAAAAGCCCTAATTCATTAATTGGTAATATTTGATATTTCTGTATCACTGTAGATGTGCATGATACTTCATTGCAGCCTGTACACCTGCTCTGAGCTCAGGCAACAGATTTCCTTCGACAGCTTTATAAAACCCCTGTTTTATCCCTCGTGCCACTGTGTCAGTAAAGGGTGGGTGAGTGGATTTTTGTACCGATGTTAATAAGGTGTTAAGGCAATCTTACAAGACTTCAGCACTGAAAAGAGAAATTTATTAGCAGAGGTGGGAATCCCAGATAACAGATTGCTGGTTTTCTCCTGTTTTTGTGCTCGTTTTCCCATCAGGAGTATGTTTCACAGCCATTTAAAACACTGGAGCTGAGCTTCCAGCAACAAGTCTGTTAATAACTCCTACTTTTAGGAGGTTCTAAAATTGGGTTAAAGATACCCTGAAGGCTCAAATTTCTTTGCTGTTAAAGTCTGCCATCCAGAAGAGAACAATCTCTCCCTAAAAAGAAAAAAAAAAAGGGGGGGGGGGGAAAGGCTTTCTGTTTCTTTCAGTTGTTTTTCATGAAGAGAGCATGCACTAAACACCTCGGCAGGAATCGAGGAGAAGGTCTGATTCCTGAACCACAGGTCACGGTGGGATTTTGCAGCTGCAACCTGCAGCCAGCAGGTTCAGTCTGGACATTTAGAAAAACTTCACTCTGAGAGCTTGTGCAGCTGGGCACAGGCTGTGGAGGAGGGGTCCCACTGTCTGCGTCCTTCGTTGTCCAGGTATCGAGCTGGGGAGACCCCTGCTTCCCGAGGAAGTGGAAAAGGTGGGTCCGTGGGTCCTATACCTCCAGGGTTCCTGGGATTTGGTGGGGTCAGCTCTAGCCCTCAGCACAGCCGTGGAATCAAAGAAGGCACCAAGACCCTTACATGGTCGCTGACCCTGAGTCAGTTAAAAAGTCCAGCTGGCCTCCTCATCAAGTTAGAGCAGCCGCAGGACAGAACATACACGGCTGCAAGACTTTCCTGGCTGTGGCCACCTCCAGCTCTGTCTCCTTCATGGCTTGACACATCCTTTCCCCACATCCAGAAGCCCTGAGAAAGTGCTTTGTACCACACTGCCTGTCAGATGTTATTCCGCATAGCTGTTCCCATACCCATCCTCCTTTGCAGAAATTTGCTTTGCAAAGAGCAGACCAGTTCTCTAAAATGACTCAAGTTGTTGACAAAAGTCCCCTCAAGCTGCTGACAAAACCCCAGAGATGCAGTCTATCAGCAAGGCCAGTCCTGAGTTTTGCAAGCAACTTTTCCTTTTTATTACAGGCCCTGAGAAACTGAGAGAGGGAAGACAGGAACCAAAATGAAGCAACAAAATAGCTATTGCCTGATTTGGAACATTTTTTGCTGGATGATCTCCAATATTCCATCAAATAAAACCCTTAACAGCAGAGTGAAACGCAAACACGGCAGTTACCAGACGTGACAACAGTGGGAGAAGTAAACAATGAGGATATTTAATGGGTAAGATCACAATTTAGGTACCAGCTAAAATATCTTCCTGTAGGATTATTTCCATCATCGTCACCCAGAAGCGACACAGATTGGTGTGTGTGCAGTTTCTAGGTCAAACGTGAAGACTACTCAGTAATCTCGATGCTATGGCAAAAGTATCCTGAATTGAAGGAATCTAAGAAGGAAGGCTGTAATTTCAAATAGTGTCACAATGTAAGCTCTAGTTCAGTATCAATTCAGGTTTTATTTGATTTTTAACTGTCTGAGCTAGAACTAGAGCCAGTCATTTCATGGTACGTACAATCCCATCACTAGGCAAGCTCCTGTTCACATGTAATATTTGGTGCGTCCATCAGCTTTTTGGAAATTGATGCTTTTTTAACCATTAATGTTCCTGGGCTGAAAGTTAGCACTGCTACTTGTTCACTTTTCACCTCACTAAGGATCTGCAAAGCTGTGGGAGTCTTACCAAGAAGGCTTATATTGCTTTACTGCTAGGAAAAGTGGCACACAGTTGCAGCGTGGTTATGGATGATCTCAATTTGGAGCAGAAAGACTTGCACAAGACCATGTCAGATGCCTCATTTCTGATTCAGAGGCTGGCTAACCCAAACCCACGAGAGGTGAAGACAGAGAAGAAAGTCAGAGCCGATGCACCCCTGTACAGTCTTTATTTGGGTGGTTTTGACCCTGGGTACCACATCGGGACCTAGACCTCGCCTGCCCCAGGATTAGCGCATTGATCCTCAACATCAGCTGTGACAAGGAGGTGTCTTTTTGGGACACTGGCACATGCAGGGGTTAAATGACTCTGTGCACCAAAGCAAATCACTGGTGACCCAAAATTACAACGTGGGAGTTCCTGACTCCTAGGCCCATGCTCATTCCACTAGACCACACTGCCTCCTGAGAAAATAAGTTTTAATGGTATCTACCCAGCTGTGTAAACATGTCAAGAGACAGCCATGTAAAACTGAACTGCTCCCATTATGCAAGTTAAAGTCTATTTTATTTGTAAGCACAAATCCTAAATCCCTCCTCCAAAATTATATTTTTGCAAACAAAAATAGGGAAATGAGGAAAACCAAAATAATTCCAGATAACTTTGATGTTTGGGGCTAGGGGTGACGTGATCAAGTTCATTTCCCCTTGAACAGTGAGCCTCTTCCCCTCTACCAGACTCTACTTTCCAACCTGGCTTCTTGGCTGAGAGCTCGTTTCAGGGGCGGATGGGCTGGTGCTGATATGGCAGATGGGGAAGGCCCCTCTCTTTTCACCTTACAAGGTTTCCTCAGCCATTGAACAACAACCTCTACCCTGCTTGAAAATATGTTGCTGTAAGAATCAAAGTTATGAGTTAATGAGTCCTGAAACTCCTGAATAATATGAGGTCTGAGTGCCCTCAGTGTTCAGTGTTATGGTTTCTTATTTTGCCTTTGTTATGGGAAGACAAAATTTTGGCCAGAGTAGGACGCAGTCAACCACCCAACGAGAGATCTTTATTCTTTTATTAAAATCCTCCTTTCCTGCCCGAGCATTGCAGGGTACAGAAGAACCAGTGACGTATTTAACACCAGTGTGACCCATCCTCCCAAATGCAGTTGTAGCAACATCCGATACGATGAATTTTTAATGTTTTTTGTTATAAAAAAAGAGGACGGGTTGCCATTTACTACCACTCCGAGAGGATCAAAAGTGATGTTTTGGGGTAAGTAAAGTGCCCCAGCACTTGCTTAAGCTGAGTCTTCTCTGACCAAATGTTCCAGGCTTCAATAGGACTCACGTATGTCTTAAAAGAAAAAATGCTGTTGTACTTGCTTCCTAGTTCACCATCAAGGGCCTTCCTCTCAGCTGTGTAGGTGACTCCAGGACTCAAATCACTTTTCTTTGCTCCAGTGTGTGGGCACAGCTGCATCAAAAAATAGTGAAATTTCTCATTTCTGAACAGTTTGGTTCAGGTTCTGGTGTTAACGCAGTTGCTAAGTGACAGCATTTCCCTGATCCCGCGGCTCCATACTCTGCTCTAAAGCAGTGGAAAGCTTTATCCACAGGAGCAGACTGTGATGGCGTGTTTCAGCTCTCAGTTTTGCTCTTAGGCATATATCATGTTGTTTCTGCAGCATTTATGAATAGTACTTTTTCTTATTCTCTCCAGCAGTTACATGCAGAGCCCGGGGAGCTCCGCCTATGCAGGGCTGGAGATCCAGCGCACTGTTCCTGTGCTGCTGACTGCACAGTGACAACGTGAAAGAGAAACATTCACCTTGTGTGTCACTTGCAGCAAGGACACCCCACAAGGTCTTCAAGGTCCACAGAGGTCTTCTCGGGCTGGAGTGTCAGTGACAACAGTAAGTAACGAGCCAAACACTGCAAAAACATAGCAGGCCAGCTCAGCTCAGGCCATGGCTCTGATTATTGATAATATATTATTTTATTCTTTATTCAGTGGGATTGTGTTGGAGCCTGCAAGCCCCGCTGATGCTATCATGTTAAGCAGTGGGTAACAAAAAGGAAGACTCTGTCCCAGTGACGTGAATGAAAGATGGTTCAGAAATTCCGGGTGTGTTAATGAAGCAGGAATGCCTGCTACAGGCAGGAAGAAAGTTTGGGCATTGGATGCTAAAGAAAACACCCACATTGGCAAGGCCGAGAGCAGATGTTTCTCACAGAGCAAATCACGGGTAGGGAGTTTTCATGGCTTATTTCTTATCTGGGTTTCCTGCTGGGGCCATCACTTCCATGATTTCCCCCTTCTTCTTTGCCCTTTCATTTCCCATCCCCAGCCCCTTCTGGTCTCGATTTGTCTCCAGGGGGTAACCCCACCCGATGGGTGAGAAAATGCCTCTCTGGCTGCATTCAGTGTGATACAGGCCCTGCGTACAGTGATTTGGGGCTGACCCTGGTTGTGCTGGGCCCCAGCATTAGCGATGCAGTGGATGTAACCTCTTACCTGGCCTCGGTAGGTTGGTAGAGTTGTCCAGCTCAGCTGGGTGGGCAGGTCTGCACCTCTCCTGTATGTTACACCAGGAACTCAGACAAGCTTTACTTGGGCGTGAAGCCTCGCGGGGTGCGGCCGTGCAGCGGGTGGGCTGGGGAAGCTGTGCTGGGTTCACGAGGAGACACCATTTGGTTCACCAGCCCCATCCCAACTGGGCGCCTGTTTGCAGCTGCGTGACACTGCAGGTGGGTCTGTCAGACTTGGCTTTCTCGTGTGAGGCTCCTCTGCTTTCTGTGACACTGAGGCTGGAGGAAGAGTACCCAGCTGCCTCATAAGCTGTTTGGGGCGATGGACTGGCTCTGAATTTTGCTGACGGGGCTGTGGTGGAGGGTTTTTGTTGAGGCCCCGGCTCAGGGCAGGATTTTAGCAGGTGTTGAGGTCTCCCCAAGGCCGGTTTCCGGCAGGCTGAAAGCAGCCTTTCAGCGTTACCAGTGATGACATTGGATGAGAAAACATTTTTTTTTAAACAGTAGTTTCTTCAAAGCAAGATGTGAAAAGTAAAAAGTCCTTCTCAAACTAGAATTTGTTTCCTAGAGTAGAGCCCTGAAAACTAATGAAAGCCAGATGCCTTGGCCTGTCCCAGGAACAGGAAAGGGAAGAAAAGCCGACCTCAGCAGCGTAAAACTCTACAGTTACAGGAACCTGCTCCAGGACCCAGGGTGTCCCACGGAAAAGAGGAGTCTGGGAAGGGCATGTGTTTGCGACACCAAAACATGGTGTGTGCAGGCAGCGGAGGGGACTGGTGTTGCTGACACAAAGTGAAGCAGCTTCCAGGGGCTGGACTGCTTCCAGGATTTGCCCAGAGGGGAGGGAGGATGTTGAAGTTGCTTCAGAGCACCCAGGGCTCTGGTGCACAAAACAAAGCCCAGACAAGCCCAAGAGCCTGGCCTGAAGGCGCACTGTTGCAAAAGCTGTGTAGGTGTTTAGGGTCCTTCCTGACTGGAGACAGCAATTAGAAGCTGAGCTGTGACGAGCTGTGTTACACAACCACCAAGGACAAGCCCAGTTTGGCCCCGCGTTGCCCTCCACCTTCCTGTTGTGGTGCCAGTGTGAACGGCAGTGCCAGGCTACATTCCCGGGTCCTGTTCCTCCTACCCTTCTGCGTCATCATTTTGCAGGAAAAGAGGTGGGATTTGTACATTTTGTTGATGGAAATGTGTAAGCATGGCAGAAATGAGTCTGATGCACCTTCTGAAGGATGAAGGTCACCATACAAGTGTGTGTACATGCAGGAATATATGTCTAAAGTAGGTGCATGTGCATGTATAAATGTATACACATGTCTGTGTGTATATAGACAGTCGAGCAAAATATAAATGGACTGGAAAGTACCTGAAAGGGCTATGAATAATCGGTATGATGGGCAAGAGAAGAGAGTGACCCCTTTCCCTGGGCTCCTGCAGCCACCCCACCTCTGCCAAAGACACTGGCAGAAAGCTAAGGGGAAAGAAAGGGATCAGGGGGAGCCAAACCAGGCTGGGCTTCCTCTGTTTCACACTGAAAGTATGGAAATTTGGAGGCTTAAGTCTTTTTTCATGAATGTTTCATTTGGACTGAAAGGGCTCATACAGCCATGCTCACTAACCATGCCCCTGGGCTCACACACAGACCTCAAACTGTGCATTTCATCCAGTCCTGCTGATTTTTCTGGGTGGGGATGAAACACTGATTTCCTGTCAGGAAAGCTCATCTCTTCCCGGAAATGGTTAAATAGTGCTGACTGCGTGTATACCTTCTGGGGGGAACAAGGGAGGAACAAACCCAGCCAGTCCTGGGTTCTGCAAGTGGTGCAGACATTGGAGAATAATCTCTAGTAATGAGAACCTGATAAGCACTTTGTCAAAGCAGCCACTTAATGCATGTGCTTGACTGGTCTCAAAGTCAGATATTTCTGCCCTGGTGTCCTGGTTCAGACCAGAGGAAGATGCCAGATCCAGGCAGCCACAGGTCTCCATGTGCTCTGGATCTGGCTCATGCTAATGCTGCCTGCAGAGGAGGATCAGCACAGGCAGCACTTGGCATGGGGAGGGCCTCTGCATATTCCTCTGCATGGCCTAGATGACTCTCCTCACTGTTCCGTCCTGGGCTCAGCTGTCAGGTTCTGATTAATGACTGATCCATGCCAACACCATGCAGGTCCTCCAGTTACAGCTGACTTCTAAATGGCACATATTCCAATAGACATATGTATATTATTAGCATTGCAAGTCCAGCAGAGCAAGCGGCTCTTCATCATATACACTTTTGCCAAGATATTATAGCGCAGTTTCCACTTCCTGGCAATTAACTCAGTCTTTCCCATTCAACAACAAGAAGCAGCACTCCGTTCATGGATAGATAGGTCTGCAGAGTTTGGGAGCATCTTACTCCAATTTGGAAATCCCAGAAAATCACTGTGACAAAACATTTTTCCATCATTTAAACACAAAGAAAAAGAAAAGACTTTGGGAATATTCCATAAATGGTTAGTTTATCTCCCCTCTGTTTCTTCCCCCTTACCCCTCCTAAATATAACACAAGCCTAGTATCATCCAAGCCAAGCATGTACAAATGACTTTGAAATTAAATAAAAGTGGGATTGGTTATTGATGGTATCAATGGATACCAATGAATATCTGATAGAGCTTTTTCTGTATATCTAGTTTTTTGCCTTTTTTTCATAAATGAAGTAGCAACTTCAGATGTTGTTTTAGATGGAGAGTTGAAATGCAACTGAACCTCTCCTGGAAAACAAGCAGTGTTTTGTATTCCTCTGTACAGGTTTGAGGGGTATAAAAGATGTGAGTAAGAGGGGGAAGATCTGGTAGAACCTAAATCAAAACTCCTTTCTTTGCCTTGTATCTTACCAGAAAAGATAAGAAGCCCTCCAGAGGAGGGCCACAAAAATGATCCAAGGGCTGGAGCACCTCTCCTATCAAGACAGGCTGAGAGGGTTGGGGTTGTTCAGCCTGGAGAAGAGAAGGCTGCGGGGAGACCTTATTGCAGCCTTTCAGTACTTAAAGGGGGACTATAGGAAGGATGGGGGGAACCTCTTTAGCAAGGCCTGTTGTGACAGGACAAGGGGTGATGGTTTTAAACCAAAGGAGGGTAGATTTAGACTGGATATAATGAAAAAATTTTTTACTATGTGGGTGGTGAAACACTGGCACAGGTTGCCCAGAGAGGTGGTAAATGCCCCATCCCTAGCAACATTCAAGGCCAGGTTGGACGGGGCTCTGAGCAACCTGATCTAGTTGAAGATGTCCCTGCTCACTGCAGGGGGGTTGGACTAGATGGCCTCTAAAGGTCCCTTCCAACCTAAACCATTCTGTGATTCCATCATTCTTCTCTCTCACCCAGCCCTGGTGTATGTCTAGCTTTGTTATCTGTGGGAATTACTAAAGACAGTGAGGTTAAGCATCAAACCCATAGATCAGATGAGGAGCTACTGGGGAGGGAAAGGAGGGTTGAAGGTGGCTGGGTTTCCTCCAGCTTTGCTGCTGTCCTTCCAGGTACTGACTCCGTAGCATTGTCCATGGTTGGGAATGGGTATGTTGGACTTGGACTAGGCTGGGCAGGTTGTGCAGATAGTGATCACAAGTGGCCCTGGCTAAGTGGGAAGAGCCAAGTCCCTTAGCTGTGGGACTGCTGGTGGGGCAGGCCCTATTTAGTCATGTTGTAGGTGGGTTCAATTGCAAAGTCTTTGCGGCCAGGACTGTTTTCAATCTGGTGGCTGTGCCCAGAATAACAGGAGCAGGATGTCAGTGGGAGCCTCCAGAGCTGCTGCAGCACAAATACTGATCAGCCCCTAACAGATAATGTTTCCTGTCTCCAGCTTTTAAGAGAGCCTTGTGGGCCAAGTGAATGGAAATCTTCCTCTCTGTTTTACTGGTTGTGGTCTCCAGTTCAGGCAGGTATAACAGGGAAGCGCCTGTTCACTGCTCCATCAGCTGTGGATGTTCTCCAGATGCCATTGGGGAGACCTGGTGGCTCCTGAGAAAGAAAATATTACGCCCATGAATGCTCACTGGAGTGATTACTAGCTATCCCACACCTTGGGAAACCAGTGCTATCTGTGGCGCTGCCCTGAGGAAACTAGGTACTGACTGGATAACGGCCAGGCCTGAGCGAAATGGCTGGGCAGAGCGCGACGAGGGAGCCAGGAGGAAGGAAATGAAGTCAGCACTGTGATCCACACCAGATGCACACTCGCGCTTTGCTACGAGCTCGTTACCCCCTGACCATGCGCTGCCCTGATCTGCAGCTACAGCTGCTGGGGGAGCTGCCAAACTTGGCAAGGATCTGGCCTGTTCCCGAAGCTCCCTTTCAGGCGTACGGCAGCCCTTTCTCCAGGGTCCCGTTGGTGTGGAGCGGTGGTGGCTAAATGAGTAATCCAGAAATCTCCCTGCACGGCCAGCCGTAGCGCAGTGTCAAAGCATGGTGATCTGTAGGGACTGGTATGATCCCTCCTGGGCTTCTGTGGTGGCTGATGGACGGCCAAGGCTGAAAATGTTGGGTGGGTAGCGATCACAGAAAATATTTGCATTGTTTATCAGGACATGAAAAGTCATGGGGTTTAAAGGATATATCCACCGAGTACAACCAGTAAGTAGTTGCTTAAGACAGCCTGCTGCTGGGACAAGCAAATCATGGCTTCAGGGCAAGAGCTGAGAAGTTCCTGTTCCCTACAGGTCTGCTGGCAGCAGCCCTGGCTCTGTCCTGAGCTCCTGCAGACCAGGATGACTGCGGCGCTGATCTCGGGGTCTGTGGCCGAGGAAAGAGGACGTGAGCTTGGGGAGGCGGCTCTGTGGGAGCTTCTGACACCAGGCGATGAGGTGAAGGAGCTGGAGCTTGGCCTTTTCATGACTCTTAGTAGCACTGATTTGTTTGAAGAAGTAGCAGTTGGAAGGAGAGGGAGCAGAACAGACACAGCTGTGGGGTAGGAGGCCAAAGGAGAAAGAGGCAAGATGAGGGAAGACCACTGCTAAGAGACACATTCAGCCAAGCCAGCTGTAGATCTCATGGCATGGTTTTTTTTTTTTTATTTGATTTTTATACTAACAGACAATTAAGCTGATTTTTTGTTTTTTTTTTTTTTTTTTTAATGTTTCTCTAGTACTGAGTCATTTCCTGGGGGGCAGGAGGAAAATAACATTTTTCTCAAAGCTTCAAAACAGTGTTTTGGAGTTTGGGTTGGAGATTCTTTGTTTCCTTTCTTTCAATGAAACAGCTACGTTTAAAAAAGCATGAAAATAAAAGCCAGAGGTTGACAACCCCTAAACTTCTGCCAGAGTTGCTCTTTGCTCACAGAGATGGGTGTCCATAATGGGTAGCCCAAGGCAGCGTACAGGGTGAAGGATGAGACCTGCCAAAGCAGCCAAGCACCAGACTGCCTTGTCATCATATTCACCAGCGGAGGTTGACGCTTTTTCCAGCTCCTACACACGTCACTGGTGTCGGTGCCTGTCTGCTCCGCATATGATGACCTTTCTTCTGGTTTACACATCAAAACGGACTGTTTTGGCAGTGGTTTCCAGGTCGGTAAGCCACATGCCTTTGCACTGTAGTGGATGTAGGGCAAAGCTGGCTATTGTCCCCAGAGCTTATGTGTTAGTAAATGCTGTTGGTCTAGTGTGAAATAGCGGTGAGTCTGGATCTTTTTTTGCCAGAAAGCTACAAGTAAAATGTGTTAGTTAGATCTCTGACTAATAAAAGTGGTCATCTGCAATCAAGCTAATTTGCTAGAAAAGGAAGAAAACATACACTTTCAGAGTTATTGCTTGTAGGTCACGCAGTTGGCATGGACCATTGCTCTGGGTTAAACAATGGCATAACAAAGTTGGAAGTCAAATAGAGCCAGTGTAGTTACTTCAGATCTAGAGAGGTTCATCTCACTGCAATATTTAGCCTGATAACCTCCCTGAATGGTATGCCATGAAGCCAATGGCGGGAGGAAAGAAAACTTTTACAGGTGTGCTCATTGACCCAATTAATATGCAGGAAACCACAGAAGGTATGTTGGGACCATGCACAAAGCAAACTTGATTCTGCCTCTACCCCTGGTTTCTCACATCTTTTTTTCTAGGTGCTGATGCTTGGTAGGCCCCTTAGCACCGAATGATGTGCAGTAACACCTGGAATTAAGTGCCAGCCTGAAGCACCAACCCTTGGTAGTCAACAGGCACATGGTCAACATCAGGTGCTTGTAAAATACAACCTGTCTGT
Organism: Phalacrocorax carbo; assembly: GCF_963921805.1. Classification (NCBI taxonomy): domain Eukaryota; kingdom Metazoa; phylum Chordata; class Aves; order Suliformes; family Phalacrocoracidae; genus Phalacrocorax; species Phalacrocorax carbo. The sequence goes on from NC_087519.1 coordinate 10,092,589, forward strand.
TGAAAGCAGCTTTCTTATTCACAGCAGATTGTATTAACCCATTCTCAACTAAATTGGGGTGGGGGCAGTGATTTAATGTTTTAAAACAAAAGGAAGCAAGAGGATACTGGTGACTAATTTCCTCCAAACACATGGATCATCTTCCTCATATGTTGTTTGTTTTGTTGATTAGTCTTTAGGTAGATATTCGTATATCGACTATTATTTTCCGCTGTGAATTGTGGTTTTCTGGCCAGCAGCAAGTCCAGTTTCCAGGGTAATTGTGAAGCCAACTCCTTTCTAACTACGCAAAAGATGAACTGTGTTTCCTGCAACTTTAATGTCTCTAATGTTACTGGTTGAGTAACAGCCGGACACAACAGTGTCTTCTGTAAGGAAATATGCCAGCAGTTGTTGCTCAGAAGCGAATAAAATCTACTTTTTTTTTTTTAAGTAAAAAAAAAAAAGTTGTGTTTTGGATTATTTGAAGCTGCAATAACAGTCCTTTCCAGTCAAGGCTTACCCTTCACAACAACAGGATGCATTGCTCTATTTAAGCAAATAATAATATTGGTTTTAGTCACTACACATGCTTCACTTCCTGTTGGGAATATTGCACAGAAAACTAATTCATTGCATGTTTACAGATTTTATATGCAGAGATGTTTTCTAATACCATCTGTGTACAAAGAAAATATAACTTTGCAATAAGCTAGCGTGATCTGTTTATTGGCTGCACAAGCTGCAACAAAATTAAGGAAAGCAACCTCTAAAAAACTGTGCTGGTGTGTTAGTATTAGCAAAGCCATGTATATTTAGGGTCTCAGTGCTTCTGACTTACAGTCAGAAAAATGTACTGTCACAAAACGTTCATTCTGGTTGTACGAGACCTTTCACCTACAAACTCCCAGTTGCTTAAAAGGCAATTACTGTGTGCAGTGGCAAGATTTAGCCTAAGGACTTCTGCATTTGCCCCCTGCTAATGATCTGCTGGGATTCTGTCATCTCCCAAAACATAAGCGTAGCAGCAGTAATTCTGATATCTGTCACCACTTCCTTACTTATATTAACAGTTTATTTCATGGCTGACTTCCCATCTTGCTAAGTTAGTTTCTCCATGTCAGGCTGTACTAATGAATAGAGAACAGATCCTGAGCTCTCTCTTTTCCAGGGGAAAAAAGCACAAGCTCGGCTGAAATCAATGGAGTTGCTCTGGTCTGACCGTGGCGTAAGGAGGATCCTCAGCTGCCTGCAGGTAAATACCCTGGGGCTTTTCTTTCAGCCAGGCAACTCCTGCTGCTGACATTCTCCTAGAAGCAATTAACATTTCAATCATCTTTGTATTTCAGCAATGCAGTTCCTGTCATAGTGCAGAAGCAATAAGACATGACAGGCAATGCCCCATGCCTCCGAACTGAGAGGCTGTAATGAGATGCCAAGAACTTCCCTTATGGTAGAGGACAGGCTGGATCCCTGCACTGCACGTTTAGTGAGATGCTGGGGATAGAAATGCATATCAAAGCCAGTGACAACTTTTGGGTGTGCATATGTAAATCAAGGCTGTGCTGCACTCTCCATTTGTTTATAGAAATATGTATCTTTTTCTTCTATCTGTCTATATGTCAGTGGAGGGGTTTTAATCAGGAAACTATCAGCAGTTGCAGATCCAGGGTTTCCTTCATCCTCTGAAGTCAGACTGAACATCTGCCACCCCAGCAAATTGCTTTAACATTTGCCTGCCGAGCTATCCATTGCTGGGAAGAGGAAGGGGCGTGTTAAGCCACCATCTAACCCCAAAAGCCAGGTTTCCTTGTTAGTATAAATCGGGAGCCTCCTTTCAGTCCAGTGAAGTTAGAAATAAACTCATAATCAGAACGGAATATGTGTTTTCCCAATGCCAACAGCCAAAAGGGTAACTGGGTCACACTACATAGTGCCCGTAAAGGGCAAAAAGAGACTCAAGAGGAACCTTGTCATTGAACTTCACATTTACCCTCTTGCCACATGAATTATGGCCCCTGAACACTTCAGCTCAAGCCATGTTTAGCTCCTTTATCACTTACACCCCTTTTCCGCCCTGTTTGTTCCTTTGGCCAGATCTTTCACTGTGGTTAATTGACCTGGTTTCACTGATTTCTGTGAAGCTTGGCCAAGCCAATCTTGGAGAAGTGGGTCACCATGTGTCGCCTACACCGGGGCTTTGGTGGGAGGTTGCCTTGAATCTCTCTTAAGCGAGGAGCCTTTCTGCTGACACATGAAGCTGTGTTTTCACCTCTGTTTCACCAGACTATAACTGGCTTCCATAGGAGGAACACCTGGGAAGTGGTGTGAGGAAAAGGAGGGTCTGGTGACTCAACATCTGTATGTTGCTTCAGACAAACTTAACTCAGGATTTACTCTGTTTTAAAAGCTTCAGACAGAACACAAATCCAGCAGTTTTAAACTCCCCAATGAGGGTGTTATTGCCAAACGGATGCACCGCATCAAGCGCTTAGAAGAAACAAATGTATCCAAGAGGGAGAAATAATCCCTGTTAAAAATTACTACAAACAAAACTGCAAATGTTGCCATCACTGCTGAAATCTGGACTGTGACAGAGTAGAATTTCCACCCCTCTGAAAACTGCCTTTTGGCCCGAACTGGGAAGCAGAGAGCTTTCTGTTTAAAAAAAAAAAAAAAAAAAAGGAACAGAAGCCACAGGATCTACCCGTTAAACCCGCTTTCTTTTTAGACCAGGCTAAAATTATGCTTAGAGTTGTATTTATTAAGCTTAATGATCAGCTCTAAAAAGACCCAGTCCAGAAAAACAGGAAAGTAACTTAGTGGATGTGGACAAAATTTTATTCATTTCAGTGAAAGTACTGGACTGTTTCAAGTTAAGCACCAGATTATGCACCTAATCAGTTCAGAGCAAAAATTCATCAAATTTCTGGAAAGAAAAAAACATCAATCCCATCTCAGTATAACTGAAGTGCATTGTACTTTAATGAGTTTCCCTTCTGAAATATAGAGCGTAATAGCAATTTGTGAAAACAGACACCTCCCAGGCTGAATCACAAAGATGCTTGGAAATGAACAACAGAATTCACGTAGTGACATTTACTGTAAAACAAAGGAGCCCCACTTCTCCCTAGTACTCCCATATTCTAGTGAAACACTACTCCCTAGAGTACAGTTGCAAGTGTTTTTCTTAGTGTAGTGTGAATGACTCAGCCCAAAAGGGTTTCTTCCTGTTCCCCTTGAGCAACTCATGTGCAGGAAGAGGAAAACGATGTGTTTCACACGGGAAGTTTTCCAGTTTCTTCCTGAACTTGTCAGACCTTCCTCCTCTGCTTTCTAACTCCGCAGTACTTTCACTGCAAGCTGGTAATGGCTCTGTCAAGACTGAAAAGGGATGGCTAAGTGGACCAGCAGATACATAGAGCCATGTACCATTCTTGGTCCACCTATCCAACAGTGCCTTCGCTACCGAATGTAACTTCAGTGTCAATATGAAGGTAGTGAGCCCCTGGTCTAGAATGCAGCTGTGGCATTTAAGGTGGTCGCTGAAAGCCTTGCTGATGTGTATCAGAGTGACAGCCCGTGGGAAGGGGGTGTCTTCTCTCAGTAACCAGAGTACAGAGATCTGTCAGCCTGCTCACCTCTCTGAAGGGTTGTGAGGCATTATCTCCTATGTAGCATTTGTAGTATACAGTCTTTATTACCTACTGTCATGGTTTAGCCTCAGTCAGCAACTAAACGCCACGCAGCCGCTCGCTGCTGACAAACATGAGCACCAGGCTCCCTTTATTATTAAATGAAGTGAAAATAGTGAGATATTCAGATTCTTGTGGTCATGGGAGAATAAGGAATGTGTGCTTAGCTGTAGTATGGTGCTCAGGAAATTGTGACCATCACAGAATTGTTCTAATTACTCCACCATTATATATACAGTTAATACGTGAAAGCCAAGGCAGCCAAATGTATGCTTTGGGTTTTACTTTCTGCACAAGCCTCTAATCTTTCCTCAGGAAATTACCATGTAGTTTATCAGCACCTTGGCGTTAATTTTTAAAACCTTAAGACTTCAACCAAAAGGAACTGGCCATTTACTGTTTTTCTTTCTTAAAAATGTAGTAGTTGTTACATGTTAACTATTTAGCATCCTGACAGCTTACTGCAGTGAGCTTAGCTTGGCAGAACCTCAGGGTTGTAACCCCTAAAGGAAAATGTCATTGCTCTCCTTATCTGATACATTTTGGTTAGCAGAGATTTAAAAGCAGCAATAACAGACCCTTAATAAGATATGTTTGGCAGGAAGATACAAAACAACTATTAAGCTGGTTTATATCTGTTTCCTTTGTCATTCATTTTGCCCGATCTAATTGCATACTTAACATTAATCTGCTATCACAATACCTTGGATTATTTTGTGTCTGGGTTTAGCCTGTGCATCACTGTCACTGAATTTCATTACTGCTACTTCACCAATAATGAGCATCTTTTTACCTATGTACCCAGTCTCCTGCAATCAAAGTGGTTAGCAGCACATCTCTTTAAAACACTCATGTCAGACAAAGGTATGAAGAATGACTAGGCTAGCTCCATTCGGTTCTGTATTGCCAGAGAGTCGACATGTGTAGAGTCTGATAATTATATATAAAACAGTATGAGATTTTTGAAGATTGGGGGCAAATCTGTGGAAAGCTTTATGCACTTCAGAAAAAAACCTATCTTTTGAGTAAGCATATTTCCCCTAAAGTACCTCATATATAACAGCAGATGTTGCACAGCAGGTTCAGCAAAAAAAGGGGAAAATAGTTATTTTTTCATAGGATGGTAAATAATTGTTGCTGGGTTTGGGGTTTTTTGTTTTGTTTTGTTTTGTTTTGTTTTTCTGGTGATGAGAAGATAGATGTTTCATCTGTTTAGAGAAATGTGAGAGTTTGCTTCTGCTGGTCATTTTTCAATGTTCAGGTATAGCGGGCTGACCTGGGGAGTGTGGGCTGGGGTAGGGTTGACCTTTTGCCATGCAGCTGTGCACTTGCTGCCCACCCGTGGCCAGTATAAGGGGCTCTCAGAGACACCTCAGTCATCCTGGCTGGCCAATGGCCGTAGCAGTGCACGTCATCTATAGAAAAGAAGGGGTCTGAAAATAAGAATATTAAGTGCTTCCTAAAAAGGCAGGACTGACCTAAGCATGGCCTCTGTACTCAGTGACGTATTTGTTTGCAACTCTGCAGGTGCCGAGTGTGTTGATTGTACTAAAAGTGGATAAATGCAACCCGTTAAGGACAACTGTGATGTTCTCTGTGTTGGTAGGAATAATCAATTGCAAAGAAATGGGGTAAAGAGCCAGCAGAGTGAGCAGCAGTTGGCTGAAAAGGTATGGGAGTTAGAGTGGACCACAGGCTCAATGGGAGCCAGCAGTGTCATGCAGCTCTTAATAATAGAGGAAAACAAGGCAAACATCATACTGGGATAGATCAGTGAAAGTACAGTCTATAAGCTGTGAGATCATCCTACTATTCTACTCAGCATGAGTAAGGCCACAGCTGGGGTACCATATCCAGCCTGGGGCTAGGCGCTTGAGGACAGCTGTGGGTCAGCTTGAGAGAGGTGAAGAACAGGAATGACTCAGAAACAGAAGTTTATAAGAAAAGTTGAAGGAACTGCATTAATCTGAAGAAACAAATGAATAGAGGTAATGATACATGTGTAAACAGCTGCTGGTGAAGAGGAAAAGGGACTATTCTTAATGTTGATTGTAGGAAGTGGTGGGCTTAAATCATAGAAACACATAGCTTGAAAATTAAGAAACAAAAATGCCAATGGGAAGAACAGAGATACAACAGAATAGGTTGCCTAAGGGTGCCTCACTAGAAGTATTTAAGAACAGGTTAAAACATGTTAGTTAGGCATGGCATGGGTTTGCCTCCAAGCAGGGCCGGGAGACCTAAAAGGTCACTCAGTTCTGGTTTTTATGCTTCTGTCCTGGGATGTAATTGTATTGCTTTTTTAGACATTAGGGACAAAATATAGAAGATTTTTCTAGGCAACTTCCCCTAGACTACAAACATCAGGGTTTGATCTTTCAGAAACCACAATGACTAAAAGGCAATATGTGGGAATTCAATTTGGCAGCAAAATGACTCTGAGACAGCACAGGGGACTCTCTCAGCTAAGTGCCCTCTTCTTCTCTCTGTTCCTCAGAACTTCTCCTCGAGCTAAAAAGGTGCCATATTTGGCTTTAAGTAATGACAACAGTTGTAAGGAGTTGGTGAGGAACAAAGCCAGAATGTGTCTTTGCTCCTGCCTCTTATCGCTCTTCTCACAGGGAGGAGCATCTCTGCTCATCTGCTTCTACCCTGAACAGTTGCATTTTCCACTGGTCCCACATGCCCAATCCATTCAGCCAGTGCTGCACAGAGTATACTCAGATCTACCACAGCACTTTTGGGAGCTTCACCTCTTCCCTCCAGGTTAATTCTGCCAGAGTATCTGTTCAAAGTGTTCCCTCGTTTGCTGCCAGAACATCATAGTGGAGAATTCAAGGTGAGTATTGCAAAAAGGAAGAGCAGGCCTGGGGCACGCAGCAGTTCTAGATGTCTTGCTGTTGTTGCCATAGGAGGCAAAACCAGTGCCACCAGCACCTAGTGACAGGTAAAGTAATCCCCAGCAGCACCTCAAGTGAAGAGGGAGTATGTTCCACCATTCAGTTCCCTGCTTCCTTATGCACTGATAAAGCATCTTACAAGAACAACAGGTTTTATCCTGGCTTTCTAGGCAGAATAGGGGAGGTAGCAGCTTAAGGAGAAGGAAGGGAGGAGTAGGTAATGCTTGAGAGTTGGGCTGTCTGGTTTCCAGCCTCAAATGCATGCTCCAGGTGAAAACATGTGACCTGGTTTTCAGATTTATGTCTCTCTCAGTGAATTCAGGGATGGTCTCAGGCTAATGGCATTTGTTGGTTTTTAAGATTTGAGGAAGCTGAGTTTGATGCTGAGAAGAAAAAATCGATACGCCTCCCCTACGAAATAAAAACCACCCTTGGCCCTTCTGTGCTTGTACTTCTAAAAAATGAAATTCAAGCTGATTATAGTAGGTTTATTTCAGCTGAAGAATACAGTTCAGAGTTTGGATGTGAAGACTGTCTTCATTTGACAGACAGTTGGAAGGGTCCACATGCTTCAATAAAGCATTGCTGATTTCTGACAGACAGTAGTATGCATAAGCCTAAATGTACTTTCCTATTTTAATTACATGACCAGTACTCATGAATGGGAGCCTGAGCTTTATCTCCACTGACCTTGAAAATCCCCAGAAGGTTTATGATTAAATGGAGCATATGTTTTCTGGTGATTTCTGGAAAATGAGGAAACACAAAAAATACTTGTTCTAGTTTTGATTTTTTCAGGAAACAATGTGATATACCATCAGAGCTCACACATTATTGCAGGAGAATTTGGAAGTTCTCCACATGAATGCAAAGAGAAATACATCTATGTGAGCATGCTCAGTGACAACTAATTTGCCTTTCACCCCAAATATTAGGGGACTGCAAGGCAGATAGACTAAGTGGTTTTGATGTGGTTTTCTACAATTAGTATTCCTTTCTTTTTTCTTTTTCTCTATGGGTTTTCTATTGGTTTTTCTTTTTTCCCCCCTCTCTTATGCACTGTCTTCATATCCATGTCTTACTATTTTTCACACTTCTTTCAATAAGGCTTTCAATATGCTTCATCCCAGTTCTTCCCAATATAGCGATGCAGATTAGAACCCTTTTCATTTCCCATGATGCTGCTTACATTCACCGGGCAAATATCAGCCTTTCCTTGCCAGGTTGTGCGGCCATCCTCCCCACCACTCCTGAATGGCTCAAGACTGCCATTCCCTTGAGGACTAAATTAGACTGGGATTTATTAAACCCTTACCCCCCTGTTTGAATGATATATGGCCTCAGGCAGTAGGCACTAAGGCGAATGCACACTGCCTTCTTTGTAAAGGCACAGTAAACCCTGCTACAGAGCGCACTGCCCCAGGCATTCCTAAACTATCTTGTCCTGTGTCAGCAAGATGCTTTAAGGACTCTCTATAGAGAGCTTTCACTGCTCTGTTTTCCCTCTGCTCCCACCCTGTGCTTTTCAATACAGTACGGAAAGGATTCATCCTTAATTGAAATTCCTTTCATCAGCCCAGATATAGCTTGAACAAAGATACTGACATGAAAAAGCAGTCAAGAACATATCTTTAAAATGTCAATTTGCCAGTGACAAGCATAAAATGCAGTCACTGCAAATCAAGACTCCAAACCCTCATTGTATATCACATAGCTGCCACTTCCCCCCCCCACTGCTATCCCTCCCCTAAGTTTTGATGTTTGTACATCTTTGCTTTCCTTTCCCCATTCTTCTCATACTGTATTCAGAGCAAATCTGAGGATAGCTGGGTCTTGATTAAACTCCTGCACACCTTAGAGAAAGCTCTTTTAAACCCTGAATAGTGTCATTTACCTTAGACCCATACTTCTGAAGAAATCGATCATTCAAGCTTTCTGGGTTTTTTTGACTATTTTTCCTTTTTTTATTCATTCTGGTAAAGCAATTGATGCACTTTTGTCCATATAGACCTGTAAGTTTAATGCTACATGGGTTTACATGGCAGGAAATTGCTGCAATCTTGCTTGGCCGCAGAAAGAGAAATAAGGAATGAAAGTTCTTTCCACTGGCACAATGTAGGGAAGGATACGCCCAACAGAAAAAACGTAAGTATGGGCCATCTACTGAAGGCTACATTTAGCATGCTTACCCTGGGTAACTAATTTAGGTGTTACACCTTAAAGTCTTGACCCTACAGAGTCCAGGGTCTGGCACCCTGGAAGCTTATGTGATCGGAAAGATCCACCACCCTCTTGAGCTTCAAGGCCATGCTAAGTGCAAGGACCAGCTTAAGCTATCTGTACAGGAGGCTGCTGTGTCGGACTGCCAAAGGTGGATGAAGAGCCACGGCCTCAGTGCCTGCTTTGTTTATGGCAGCATCTTGGAAAGGAACACAGTATGCTGCTGCCAACAGGGAGGCTGATCTCTGTGGGGTGGAGGACCTGTCATGTCCCAGGAGTAGCAGTTACTGCCCTGACTCTCCCTTCCTCCTGGCAGCAGAAGGAGCAGCAAGGCCAGCCCTCGGAGGCTCAGTGTCTGGCGCTCCTTCCTTGCTCCAACCCTTCCCTCTACCCCCTGCTTCCTCTGCAGCAGTGGTTTAGCATTTGCCTGGCACCAGTTTGCTGGAGGCAGCAACAGTAAAATTTACATACCTATCTGAGAAACCTGAAACTGGCTCTATGTTTCTAAAGAGCTGCTCACCTTAAAAAACTTAAAGTTATTGACACCTTTTTATTACTCCTTATCAGTGCCTAGAGTTTTAGCTGTGAAGCTAAGAAGACCAAAAGCTAAAATCTAACCATACAACTAAAGAGAAGCAAATGGAAGGACACATGGAAACGATAAGACACTGCTGGTCAAAATGCATAATGAAGGTACCTCTTTCAAACCCTGATTCCCCACCAGCTTTGGCTGCATCGCAGGTTCTTTCTTGAGGCCTTTCTAATACATCCCCATCATATGATCCCTCTTTTTTTTTTAACAACCTCACTGGCTAGCGCTGTGCCTGTAGCACATCCCATACAGCATTCTTGACTTCATTGACAAGGTTTTCACAGTGTGTCCTCATGGAACATCTCATCTTCTTGGTAGCACAAGTGTGATATATGTCTCCATTAAGTTCTTGATGCCACCATCTGTTGCCCATGCATTGTCTTTTTCAGACACACCACTTCCCACTACATCTGCTTCTGTTGTGTTTGAGAGGGTCCTCTTCTATCCCCAGAGCAAATTAATTTTTCTCTTTCAAACCTGCCCTTCAAGCACACCTTTGCCTGGAAGCTCTAAAGAACCTGACAGTGACCTGGCCAAGGAGAACACAACCAAGCATGCTGATGAACAGTGCTTCATTATTGTCCCAGCCCCTCAGTTTGGTAGCCTCCAGTGTGATCACTTGCCTTGTGCTTCAGCTGGGGGAAACATTGCCTTTCAGTATTGCTACTGCTTTAACATACTCTAGAACAGGCCTGGGATGCACAGATACTAACTTAAATGAACAGTGGGAAAAAAGACTTGCACTTTTCATGCACTATTTGTCCAGGAAGTAAGCAAAATGCAGCGAGGAACTTCCTAGTCTGAGTTTGGTGTTCGTAATCAGTTCTGCAATCAGATGATGGTTGCACATGTGCAGGTATTAGATGTGGACTGTTTATCCAGCTGTACAGTCACACAGTTGGCAAGTGGCAGCAGGAAGTCAGGCATGGTTAATGTTTAAGATACATAATCTTCACAGTGCTGCTGCCAGGTGTCATCTTTGGCTTCAATCTCACTGTCTTCTCGCCTATTCTTTTGTCTATCTAGTGTTCAGGAAAAGGAAGTGGAGTGCGAAGTGCTCTGCCCTTGCAACAGGCATTGTGAGACTACAGGACACGGTGGAAATAATCAAGACATAACCAATCACTGTGTGCTCTATTTGTTGTATTGACCTTTTTGATGGCTGTCTGAAGATCTTCCTGCTCGGCTTAGCCATCTTTCTAAGTCCATCAACAGTTAATTAAAGGCTGATAGTAAAAGTCTTATAGATAACATGTTTTCCTGTGGGTTAGTTCCCATCTCCTAGTGGGCTTGACAATTTGTTTATTATTAAATGCTTGCATATTCTACCTTTGCAGGCCATACATTCATATTTAGTGAAGAAGCAGGGTACTTCACTGAGTTGTAATGTCATGTTACTTACAAGGCACAGCAGCAGGGACCTTTTTATTTACAGATCATTAAAAAGATTAGTTCTGCAGTAACAGAACAAGCAGAAACACTTGTTTTTCTTGAGCATTTTCACAATATTTGGTCAAGTGAAAACTATGCAGATGCCTGCTGGCTGCAAAATGAAAAGGAGAAGAAAGAGCAGAGGGAAGTACAGGGTTGGGGAAAAGAGAGATGAGACCAGAGGGATGGCTGGACTGAATCAGTAGTATCTACGGGAACACACAAAGGAAAGATCCAAGACAGCCATTCTTCAAGTAGCAATTTCGGATGTTGAGCATCAGAAAGATTGGCACACTCCCTATCCAGTGTTCTTCTGTGCCCACCATAGCAGAGTACCTGGCCGTAATAATGTCAGAAGATTTGAACATCCTGGAAACATCCTCGTCCCAAAGAAAGTGTCACATCTCTAGCAAAAGAGGTAACTGAAGGAAGGAAGGAGCAAGCTATGAGGAACCAAAGCTATCTGCGGTGGTGAAAATAGCCAGCACGGTCGTTTGGGGACTACTGTAATTAGGACAGCTCTGACACTTGTCCAAAATGTTAGAACAAACCAAGCTCTGGGAAGCACCAGAAACAGGGTGCGTGTGAGAGGCATGAAGCTGTCTGTGCCCAACTTTCCACAGCCACCCCTTCAGCCCAGCAAGCTGCAACACAACCCCCCAGGACTACTGTGGATCCTGGAAGGTTAGAGATGTGGCTGCCACTGGAGCAGCACACAAATGGATGGATAAAAATTATCTTAATTTTCACTCTCTTAGCACTTGTGCATTACAGGTCTCTTCTGGCAACTCAGGAGACAGGATACACACTAAATGAGTGATAATTTTAGGTCCCAATTGCTTACTTTCTTAAGCTACAAACTCACAGACGCTGCGTTTTCAGTTTGCCATGATGGCAGCAGTATTCAGGAATTCCTTTTTCTGACTTCTCCATCCTTCTTATCCAGCATAATTTCCATTTTAGTCACTCCCTCTTGCTCCTTCATTTTGTTCTCCAAGACTTTGGCAAATGTTATCTTTCTTGAAGAGGCACCCACTGTGCAGGAACTATTTCATTGTACAAAAGGCGGACCGAGATTAATGTAAACTACAGAGCGCATATGATGAGAACAATGAAGAAACTCTAATAAGGTTTGCACAGCCTAGTTCACTCAAGGAGCAAATTTCATGACACTTCCCCTTGGATTCAAAGAGGCCACTTTAATCTCAGTACTATAAACATGACCTAAGGAAGGCCCGGGGTGGAGCATGGGAAATATTGTCTTTTTAATTGTCTATTCTTTGGAGTAGCAATCTACTTATGATAGAACAGCCTCTGCTGTCTGGCTCCAGGCAAGTCATACCGCCTTTGAGAGGGTTCTGAGAAATGTTAGTTTCAGTTGGTGCTACATGCCCAAATTCCAGCTCTTATCTTGGTTTCAGTGTGTGTGCAGTGACAGGGACGCATAGTGGCAGCACTAGATGGGCTTTTCTCAGATCTCAGCAACCAAATCACTTCCCAGGGTATACCCAGGGTTTTCTCAGGGTTGTATCAGTCTTCCCGCAGAATATCAAAAGTGCCTCTTGTAACAGCAGGGGTGGAGCTCAAGGCTGTTTGTGATCCCCAAGGAATTTCACAGGGTTCCTCATTTATCTATTCTGTATTTTGTTTAGCCAGATTTTTCTGTCACATTCTATAGAGTAGGAGTCCCTTTCAACATCTCATCGGACATATGAACAGCCCACATACAGGGCGCGTTGGCGCTGTCCCTGCCACCTGAAGGAACCCAGTGTCAGCAGGTGGGACATGCTTCATCACTCTACACGGTCTCCGGACCCTGTCACCCTCCCAGCGGGACATGCCTGGGACACATGTAATAATCTGGGTATTCTCTGTCCTCTGGAGAAAACAGTCCGTCCATGCCAGAGATCACACTTTCAAGCTGGTTAGAGATACACAGCCTTCATTTCCCCCCTTAACAGTCAGCGTAGACACAATTGTTGCTGGCTGAATTTACGATTTCCAAAATTCCCATTGTTAACAAAACTAAATGAAAGATTGATGCAGATGGGGGTTGGTCCTACTTTTGACATTCCAAAGACAAAGGAATATTATGCATGACTGACTCTTGTATACAGGTTTTGAACTAACTTAGAGTTGGCAAACATTAGCACTGAAAGAGAAAAGTTCGTCTCAGGGTTGTCACTAATGAAATGACCTCAGCTCAATGTTCTTCTTGGGTTTTTGAAACTTTGTTCCTCATAGGTAGCAAGTTGTGTAATGGACACACGCTAGCAGAGCATCACAAAGGGGTGGATGTGCGCAGCATACCTGAAGTCAGGGCGCTGGCTGAACGTACATGATTTACACAGTAAGTACAGCTGTATGGGTGTAGTTTTCCTTGTATTTTCCCTCAGGCCATTTATAGCTGACACTACATTACGTTTTTTTTTTCATCAAGCAGTAAAGCTAATTAATTTAAGGGTACAGGTATAGCCAGTTTTATTAATAGAATGTTGCACATAAATACATCCAGTTCTTTTACCCGCAACCTTTTGCTTTGTGCTCTCTGGACCAAAAATGTCTTGGAGACAGAGCACCATGACCAGTGATTCACAGGTTCTGCTATATGCCCTAAACGATTTGTTAATTTATTCAACTAATTGTTTGGGATATGGGTTATTTTCCTAATTTTCTAAGGAAATGAGGCTTCCTCAGTTGCATGCTATCTGTTCTTTGTGGGACCTCTTGAAACTGCTGACCAATTTCAGCCAAATCTAAAAGAACTATAGAGGTCTCCAAAACTCTCACGTCCGGGATGCACAGCCCGCCTCACACGAGGAGAGCGGAGCTCTGGGTGCTGCCCGCTGAGGAGCAGCTCTATCCACATTTCCACACGACTACATCCTCAGGGCCACCGGGTACCCCTCACCCGGGCCGCTCGGGGAGCAGACGGCCAGCCAGCCTGGCACGACCAGGAGAGCCGCCGGCCATGCCGCGCCGTGAGGGACGAGTGCGGCCTCAGCAGCGAACAGCCCTTTCCTGAGGGTGACCCGAGCACGCTGGCGCAAGAAAGCTCGGGAGCAGCGCCAGCAGATCCCGAAGGCGGCTGCGGGAGGTCAGGGCGGCCGCCCCGAGGAGAGCAGAGCGGCCCCGAGCGGGAACACCGAGGGCCGAACGGGCCGCCGGTGGCGCGAAATGGCCCCCGCAGCTGCCCCCGGCCCGCCGCGCATGCGCCAGAGGAGGGGGCGCGAGCGCGGCTGCCGCGGCGGGGGGCGCCCTTAAAGGGCCAGGCGGCGCGCTCCCCGCGCGGGCGGCGGCGCCCCGGCTCGGCTTACGGGCTGCCGCTCGCCTCCCGCCCCGCCCCGCGCACCTGCTGGGTGCCCCGGCGCAAGGCCTAGGGGGCAGCGGCGAGCTGCGGCGGGCGGCGCCGGGCACCCGCCTCGTCCCCGCCGGCACCTGCGGCGGGCGGCCCCGCTCCGCGCCCGTAACCCGGAAGCGGTGCGGCTGTGAGGAGGGGAGAGCGCCGGGATATGGCCGCTGCCTGCTCCTGCCTGCGCGCCGCAGCCGGCATGGCCCTGCCCGCCGCGAGGCGCGGCTGAGCCTCGACCTTGTCTTCCCCTTCCCCTCCCCGACGGACCCTCCTCCTCCTCCTCCTCTTTCTTCTCCCGCCGCCGCCGCTCGGACGCTGCCAGGGCCGGGCCGGGGGCGGTAGCGCTGAGGGGGGCCCCTCGCTGCCTTGCGGGGGCCGCGGGGCCGGGCGTCCCGGGGGGCCGGGAGCGGGGCCGGGGCCGCGTGTGGCGCTGTGGGCGGGGGGGGCCCGCGCCTGGCGGGGCTGCAGGTTCCCGGCGGGGGCCGGCTCGGCGCGGGGGCGGCCGCGCTTCATCCGGAGCGCCGCGCTGAGCCCTGGGGTCTGGCTGGGAATCCGGTTTATAAATGTGTACATGGACGTTTGAGGGGATCTAGGGTGGTGTCTTAGAGGGTCGCATTTACTGTAGCATTAGTTGTGGCATTTTCAAGGGCTGGTTGTACTTAATTTATATTTTGTGGGGCTTTTTTGGTTTTTTTATTGGTTTTTGTTTGTTTGTTTGTTTTTTTAAACACATCTTTAGGCTTTGAAGAGCTGCACAATTTTTTGCTGAACTGTAGTTCGTCCAAGGTTGTCGTTGTTTGCATTTTGGGAGGGCAGCTGGTAGCCTTGCAGGAAGGTGCGCAGGTTGCGTTGGAAGATTGCTCTGGGTCGGTTGGTTTGACTTCTTTCCGGTATAGGTTAGTTTTTCTCCGGTGTCTCTGATGCCAGAACAAGGCCCCAGAATGAACGGTTTCTCTCTGGGCGAGCTCTGCTGGCTGTTCTGCTGCCCGCCTTGCCCCAGCCGCATCGCTGCCAAGCTGGCCTTCCTGCCCCCGGAGCCCACCTACACCGTGCTGCAGCCTGAGCAGCAGCAGGAGGCTGGGGCGGCAGCCGGGGCAGGGACCCCGACGGGATCAGGCACCTGCAGCCTGCACTTGAGCGAGCGGGCGGACTGGCAGTATTCGCAGCGGGAACTGGATGCTGTGGAAGTGTTCTTCTCCCGCACGGCTCGAGATAACAGGCTGGGCTGCATGTTCGTACGTTGTGCCCCCACTGGCCGGTACACGCTCCTCTTCTCGCATGGTAATGCTGTGGACCTGGGCCAGATGTGCAGCTTCTATATTGGCCTTGGCTCCCGCATCAACTGCAACGTCTTCTCTTATGACTACTCTGGCTACGGGGTGAGCACCGGCAAGCCCTCTGAGAAAAACCTGTATGCAGACATTGATGCAGCCTGGCAGGCCCTCAGGACAAGGTAAATGGATACTGGGGACAAGGTATTTCTGTATCTCCGTTTAATCCTAATAAGTCCAGTGCCTGCACAATTAACCTGCTGAGAGGTGGAGGGGAAGGGTTTGTAGATGGTTTTAGTTTATTTTGATGGCCTCACCACGTGTTCCATCAACAGCTACAATGTGATTTGCTGGATGGCTTCATTTTTAAAAGGGTGCACAAGCCTTCATCCTTGGGCATTTTCTAGATTTAGGGGTTCAGTCAACTGTACCATTACAAATCTCCATCTTGAGCAGGACATATTGCACTGGTTGCAGTCTGAGCTTGCAGGATGGGGAAAAAGAAAAAACAAAAAACAAAAACCCACCCTTTTGTTCAAGATTGTCTCCCACTGTCTACGCTTAGAGGTAACCCAGTTGAGCCAAAACTTTGACTGAATTTGGCAGTAGCCTAGGCTAGTGCTTACCAAGAAACTGCAGGTGTTCTGTGATGCGTCTGGGGTTTCATGCAAGCTCCTGTGACGTAGATGTCTTTCTTTTTTGGCAACCAAACAACTGTTATCAAATTGGGTAGGGTAGCGGGGTGGAAGGAAAAAGCGTTGACAGGTGGAAGTAGAGCTGGGGATTCTGCCAGGAGGAGATGCCGAAGTAGGTGGCATCCAAAGGGATGGAGCAGCAATGAGAAGACTCTGGCAAAGCAACATGGCCAGTAGGAGCAGGGAGCCCTTGGCTTCTAGGAAATACTGAGCAGAGCTGCTGCCTCTGGCTCCTTGCTACAACTGATTGCCATCCCTGGGCCTCTGTAGCTTCTTCTGTCTACTGAAACAGTGAGCTCCTTTTGCTGTTGCATAAGTGGTTCTTAAAGTAAGACTTCGCAGAACATATTCTGAAAGGGATAGCTTTAAAAAGGTTAAGTCATTGCAGTAGGGCAAGGGAAAAGAACAATGAACGTTTTCTGTTCTTGGCTCTGGGGTTGTGTAGATGAACTTGGCTTATGTGAAATGAGTATTTAATGTCTTAGGGATATATGCCAGCTTCAAAAATAGTGACAGGAGTTGTTACTAATTTAGATAATTGGCTTTTCAAGGGGATTGGCCAGTTGTGGAGTCCAAACGGCTTTTGACATTGGTCTGCCCAAGTCAGGTTGAGAGTATGGAGGAGAAAGGTGTAGGGGGAGGTTACCCTTCTGTAGCATGTGTTCTGTCTATTTGGTGAGTAAACCAGATCATGGGTTCATTTTCCAGGACTCTAAAAAAAAAAAAATTGCTTAAACATAAATAATATGATTTTATGTAAATAAATAATTTTGATATGCATATGCAGAATAAATTATTAAATGCCAGTATTATGCACATGGATTATGTAAATAAGGTTTAGAGGGAGGAAGAGTGTTATGTCTCAGTTGCTGTGTTTTCTCTCTGTTTCACTTAATGTTTAGTTGAGGGTATTTTTTCATGAAAGCATTCTAGAGCTCTGAAAAAGTGCTTTCACATCTGCCTGGAAGTGCTCCTGTCTTGACAGGCATTTAGTATGTTCTTAAGATCTATGTAGATCCAGAAACAAGGGGTTCCTTCACTTAAGTCTTTTGAGAAGCCTGACCCAGTAGGTGATGCCAACGTGTGCCCAGCTTGCTCTGAGAGGATTGCGCTCCTTCTATTACAGTGTGCCTGGACAGTTCATAGTTTTATATTGGAGTCCTTTCTGTAGTTTATCCAAGATTTAGGTTCTGTTTTCCTCCTTAAATTGAGGGGTTGAAATTTGCCAACTCTTAACTTTGTCATGTCTGTAAATCCCACGTCTTAGTGCTACCTTGAGAGTGCTGTTACAGTACTCTCTAGTTATGTTATCATCAGTTAGATTTTTTTGGAGCCAAATGAAACATTACAGTATTTTAGGTGCCCAGTAAAGAAATCAGTTACTGTAAAATGTAAGCTTAAAAAGTTAAATCAGTTTTGTCTACTAACAGATAACTCCCTTCATAACAGGTATGAGCCAAAACAATAGTCTTTCTGCTGAGGAATACTCTAAGCGGTAGTGTGAACTTTGAGACTAGTAATTTCTTAGCCCTTTTTAGTAAGTCCAAGTGGCTCACAATTAAGTGAAATATTCTACTGTAAGAATACAAGTCTGCTTCTTGAGGTAAAATGTCATATTATACCATTTCTGCTGCAGCAGTTCATTGGTAGCTTCCAAGAGTTTGTATATGCTTTCATTCTTAATGCAAATTCCTAACATTTGGCCTGTAGTCATATGGTAGTGAACTGTAATGCAAAGTTAAAAGTGAAGTCTTAAAATAGAAGAGGTTCACTGTGCCATCGAAAGCATGTAGTCATCAGTGTGAAGTTCTGTGGGAAGCTGTTGCTCTTCTGAATCCACCAGACGTTCCACCTGGCAGCAGTAAGGAATCATTAAAATGCTGGGAGTCTGAGGTTTTTCCTTTCTTTTTTTTTCTTTTAAATTGTGCCTGTGAATTACTACTGATACTTGGCAAGTATTAATTTATCAGTGTATTTTGAAAGTTGCCCTGAGTAAGATAGGAATTAACCCTACACTTGAACAAAACAGACTGCTGCCGAATTTTAGAAATGGTGGTGAGCTGACTGTGGTTGCAGAGATGGTTGCAAATTTGTACTGTATTTTTTCAAGGTACTGAAGTGAGAATCTTGTTACCACAGACACATTTGGATATTAAACCTTATATAACAAATGGTTATAAAACTGTCTTGTAAGCAGTGGATGAAAAATAAAATTAAAATTTTTTGTTCAGTTTCAGTTGTCACCCTGTCTTTGGAGAATCGGTGTCAACTATTCTCCATTCTTTTAGTCTTTGTAAGGAGTAACTTATTTTCCTTAATTCTAGCTAAATGAGTATCTCTCCTCATGAATAAAGTATGCTCTTAAATGATAATTTTACTAATGATTAAGTTTGAATGCTAACTGTCTTTCAGCCCAGGTAAAGATGTTGACAGATAATTTTATTCCCTTAAAATGAATTTTTATAGAAGTTCCTTCAGAGGTCTAACTTTAGCATTGATTGCTCTGGTTCTGATATCAAGTATTAAAGAGTAATTCTTTTGGGCATTTAAATATATATATTTTTATTTCCACTTGACTAACAAATTTCTGTCTGGTATCTAAATGTTTCTCAGAAAGAATCTTCTGTTTCATTGCTTCAGATGACATTTTTTGTGAGTGTTCTATTTTTAGGCAGGTTGGTCTGTTCCTGTTCTGTTTGTTTCAAAACCAGGACCAGATTGAAGAGAAGCTATATTGGACTCTGTCTTCTCTCACGGTCCATATGGTTTTAAGCTGCTGCTTTTTATTGGGATGTAATTAACTCTTACCCTAATATCTGATTGACTTAGAACAACATCTGCACAGAGTGACTTGATTGTCATCCTCCTCCCCCCTTTCCTGAATTCCACATGGAAAGGTTGAGCTTTCTAACGCTTCGACATTGAGACAATGAACGGTACTTAAAAACAGGATACACACTTAGAGTTTGGGTACAGTGCTTAAGCACAAAAACACGACTGCTTTGTTGATTGCATGCTATTTATATAAAAATCAATTTGTATGTTCTCTAAAAATCTGGAGAAGATTTATGAAATATTTTTAAGTTCCAGTCCAATGAAAGAAGGCACTGCTTCTCCACTCTTTGCTTCTGTAGCAGAGTATCAAAGAGGAGAACCTAGTAACTGTCATCTTCTGGATATTGAAAGGAGGTGAAGAAAATGTAGTTAATAAATAGTTGAAAAAGCTGTTCTTGTTGCATTCAACAAGATATAGCTTGATGCTTTTTCATGGTGTGCAACATAAACTAGTATCTTCTGTTTCTGTTTAAGCTTTTGATAAACATTACAATAACATTTATCACTTAAATCCTTCATTCTCAAAACATATACATTTGAGTTTGTGTTTAAGTCCTGAGGAGAGCATTGGTTCACTTCCATTTTTCATTAAGCTGCTTAGTCAATGTGGCATGATGAAAGGAATTGAATTGTGAAATGGTATAGTAAAATGCAAGAGCTTTTGATCAACGGGTAGTGGATAGTTTAGACTATTTAAATAGCTTTTCACATTTTTTCCTCACATTTAACGTTTAAAAAACCCCAGACTTTTTATTGTATGGGAATTTTATTCTTTGTGGTGCTGATTACCAGTCTCTTCTTATTGCCGTTTCCTTTGCAGGAGTTGGTGGAAAAGTGTTAGTTTTCATCTGAGTAAAATCAGGAAACACACCTAATGGGATTAGACTAGAGTGTGATAACTAATCTTCTGAGGTTGTGTCAGTTTAGTTCATCTCCATTCTGATTTGCCGAACTGGTTATAGGATTCTGGGTGAATAACAGCTTCAGGTATTTTTTACCTTGATTTATCTAAATAGTTGATTTCTACTTCAGTTTCCTTTGCAACAGAATGTTCTTTCACTAGCACTGTGCTTCTGTGCATGATCTAACCTGAGTTCTTTTGATTGGATACTTGGTTGGTAACTTTTAATCAAAACCTCCAAATTCCTGACATGGCCAAAGGCAGTGCTTGGCAGAGTCATTCCGAATAGTCCTGGAGTAATAGGGTTCCCTTGTTCTCGGTGCATCACCTGGTAGATTTTTCTGTCGATGACTGTGATACGGTATTTCCCACTTCCAGTTTTTTAGATGTTGTTATGGTGTCTGCAAGGGATTGTTTAAAGAGACTCTTCTCTAAAACTGAACTTATTCTACCATGGTCAGTACTTCAAGAAGAAATGCATACAACTTTGCTCAAAAATAGAAGCATACAGGATAGTGTCCTGTTGTTGTCTATGCAGTGAGCAGAGATTAATTCAGATGATGAGTGTCCCAGGGACAAATACCAACAACTGTTTAAAACAGGTGCTCTGGTGTTTGAAGTTATTCAAAACGTTTACTGAGCTTTGGTATCATATTACATAGCTTAGTCACTGAAGTAAAAGTAGTTTCATTAAATATTTCCCTATCTCTGTCAGGACTGCAAAATCAAAGCTCGTTTAAGAAAAAAAAAAAAGAGATTTTTCACTGTCAAGAATGTTTTGCAACTAGTGTTATTTGGGAAGAAAAATAAGCTGCCAAAGAGCCTTTGGCTAACAAGACTCGTTATCCTGGGTGTAGATAGTTCTGAAATTCAGAGGCCTGAACTGGAGACGTTGGTTTACCCTGCGATATAAAGGTTGTAGGACCTGGTTCTCAACATCATCAGAGCATTGAACACAAAGGTTTCTAGAGGACCATGTTGTTAAACTCCGGCAAGCTGAAGCAACTAAAGGTTTCTGTCTGCTTTTAGCACTGCTAAATCACATGAAGCGTACAAGAAAGAGAAAGGCAAGCTTTTTCCTTTTCTCACTCTGGATAGAGAAGTATGTCACCTCTTGAGGCTGTTTGACCTGTGTATGTTGCAGGTAGCACTTAGATTTGTTCAATTTGTTCTTAACAGCTGAGTATGAGCTGGACTGCGTAAACCTCAGTGATTTTTGCGCTGAAGCCAGGGTCAATCTCCAGTCCATCACAACCTCAAAAAAAACAAAAAATCCCTCCAAAATTCACCCTTTGTCCTTTGTTACTCTGCTGTTTTGGAATGTTTCTGAGCACTGGGCTAAGTTTACACTAGTTCATTACTTGTCAACATAAGTAAAAAGAACAAAGGAAAAAACCAACTAGCAGTGCTGTCCAGGACTGTAGATACCTTTGGTTATAGGTAGAAAATGTTCCAAGCTGCAAAAGTGGTTTATCTGCCAGCAAGTGGTTTTGTGGGGAAAACTGACCCTTCTTGAGCAAATGGATAGTCATATTTCCATATTGAATGAAGAAAACAGGTTCTTTTCCGTTTTTTCGTCCTGTTGATGCTTCCTCACGTGGAGATAGAGTAATACAAAGGCAGTGCCAAGCAATTAGCTGTTTGGAGCCTAACTTCTGTAGCATATGTCTGAATTTCATATTTCATTTTCATATGACATTTGCCTGGTGGAGAGGGCAATGTGGTGATTATAGTGACTTCTTTTAAACCCGTCCCCAAAAACATTTTTAAACAAAATGTTGAGAAACTAGTCCTTAGTTGCATTCTCTGTTGGCTTTAAAGACCAGTCTCAAAATTATGTAGCACTAATAACTTAAATGAACAAATAACATAGCCAATTTTTTTTCCCCTAAAGCTGGTAATAAATTTAATGAATAATTAACACTCCTTTCTGCCCTCCCTCACAAATATAAATCAACTACAAGGCTACACTGGAGGCAGTTGAAATTAGTCATAAAATAAGCTGCAGATACGTTGTACGTAACATGCTTATGCATGTGCAGACTTGCTTTTGCCGATTAGCCCCTGAAAAGGACAGAAATCTTTCTCTGTTGATTAGGTGATAGTTTTGGTTGCCACTGTACTTATGAGACATTGAAGGCACTTATCTGTGTGCAAGGTGAGGGGTTCCTTC
This sequence comes from Phalacrocorax carbo, assembly GCF_963921805.1. Taxonomy (NCBI): domain Eukaryota; kingdom Metazoa; phylum Chordata; class Aves; order Suliformes; family Phalacrocoracidae; genus Phalacrocorax; species Phalacrocorax carbo. Next base: position 10,114,633 of record NC_087519.1, read on the forward strand.
TGTTTTCCTGAATCTAGGAAAGGCACATCTTTATGATTTTTGAACACCAGTGACTCTTAATTATCTCTTCATGTTCATTTGAGTATATATTGACTGTTTATATTGATCTGAAATAGAAATAATTAAGGATTGGTTTTTATCTAACTCCAAAATCTTGGGTTTGTATGGGCTAAAATACAATAGGTGGGGAAACCTCTTGATTTTATAAGAGTCAGTGGATAGCGGATAATTGAGATCACTGGAGACTGGTACTTGTGAATTGAATAAGCAGTTTCAGTGACCCATTTGCTACTACTTCATCTTGACTGTCCTGCTTTCCAGTTATTAGATGAATGACTTACCCTGGTCTTGCATGCTCAGCCTGACATCTGATGATGAAGCTGAATTTCATTCCTGCTCTCAAACTGAGTGTTTTGTTGGTGTGGGTTTTCTAATATGTCAGGTTTTGTGAGCAATAGAAGTATGTGATTTTAAACCCAGGAAACTCTGTATGAACACAGAGGAATAAAGGTGCTTTTAATAGTAGGTTAAAAATGTTGAATGGGATGAATAGTGCATAGTGTCAGTTTAAGGGTTGAGAAACATTTTTGCATTCTGTATTCCAAAGGCTGATCTGACAAAAATGGGTTATTGTGGCATGTTTGTGCATGAAGCTATGCAACCAACAAACAATCTTAGAAAGGTACAAATGTAGGCCAGTTATATAATGACAGTGTTATACTGGCATTATCTATACCCATATCTTTATTCTCTATTTTTTTAACCACTATGTTAGCTTTACAGAACAAAGCTTCTTCTATTGGCATTAAACGTTGTGGTTGGATTTGCTGCCTGTGAGACCAAATAATACAAAGGCACAAAATTGTGCTAAACAGTAGGATCTGGCTCAGTGCCCACCCACCTTCCCACCCTTGGTTTCATGTCTCTGATGAGCACACGTGTCTTTGGGAAAATCCCTAGAATCACAAATCTGTAACATCTCAACTTTCAAAACGGGGAATTCCATGTGGGTTCACAAATGAAGAATGTGTTGATGTGGAAGATGAGGTTTTAAGCTAGTATGCTTGCCTTGAAGTCCAGAGGGAAAAATTTAAATTAGAGTTAGTCTCAAAATATTGCCTCTGTTTTTTTGTATTGCAAATTTCTTAGAAAAACTTCAAGTATGCTTTCCTGACAGTAGTATTATTTGTTGGTACAGTCTCTTGAAATTCTTTCTAGGTACATATTTCAAGATGAAAAAGCCTTTTTTTTTTTAACTGTTAATTTGAAATTAATTGTTGATTTAAACAGTTTTGGATATGCTTTTAGGAAGATCTGTGTTACAGTGCCTGATCAAAAAATCCTGTTTACATATAGAAATGTTACTTTAAGAGCTTTGTCTCTTGTGAGTCTTGTTTATAAACCAAAGCATGCTGCTGAAACAAGCTGCATACATCAGTGTCTGGCAAAGAACCCCTTCTCAAGGCAAGCAATGTCAGCTAGTTTCTCAAAGATTTTTTTTTTTTTTTTAACAGGACACTGCCAAATATATTAAGATCCCAGTATGTTCGACTAAATTTAACTTTGTGACCTGGCATGGCCACATCTTTTTGTGTGCAGCCATAACGGGTAATGGGATCAAACAAGTCTGGAAATTCTGAGACCAACTTCAACGTGTTTCTCAGGAAAGCACCCTTCAAATACTATGGCTTGAAATGTTTCTCTTTTTAATAACATTGTTTAGAAAGGGTTTTGCTCAGATTATAGGATCTCTCTGCTGACTTTTAGTTAGCTTTGCCTTAGATATTCTCATAGACCTTAAAAAACGGTGTTCAATATCAGCAAAGAAGCAAAACCAGCTATATATTTTTTCCAGTGTATAGATAAACCGAGTTAAGGTTCAGACTATTTTATCATTATTCCATGAATCTTAATGGCTATTTATAATAAATTAAACAAGACATTTCTCTTAACTATTACACTATACAATAAATTGCAAGCCTTAATAATATGCAAAACAAGAGAAGTCAACAGTAATACTGGGGTAAAATTCTGTTAAGCTTTTTGCAACCAAAATGGTTTATGGAACCATCTACACTTCAAAGGAAATTTTGAGGAGTTAACTTGCCGCCTTAAGCATTGGACTGGTTGGTTTGTACAGATCTTAATCTTTGCCCCATCTCTGTATAGTCTTCCTCAGCATCTGATGAATTTACTTAAGTAGGATGTTGGCTGTATGACAGCCTGGGGAAACTGGCATCTTTCAAGAAAACGGTCTTGCTTTTGAAGCGTGTTCATTGGGGCAAATCTACAAAAGTCTTCTGCATGCTGTTTGTTCTTTGTAGCTTCATTTATCACAAAAGTATGTGTATGTTTTGGTGTGTTGTTTGGGGTTTTTTTAAAATTGAACTAGCTGATTGGGTATAATATTTATTTTGGAGGTGTTGCCTGGACAATTCTTACCTTGAGGCAGCTGGTCAAGAGCCAGTCTCCTCCTTCCCCTAAGACTGGAACGTACCTCACCTTGCATACTAAGTTGTATTACACATTTTTCTCATAATATTTTTTGTTGTTCCCTGCTGTAAAAAGCTTGTCTATTTTTCTAGTAAAGCATGGTTTTTAATATGCCTTAATAATACTACAGAAAAAGTTAGTGTTTCAGTCTGGGTATGAGCATCTTATCAAGTTTAACTGACTGTAAAAGTACCAGAGCTGTAGGAAGAGGTGGGGTGGTGTTTCGGCTGCAGTTGAATACAGCTATTTTTATGCATACGAGTTTATGAACATGTAACCTTTGCTTCAGACTGGTTAATAAATACACTGTGACTTAGCATACATTGCAGGCATCTCTTCCTGATGCAAGAAGCTACCTTTTCAGGAGTCAGTACAGTAGTTTAAGATATTAAGTGGTTTAACCTTAAGCCTGTATAGCTAAAAGGTTTTGACTTTTGCTGAATCTCTGCCAGCTTCCAAACTTCTGTTTCTCTGATATAGAAGCCCTCTGCCCTCTCTCCTGAGCACTTGCTAATTATTCATGGAATGTGATGTTCACTTCTAAAGCCCCCTGTGCATAAAAACAGTACAATTAGGTTTTTTTACCCTGTTCTTGAAATTTGTACTAAAAATCAATCGGATAATGCAGAAACTACTGTCTGTGAAGGAACACAGGCACAATATAGTTGTCTTTTAAAAAAGAAATTATTGTAATTTGTATTTCACAGAATCACAGAATGGCAGGGGTTGGAAGGGACCTCTGGAGACCATCTCGCCCAACCCCCCGGCTTGAGCAGGCACACCCAGAGCAGGGGCACAGGAACACGTCCAGGCGAGGTTTGAGTGTCTCCAGGGAAGGGACTCCACAGCCTCCCTGGGCAGCCTGTGCCCCTGCTCTGGCACTCTCACAGGAAAAGTTTTTTCTCATATTGAAGTGGAACTTCTGTGTTCCATCCTGTGCCCATTGCCCCTTGTCCTGTCATCGGGCACTATTGAAAAGAGCCTAGTCCCATCATCCTGACACCCACCCTTTAGATATTTATAGGTATCTTTGTTAATTTGCATTAACAAAGAACAAAGATGATAGAATGTACTTAAATGTAACTTGGATCTGATTTCTTGATGTAAAAGATAGGAATGTCATAAATCCTCAGTGTTCACCCAGTTTTGTAGAGGGTGAGGGGGTTGTAAAGTCTGCTTGGTTTATTGAGTTCTTTTCTATCATGAGACTAAGCAAGCTGATGCCAAATATACTACCCTTCCAAATTGAATGCCCTTCTGTTGAAGCTAATCTAAGATCTGTAGACTCTTCTACACAGAGCATTGAACAGACGCTATTGATATAAACAAGATCTGGCACCTTCCAATTATTTCAAGGAATTACCCTTTCCATCCAGAAATCCACTTTCATAATATTCACAATGAGGAACATTAAACCTAAGGTTCTTGGAGGCTTCTTACGTGGATATAGTTCTAAACTAGTTGCATTTCAGCAGCAGAAATGGAACCAAATATTATTAGTCTCTTTGGTTGGACGTTCACACCAATTTTGTATTTTTCTTTTTTAATTATGAATTGAGTGTTAATTTGAAATAAAGGAAGTGATGTCAGCTAATTTTATTACTGGGATTTTGAGGGGGAGAGAAGGAACTCAATTTAGCAGGTACTTTGTCATTTGTTACTCTGTTTTTCTTCCTTCCACTATTCCCAGGGCTTCTGGGCAATAGTCTAATGTGAACTATGTTCTTTCCTGCTCTTCACTGTAGAACTGATCAGGCTTTCTCTTAAAATATTTTTTTAAAATTCTCATTAAATATTTCTGTTTTGCCTCTGTCTTGGAAGCTTTGTGGTACTAGGAGAAAGGGAAACAATTCATAAAATGTAACTGTGTGGAGAGCTAAGCATGAAAGGTGTGTGTTGGAGGAGCACTGCAGGAGCTTTTAACTAAAAGTGCACGTGCCATGAAATGGTGAACTACAGAAAACCTACAAATGGCCAAAATGTTACTATCCAGTTCAGCGTCTGGCCGTAATGTAGGCATTAATACACCTACTTTTCCAAGCATTGTGCTCTTATCTGCTATTGAAAATAGAAACTCCAGCAGCACAAGACTACTTTATGCTGGTTTATTGGTAGGCAGTTACGCGCTGATGTGGCACATAGTGGAATTGCTAACCTTTTTTTTTTTCCCCTGCGTAACCAGTTGTTCTTTGGTGATACTGCAATCAAATCGGGCACTTGTTTGCTTTAAAAGGACTGCATCATCGAGGCAAACAGAACGCTAAATAACATCAGGAAGCTGTTTCATTTTTCTGTGTTACATTTATTTTTAAATTTTTTTAAGATGCATCTGCAGGTCAGTTTCTACCTTTAGCATCAGCTGGAATAATGCACTTAACTGATTGCATTAACAGTTGTCCTTGATCCACTGCTAGGTACTTTTGCTACTTGTGGAGTAGCTAGCTGTTAATTGGTAAGCATCCTTTTTTGAGGGGAAAAAGCTGATGAGCAAGAAATCTTACACCAAAAAGACTACAAAAGCAATTGGCCCCATTAACTAGGTATGTTGGCAGAAAACAAAGTATGCGAGCATGCTCTTTGACCATCATTAAAACCTTTTGATATGCACAGTCTGGGCAAGATGTCTTTTACTCTACAGAAGCTCAGATGGATAAACTGAACAAGTATATGTGACCTGGTTTCAGGACTGAATTTTCTGTCTTAAGTTTAGGAAAGTTATGAGAAAGTTAGTACTTTTCTAAATGCACAGAAGTACTGATCCCATATCTTAGATTAATATTTGTTACTTTAAAATAGGTAAAACTTACTGATACTTAACTGTTTTTGCATATAATTAAATGCAGATATCTGTTCCTGTAATAAGCCTTTTTTTTTTGTGCTATCTTTTCAAGTTCCTGGAGAGCACAAGGCAGGTTTCATGAGCACTTCAACCGAACAGGAGAAACGCACAGGAGAAACTTCAACTCTGTGCTAGATTTTATTGTTCACAATTCTAAGTAATATTTGCTGGGAGAAAGGAGGAGAGATTTAGGCCCTGAGTTTGTGATGATAAAGGCTTTGGCTAGGAAATTTGATTTTTAAGCTCTGAACTAGTTATCTGTGGTCTGCTGTTTCAGAACATCTGGTGCTGTTAATCCTGGTGATTGCTATATATTTTTTAATCATCTTAGCTTTATATTGACTGTTAATGGGGCCTGAACATTCATTGTGCTAGAAGTTCGTTAAAGGAACATGTGCAAGGTGAAAAGTAAGTGTGTAAAAAAACAAAAAACAAAAAACAAAAAAACAAAAAAAAAACAAAAGCAACAACCAAAAACCAAAAACACAAAACAAAAACAGTGCAGGTTTAAATATTGGCTTGATAATGTATAGATTCTATGGAGCAACAGCTCTTTAATCCTGGTAAAGTCAAGTCAGCCCATCTTTGAGTGACAGGAATGGAAGGAATGAGGATGCTTAGGAAGAAAGGAATTGATGAGTCTGATTTAAGTTAGAATGCCAGTATAAAAATGGTGAGGAACAAAGATTGCTGTTATTTTCTTGTTTCAGAAAGATGCTGGAAAAATCTTTTCTAGTAATAGATTGCTTTCATGAAATGACTGTTATCTTCCATTTGGCAGTTATCACTCTTGGTATTTGTTAGAATATTTAATGAAGCTAGCTGAAAATGGATACTTGAGAGAAGGCAGGAGAGACTCATCAGGAGAATAGTGTTTCTCTGTGAGGCTGTGAATTTGCCACTTCTTTGAAGGCAGATGCTTAAGCACATACAGATTCACACTGTAATAAAGCTCAGTGTTTGGAGCAATTACAGAATTGGTATGCGTTTTCTCTTCTTATCTGGGGGTGGGGGGGAAATATAGAGGTTACAGTGTCACTTATCCAAGTAGGATTTTTCCCTTTTTATGATTCACAGGACATGTCAGTGCGGAGGAAGTGCTGATTGTTTTGATTTTTAAATCAAAATACTGCCTTTTTCATCTTTAAATCTGTGGAAATGGTTAGAGTAACTCAAACATGAAATACTTCCAGAGAATTAGAGGACTATCTAAGCAGGATGTATGGTCTCCTGGATAATACAGGCCATGACACTTCTTCGCTTGGCTTCTGCATAGAGCCCCTCCAGTGTTTGAGATATTGCATATCTTTGAGAGAAGCCCAGTCTTATATAATAATGTTTGCTTTTCTACAGTGCTTGAGCATATTAATGTAAGTATATAAGGGAAAGAGAAATCCTACTGCCAGCCGAGTCATCTTCATATAATGCTGGCTGATAAAATATTCCTATAGTGAGGACAGATGCATTCATCTGCAGTCAGTTCTTTTTAGGGATATCAGACCAATCATTGGTACTAATCACTTTTCTGTCAGGACCTCTCTGCCATTCTTGTCCTCCATGCTGCCTTTCCACCCTGCCATCCCCTTTCTGTTGGAGACTCTCAGATTGCTGCCAGAGCTATACCCATGCTTCTGGGTGGGAAGGAAAGATGCATCCAGTTTGTCTGCTCGTATACTAGCAAGGCCTTATCCATTCCAGCTCCCATGTAATCCTCTTGGACTCTGGCACTAGTGCTCTGTGGGAGAGACTGCATTCAGATTTCCAGGGATCTTTGATGAACAGTGTGAAAATGGCTTTAACTTTGTCTGCTGTAAGAGGATTTTGGATACAAGCACCTGCTGCTTGTTGAGACTGTTCAACGTTTGCTTTGTTCTCCTCCATTAGAGTTATGGGGATAATATTTGAAGCTTGTTTTCTGGATATAGCTATGATGTCTGTAACTGACATAAGGAAATGGCTTGTAAGTTATGTCAAAGAATCACAGCAAAACTAGTCATTTAATGCTCTTAATCTTTGAAAATGTGAGGTTCTTTGTAAAACCTGTAGATTAAATAGTTTTTATGTAGCGACTGAAACCTAAATACAATAGGTGGAAGAGGATGCAAAAGGAAGGCAAGAATGGAAAAAAAAAACAACAAAACCAAACCACAAAACAGACAGACACCCACACCCCCACCAAAGAAGTAGTTTCCTCTTAGTTCAATGGAGGGCCAAGTTACTTGAGTAGTTCCAGGGCTAAGCCATATAGGTATCAAAGTTTGAGTGGTCTACTTTGAATTTTTTTTCCTAGCCTTCCTAATATTAGTCTCTAAAGGATTAATTCCAGTTTAGCAAAACACTTAATCCTCCTAGAGCATGTAAACAATTGCCTTCAGTAGAATTCACATATACTTTTGTTTTAAGATCCTCAGGTTGGGAATGCCTTTTTTTATTAAGTTATGTATGTGTAGTTAATCAGCTGTGCAAACCTAGAAGTCTGAAATTTTAGGTGGGCTTTGCATTTTAATTACAGTTTAGGATTAGTCTTGTTTCATTATATGTTTATACAGCAATAACTGAGTTTTTGGAAACCACAGCCTGACATATTTAAAGAAAACTTAACTGGTGCCATTTCTTTTTGCCTTGACTGTTCTGATTTGTGTGCTTGAGCAATTATTCCCTGCTCTGTGAGCAGCTGAGTTGTACCTGGTGAAAGGGTAGAAATATCGGAGATGGGTGGAGCAGGCAGCAGCTCGGGTCAAAAGCCACTGCGCTCCTTTTCAGATAAGTAATCCCAGCTCTTGCATAGGTGCAGCTCATGGCAATTAGTCCTGCGGCAGGATGGCCTTAAACTATTGCGTGTCACCATAGGCATGCAGAGGTAAGGGAAGCACATCAGATAGTTAATTTAGTGTTTGATGTGAAGGGGAGCCAGGATAAGAGCAGTGTTCAAGCTTGAGGTGTCAGAGGTGCTCCAGTAAACAGACAGGAGTACTAAAGAAATAATACAGTGCTTCTGAACAAAAAAGCTTTGAAAACTGTTGGAGAGCAGCAAGATTGCATCCTCCAGGCTTGAAAACCCTCCGTATCCCAGTGCTGAGCCAAGGGTGGTGAGGAGGGTTATGTGATAGGCTTGGCAGGTGAGCCAGAATGCATTGGCTCACTGTGAGTTTTCAGCCTCAGGAATAAGGCAAGGCTCTCCAGCTTGGAAGTAACTGAAATCTAAGAAACGGCTATGAAAGCACAAAACTTGTGGGACCACATAACCAGGGTTAATGTTTGCACACTTTTTTTTTTAAAGTTTCCTAGGGAATCAGATGAGACTTTTTTCAAGCACAGTTTCTGTGTTGTTGACACATATTTGTTTTACCTTAAGTCTTTATATAAAAAGATATTGTGTTTAGGTACATGGATATAATAAAATTCCCTTGCCCTTCACAACAATGCTTACAGGAGTACAAGTTTAGGGAGCAGTTTATTTCTTCTTTCAGCTTTTGAGTGTAGGATGACCAAAGTGAAAGTACAGGCTTTTTGCAACAGTAAAAGGATTGTCAAAGTTTTAATGTCGTGTTATTAAATGTTGTGAGGAGTGTGCTCATCTGTCTTAGCTCTGCTGTACTATAAAACAGAGTACAACATGTGTGCAGAGGAAATAAAAATACCACAGTAGGATAGAGATGAGATAGAAGCTGGGGGTGAAGATAATTAATTTCTCACTCCAGAAGATACTATAGACTGAGCTTCACTGTGAAGGTAACAGAATTTTCTCTGCTGTCTCAGGTTTATTTAAATGTACCTCAGAGACTGGCTATACAGATTTTGTACACTGGTTACAGTAAAGAGTATACAACAGAATGTAGCTGACTGAGTTTTTGTGAATTATTGATATTGTGGTCAATGAAGATAGTTCTTGGTGGCCAGTAAAGGTTTCCTGTCTTTGATAAATAAAGCCTAAGACTTCTGTATTCCATGTTTGTTTGCTACAGAGCATCCTAATTAAATGCAAAATACTTTGTTAAAGTTAACTCCAGTGCTCTATTTTTAAAATAATTGGAGTGAGAGATTAATTTTAGTGTGCCATCTACCTGTTGTGTCTTGGGACTAAATGGTGTAAATCAAGATTGCTCTAAAAGAGCACTTAGGAGAAGCAAGAACCTATGAAGAGTAGAGAGCATACATGTATCTCCAAGCCCATAACCTTGTGACCCAGGGCTAGCTTCAGAACACCAGCTGATTTCTCAGGTTGCTAAAGCAAAGAAAGTTGGGGTGTGGGGATTACATTTGATGATATTCATGTGTTTAACTCCGATTTACAGTGTTACTAGCTTCTTGTATTTCAATTTACAGTGATTTTGGATTGCATTTACTCCTGTGATTAGGGAGATAAAATAACCTCCCAAACATTTAGGGAGGTGTATTTAGGACTTCATTTAGGAAAGTGCTCCATTCCTCTCATTGCATGGATGCATGCTGAATATTGGAGTATTAGTCACCTTTTGTCATAAAGTAGTGGAATGATAAAGGTAGGAGTTCAAAAAGGCTCAGTCACATCATTGCTCACTTTTGTTGGATGTCCTACAAGAGTCTGGTTTTGCTGGTCAGTGGCCTTCTTGCTAACTTTCACTTGATATGAAAGAATTAATTGTAGAGGCAGTTATTCTGTTCTCTTCTATCAGCGTGCCCATGGCACAAGTTCCTGCTTAAATTTCAATGCACATTTAATGAAAATTCTGTTTCCTCATTTCCTGCTGTCTACTGAAAAAAAACCAAACCAACCCAAACACTTAGGCAGAAGCAGCTGTTCCAAATCTGTTTGTTTATACATACAACTGCTAGTTCATGTGGTAGACAAATGAGTAACCTAACATAAACCAAACACCAAAATTTACTGTTCTGGGTTATTGTGGTGGTGAGAAGTCATGTTGTAAGTACAGTTGAGTTCTCAGTACAAGAGAAAATAAAGGAAGTTCTAGTTCCTGTAGCTCCTTAAAAAAATTCGTCTGCAAGACAGGTTGCATATTTTCTGCCCATTGTGTCTTTTGTATCACAACATTTTGCTACTGTTTGGCTGGCTTAGAAGAGACTTCTTCCAGAACACAAGTTTGCAAAAGCCATCTTTCCTGGTTGATGATTTGTACTATCTATTATTTTTTATGCTCTTATGGTTAACTTCTCTTTTGACTCTTATTTCTGAAAAATGCTTGAAAAATTGGAATGGGTAGGTGCAGTCTGATTGCATCTGTCAAACTATTTCTGCTGTGAGATCATTAACTATAAATGGTTGTGATGACAGACCCTGATTTATGAGTAACAGAAGACAGACTGGACCTGCTACCTGCTGGGTTGCTTAGCTGTGGCATGGCTGGGCTGGTGGTAGGGCAGTGGTAAGCTGGCTCAAAAATGTGTGGTGTGAGACGAGCACATAGAAGTGCTGCCATGGTGTGCTGTGAAATCCTCCAACAAAATGGGTATTGAAGTGGGAGAAGGAACTAACCTGTAATGGTGAAGCTGGGGGAAAAAAAGGAGGGGAATCGATTTAATGTTCAAGAGTGCTTGGTTTTGCTCAGAGTCCTGAGCAGATTTACTTTAGTTCGGGAAGGTGTTTCCCACTTCGAAATGTGACATTTTCAGAAGCCTATGTTCAAAGCAGATGAACACAAGGTAATTTGAGGTTTTATTTGAAAAAGGGCAATTTTTAGAGGAACTAGTATTATTTGGATTTTTTTTAAAAAGACACCCAACCCTCACCCCAAAGCTACTCAGTGTAGATTAGCTTAATTCAGTTAATTTAGAATGTAATTTCATTGCCGTCTGTACCAGGGAATGCCTGAAATAATAGCCTTCCTTTACCTACCCTGGTTGTTCAGGGCAAACTTGCAGTGGCTTTGCTACTCAGCAATGTGTAGGTCACCTGCTTTTGTCATGGTTGCTTGCGCTCACCAGTGATATTAAATATCCTTGTTAGGACTTGGTTGAACTTTGAGCACAGTTCTCAATATTTGATAACAGATCACTGATTATCACAAGACAGTAATCAAGAAGCAGTTGTAGTGATTCATGCTTCGGTATAATTAAGTTACTGCAGTGCAAATGATCATCCTAAGAAGTGCCTAGAAGTTGCTTCCACTTGATCCATTTATTTATTTGAAGAGAAGAGCACTACAGTCACATAGTTGAGCAAGCCTGTAGTAGTGTGATATTTACAAATAATGAACTTCTACAATAGCCTTTAAGAGGGCATTTTTCAAGAGCCATAGGTTCATTCTGGAACTCCAGCATTAGTTAGCCTATATTGATTAGCACTGGGGTTTCTCTATAGCATAACCAAATGACTATGTGATGTGGCAGTAAAATAATAGTGATGTAAAACTGTGGCAAATTCTGTGATTAAATGTCTCTGGCAGCAACTGAAATTATTTTGAATGTGAACACATTTGTGGAATTACTTGTCTGCTCCTGTGACAGTGTGCTGGGATATATGCCAAAAAATTTGTCTCTTTTTTTTTTGTAGCTTCATAAGCCAAAATACTGTGCAAAACTCCTTTTGGCTTTTACCAGAATGAATATGCGAAGTCAAAGAGAGTCTGTTGTACCTGTACTTGAATCACATAGGACTTGTAGACTTGGACAGGAAGGAGATAGAGGAGGAAGACGACATGCATCATTTAAAGAATTAGTGTCAGTGTCTATTGTGCTTAGTGAAATAGTGAAGAATTGTAGACCTATGTTTGTGTGAATTCGAGGAAACTGGAGTGAGAAACTGGCACAGGGAGTTATGGTGTGTGCCAGGGCTTCCTGTGACTCTTGAAATAATTCTGATTTTTCTCATTTGACAGTTGTTGTTATGGTTAACACCAAAAATCCTTAATCTAGTGCCTTGCTCTCAATTTAGTGCTGGCATTCAGGCTGAAAATCTGCTGTAATTTCTGTGGTATTTTGGCTGACATGCTGGAGTGGTACTTGCTGAAGTGCAATGTGAAATTCAGTGTTTTGCTCTGATAATGTAAATTACTTCCAATAATACATACTGACCAAACTTCTCTTGTTGACCTTTTTGAACATAAAGGTCCTACAATGTAAATTCTTGTTGGAGGCATGCAATCTGCATGTGTGATTCTTACTTAATTGAGGATTTTTGGTTTTCCTTTCTACCCCCAAAATTAGATTTTTAGATTCATACTGGATTAATTAGCCACTTATTTCTGAAAATGTAGATGTGTATCTTATGGAAGTGTATAATGAACCTATAGAACAACCTATCTGTATTTCTTAACAAGCAATCTAAATTATTCTGGACTATAAAGTTTAGAGATAATGCTTTTTTGAAAAGGGAACGAATAGTGCATTGTGACAAATGGGTTTGTATAAACAGGAAGAAAAAGGCTTGAAGAATAGCCTGTGAAGATCTTATTATAACTAAGCACATGTATGTTTTAGTAAAAATACTCTAGAAGTCACTAGTTCCTCCAAATGTGGCATGATTTGTCATTCCTGATGTATGCTGGATTTCCTTTGTGTCTTGAAAATGAATTATTTTGGTTTTGTGTTTCCCTTGAGAGGGGAGCGCATGGTTTCAAACTTGGTCTCCTTGCAAGAACACAGGAGCTAGTTACCTTGTTTTCCTGGTCTTTTATCTTTATATACTATGTTGTAAGGAGAAACTTAACCACCAGTCGCTGCCTTGGTTTAGTAGCAGTGAAACAGTAGGTCTCAACAGCATTATGAAATGGGGTTTGTATAGTCAAAATACTCTGCCTTGATAGTTGCTGTGACTGTCCTGAAAACTAATTTGTTGCTGTTGCTATATCCATGCTGTTCTCTATGCTTTCCAGTTCAGGTAAGGGATATTGGGACAGCAAATACCATAAAACTTCAAAACTGAAAATACAAGTGGTTAACTTCACTGATTCAGTAAGCCTGAAAAAAGAACTGGCCTCATTAATGAATATGTATTTAGCACCTCTGAGGATTGGCACAGATGCTGTAACTTTGCCCGTGAACATTGCAGGGCTTCAGCTGTATGGCGCATCTGTAGTCCCTGAAGCAGCATTCCACTAGCGCTTTCAACTGACTAAGGAGAGAGTAAAAATAGCAACGGTAAACTTTCCGTCTGTATCACTCAAAGCTGAAGCCCTGGGGCCGGGGGGTGAATCAGTATGTTATGCTTATAATTAAAGATGCTTTATGAGAGTGCCTAGTTTGTACATAGCTCTGTCAGCCAGAAGGTTTTACGTGCTTTACAAAGGCAATTGATACCATAATCTGTGGCATGAGGAAACTGAGCGGGTACGTGGCCCAAGCCACAACCATACAGCTAAGCAGACTGAACTAGAAGTAATTGTGTCCCGTCCTCCTTTGCTGGGCGCGCTGTCAGCATCGTGCAACGGTCTCTGTCCCGCTGACCTGTTGGTGTGACTGAGGTCTCAGGACTCTGCGCAAGAGTAAGTAGAGGAGTCTGGGGTGTGGATTCTTAATAGCCAACTTCTGTGCACATAGTTTATGCTACTACAAGGAGACCAGCATTGTTGGTAAACCTATTTTGTATAAATTGAGGCAGTGACACACGGAAGGAAAAAAAATAATCTGGTGTTACCAGTAACTGTGGAGTGTGTTGGTGCCAGAGCTAGATCTGGCCTGAATTGAGAAGTTGTAGGTGGAGATAGCTGTACTGCTTGTGAAGGTAGCTGGGGGATTTTTCTGCACACATAAGAAATGTAATCCGTAATCCACATAATCTGCTCATGGGTTACTGAGAGTAGACTAGTCTGGAGAACTTTGCCACCTGGTAAGTGTTTTTGGGTAAGGGGGAGCAGAAATGCTTGCATCATTTTAAATAGCAGTAGCTTTGCACTTCTTAGCAATTGACTTCCCTTGGGGGAAAAAAGCATGTCTGCATCTTTCCTTCCCCCCCCCCCCCCCCCCCGCCTTGTCAAATCAGTGTGCTACATATGCCTATAGTAACTGAATTGCTTCCTGCTTTGGTTTTGCTGAAGACTGGTTTCCACATTGCAATGTTGCCCTGCTTGTTTTGAACTCCCTGATGGACTCCATAGAAGTGTAGGAGCATACTCATAAATTTCACTTGGGTCTCCTGCTCCGTCAGATGGAGCTCTGTTTCCACAGAGACCAAAGCCTGTGTGTTTCAAGGAAGATATTTTTAGGAGCTGCTGTTTAGCTGGTGGAAGGACTTTCTTCCTTAATAGGAGAGCAGATTGTAACAGGATTCCTCTTTTCTCAGAATGTCTTTTGCTTTTTTCTATTACTTTATTTCCTATGTCACTTAGTTTCCCTTTCATTGCTGCTGCCTTATCCATGTCCGCTCTTCCTCTCTTCTGTTTCATTTTCTGTATCGCTGTTCGTGTTGCATAAGAATCTAATACCCCAGGGGAGTTTGCAGAGAGTGGGGAAAGGACCCAGCCTTTGCTTAAAAGATACTGTATTTTAAAGATAAAAATCTCCAGGTCATTTTTTACCTCAGTTGGACTGTGCTTGCTGAGTCACCAGCTAAGCAGCATTTGTCAAGGCGCAGAGTATCACGGAGCCAAGCCTTGGCCTTCAGCTCCAGCAATCTCGCATGTGTTAATTATTCATGGCCCTTGCTTACGAGTTGTCATATGTCCTTTGGCCTTGCAATAAATAAATTTTACATGTAGCTGTTTCTGCTGATGTTTGTGGTAAGCTTGATGTCTCACCTTCTGATTGATGGCCTAATGGTAAAGGGCTTAAAAAGATAAATCTGTTACAGTAACTCTTCTGTGTTGGAAAGTTGGAAGGTCCCAACTAAACATCAAAAGGCATGAATCTGAAGCAGATCAGTGTTGAAGAAAATTGCCATACTAAGGCAAGTGTACGTGTTGAAGTAATTCTCTTGCTACCCTATGCTGTCCTGTAACCCTGTGATTCTCATTCAAACATCTGTGTCCATATTCTGCTTACATTGTAAACCTTTTAGAAAGGGGACTTAACATTTATTGTGACACCGGAGTTCAGGATGGTATTGCAAAACCTATCTGCATTAATATCATTCCATCCCTCCTTAAGGGCCACTTAAGTAGGAGATCTTGTTCCAGTCCTGTTTTCTTGTATTCCCTGACGTTGATGCATTTCTGCCCACCTTTAATACGATGCAACAGCTGGTAGATCAGCAGACTGGATGCATGTGTTGCCTTCAAAGGTACATGCCTCCAGCCCTCCCCACCCAACAGCCAGAATGAAGTCCATGAGGACAAGGCTTTACCTCAAGATGCTGTTAACACGTATACCAAAATCAACTAGGCTGTGCTGTTGTGCTGGGCTATTTCGAACAGTAAGGGAGAAAAAATTCTCCTGAAAGAGCTTCACAACATCTCTTTAAAAACATCAGGCCACGGCTGTGGTGACAGACCACCAGTGTGAGCTGCTGCTCGGTTACCAAGAGGATAAAATTTTACTCCAGGGAGATATTTTTATACAGTTGCTTATTCATATTACAGTAGATGCCAAAAGCTCCCTTATGCTCAGCAGTATGGAAATACTAAGAAAATTCCAGTTTCACAGAGGCTACAGTCCAGTCTAGTTTGACTTCATCATAAAGCCAGGCAACCTTGACAGCCTGTATTTGGATGATTAGTACTAGATTATTCTATTGTAATTTTAGTTATTGATTATTCTTCCATTGTAATTTTCTCTCTTTTGCACACCACAATTATTTAGCTACTTGAAAGTCAAGTACTATCCAGGCCAGCCCACCTCGCTGTCAGCTTGGCAAGGAAGTTGAAAACTTCCAGGTGTACACTGGGTACAGCCTAAACTGTAGGTTTTGATTTTCATTGTCATAGCAGTGACAGCAGGACTGCAGACAGTATAGACTGGCAAAAAGACATGTTCTGCACAAATTATTTTCTGCTAGAAATGTGGTCTCTTCTGCACTTGATTGTACGGCTTGCAATAGGAAGCAGAGTTATACATAAGTCTTCTGGGTAAATATTTTATAATTAGCTGAGTAATAGCTTTGATTTGCAGCTTTTCTAACTGGTTGTGATGGCCAAATACTATTGTACTCTTCGCTTCTTCCTAGCCACTGTTGCCTCCTCCTGTGCCCCTTCCAAATTCCTTTTGTTTGCATACTTTAACTAAAAACTGAATTAGTATTACCCTCAACATTTTTGCAGCTGTGATAAGCACACAAGCTAGGACAGTTTTATAGACTGGATGAGAATATTGGGGAGCCATCCAGGACTCCCTCTGGACCCTGAATTTTATGGAATGGTGTATCTTTATAGCTATAAAATAAGCTTGACATATTTTAAACCGGAAAAGAAAAATTAGATAATTTACACTGGTCAGAAATTGAAAATAATCAACAGAACTATCCTCTCAATTGTTTATCCTCTTTGGTATCTTTAGTTACACTGACAAGGCAGTTTGGTCTTTTTGTTCCAGCTACGTGGAAAGAAAGGTGGGCAGAGGAGTACCTATCTTGTTTAATGGTGGAAAGGTTGTTAGGCTCCCGAACACCTAATTGAAATTCCTGAGAGTGACTCTGGGCAGGGGGGAAGTCTAATTTATAATTTGCTGGGCTGTGGAGTGAAAGATAAGAGATGTTCATGAAGATGGTGAAGCTTAACAAGTAAATTGATGTTCCTTCTTTGAGGGTAGCTCTCTTCAGCCGGTGTAGTAGATTTTTAAAGAGCTACAATGGGTAGGAGGGATGGTTTGGCTTTTATCTCCCTCTCCTTTTGTTTGTTGGTTTTTTGCTTTTGTGATGTGAAATAAGTTGTGGGTTTGGTGTTGGGTTTTTTTTTTGTTGTGGTGGTGTTTTGGTTTGGTTTTGGTTTTTATGTTTTTTTTAAAGGGATGTTTCTTTTCTCTACAGGTATGGTGTTAGTCCTGAGAACATTATTCTGTATGGTCAGAGTATTGGTACTGTCCCTACAGTAGACCTGGCATCTCGGTACGAGTGTGCAGCAGTAATCCTTCATTCTCCCTTGATGTCTGGATTACGGGTAGCTTTTCCTGACACTAGGAAAACCTATTGCTTTGATGCTTTTCCAAGGTACGTATAAATGCTGCAAAGAGGGTTGTTCTGTACTCAACATGCTCTTTAGGTGTTTAAAAGGAACTAGTTGTGTAACTTTCCAGGGAGCTTTATTGAATTGTCACCTGCATTTTAAACTTGAGATGTACACACCTTCTAAATGCAAGCAGAGATTCACCTTGTAAGAATGAGGCTGATGTCAGTCTCAAACTGGCATGATAGTCAGCTCAATGAAGAAATAGTCATAGTGTTTACAACTAATTTTTCTCCTGGTTTTTTTTTGTTATGCGTTGTTAATATCAGGATTTTTACGCTGTCAAGTTTGGAGTAGTTAACAACTGATAATTAAGTCCTTCAGGCTAATGATTAACAAATTAGTAATTGTACAGTTATAACATCTCAGTCAACTTTGATTTAGAAGGTAATATGCTATCATGAAATGGATGTGCTGTTTTCAAGCTGCTTGTTAAAATATTAATATTGCTATACTTTTATCAGATCAGCAGAGAAAAAGGAATACATAATTGCTGCTTTTAAGGGGAGAAAACAGAGGGTCAGAGGCTAGAGCCTTAGGCTGGTGTGGTTCACTTTTCAGCTTGATTCTGTGTTTCATGTATAATCTCGAGGGAATGCATTTCCTGTTTCTTTGCCTTTAGTCCTTGTGAGAAAAAACATTTCTGCTTCTTTGGTATGCTGTTCATATAAAATCACTAAAGATACAGAGACTTGTATTTGTTCCTCCCTGATGGAGAACATGTAAGATCCTGATGTCTGTGACCAAAATAAAGTAAGTTACTGTCCCTCTTTTGGAAGATTTTGAGCTTGTTTTAAGAAGTTCTAGAATATTTTACACACAGAAAGCTATATACAACTGGTTTCAAGATAAAACCGTTGCCTTTATGGCCTAGTGTTTCATTTGAAAAGCAATTGCAACAGACCTAAATTAGTCTCCAAATATTCGGGAATAGCAGATGTTCTAGGAATCTTTTAAAACTTCTCATTTGACCCAGTTTAAATGATGGGAGAATGTGAGGGGGAAGCCAGTCTCCTTTTAGCAGTGTATGTAGACCTGGGGAGGGTGAGAGGATGCACAGATAAAAAGCTAAGTGGTCCTTGGAAGGGAGAAGACGAAGCAGAGACCCACTGAAGTCATGTGCAAAGCTTGCCTTTGCTTCAGAAGGTCATGGTTGCAGTAAATGTAGTAGGGGATATTCGTAGTATTAGTTATGTTTGGTTTATTTTGGTTACAACAGATTAAAATTAGAAGGTGGGGGAGGCCGTAGATATAAATCTGTATTCCAAAACAGCTGGAAGTAATAGTGGCTCTTACAGTATCTGTGTCCACTCCCCATGTTTAGAATTTTTCCAAATAGGTTATTAGTTAAATGAATAACTAAATTGAAGGTGCAGTCAGAATTTGAAGCACACATACTCCAACTCATTCATCATCCTCAGACCTAAAATCCAGTATTTACAAATGCTTCTGTGAGAGGGGAAAAAACAAAGCCTTAAAAGTAGCTCTGATTACAAAAGTAACAGTGATTACCTAATATCAGCCAAATCAAATAATAGTTTAAAAAAGAAAAAGTGGGAGGGGGAACAGTGACAACAGATGTACTGTAGCACTTGAGTATTTTGTTCTTGCCTTACTGAGCTGTTCGTTGCTGTCAGTCTGACTTCACTTGTGCTGTTAGCAGTGAAAATGAATTGCAGTGCACTTCTATGAATGTGCACAGCTCAACTGTCGTGTCTTCGTGATGGGAAACAAAATAGTTCTATATGCACCTACAGTGGCTTGCTATTATGTGCATTCTGTGTTGGGATTCCGTGAGAATTTGGTCTCTGTAGATTTTTCTAGCTGCAGAGCGGCATGGCTAAGAATGCTAAGTAAGCCTAATGTGCAGTTTAAATACTGCCTTTTGAGTTGCTGAGTTGGCAATGGGACGCTTTCCAGTTTTCTGCAAAATACAAATATTACCTAGCTTAATGGTCTGTGAATATGTGAAAAAAATGTTTCATTATCTAAATACTGAAGTGAAAGGGCTTTCCTACAAGAAATGAGAATTTAACATCATTTTAGTGGCTAGATGCTTAAACATCTCTGTAGCTGTACGTAACTGACATGTCTGTCATGTAGTGGAACTCTGGGACAGACCATTTATGGGCTTAAGACTTCCGTTTAGATCGCATGTTGGTTATGAAATATTTACGCTTGGCTATGATATTAATCCAGGGATTAAAATTATGGAAAAACAAATCTGCATTATTCTGATGTCTCTCATGTTCTTGAGATGTTTTTCTGTATTCAGCATAGTTGCACACAACTCAAGTTCCAGACAGGAAAAGTGAAATAGGCTGCATTTTAATTTTAAATAACACTTTTCCTCTTTGAATGACACTAAGCCTGTTTTTTTGGAGAAGTATTGAGACAGAGACAGAAATGTGTTTACACTCATCTGTTTACTGGAATACCAGTGACAGTTCTCGAGAATACTAAATGCTGAGACTTCTATGTGTGAGGTTTAGTGCTTCAGTCTATATCTGAATTTTTAATTAACTTTGTATTTTTATAAAGTTTCTTTAAACCTGTTTTTAAGCCCGTGTATGTTGGCATCTGTATTTTTTAATCATTTTAAGCTGTCTTGATCACTTTGTAAAGTCTCTAGTCTTACCAAAATTGCACACTTTCTTGTTCTTCAGGAGCAGGAAAATCCAAACACCTTTTATCAGATAGCGTAAAGAAATAGACTTGTCCTTCTGTCAAGTTGAATATTAACGCTACTAATTTTTCCACCCGCTTCATTCCATACTCTGCATAAAGTCCTGAGATAATTCCTCTATTTGTTGATGTAAGTGGAGCTGGTAGGAAGCTGAGAGGTCATTAGCACTTGGTGTCTGTATACTGGTTTGGAATTATTGGTAACTACCAACATGCAATGGCTGGCTGGAAATAAAAGCTGATGCCTGTGTGAAGACAGAGAAAGCCGCTGTTTGCCACTTCGAAGTTCCTGTGCTACCAGTATGCTTCATAATTGGGGTTTTCTGGCCTGAACTCACCCTTGTCACTCTTCCCTTTCCTCTGAACCCGTTTTCCTGTGAGAGGTAGTCACTAGCTGTACTGGTCTGCTAAGTGTAGCTGCAACAAAAGGAAAACAGGTTTACTTTAAGGCTGCTTTGCAGTCAGAGCTGGAGAAGTTGGTTGCACAAAGTAAAATCCTGTGTGAGTTTCTTTTGGTTTGCAGCTAAATGTCCTTGTGTAACACTCCCACAGTTTTCTCTTTTGTCATTTGAACTTAAACGGTACAAAGAACAAACTGGTTTTTTTAGCTGAATCTGCCTCATTTCGGGGTTTAAAGGCAGGTTCAAACTTCATGAGCTGAGGCGCTTTTTTTAATGAAGTCGTGTGACTGGAATGGAGTTAATTAGGAACTAATCTGTTAAATTGGAAGGTGCTAATGTGTAACGTGAAGAGTCCACACTGGCAGCATGTCCCATGGAATCTTGCTTGCCTCAGTGGTTTTTCTGATAGGTTTTCTCACTGTTTTGGGGGGCGGGGGGTGGGCGGCATGTGCCAAGCTTTATACGCATGCTGCCCATATGAGCTTCTTGTCGTTAGAACTAGTGGGATAATGCTGATGGTGGCGCAGGCTCCTGTTCACAGTGTATTTTGGAAATGAGCCTTGTTCCTTATCGCTTGGGCAAAATTCCAATGTTTTGCAGCCATTTAAAAACATGCAGGGGTAACTGGATCACGTTTCAATAGTTATTCAATAGTTAATAGCTTGCTTTCTTTAATGGTATGAAGGTTAAAGCCCCAAACTGAGCTGTTTTTCTTTTCCATCCCCCAGCATTGACAAGATATCTAAAGTAACCTCTCCTGTGCTGGTAATCCATGGTACCGAAGATGAGGTAATCGATTTCTCCCACGGCCTGGCTATGTACGAGCGATGTCCACGAGCGGTAGAGCCCCTCTGGGTGGAAGGGGCTGGGCATAATGACATAGAGCTTTATGCACAATACTTAGAGAGACTAAAACAGTTCATATCTCATGAACTTCCCAACTCCTGAAGAAGCCTACCTGATTTTACCTCAGTTACTGTGAACGGAAGAAATTACCTGGTTTTGCACATGCTTTAACTGGATAGCTGTAATAGCTTTATACTATGAAGAAATACCCTGTCTTTAGGGTGTTCTAATCAAACATCTGATGAAATTTGTCTTTTATATCTGGAAATTACTCTACTAATGCACACAAATATGGTCAACTACTGTAAATCCAACAATTTTTAGCTTTGTTGCCCTGAAGGAAGTGGGAACTAGCTGCTTATGGGGACACTTTTTACCTAGTGCTGTATTAATCGAAGATCAGTTTTCTGTCTCACTTCAGATGATTTATAATTCTGTCCTACAAAGACTTCTGGTGTTCTCGGTGGAGAACACAACTGTTATGAGCTACAGCTTGTTCTGAACAATCAGTCATGGGTTCAATCTAAGGGAGTACTTCCTCTGTAAAGTTTCTAGCTGTGGTATTGTAACTGGGAAGTTATTGTGATGAAGTTCCCCCTCCTCCCTTCTAGTGTTCTTTTGTTAACTTACTGATCTTCCCGAGTAAATTATTTAAATATACTTTTTCCTGAAGATAAACTACTCTATGGGGCTAAACTCTGTAACGACCTCTCCATTACCTGTGTAAACATAACTGGAATATTCTTAAAGGAAGTAGGGACAAAATTGCTTTTGTTTAAAAATAAATGTGTAAATTTACTACTAGAAAACTCATTTTAATATTCAGATTGTCTGAATAATAGCCATAACAGACATTTCCTTCTGTAAAGCATTCCTGTAGACTTTTTAAAAGTACTGTACATATTTGAATTTACATTGTGCATAGATTCTTAATTGGTAGTTTTAATTTAAGTCTAGTTACAATAAACTGCAAAATTCTGGTTTGTATATGATTGAATACATTTTGTTAAAATATGTTTTTATCCCTATATTATTTTGCTATTAAAGTTTTATAAAGTTTCCAGGACAAAAAAAAAATTTACACATTTATGTTTTGATGAATTTATGTAACTAAATTTTCATTGAGCTGATCTTTTTAGTTGGGAAGTAATTTGATTCTTTGACACTGGAATCGCACAGATTATGCATCAGAAATGCAAGACACTTAAATTGTTACACTACTAGCATAGGTCTAATTTTCCAAATTTAAAGGCCTTAAATGTACTGTAAGCCTCAGATTGTTGTATAAATTGATCGCGATTGATTGCAGTTTGTGTCCTGTTGCTGGAATGCAACACAGTGATTGTAATGGAATAAAGGATGCATGGATTAGAGCTTGCTGAATTTTTGAATCTTACTTGGCATGTAATTTTCATACACAAGGAAAGTGTACAGTACAGGTTACTTGACAGAGTAACATGAATTTCATTACTTAGTTCCTTCCTTTCAAGGAAAACTCTCCTAAAGTACAAAGCCACATTTCCATGAAGCTTGGTATGTCAATCAAATGTAGAAGAGATTATTTTTAAATGGTGTTCAGCTGGTAAAGAAAAATCATGATTCATTGCCTGGAAGAAATGTTTGAACACAGTTGTCATGAGTCCTTATAGCAGGCCTGCAGTTAATTTTCAGCACTGCACGTGTGTCTATTGTCTTTAATTATTGACTTGGCCCTATTACTGTAAAAGGAGAAAAACTGGTATTTTCACTTACAGTGGGGGGAAATGAGGACACCCATCCTGTTCCACGTCATCTGGATCCTTAGAATTTGGATTTGTGCATCTGTGTTGTCCAGGCTTCAGTTTTAAATGTCCCAAGCAGCAGGGCCCCCGCCTGTTCTTTTGGTGACTATTCCAGCCAAAATTGGCAGGTTTCGCCTAATCGTCACCTCAAGCTTGCCGCTTCCCTCCTGTATTTTAAACAAATGTTCAGATACGCACCACTTTCTTGTTGCACCTTCGTAAAACCACAGTGGATTTTCTTCCATTTCTACATTTGTTCTTCCTGAGGCTAGAGCCCTGTGGAAGCAAAGCTGATGTCTGGGGTGTAGGTATTCAGGGTAACGTTTGAAAGTGTAAGCCTGTCCGTGTAGTGACTTGGGGAATTTAAAAAAAATAATTAGGCAGTGTGTTTTTGATACCAACATTGGACTTCGTGTTGCTCTGAAAACTTCAGCCTACAATGTTTCTTCTCCTTATAACCCCTTATAGCTACCCTTTTACTTCAACAAACTGGTATTTTTAACCTTTTCCCTATAAACTGATTTTTTTTAAATTAATTTTTTAACTCCTGCAGTCATTTTATGACTTGTCTTTGCATTTGCTTTGCTTTTCATCAGTATTCCTCTGTTAATGAGAACTACAAATCTGAGTTCAACATTCTTAGGTATGTCCCATGGTCTCTGCACATGCAGCCTGAGTTCATGGCATTCTGGCTTAACACGAATTTCCACTTGTACTGTCTTATTTGTCCAAATTCCTGCCTAGCTAATTCTCAGACGTGCCTCGCTGTTCTTCTGGCTTCTGTGTTGCTTGCTTTGCTTTGCAAGTTCATCTGTGTTTAGCTAACAGGAGTGTGTTGTGCTGTTAATTCAAATATTAATGACCCATCAGTGATCCACTGGAGGGGATCTTCTTCCTTCTCTTGTAACTCAACAATTTGTTTACCTGTTTGGCCTCTTAAATAATTTTCCTTGTAGCCCTATTCCCATCCAAGAGTTCTTAAATGAATTCTGGAATGTTTATAATTTTCTGACCTAGCCTTTACACAAAATAAATAGTAGTAGTGTGCGTCTCTATATAGTTAACTTGTACCAAAGCATCACTATTTCAGGCATTTCAAAACAGGTCTGCTGGTCGACATTAGAATTATTAGTTGAAAAAACCTGTGGCCAACTCATGAAACTACTTATAAGACAGTGGGTCTCAGGGTCCCCTTTTGTGTAAAGAAAAAGGGTTAGAACAGAATTTTTAAATTATGGGAAAGGGGATGATGTAAGGTTATGGAAGAGAAACTTTGGGCTCAAAAATAGTCTACTGCAGCAAACTGCTAACATTCTCTCATTTAAATGTGTAACATGGGCCTTTACAAGACTTGTTATGCATATTTTAGAGCTACCAAGGTGTCACTGTAAAAATGGCTGGACAGATTATGCAGCGGTCCTTCCAAGGGTGTAGGTGATTGCTAACGTTTTTTTTCCTGATGTGGATGCACTATCCATTTTTCCTGTGTGACTCACTGTCTCTGTTCGTACAGTACAGCCATGAGTGAGGTGCAGCTTGTTTTCAGGAAGGTAAGATGTGACACAACTGTGTTTCTGTCAGTAGGTGTCTACTGTTTGTACTTTGAAAAAGCCAGAGGAAAATATTTGTTAAAACTTTAAAGGTAGCATTTTCCAAGGAATTTGATACACATCCTTTTTAAATTTATGTAACTGTTATGAATTTAACTTGTATTCACATGGAGACCCATTGCCTGTGTTGCGTCTGCTGCGTTTTTCTTCGTCGCTTCTCCATGTCATTGCTGTAACTTGTGGCAACCCTGCTCTGGGTGCTGACCCTTTAGCTTTCTAAATGCCCAGACCTGTATTTACACATAGGATTGCGCACATCTTTTACACACACTGCATCCTACTTGCTTTTTCTAAACGATGCTAAACATAGAGGTAAAGAACCAATGCGCTTTCTTTCTCCAGTTGTTCGTTCAGCAGTAAACCTTGATTGTTCTCATTTGGAAAATGTTTTCTTCCCTACATCTGTTGTCAAGAAGGTAAATTAATGATCTCATTTAAGGCCATTTGACTTATTTCTCGATATCCTTCTTTGTGGAATTCACCAGCCATTTTAGCTCTGAAATATCTTGTGTTGCAAATGCGGTTGTTCTGTACTCCGAGCACTGGTTATGGGTAGGGTGGCTCTTTGATGATGGGCACTCGGCTGCTGAGAACAATGAGGCCAAGCACAGAAACTACCTGCTTAGTATCTATTGCTTTCAAAGCCCGGCAGTAGTTCTTAGGTCAGATGGGTGTGAATTTCAAAGCCGGAGGTTGTATTCCAGCTGTGCGGTATTTGGGTCTCATAACTTTGCTACAACGGTGAAAAGGCCAAGCTGGTCCTTGCAGCAGGAGAGTGAGCGCTACTCCTTCGCCGCTTGGCCCCTGGCAACGTCTGGTTTTGGAGCTGGTTCCTGCAGTGCTCAGACTAACTTTGCAGAAAGTTGCTGTCTTTGGTTTTTGATTTTTGAACACAAAAACATCCCCAAACCTCCCAGAAGACCCCTATACCTTCAGCATGTTAATTGTGAATAGTCTTCCGGTTCCTCTAAAGGTAAACGCGCTTCGTTCGGGCGTTGCCGGCGCCCCGGCGGGGTGGTGGGCGGCACGTTGCTTTCTGGGGTACAGCTCTGGGTCTGCAGGTCTGCCGGGGCGCGGGGGGCTCTCCTCTGGGCCACCGTCCCTGCTGAGCACACGGCCGTGCTCGCTCTTCTGCTCCGCGGGGGACGTGGCTGCAGCTTCTCCCTTCGGCGGGGAGCGCGGCACCGCCGCTCCCCCGGGCCGCGGGGCAGCGCTGGAAGTGCCGGCTGGCGGCGGCTCCCGACATAACCAGCCCTTGTCTCCCGGCGCGGAGGGGCGGGGGGGGGGAAATACCTCCTGCCGCAGCCCGGGCCGCCTCCCAGCCGCCTGGGCTCCGCGCCCGGGGGCGCCGGCAGCCGAGGGAGAGCCGCCAGCGATGCCGCTCCGCCGGGCGCAGCCGGGTAAGGGGCCGCCGCCAGCGGGGGGAGCGGGCGGGGGGAGCCGGGGGGCTCTGCGGGGCCAACCCCTCTGTCTGTGTTACAGGTGCCCCCCCCGCGCGGGCCGCCCCGGGCCCCCCGAGGAGCCCCACCGCCCCCCGGCTGCCTGCGCTGCTCCTCCCGCTGCTGCTGCTGCTGCTGCTGCCGGGCGCCCGGCCCGGGGCGCCGGCGACGAGCCTCAGGAGCCAGCAGCGACACGGTGACCCCCTCCCCGCGAGCGCCCGGCGGGGGGTGGGCAGAGCAGGCGCGGAGGAGGAGGAGGAGGAGGAGGAAGGCGGCGCTGCGGCCGGCCGGGGCCGGGGCCGAGCCCCGCGGTGCGCGCCTGGGAGCGGGAGCAGCCCGCCCTCGGCAGCCTCGGCCCCTGGATGGACACCCCGGCCTGGGCTGACCCCGCTCCGGCGGGGCCGGGGGTGCCCGGGCTGGAGCTGCCCCGGGACAGGAGAAGGAGCGTGGCTGCTAGGGCTGACCCCTACTTTTATCTGGAGGAAATAAAGGGAAGGGAGACGCACCTCTGGTTTCCAGTTGGACTGCAAGACACAGGTCGATGGCACGATTTGACTGTGGCTTTGGAGGTGACTGCATGCAATGGGCCCTTTAGTTCCTCAGGCCTTTTCTAGTTTAAGGGCTGCCTTTGAAGACAAGCTATTGATCCAAAGTTTTGTTTATTCTAAATAACGTTTTACACAGCAGCTTATTCTAGAAAGCCTGCAGACCTACTTAAAGATTTAACATTGCTTGCGTTTCAAGTCACTCCGCTGCAGCGGTGCCATTAGGCGCACTTAGGGACGCTTTGGGCCTGCCCCAAAGCCCTTTCCCTTGGGCTCAGACCGGCGCCAGGCGGACGGCAGCGGCGCGCCCAGTCCTGCTCCGCATGGGCCATCTGCCCCCGACGCACCTGCGCAGGAGGAGGGGGTACTACGGACCCCGTATTACTGGGGTCATCTTAGAGCTGGGCCTCCTTCCTCTCTCCTTGTTCCTCCCAGGGATCTCGCACAAGCGGTTTGCTCCCCTCCACGTTAGCCCACCAGTAAACTGGTTGAAGAGCTCATTGATCTCCCAGGGGTCTTATGAATAGGGTTCTTGCAATGGCTATCGATTGCACGGAATGAAAGATGCAGTAAAGATGCAAAATGCTGCTTTCATTATGACATATTCCCGAGTTACCCGCTGCCATCTAGTCCTAGCAGTCATATTTTGCAGTTTCTAAGTAATACGGGGTTATATTTCAGGGATGAATTACAGCCATAAATGTGCAGTTTAATAGGTAAGATTCCAACATAATAGTAGAATACTTAACTAATATAATTACAATGTGCAAGCAATCCACTGGACCGTAAGTCATGACTACTTGAAGCTGATATTTTAGTCTTGGAATCAAATTAATAAAATTTAAAAATACCTGAAGCTTCCCAAACCTGCTGGACTGGGATCTACCTCTAGGAAATAGAACATTCTTAAAAATCTTTTTCTTTGCTTAGAAATGAAAAGGAAGGCTGCAGGCATGTTCTGGGGCTCCCAGGACGTGACCTCCAGCCTTCAGCAGTATGCCGTTAAAACATTAACTATTTCAAGCACTTCTGGCTAGATGCAATTAAGTTTTGGGTTCCTTGTCCCTTTTAATTATTAGAGCTTTCTTGTGTGCTTGCAGCCCTACTTATCGTGAAGTCCCAGCCTGCTTGTGTTGCATTTAATTTTTTTATTGATCAGTTCTCAGGGTGTAAATTGAACCTTCAGGCTCAGCCTGAATGAAGGAGAGCTGGGTAGGGAGACCGCCTTAGAAGCAAATTCAAGCTCCAGAGAGTCCGGATTCTCCCATGCTGGTACCTTCTTGTCGGCAGGACAAAGCTGCTGTGGCCTGTGAGCAGCAGCAGCTTAACCCTGGCACACCAGGCAAATGGCTTTAATCAGCAGGCGGAGACCAGAGAGATCACCCACCCAGAAAGCAAAACTGAGCCTTTCATTTAAACCTGACCTGTATCTATTGGGAGCCTAGAGGCTGGGCTGGATCCTGGGGCTGGACACATCATGCAAACAGCCCAGCCAGGAGTGCAGAAGATTCCTTTCTTAGTCATGTATGAAAAAAAGGCTTCTATAGACTCTAATGGGAATAATTATTTTTTGTAATGTTTTTTAGAAAATTGATATGGAATAGTAAATACTTTGCTGGTGATTGGGTTTTTTTTTTAGGAATCTGTGTACTCTGGAGTGTCTGTATGTATAACAAAGATCATTTTCCTGGGTATTACAGAAAATTAGGTTAAATTAAAAGTTGCAAATAATTGTTATTACATTCCAGTACCTAAAAACTTATCTATTGCAAGTCTATTGATTTGGCCTGTTGAAACATTCAATAGGTCTGTCAGAGTACTGTAGCAATCTGCACTGCATCCAGGGCTACAGCAGAGCACTGAGATATATATACATTAAGAAAGAAACCCACCAGGATTTTTCACTGTTCATGTTTAATAGGTTTTACTGTATTTATGATTATTTCAGAACTTAGCCTGAATCCCAACAGTTCTTTGTGGGATACGGATTATGAAGGACTGTTGCACAGTAAGAAAATGCTTCCTGGGACCGTGGGCTCGTACAAACCCTCCAGCCCGTTCAGGAGCAGATCTCTGCTGAGCCACCAGGGAAGGAGAAGTTTGCTAACTCAGAACCTGGGCCAGAAACCACGAGAAAAGCAGTTTTCCTGTGACATGCTCCTTAAACTCTCCAGATATATTTTAATGGATACCTTTCAACCTAGCTTGGCCTGGAATCTCTTTCGGTTTTATAACTGTGATCGAGAAGTCAACCTGCCCAAAATTCATATCAGTCCTCTCAAGGTGGCCCAGCACAAGGTGAAGCCGTTCTTGCTACGCAGGGTGGTTCAGCTCCTCAGGAATATGGGAGTGTTGTCTGAAGCTCAGCAGTCCAAGGCCTTCTCTCTGCTCAAGAAGCAAATGCTTACACCAAGGAAAATGCTGTTGAAGCCCAAAATGGAACAAAGTGGTAGGTATTTAAGGAGGAGATGTGGTTTTGGTATCTCAAGTGTTTTCTGGTGCTGGGTGAGCGGAGCTGGGGAGCCAGGCTCAGTGCTGCCAGGGCGAGGGGTGCACATCACTGGATGCAACCTGGTACGTGGTGGTCCTGTGTTGTGCCAGGGGCCGGCATTCAGGCTGACGCTCAGCTCAGGCTGACACTTAGGCTCGGCCCTAAGCAGGAGGTCTGTGATGAGGCGGGTAGGAAGCAGTCACTGTCTGTCTGTGGAAGAGGAGATGCTAGGTGAAGGCTGGCAGGGTGTGCGGACGGCAGTCGCTGCAGACAGGCCATTATAAGGAGACAGTCTGGGGGAGTCAATCCAGGCACTAGAAGCCGCGCTGTGGTAATGCGGTGCCCGGCTCGGGGGTGCTGCCAGGCCCCGGGGGCAGCCCGGAGGTGGGCATTGGCGGGGTGCAGCTCCCCGGGGCCCGGCGGTGCCAGCGCTGCCAGCTCCCGCCAGAAGCGGATGCGCTTCACTCCCCTGCCCCGAGGTGCTGGTTTTGATCGAGAAAGAGTTAATTCTCGTCACTGCAGCACCTGTAGTAGCCAGGGCCTGTGGAAATAGAGCTGCGCTGCACCGGCATGGGAAAGCGGGTCTGGGCAAAAAGGGCGGGGGGGGAACCCAAGAGAGTTACAGGAGATGCGGCCGAGAAGAGGAACGACACACGTTGCATTTGTTAATTAGCGTAATGCAGGAGCTACCGGCCCGCCCCGGGCTGCGGGATGCGCGGGCGGGGCGGGGCGGGGCGGGGCGGGGCGGGGCGGGGCGGGGCGGGGCGGGGCGGGCGGCGGCTGTGCAAGGGCGACACCTCGCGGCCGTCGGCGGCGCCGCAGGGCACGGTCCCCCCCGCCCCCCCCCCCCGGCCGGCGGCGGAGCGGTGCCCACGGGCGTGGGGGGGCGTGGGGGGCCCGCGCAGCCGGGTCACCCCGTGGTGCCTCCGGTTCCCTGCCCCGTGGGAGCCGGGTGCTGCTCAGCGGATGCTGACTCCGCTTCTCCTTCCCTTCTCTGGGTAGTAAGGAGGGAACAGGGAACCGTCCAGGGAGGGAGGGTGCCCGGGAAAATCACCTCCAGAGGAGGAACCATCCTGTCTCTGCGTTCGTGTGCGAGATCTGTATCCCTGGGGAGAGGTGTTTGTGGCTCTGGGAGCCAGTTCGTCCTCCGCCGACTTATTCAGAGCGACTGCTTTCTGCTGTTGCCGTAAAATGAAACCTCGCTGGGCATCGATATTTGTTATTGAATGTGTCCGTAGGCAAAGCATTACACCACGCCGGGACATGAGAGGGCCGAGGTTGCCTCATACCTCGTAGCCCATTACAGAAAATGACCCGTTTCTGTTTGTTAGCAAGCTAAACTTCAGTTTACATCCAACAATAACACTCGAAAGAGGATTTGGGCTGGTTATTTTTGCAAGGAAGAGTTACACGAGCTGTAGTCGTGTTTGAGGCAGCGAGTGGTAGTCGTGATTTCCCAATCGCAGGTGAGAGGATGTTTGGGAATGTTCTTGCGCTCAGGATGTGTCCTGTAACCGAGCGCTGTGGTGTAAGCGTCAAACCGGGGCTGCTGCAAAACAAATATCATCTCAGAAAATGAAATTTGGAAAAGAGTGAAAGGAAGACAGGTTAGCTCCTGAGCACCCAACTACAGATCACAATAGGCGCTTCTGTGTTTTCCTTAGAGAGAGACAGGGATCTTTAGAAAAACAGCCTGATATGTCCGGTCTTGCCTATGCTGACATTTTCTTCCTTGGGCCACTGAAAACTTAATACAGGAGGAAATGGCACTGAAATAATTTACCTGAAGGTAGTTCTTTCAGTATCAGATGAGTGTATTTCTGTGGATTTTGAGGGTACAGAGGGAAAACGGCTTTGAAGGATTTAAACAGTGCTCACACCTTAAAAATATTGGGTTCTTGTTCAGGAAAAGTCCCATGGAAACCGGAGTGACTTTGGCTTTGCTGATCATTTCACAAGGCCTGCAAAAGGCTGGCGTGAACCAAAGCTTGTGCTACATTTACTTCACTATTACTACATTAGATTAATCGTTGTTGCCTTTTATTTGGATTGCAAGCCCATGAAATCTTTTGCACAGAGTAAATACTTTAAAGATGTGCCAGATTTCTAGGGCCCCAACAGGTGTAAAAAAAAAAGGTTCAAGTCGTCCTCTACCTCAAATTTTGCGCTTCTAGAACTGTTGAATTCAGAGCATTCAGTTAGTGTGTTTTAAGCAAAATACTCTTATTTGTCTTGTCTTGCCTGAAACTTCCACCAGTAGATAAACCGTTCTCAATAAAAAACCAACTGAGCACTGCTTTCCCATGACCTGCGTTCATAGATATCATATTCAGATAAAGGAGGCACAACGCTGACTAATGCTGCTTTTTTGGAAGGAAAATGACAAAAGCTATTTGAGACAGGACCAGAAGTGCCAGCACTAAATGACAGATGAACAGCTGGTAGCAAAGGTGGCAGCTCTAACGTTTCCCTGTATTTATGGAGTATTGAAACTAGGGAGTGTTATCTGGGTTTGTTTCTCTAGGCTGGGTGCTTATCTTCAGGTTCAGCAATACTCTGGCTCCCAGGACAGGGTGTAAGAGAGCGGATGTGTTTTGTGTAGCACAAGTGAGCGTTGCTCCCACTCCAGAGCTGTTGTCTGGAGCGTGGGGCATGGCTGTGCCCCTCGCCCACCCCCCTGCTTCCAGTCTGTTCCCATATTTTGTCTGACAGCACTTGCTCCTTATTAACATAACTATAGCTTCTTTGTGTCCTCTGTCAGAAGAAATCCTGCATCAGAATAAATTTCAGAGGTGACAGATTGGAACAGTTTGACCAGATGATGGCACACAAATGTCTCTGAGATGGGCAGCACCTGTGGCTTTGCACCTCTCTGGCTTTGGCCCTGGGCGGGAGCAGTGGTTGGCACCGTTGCCTGCCTGCTTCTGGCTCGTCCTCTCTGGATGTGGGACTCTGTAGTGGAGATGAGGGATTACATGTAGACTCTGGGAGGGAGAAGGCAGTGGCTGCAGTAAATGTTATCTGTCTTTATATGACCTCAGGAAGCTCAATTATGCTATATTTTAGAACCTATTAAAAATGTGATACTCTGGTTCATGGAAAATGAACCGGTGTGTGATGGTCCTTCTATAGGTAGTGACATGCCCACTAAGACTGGATTTCAGGCAGGAACCTGCAAAAGCCAGGAACGCAGTCTCAGGCCATGGGGATAAAAGCACATGGGTTTCCTTGAGGCCGTGTCTTGTCAGAGCACCTTCTAAGGCTTCTCCTCTCTCTCACCACAGGCTCTGACCACAGGTTGATTTGGCCAGTGATGGGAGGTGAAGTGGCAGATGCCACTCTCTGCTCACCCACTGTCAGGGGAACTTTTGCAGCCGCCGAGTTACAGTGTTCTCTGTAGATCTGCCAGACGCGGGACAGCACAGAGCAAAACACCCCTGCGGAAGGTGCCGGAGGGGCCACCTGCCTCCCAGGAAGGGCCGAGGGGTCTGGGGGCTGGCGTGCCTCAGCCCCCTGCCCTTCTCGGGGAGGCAGCTGGACCCCAGCCGCACGCTTTGCACGGGGTATTTGAGGCCAGCCGGGTGCTCTGCGGGTCTGCACAGAGCCCCCAAGACCCCGGAGAGCCCGGCGGGGAGCCCGCAGCCCCCGGGAGCTGGGAGCGGGGGAAGACCTTTGCGTGCGGGCAGCGGGGCTCTCCCCGGCCCCGAGCAACGGGGCGCCGATCGCAGATATACGTCCAGGCTGGAGGGATCGTCCCCGGCTGGGAGGAGCCAGCAGCTCCGCTGCTGTAAACAGTGCGGGCACCGCCAGCGGTTGGAAGATGGATATAAATAGGGAGGCGGAGGGGAGGCAGCCGGAGCGGAGGAGCGGCAGCTGCCTGCGCCTGTCTGCTCCTGCCTGCTCCTGCCTGCCCCTGCTGGCTGCGGCCAGGGTGCCCAGCAGCCCGGGTCGGGAGCTCCCGGGAGGCGGCGTACAAAGTTTGCGGCTCGGCGCTGCCGGGGATAGGTAAGCGGTCTTTTGCAGCCGAAGTTTGAAACCCGCCCGTCGATCTGCCGCTGGGGTTTTCTCCTCGCCGGCTTTCTGCTCGTTGTGCTGTTGTGTTTGCCTCGCCGTGCCCGGGGTGGTGTGGAGCCGGGGAGTGGGGGAGTTCTGTCTTCGGTCTTGCTGGGTTGAGTGGAGGGAAAGAAAAAAAGAAGAAAAAAACCGACCCGAGACAAGCAAAATGTGCCTTTGCGCCGACTCCGTGCAAAGCGCACGTGTTGCGGGCGGGGGCTGCCCCGCGGCGCGATTGCGGGGAGCGGCTGCGGCGGCCCCGGGGCGCACCGAGCGCGGGGACCCCCCGGGGTGCGCGGCGCCTCCTGCCCGTCGCGCCGGAGCCGGAGCCGGTCCCGGCGCCGCCGCGGGACGCGCCGGGGAGCAGCGAGCGGCAGCAGCGCATCAGGTCGGTACCGCGCCCCTTCCTCCGCGCCCCCCCCCGCCCCGCCGCGCCGCCGCTGCCGCCGCCACCCGTCTCTTGCAGGGCCCTGCCCGGAGGCCGCCCCGCACCTCGCCCCGTGGCGACCCGGCTCCGACACCCGCCGCGCCGCCGTGGTGGGCCGGGGGGCGGCCCTGCGCCTGGAGAGCTCCGCCGCCTTCCACTCCCTCGTCATCCGCGACGGAGGTAAGCGGGGCCGCCCGTCCCCTCGGGGCCGCCGGCTGCCCCCGGAGCCCGGGCGCTGCCGGGGCGGGCGGGCGGCACCTGCCGCTCCCCACCCCCCGCCCGCCCCCGGCGGTGCGCGCCCCCAACCCCGCTGCTCTCCTCTCGGCAGGGAGGCTGGTGTTCGCCGACCGCCCCCACGGGCCGCCCATCACCCTGCGGGCCCGCTACATCCTCATCCAGGACGGCGGGGAGCTGCACATCGGCTCGGAGCGCTGCCCCTACGCCTCGCGGGCCACTATCTCGCTGTACGGGCGCGCCGCCGACGGGGCGGCCGTGGACGGCTTCGGCCAGAAGTTCGTGGGCGTGGGTCGCGGCGGCGTCCTGGAGCTGCACGGCCGGCGGCCCCGCTCCTGGACCCTCCTGGACAAAACCCTGCACCCCGGCGGGCTCCGCCACGGCCCCTACTCCTCCGAGAAGCGGTGGGGCAGCCGCGGGCTCAACCTGCGCGTCCTGGACGCCGGCACGGCGCGGGTGCTGGCGGCGGGGCGCTTCGACACCCACCTGCGGCCCGGCGAGTGCCGGCGGCTGCGCGCCTTCCTGGCCCTCCAGGGCCCCGGCAGCGTGGTGGCGGCCGCCGTCGGGGACTCGGCCGCCCGCAGCCTCACGCTGGAGACGCGGCTGCTGCTGCGGGACCGCCTCGGCAGCAGGCACATCGCCCGCCTGGGCTACAGGTGAGGCGGGCGCGGCGCGGGGACGGAGGGGCGGGCGGGCCCGCGGCGCCACCATGGACAGCTCCGCGCCGGGGCCGCCGCGCCCGCCGGGGGCTCGCCCCGCCGGAGGGGCGCGACCGGGAGCTCTGCCGGCTCCGGCGGGCAGGGGTCCGGCGGGGACCCCAGCCCGGGGAGGGGAGGCATGCCGCGCTGCGCCCTCCCCTCCTGCCCCAGCTCTCCCGGGGATGGAGGGTCCGCAGTGTGGCTCGCTTTGCTCCTTCCCGCTCTCCTTCAGGCAGCCCTGGGCACTGGTGGGGATCCTCGGAGGGGATCAGCTTTCCACGGCAGAAGATAAGCGGGAATATTACGGGAATGGGACAACAGGGTTAGCTGTAGCCCAAAGAGATTTCCTCACCTACGATGGCACCCGTTTCACTGTTACTGCTTTCAGTGGATGGATAAAAGGTTTAGTCTTTCCTGCCAGTTGCGTGTCTTCTGTTGCTTTGCTCTGATCTTTTTTTTCCCCTGGCTGCTGCAAATCTGAACAGTGCAATGATAATAATACTGTAGAGTTGCTCACATGCACGGTGACCAAACTAACGGCAGTAGGCTCGCAAAGTAACGTTTTAGCTGTCTGCAAAGAGATGACACTGATGTATTTAATGGCTAAGGCGCTTCTATCACACACAGAGTTATCTAGCGAAAAATTAAATTGGTATGCTCTTTGGCTAATTGCACAATTCTGTCACGTGCAACTGTAAAAATAATTGATTGCTTCATTCTTCAGGGGTGCCTCGTAATGGATTTAAAGTGGAAGCGTCCAAAGGAATAATTCTTCATTTGGCGGATGAGGTTACAAGTTGGTTACCTGGCGACAGGATCGTTGTTGCCAGTACAGATTATTCTATGCATCAGGCTGAAGAGTTTAATCTCCTTCCTTGCCCTGAATGTAAAAGTAATCAAGTGAAAATTGATGGTATGAAATACTTCTAGCAAGCTACTCATTTGTGGCAAATATTTATATTGTCTTGTCTTTAACGTTCTACATTTACATTTACTTGTCTTTTTAGCTAGTTTTTGTTCCATAAATACATGGGCACTTGTCATATGAAAGCTGAAGGCCCCAATATTGGAACTTTAAAGTTTGACCAGGGGCAGAAATCCCTTGTAGAAGTCAGGGGAAGTGCTAATCCCCTCTGGGATCAAATACTAACAACTGGGCATGTCCCCAAACTTGGTGATTGCTTAAATGAAAGGTGTGCACTTGCTTAGAACAATGCAATAATGAAGAAAGATGCTGTGCTCACGCTGAATGAAAAGGTTTCTGATCTTCACAGGCAGCCCACTTTATCTTCACATTGGAGAAGTCATTGACGGCGTCGATATGAGGGCAGAGGTTGGTCTTCTGACTAGAAATATACTTATTCAAGGAGAAATGGAAGACTCCTGTTATGGACAAAATCAATGTCAGTTTTTCTCCTTTGACACATTTGGAGGACATATTAAAGTGAGTAATTTTTAATGCATGTGCCTGTAAGGTGGTTTCAGGTCGTTCCTTTCCTGGTTTGTAAACAAGCAATATAATGCATGAAACTACCATTGTATTTGGGGAAAAAATTATACTTGTCTATGAAGAAGGGAAAAGTTTCTTAGCCTCTTTTCCAAAACTACACTTGCAATGAGGCTGTGCCATTTTCTTCACCACATACGGAAAAACATACCCTTCTCTGGGCTAGAGGGGATTCTTTAGCCGCATTGCTGTCAGTAGGGCCAGTGTGAAATTACAGTTCATGAGATGTCACTGAAGGAACTGGGCTTCCTGCAGAGCGAACCTACTCCCTTCACGGCTCAGAGAAGTGCTGGGTCTTGCCCTGTTGTGCTTTGCCTCCTCTGGGTTGTCCCATGTGTTCTTGATGGAGATGGAAATTCTTGCTGTTGGAGGGGCTTTGCATAAAATTGCTCCACCATCAGCTGGTGGAAACTGGGGACCTGTGGAGTTCTTGCCTAAAATCATTTGACAGAGGTAAAGTTGTCAGGAAATACAGCCTGGTGGTAAATGCTACCCCTTCCTGTAGCTGGAAGGAGCACCTTGTCCGTAGCCGTGCCACACACTATTGCTAAATCCTGCATGTGGTGTTTGGCAGCCGCTCCTTGGCAGCCCCATGCCTATAGGTGTGCAGGTGCTGGCACACTGCTCTGCAGGTCCTGTGCTGCTGTGAGTCAGAGCAGGGAGCTGACACCTCCTTCTGGGATCAGGCCCTGTTTTACTCTGCAAACGTATTGCCTAATAATAATAAAAAAGGTGGTTTCCTTTTTGCACATGTTTATGTTGTAATGCCTTACTTGGATCTACATTTGTCTCAACAGATCCTAAGGAATTTTAGCTCTGTTCACATGTCGGGAGTGGAATTAAAAAACATGGGGCAGCAAATCCTGGGCAGTTACCCTGTGCATTTTCACTTGGCTGAGGATGTGGATGAGAGAGGAGGATACAAACGTCCAACGTACCTTGATAACCTGGCTATCCACCACTGCTTCTCTAGGTGTGTTGCCATACATGGAACTCATGGCCTTCTGGTAGGAGACATATTTTATTAGTACCAAGTTAATTTCTTTGCTTAGGCACTGCTAAATAGTAAGGGCCATTTGTGATACAAAAAGAAATCAGAATATTGAAACAAGATGGGTTTTTTCTCCAAGAAATGTCCTGACTTGTCAACTTCACTTGACTGGTATTCAGGTTAGGGCTGATGCTCTGGTAGTGCAGCTCTTTGAAATGAATATCAGGTTCCTAATTAATATTATTGATGGTGTGATCAGGTATGGTGAAATCTTTGCCATGGTTATTCTGGACAGTTTGTGATAATAGGAATTTTCATTTGAAATGTAAGCAATGGACCTTTACTGGACCTGACTGAAGCAAAGGACCTTTAATTTGCCAAGGAGGTAAAAAAGACAGGGGTTGTTCAGGTCAGGGCAATGTGAAATATATCCAAAAATATTCACATGACAAAGGGAATGAAATATGAGAGGGACAGACCCAAACGGCCGCTTCAGTGCCAGAAAAGCCCTCAGGAACTTGGCTTTGACCTAGATCTTCACAAGGGCATTGTGGAGAGGAACTTAAAAAACCCCTCAAAAAAGCCATACATGTCCCAGCTGGAAATAGAGATTCCTGATCCAGTCCTGACACGTTCAGTTGCTCTGTGCTCTGCAGGACCCTGACCGATGTTCTGGTGTCTGTGGGCATTTCCTCATTCACCTGGTGTGTGCTCAGGCAGAGACACTCCTTGAACTATTCATGACCTCTCACGGTTTTCTTGACAACTTTTCCTCAACCCTGGGCATAAAGCTGCGTAAGACATGCCATAGACGCACCCTTGTTGAAAGGGTCCCCCTGGAAGGGTGTATTCATGAAAATGTGATGCTGGACTTGTACAACTGGGAGCACTTTTCATGCGTCCTAAACTGGAGTTGCATTGTCCAGATCACTCAAAATATTGGTTGCTGCCATCTCATATACGTGATTTGCTCTGGCTGTAGAGCCTGCTTTTGTGTACAGAGCCCTTAGGTGGCAGGAGACCTGCCCAGTATGTGTGGGTATGGTTTAACTTGCTTTCTCTTCTATTTGGTATTAAACCTCTGGAATTGAAGGAACCTGCCTGGGATGAAAAATTAAGCCTTATGTTAATGTTGGTCCTGAGAAGAATGGTGTATGCTCTTGCTCTTTATCAGAAGTGAGGCTGTCAAGGGTTTATCTGGATTCATGGGGTGCAATAGTTTTGAAATCAAGAATCCAAGTGTGAAATCCAGCCCCCCTGTATCTGACTGCTGAGGACTTTAAGTCCATGGATCAGTGAATAGATTTTATAGCAAAGGTTAAATATGTGATTATGTGAAAGAATCGTGTGGTTTCAATAGAATCTCTAAGATAAAGAGTAATTAAAATGTAATAAGAAGCCTTATTTTAAAATGAATTTAAATAATTTGCAGTTCCAGAGAAAAGCATGTATATCAGAGCAAGGCAGTTAAATAACATAGATGGGTACACATTTTAGCATCAGCTAATGAAACTTCAGCCCTTGGGGCAGAATAAACCAGATAGATAGGTGGTTTTTCCCTCTCCTGTTTTGAGGCTTTAGAGGATGTAATTGTAGTAGCACATTGGTGGAGTGCTGTGGTTTGTGCTTTGCTGTGTACTGGCCGTGCAGCGCTGTCTGCAAGGCCCTTCTCCCATCTGCTCCTCCCATATGCCGGGCTTGTGCTGCTTTGCAAGCCGGCGGCAGCGGCGCCCACAGCTTGGCTTGCTCACCATGGCTGGGAAGCAGGCTGCAGCATGCCTCTCGCTGCCCTGGCACACGGCAGGCACACACAGACTACTGTAGTCTTCCGTGTCTAATGTGTCAGTGCATAAAGGTCACTTATATTGTGTTGCTGAACTATATATAATTCAGTGTTCAGAGGCATCTCAATCATCTGGTGTTAGACGCACCAGTGGGGGTGTAGCCCGCGTTGTGGATGGTGTTTCTTGCTGACACATACAGTAATGTGCTACTGTCACAGTGCCGCAGGTGGGCTCTCATTTCCAAACTTTTGGTTTCTATCTGCGATATGCCAGAATTGATCAGTTATTGGGGTTTTGATCTAATGGCACGGGCCCTTATCTTTCAGTGCAAATGTTGAATTACGCTATTTCTGGTTAGGAGGGTGATCATTGTAGTTCTGCGCATGTAAGTTTTATGGCTGCCATGCGATTCTGAAGCTGTGACTAATCATATTAAAGCTGAAATCTGTTTTTGGATACAAGGCTGGTTTTAATGCAGCTGTCTGAAGCACAGATTAGCCAAACTTCAGATGAATTCAGAAGAATGAAACTCTACAACTGAAATGCTGTTTCAAACAGCAAATAGTTTGTTGTTACAGTTTTTTTCCAAAAATAGTTTTCCATGGCCTCCTTAGCCCAGCTTCTGCCCATCATTTGGAAGTGTAGCCAGGCTTACTGCTCTTAGCAGGTTGGCAAGGACACTTGCATTTTTATCTAAATCCATTTCCTATCTGTATTTCCAAGACTCAGCTTGGAGGGACACGTTCAGTGTCGCTGTGCATGGGTTCTCTGTTACCCTCCTTGTGGCTCACTCCGAGCTGCTGTACCTGCATTGCAGGGTCTCGGTGGATTTCCAAAACTGTGTCAGTTAGGAGTTGGGTACCTGATTGTGTCGTGCCTTATTTTTAACTCTCTCTTGAACACCTAGTTAGGGCAGCAACAAGAGCAGCCGATGACAAGTTTGAAGGGTGACTGCCAGGAAAACAATGAAATCCAGTAGAGATATACCTATGGGGACTATACTGTTTGTGACTCCAGATGTTATGTACAGTTGCAGCCCATTAAGGGGAAATCACAGGATATGAGTCTGAAATGGATTTTTAGTTCAAGTAACCCTCTGTATACAGAAATAACCAAGTAGATTAATATTAGCTAATCTTGCACTCTTACACAGACATTACTCCGACATCAACAGGAATTTTGTATGCCTGAAGAGTGAATAAATATGCTGACAGGGATCATTTGAGTACAAAGTTAAGGTTTCAGTAAGATTTGGTAACAAATAGCTGGTGCTTTAACTAGCCTGATTTAGTATTTACATTTAAAAGAAGGATTTCTGAATTTATCTCCGTAAGACTGTACATCAAAGGAGGCTTGTGCTAAGTCCTCTTGGTCAAATTAGGGTTTAATGCAATATCCCTCTGCATGCCAGTTAATATTAAATAGACTGAAATGGTAAAATACCATCTCTGCCCAAGCTGATGATTGCAAGAATGAAGTGGCCCCGCACCCTCTGAGAGTGGAGGAGAAAGAACAGAAAACTCGTTAATATAAATTCCTTCACATTGTGCATTTGAAATAATTTCTTATTTTACTAGGGAAGTCTTGCAGTCATGAACATTTCTGGATTAACCATTCTAACTTGTTGGTTTATCATGCAAGACACACTTATCTTTATGCAGGTATTTACTCCATGACACTGAATCAAATATTCTCTCTTAGAGCTGAGGGCAGTTTTAAATCCAGCATTTTGCAATGTTCCTTTAGTTATGCATGTGATCTTCCTCAGAGTAATTTTAATAGCAGTTTCGCTGGATAAGAGGATCAGTCCACAGTTATGCAAACTGTGTGTAGTTCCAGACGTGGAGTTAGCTCCAGGATGGGTGCCTATGGAGGCACTGCTTGCTGTGCGGAGGGGTAGCAAAACCACTCCGTGAGTGTTTTAGGAATTTATTGGTAAGCGAAGCACATCAATTTTAGTTCCTACTGCTGTTAGCGTTGCGATCTGTGGCCTGCATACTGTTTTCCAGGTAAAAGACACCATTGGCTATGACACTCTGGGGCACTGTTTCTTCCTTGAAGATGGGACGGAGCAACGCAATACATTTTATCACAACTTGGGCCTCCTCACGAGGTCAGGGACGATTTTGCCTTCAGATCGTAATGAGGCTATGTGCCTTGCCATCCGCACCCACGTCTATGGGAATTATGTTCCTGTGCCGAGCACCGACTGCATGTAAGTGCTCCGGGAGCCGTAGTCAGGTTTTGCACTTACATTGTGTTTTATAGCGGGGTCCCAAAGAATGCTGTGGCGAACCTTTTGAAAGGTGCTATTTGATATTAAATGAAACACTGTAGCTTTTTCTACTGTTTCTCATTTTAAAATAATTTAGCTTCTTGACCATGTTTTCCTTGTGAAGACATCTGTTAACACCTGCATGAATCCTAAGTAAGGAATATTTACTGCTGGTTATTCCTGTTGCTGCTTCCTGAGAATCATAAGTACGTCAGAGCACCTTGCTGCTTTCTCAACCCCTTTAAATTCTTTTTAAGTAGGATGTTGAAGGTCTGTGAAATCTGTCTGATAAATGCAAGTTGCTTCAGGCCTGGTATAGGCTAGCAAAAATATCACTTATTACAAAGAGAGTTTTTTCCTTTTTTCACTAGGGCTGAATTGGGGCTGGAGCATCTAGAGTAAGTTGGTCAGTAGCACACGAGTGCATGAATATCTAGAGTACATCAGGAGATTTAATGAGAGCGCAGAGATTAGCATAAACTACAGTGAGCATCATTTAACAATAAACAATATCCCGATATACCTGAGCAAAGTTAGCTTCTATTTTGGAGACTGGTGAGCTGTAAGATGGGCTCTCGGGAATCCAGGTGTTGGCCTGGCTAGTTTGCAAGCAAGAACACAGTTTAGCCAAGGAAATTTGTATTTTCTTGTTTTCTGGAAAAGGATGCAGTGACCAAACTCTACTTGCATAAATAATCCAACTGAATTAATTACAATTATCATTTCTGAAATGCTAAGGTTGCTTGTATGGTTAATACAGATT
Organism: Phalacrocorax carbo; assembly: GCF_963921805.1. Classification (NCBI taxonomy): domain Eukaryota; kingdom Metazoa; phylum Chordata; class Aves; order Suliformes; family Phalacrocoracidae; genus Phalacrocorax; species Phalacrocorax carbo. The sequence goes on from NC_087519.1 coordinate 10,156,524, forward strand.
TATTTTGCACCTATTTAGTGATTCTGTTAATCCAAAGGCGTGTGGACTCTTGATTACATAATAGTTAAGGTGGATAAAAGATTATTGAGATGGTCTGCTTAGAACGATCAAATTAATTGGTACAGTCCTGAGAAAAGGTTTACAGTGTTTTACACGTGGTCTTTATTACTGCAAAATATGATATCAAATGAAGTAAGACAACAGATGACAATGTTTTCACAGCTATATATGGCTTCTGTTTGTGCCACTACTGATCTTCCCTCTCAAGCAAAAACTCCTTATTTGAATGAATGCCAAAATAATATCTCCTTAATCTCCTACTTGATGAGACATTGCGACTTGCAAGGACATTTGTTTTGTTTTCCATGTAGAAGCTTCATAAATCCATAGAGAATCCCCTACCTCCTGCCATTGCCCCTGAAGTTCCAAAAAAAAACCAACCCCAGAATTTAACTTTTCAGACATTTTCCAAAGCCGCTTAACTTAAAAAACGACCCAAAGACATTGGGTTTCCTTAAGCTGCATTTAACAGAGCATGGATTTTGTGTTAACAGTCTAATATAATTTACAATAGGTTCAGCATGTGGCTCCATAAATGAACATGTCCGACATTACTAGATGGTTTCTTTTCTTTAAAGAGTATCATTAAAAGGTTGTGTGGAGTTTTAAAGTCAATAGGAGACATGTGGCTCAAGTCCAGTGCAGTGCTATGAAAATGTATCCCTTCCTGTTTGGTAACTGCTTAGGATCATTTTGATTTTGATTTTTCAGGGCTGTCAGCACATTCTGGATTGCAAATCCCAACAACAACTTAATAAAGAATGCAGCAGCTGGTGCTCAGGTAAAATCATTTAACGGCAAGAGCTATGCTTTGCCTCCAGTTCCCATATATTCTACTCGTATTGATGTCATTAGCGTGAGGGCAATGAATTTTTAGTAAGCCGTCGTAAAATTTGGATATGTATTTCCGCAACCTTTGTCTCTGTTAAGAACAAGTATTTGCCTGCAGTTCTCACACTGATTTCTCTCACAACTGTGTCTGGAAATGGTGTGTGATGTCTCTTAGCAAATGTTTATTTTTATTAGTAGTTAATAGTTACATGCTCAATAAAATTTTATATTTGTATATATAAATATATACCCTCTCCTTGTATACTTATTACTCCTTATATACCCTCTCCTTATATCTGATGTTTACTGAAATCATGTTTGTGTTTAATGTGCCTATATAGAGAAGACTATGTTTTCTAATAAACCACCTGAATTCCACCCACAATATATGCATTTTTAAAACCCGTGTGTGTGTGCCCTGGAGGCCCACTGTCCATGCCAAAGAATAAGTCAGGAGGTGTGTGTCCCCTGGGCCTCACACGTGTCTGGCAGGCTCAGGTTAGAAGTCTGGCCAGCATAGTGGGAAACCTTAAGCCCCCAGGATAACCTGTATCATTAATTGTAGTATCCCATTTCTCAGACCTCCCTTTGTCTTTCAGGATGTTGGGATATGGTACATCTTCCACCGGGTTCCAACTGGACAGTCCGAGGGCCAATACCCAGAGGGACAGGCTGAACATACCCCCATGGGAGTATTTTACAACAACAGAGTCCACTCCAATTTCAAGGCACGTGGATGATTTTTATATGCTGCTATGAATAAAATAGTATGGCGTAGGGCTGACCATGTGTGGTGCTCTGAAATCAGACAGTCATGGGTGTCTTACCTTTTGATAGTGGTCTCCATATCAAGAGACGATCAACTTTTTGGGATGATGCTCTTCCTAATGATCAAAGAGGGAGCTGAGCAGAACGGGGGTCCCATTTCAAGCGCTTCAGTTGGGTGCCTGTGTTAGAGGGGATGTGCCCGGGCCCTAGGTACACCTACTACTAAGTGAGATTTAAGGAATGACAGGCAGGACACTGGGCACTGCTGTTGGCCACGTGGTGCAAGGGTATAGGGGGATAGGCAAAAGTCCTTTGTGCCAGGGCCTGCTCATCACCTTTGAAAAATGGAACCAAAAATACAAGGGTAATTCCAAGAAAAACACTCCAAATATACTGTTGACAGGAAAACGTAACCTGTAAGCTGTGAAGAGCATTTTTAACTTATTTCTCAGGATTCTGAGAAACTGAAAATTTCTCAGACTGAAATCAGTGCTCTTTTCTGTGCCTTTTATATTTTACATCTTGGTCCATGACAGCTGCTGCTCTAGCCCAAAGTCTTAAACTTAGCTACAGCAGCTCATGTTCTCTTTTGACTGTCGGGGGACTCGTCACTTTTTATTTAAAGCCTTACGTCTTAACAACACTCTTTTTCCAAAAAGTTATCAGGAGCTTGGCAGGGTCCCTTATTGCTTTCTGCAAGGGAGAAAAAGTGGGAGTTCTGTGCCTTGCTTTGGGTCACAAGGCAGCCCAAGATGCTGATGCATAACACATGGCAGGGCAGGCTCTGTCCCGACTTCAGCGTGCTACATCCTGTGCTAATGTCATGCTGAGCGGTGCCAAGTGACACCGAAAGGGAAAGAAAGCCCAGGCTGCAGCCACTCCCTGTGCCTGCACGCACTGGCTGCCCACATTCATTGATAAAAATCCGGGATCTTTGGTCTCTGTTGGGCAGTCTGTTAAAATAATTGGAGTTGTATGCATTTTTCAGGCTGGTTTGTTTATTGGAAAAGGAGTAAAGACAACGAGAGCCAGCGCTGAAGATCCCAGGGAGTATCTCACTGTCGATAATGCCAGGTAAGGACATGCTGTATGGCTAAGTATTTTGGATAGTTCTATTGCTGCTTGGCTTCTGCATTGTATTTAGCAGATCATTAATGCCTCATTATGGCTGGAGCATGCAAGCTATCTCTGAAGTGCAGAGGCAAATACTTCATAGCTATGTACTGAATTGTTTGTGTTATTGCTGACCAAAAATGATACACATGCACTTGGGATTATGAGGACTAAGCAGTGAAGCACAGGAAAGGGGATCCAGATCCCATTGTTCCATTAGCGGGTTTGTAAACGCCAACATTTCTTATTAATTGCTTAAAAGAATTTACATCTGAAAGACTATGTAAGAGACTGCTGAGACTGGTCTAGGATTAATGAGTAAAATGAAGTAGCCTCAAAGCTTTTTGTCAGCTGCTTTAAAATCTCTGAGCTTCCTTTTGCAGAGTGGAAACAGGTAAGTTAAGGCCATTTTCTCACTCACTGCAGCCCTATGGGTCTGTGTGAGGAGGATGTAGCAGAAGTCAGCCACTGCTCCTGGTCAAGCCTTGGCTTTTTTCCTCCTCCATGGAAGAGGGTATGAATCCCCTCAATGCTCCCCTATGGCTGAAAGGGCAACCTTGCCTCCCTTTGGGGGACTTCCCTCCCTGGGTCACCTCCTTGGGCACTCAGGTGGGATGTCCCTTGGGACATCAGCTGGAAGAAGTAGGAGGTGAGGGTAGACTCAGAAAAAGCAATGGTGATTTTTTTTTTTCCAAAGACGGCACAAGTCTACCATTAACAGCCAGTGTGGCAAGAAATAGCCTGGACGTAATTGAGAAGCACCTGATTCCCAGGGTGAATCCTCTTTTTGTACGACAGCTTCTCTTTCAGCAGAGACAGAAGCATATGGAGGTTTGGGCTGTACATGCAAGGAAAGCAGCTCCAATTACTCTGTTATCTTTGCTGAATGAGGTTCTTGAAAGTGCCTAATTGATTTTCTAGCGTCAGTCCAGGGGTTCTCAAAGGGCCTTGTAGGAGCAATTACAAAGGGACCCAAGTGACTTGGGAAAAATGTTTTCTGTGCCTCTAAATCGCACTGAATCAAATTAAGGAGTAACCATCGGCCCACTGAAGTCCAGTGAGAAAGTCCTGTTGATTTCAGTGGGGCCAGAATTTCACCCTTATGAGTGCTTCTTTGTTTTCTGCTTTGTATCAAAGCACAGAGGTGAAATCAGGCTAATAGCCTGACTCTGATCCAGGGCATATCACCTCTTTAGGCCCATCACACTGATATTTGGAAGCCAAATGAGGTCTGCCAGGTATGACCTCCTCTGTCTGAGGTCGGTTCCTATGTCTCTTGCGCTGCATTAACTAAGCTTCCTGTTTCAGGTTTCACCCACATCAAGATGCTGATCCTGAAAAGCCGCGAGTTCCTGCTGTGATCGATAGTCTTATTGCTTTTAAAAATAATGACCATGGGGCCTGGGCCAGGGGCGGTGACATTATTTTCCGCAACTCGGGGTAGGTTACTGTAATTACGTGTTATACTGTTCCCCTCGTGGCAGACATAAATAGGTCTGTAGGCTGAATTTACTGCAGACATTCCTCCTCATTTACACCATTGTGTTTCTTCTGTCCCAGGTTTTCAGACAATGGAATTGGACTCACTCTGGCAAGGTAATTTCTTAAAATTGACCTTCTTCCAGTTTTTTTTTCCCCAGTGTAAGAGGCTCAAAAATGGAAGCTGAGACGCTCCCCTAGTAATTCCTGTAAGACATGAGAAAAACTCATGTTTCCCTCCCAGACCACATCAAGTCTTCCCTGCACAGCGTTAATACAAGGGGCAATTTAGCCTTTTACTCTCTTTGCCTCAGCATGTCTGGGGAATACATTGTAATTGCTGAATATTTCCTTTTGGACGGTAGGTCCTGAACCAGTAGACTAAACATCTGGCTCTGTGTTTGGGGAGACTTCTGCTCTAGCCCAGTGGAGCAGCATTGCCCATAGCTCGTGTGCTGCAGGGGCAGGGTGGCTGGGATGGTCCCATGTGGTGGCACAGCAGGTCTCCTGCCTCTACTGGCGTCTCCCATGCTCCTGCTGCTCTTGTCTTAATCCCTCTTGCAGAAGATATGCAAAAATTAGCTATGTCCAAAGCCCACCGCAGGCAATGAGAATCAGTGAAGCTGTCACTTCAGGGATGTAGCTAAAAATTTATAAAGCAACTCAGTATAAAGCAATTATACATATATATATTGGGTAGAGCTGGTTTTACCTGGACCAAGTTTACCTGTATTACTGATGCCCCAGCACTAAGCTACCTCTGCACTAACTTGCTGATTTCTAAAAAGATTTTAAAGCAGGCAGTTATATTGGTGGATGCACTTTTTCCCAAATTAAGAAGAAATTCTACTGTGTCTGTGGTGTAATTAAAAGTGTTAATGAATCAGTTGTGGTGTGTTGCATATTTACCTGGTGTTTCTTTGCCTGCTTTTAGTGACGGGACTTTCCCAACAGACGAAGGCTCCAGCCTGGAGGTTACACGCTCCATTTTTGTTGGAGAAAGCAGCAACTTTGGCTCCCAGGGAGGCCAAAACAGCTACTGGGGAAAAGGGGCAAATGGAGAGTACAGAACACTGCCCAGAAACAAGTGAGTTATTCTTCTGCCATTTCTCCTTGGTGTTAGCATAAGCTAGAAGAAAAGCCTCAGGAATGAATGTGACTACCAATGAGTAATTTATACCGGTTGTTTAGATTATTGTACAGGCCAGAAATAATAAGCATCTGAATAAACTCACTCTTCAGGCCAACAGCTTGAAAGCTTCTTAACTGAATGTGTTTGATTTCATTTTCTGCTTAATTTATTAGTCACTGGTGAATGGATTAGAGAATCTAAAAGATACCAAATGGCTTTTGTGTAGTGCCTCAGTAGCACAGTGCCGAGCTGATGGTGCAGCTCCTGCCCACCATGCCACCGTCCCTCCCGCCAGCATAGCTGGGCAAACATGGCCGGTTTTCCAAAGGAGTAACCATTTTTCATTATTGCATCTTATTTCTCTTTCAATAGCTGTATGTTATTTTCTATTTTGACAGCAGCACAACCTCCTGTCTTGCAGCTGGGGTGACCATCCCCATAGCAAGGCATGCTTCCCAAAGCCTAAATTCTACCCTAATGTATGCTTTTTGTGATGGTCACCAATCGTGAATTCCTCTACATGGAGTATAAAATTAAGGAATAAGGAGTGCTCAGCAGACATGCCGTGCACACATCCCTGACTACACATGTCTCAGCCATAACTGACACAGCCGTGGGATCTGTGTAGGAGAACAAGAATAATCAGAGCTATCCTCGGTTACCATCGGTGCCATTATTTTAGTTGCAATTGCAAAAAAGCTCCTTTGCAGTTCAAACAAGCCCTAATTATCTGTGATATTGTTAAGCAATGTACTCTTGGAAAGGAATATGCCAAAACATCTGATATCTGTCCTTTAATTATGCCATAGTGCAAAATGGGATGTGGGGCTTGAACCAGACCCAACTCCTGGGATAACAGTTCTGGAAATTGAAGAATTATTTGGTCAAGAAACGCTGTTTGTGCCTGGTGTTTCCAATTGGCAAAGTGTTTCTGGATCTCTGGAGCCAACCAGTAAGAAAAATCATCAGGGCTGGGGGCAACCTTGGGCCCTGGTGACACTCAGGTTGGAGAGCTTGTGTGCCTATGTGCCTATGTGATGTCCACTTTGTGGCTTTCATGTTTGAACAACTCTTTCTGGACTCGGTAGGCATTGACCTACCCTTCGGTGCCACTACTAGCCAGATTCATTACCGTCTGCGAAGCTGATGCAGGCCACCCTTTAATCAAACACAACCTGGGCCAAACAAAACCTGGCACCTTCTCAAAACAAACCACGGAAGGGTCAGGTCCTTACCTGTGACTCCAGTGGTGTCTCCTTCAACACTGATGTCTTGACAATGTCCATGGACTGAAGCTGCAGAAATTGCTTTTCTGTATGAAATGCTGTGGACTAGGTCCTAGGGATCTCGTGTGAGGTGGCGTGTATGGAGAGGAGAAACTGTGCGGCACCACTTGGTACTTGCTTCCGAGAAGACACTGTTGCCTCCAGGGGGTCTAACTGAAATAATTTTTTCAATCATGCTAATGTTTTCCTGAGAAACCCATCTACCCTGGAACAGGGAACCTGATGACAATGCAGCCTACCATACAGCCCTCAGGGTCTTCCTTGTGGTGATACACCCCTGGGTGGCTGGGGACAAGGCTTTTAAACTGCTTTACCCCAGCTTATAAGACTTAGGCAAGCTGTATGAGTCATTTTCTTTTGGCTCTTGAGCCTTATCCTGTAGGGAATGTTCGCAGAGTTTCATCTTTCATGAACTGTGTGATCAGCGTCCAGATCCCAGCCTTGGGAAAGGAAAGGTGGTTTAGCTACTTGTTAATATCTTTCTGTGCCTTCAGGAGAAGATTCAGAGTTTACCCAAACTTTTAACACAGGATTGTGTTTGCTTTTAAATCTCTCAGGACATTCCCTATTCGGGGATTCCAGATTTATGATGGGCCTGTCAGGATGGCAAAATGCACTTTCAAGAAGTTCACCCCTACTGTTGACAGATACTCAAGTGCCATTGGGTTCTTCATGAAAAACTCCTGGCAGATAAGTCCCCAGAATAATGTGTCGCAGATCCTCATGGAGAAAAGTGTGAGTAAGAAAAGAAGGAATTAATGCTGTTAGATGTGCAAGTTTTTGAAGTTTTTAGAAGCGGTGAGAGATTTATCCTAGAGGAGGACTTTCCACCAGGCAGTGGTACATGTTATATTGGCACATACCATCAATTCATTTTGCAGCACCTTTTTTTTTTTTTTTTTTTTTTTTAATGAATGACGTTTATTTATAAGCCAGTAAAATGTGAAGGTATCTTATGCCTGGGCAGACATACATTAAAAAATTCTACATTAGAGGAAGAATTCACCTTGTAATCAGAAAATCCAGATCATCACTCTTAGCTGGTGCAGCATTACCAGCTTATATATGCTGGGGACCTGGTGAGGACCTGGTCTTAGAGGTTGAGGGAAACACAAATGTGATGTCAGGAGGCAGTAAGCTGCAATACAATTCTTATACAGAAATAAGCAAATGCACTTAGAAGCAAAGCCATGGCACAGGTTCTGGGGTCAGCAGTGAAATTCCTGCTGAGCACAATAGGGACTTCCCTTGAGTGGTGAGAGCAGAATGGGGCTCTGTATCTCTGCTTTGGCAGGAGCCGTAGGATGCTGAGCAATTCCCGTCCTTGTCTTGGATTCCTGCAGGGATCGTGGCCCTGTGCACTTTGCTTGGGAAATGATAGCTTCCACCTGGCTCACTTCCAGGGATCATAACCTCTTCTTAGCTTTTTTTTAACAAGGTCCCTGCTTGTTAGGATGTCCTTGAACTGTAGTAACTTTGGCTTGAGGTTTGGCTTTATCTTGAGGAAAATTTCCATTGCTCTGGGATTGACCAATATCACTCCCTCTGGCAAGCAGCTAGTTTGTCTGTCCCGTCTCTGGTACACTTCAGACCAACAACAGGAGGGTGTTTCATGAAAGGGTGATGTTGATTGCCGTCACTTGACTGCTCCTCTAAAGAAAACACACTTCCTGTGCGTTTCAGTAAAGAGTTCTTAGTATCCTTAGATGCTTTAGGGACTTTTGGAGCAAGAATAAGGGCTAATTTGCTGTACCTTCTTTATGTCCTCCCTTGGGGGAATGGTTATAAGATGATCATAGGGAACATGAATGACAAAATCAGCTTGGAAATGGGGAGGGGAGCTTAGAGAAAAATGTACAATGAGAAAGTTCGACTGGTGGACTGGAAGAGAGTGGAAATTTTTCTCCAGTAATGATGTAGGACTCTGTCCAACAGAATGGTTTCAGACAGATTATATCTGTGCACATTAGCAAAGGGGATGATTACCTCTTGAATGGCTGAAAATGCATCTGTTTAATACAGATGCACCATTTGAGGCCGATGAGCCTGTTAAATATCCCAGGATTTTTTGTCCGAGAGGAAGTTTAGTACTGCAACGCCTTTAAGATCTTAGGTTTTCAAGGTAAAGATGGTCAGAAGACTTACTAAATACTTCTGAAAAGCAAATTAGAATAGTATAGCGTCAGCCTATTAAAAAAAAAAACTAATGACCTTATCCCAATAGTTGTTTATTGTATGTACATTTCCAAGAAGCATCCATTTCTGAAGTTGGTATTTTGCCAACTTAAAAACCATTTATGTTTGTAACCACCTGTATCCCAGCACTTTTCACTTTGATTCTGTTTTATCTGGATTGAACCCAGACATGCTAAATCTGATTTCAGACTTGAAGGACCACGGTTAATTTATTGTTTTGTTGCTAATTGCTATATGGGACAATATGTCTTTGACGAGTTAAGATAGAGCCTGTAGACTGTTTTAATTAATTTTCCATCTTCAGGCTTCATTTTATTACTTTTTAAAGGGTAGCCAAGTACTAATTCCCTAAAGGACAATAATTTTACAGCTGTTATTTAAGAAGAAATTAAAAATTGCTGCAAGTTGTATAGTGATGACAAAACTAGTATTCATGCTGAAGGAATAATTGTATAATTGATCAGACTAATCAGCAGATTGGTTAGACAACAAAATAATAAAGCCAGTCAGGTCTTGCTTAATTTCAGCATAAAAATAACAGTCAAATAGAACAGAAGGCCTAAACATTATGCTCCACAAAAAGTATTCTAGTTGCCTTTCCATTGACAAACCTACATCTCATGTATTAAGATATCTGTGCATTTATCAATAGCAAAATTATTGCTAGGATGGCTTGCTTGTTTGTTTTTAAAAGGGTGCTTTCAAAAAGTTATTTCAGAGCAGTGGAAGCAGTAGTTGGTCTTAACCCAGCTCATGGCTGATGGTTGTGGTCTCCTGCAGATCTAGTCAGTGTCAGTAGACGAACAGGGCACTTGTGCATCATTTCTTAAGACCTGACATATCTCTGCTTAGTCATAAAATAGCAACCCATTCACCCCTCTGTCCTTTTTCTACACAGCTCCTGTAGAATGAGGTGAGGAGTAAGAGGTTGTACATGACCTTTTGGGGTCCCATGAACAAGGCCACCTCAAGCGGGTGGAGAAGGCTCACGAGCTGTCCCAGTTCACATCCATTGCTTATAGACCCTCCGGTTATTTTTTCCCTACAGCCAGGAGCTTAGGGTGGATTCAAGCCTATTCTATTTCTAGCTGTGCCAACACTATGGCATCTCCAAAGTTACTTGTGCCAAAGAAATCCCAGCGGTCTGTGTTGGGTGGATTTATGGTCCCCAGAAGAGCTCAGAGGGGCCAGCATTGGCTCCTGGCTGTGGTCTAGCGACTCCCATGGGATTTCAGTCCTGCCTAGCTAGGAGATGGGCGCTTCCTAATGTTGCCTTTACTATGTTTAGCCTGTGTTGTCTTAGTGCTGGGTTTCTGCGTCAAAGCAGAAGTTTGCGAACAGTTCATGATATGAAAAAGAAAAGCAGACACTGAGTTAAAGTGCAAGACTGTTATCCCCTGAAAAAGAGGACAGCAAAAAAACCCCAAACCCTAAAGAGACTCCTGACCAAATGGAACTTGCAGGGTGAGGGCTCGCATCACTCCAGCAGAGTAAAAGTCATGCTAATGAGGGCAGAGTCCTCGGATGGTAAAACAGATGATGTTTCATGGTGATTGAAGGTGGTTTCCTTGAAACAGTGACAGTGACAACAGTGATACAACACTTGTGTCAATACTTGACACAAGTATTTTGGCAGCTGGTGCCAATACTTGAAGTTTAGAAAAAGTTGCAGGTTATTATAATGTTTTTCCAGTACATTATTAATTTTTAATATAGAAAGTGTTTTTGCACTGCAGTCCTCAGGGCTTATCTCCAGCTGTGTTAGGTGTGCTGCCTTTGGATATGTCGGGTTAACGTATTCCTAAGAGATTACGTACTCACATAACCATCACCTATCAGGTCTCCCTGTCAGGCTTCAGACAGGTAATTGAAGTAACCTCTATACCATATCACTCCCAGTTGTCCACACCTAATGAAAATTAGGGCTCTGAACAGTAGTGTGGTAGCTACACATGACCTGTCTCTGCACCCTCTTCTGGCTCATTCCTAGCTCCTCGTGGACATACCTAACAAGCTGAGTCTTTTCTCTGTTTGTGTGTGTTCACTTAGAAAAAAACATACGTTGCCATAGCTCTAACTGCAAGCTCAGTGCACCCCTATCCCTCAGCGTTACAAAAGTAAGGTAATCTTGAGACTTAAAAAGAAGTGACACTCCTCATTAACATTTCCATTTCGTTTCTGACTTTCAGACTTCTTAGAGGAGAACGTTAGAGATCAGATTAGCATTAGCACCAAAACTGTCTGCTGCTGCATGGAAACACTGAGAGTGTTAATCAAATGTAAGATGTACTGGCTGTGCCTTAGTTTGTTTTGAAGTACAGCTGACTCTGTTCTCCTCCCCGTTTTCATATTCAACTCCAGAAGTGCACTGTCACAAAGTAGTTACAATGGAGCTTTGAGCTGTAGCACAGCGCATTTTTAAAATATCTCCTCTTTTTCTTTAATTTTAATTTATTAAACCCCAACTTTTGGGATCCTCCTACTTTGCCAAGTAGCCCTTTGGCCAAAAATTTCCTGCGGTGCAGTAAGAAAAGGTTTTAAACACTAAAAAATACACATTAAATTTCCACGTGTTTGAGCCTCCTTTAAATGAGATTGCTTCAGGTGTTTGTTTTTGAGACTCAGACAAGAAGGTGGCAGAAAAATTATTCTAGGCTCTAATGTAATTTTAAAGGAATAAAAACTTTTATCCTGCAAGTAGTTCTTGCTGCACTGGTCATTCTTTTTAATCCAATGGGACTTTCCGTCTAACTCAGAATCACAATGACCCCCCTATTCTGTTAAGCTGTTCTGTTTATTATCGTTGAAATAAAGCCTTTAAAGCCCTTTGTAAACTTGCAGTCTAATCCTGCTGACCCTAATTCTTACTCATGTGCGCAGTCCAATTAAAATTAGTTGGCCTAAATGGAACAAATTACAGTCCTTTGGGTCACTGTGATCCAGTTGATATTTATGCCGTCTGCTTTTATACACATTGCTGCAGGATTCATTCAGAGTGCTTGACCTGGAGTAATTATTTTCTTGCTTACTTCAGAACTTAATCATCACACACAGTAATCATTTCGTCTGCACACATTAAAATATTCCATGCCTTTTTGCTGAATATCTGCAATTTCCTTGTTTTGCTGTATTTTCGTATCAGGACAGATTTTTTACTTAGCTACTGAAAAATCTTGAAAACAGAGCTATGCATAATCAGGATAATGCTGCTTCCTGTTATTTCTCTTTCCTAAAAAACTTCTTCAGGGCATATATTAGAATGTGCACAAGAGCCAATTCTGAGTATTGCTGTCACTTTTATGAGTTTTGTAAGGTTTTAGGGGAACAATTAGAAAAAAATGGTACTCATTAACTTCTTAGAACAACCATTGAAATTATTTGAGAAAATTCACAAAATATCTAGTAATTTTTGTTTCTTTGATCACAGCGGTGATATTCCTCAGCAAATTTCATAATCTTCCAGTACTTTCCTATTCTTTGAATCATCCTCTTCCTTTTGCCACTGCATAATTTATTGCTGTGTGATTTCAAGGAACACATGGCTGTGCGGGTGCATTTCAAAGAACCAGAAGTCTAATTTTTGTGAAAATATCTCCTGGGATTAGGAAATTAGGGGGAAAACCAATAGTCAGAAGTTTTTCTAAAAAGAAGAGGCAAAACAAAACTCTTACTCAAACAATAGAGCTCTGTAGTTCTAGCTGTATCACTGTTTTGGCTATTAAAACACTGCAAACCCAAGTCCTTACTTAGAGCTAACCAGTAATTTTTCTTATTTTCTCCTGCTAGGTTGGACTGAAAGTGTTTTTTGGCAGGTCAGGACAGTGGTTTGGAAACAACAATAATGACGGTGACAAAACATCTATCTTCCATGATCTGGATGGCTCGGTGACAGGGTATCGGGACACTTTCGTAGGCAGAGCAGACAACTACTTGCTGCGTCATCCTGGGTGTCTCACCGTCCCGCGCTGGAACGGGGTGATGTGTACCGGGAAATTCGCACAGGTAATGGTGGGCGGCTGCAGGCAACATTGCTGGGCATGTTGGGTGGGTGCCCTTAGGTGCTCTGCTGAGGGGTGGTGGAGTGAAACCTACTCAACACTCCATAAGATAAGAGATTAATAATAAATTGGATATAATTTTACTCCTCTCAGTGTTATCTGCCTAATTCCAAGGGCTCAGTAAAGCTCCTGTTGTGCTGCTGCCTGCAACCCATGGCTGTAAGGAGTCCTGTCTCTCCCCATTGCCCACGGGAAGCCGCAAGTTTAAACTGAGTTGGGGGAAAGTTTGACATTTTGTAGTTCTTGCTTCCAGGCATTTGTCCACTCTATCTGGTGGACAAGTCTGGTGAATCAAGTTTTAGAAATGGAAGATGTTACTTGTCTGATACATCCCACAGTGTTCAGGATGGTGAAAAGGGTGGTTGAAATACAAACTCAAGCTTATTTCTTATTTCCCATCCAGAAATCACTGGCTGAGGGATGGTCAGTCTTAGGTCAGGGTGGTCTTAAACCTTCTCAGCAGTTTTTTTCAGCACACTTGAGTTAGAGACCTTAGCTGAGATATCAACACCTTGGTAGAAAGGGCTGCAAATCACAGGTAAGGGAAGAAAGAATGAGGAGAGTGGTAAATGGAGGGAAAATGTGACTTCAAAATCAGATTGTGGTTCACTATATGTTGCTCAAAATTTGGCAAGACCTTTGTGTGTGGCTAGAGCATACTGTAAATACATGAGTCACCACAGCTTTCAGAGTTACCTATAAGGGATCACAGATGGCTCTCCTTGCGCCTCCAGTTCTAAAGGATATTAATGTATGTACAAAAAAGGTATCCTGGCCTGTTTTAAAACTCCAGTTACTTAGACATTTTGCCAGGTCTCCTTTCTCCTTGTGTTGAACAAACCAAATATTAAGACAGTGTGTGTTGGATGCACCAACTGCCACGTGGTTTGCGGTTGGAGAGTGGGTACGGGAGCCCTCACATTAGATGTGGCTTTGGAAGGACCATTATGTTCTCCTGACCCCTGAGAATGGCCCTGCACTTTCAAAAAACAGACTGCAGTGGGGTGCACTGCTGTTTATGAAAGGCAAGGATGGAATATGAAGTGATCTTAAAATAAGATCAGAGTTCATGAGATACAGCAGCTGTTATTTATTTATTGAGAGTCTTCTGTGCATTTGGGAGCATGCTACAAACTCTTGTCTCATTGGGAGTCAGTAGAAATTGCCCAGATGTCAGCAGGTGTGGCACAGGATGAAACTCTGCCTGAAGTCACTGAAGAACAGGCAGCGTTAAAATTGCCTCGAGAGGAGCAGTCTGTCACTTTCCCTTTGTAACGTGCAGTTTTGTGAGTGTGGCAATTAGCAGAGCGTGATTTTCTACAGTTGCACCTCAGGATGGGTTTCAAACCTAGACTCATGGATTTTCCACATTGGGAGATTTCTGAAGGTGCTTTCTCTGTGACTTCTCTGATGTGTAGTAATGTGTGGGCTTGCACTTTGGGTAGTCAGACACAACGCTCTGTTTCCCTTTCTCCAAGGAACTTTACGCATGAAACTTCTAGGAATCCAATTATCTTTGAGATGTCTGTGCCTGCATAATGTGTGCACAGTCAAATCCAGATTATGCATGTCTCCTTAAGGTCAAAAAATTTATATGCATTTGCTTTAGTTGCACAGGAGAGAGCAGGACTTGCTATTTAAGCATTTGGACACTGGACTGATGCCCCCTGGTTTGCTATTGACTAGAAACAGGATTGGGCTCCTATGAAGCACTCCCATTGAATGAGTGTTTTGTGCTTGGCACTTACGTTTTGTTCTGTGTCTCTAGAGAAATTATATTATCTGCTCTGGCAACCTAATAGTTAAATTCAGAACTGTAAACAAGTAGGCATTTATATTTTTATTCCTATTAATACCCTCCTGGTTATGGCACTCTATGTGGTGAGGCAGTTTTTCCACCATAGAAAATTTCCTTGGCTAGGTTTAGGCAAGCATAAACATTTGCTTCTCTGGGATCTGTTACTTACCAGCATTTTTCAACTAATCAGCATCCAGCAGGATGAGTAAAGCTTGTATTAAATGCTTCACTTTATGGGTTTTGGGTAGGGAAATATGTATGTATGCAGGGTAGAAGAATCGGTCCCGTGCAGCAGGGTTTGAATTAATTTGGAGGGTATGTATGGTGAGGTATTTCAGCTTGACCCTGGTTCTCAGCAGCTTGACAAACTGATGATTTGTTTGTGTGCTAAATTCTGCGTGTCATATTTTAGATCAAAAGCATAAAAGAGTGAATCCTATTATGGAGAAAGATGGTTTGCTTTGATGTTAGCAAGTCTATTACAAAATCTGTTTTTCTTTTCCTTTTCACATAGTTCTGGTAGACAAGAACTTTTATTCTTCCATAGCACAAGCAGGTGAAAATGTCCTTTCAGTTCAAGGAAATAATGACTCTCATATTACTGCTGAATGGGGCCCAAGATAGTCATCCTAGGGATGGGCTACTTGGCGTGGAAAAACGAGATCCAAAAGTCCTTCAGTTAACGTTCCAGCCAAAACCTTTTTGAGCAAAGTGACTAGAGTTCAGTTAATTTCTTTCTGCTTGGTTTCTTTCATTCACTTTTAATGCTCATCTTCTCCTGGAGGTAATTTGCCCAGGAAAGGAAATGCCTGGGGAAAACCTATTCCTCTGGCAGCATGTCTAGCTCCACAAAATCCTGGGGACAGATTTTTCTGAGAGGGTTTTAATCTGGCAACTGAGGTTGACATTCTCACCTTCCTACAGTTGGTTCATGGTCCTTTCTCCTCATTGTCTCCAAGAAGCATCATGCCACCTTCCCTCTGTGGTGTCCAAGACCTTCCTTCAGCAGGGAGCACTAAGAAATGGCTCATGCTTTGGCTCCAGTGTTGCCTTTCGCTACCAAAAAAGGGTTCTGGGACCAGCTTAAAATTGTGAAATTTACACAGGCAGAACCATCAGGTCTTTTTGTCCTCCCCTTTCTACTGTGGAACCTGTAGGGTTGGTGTTGTCCAAACAAGACCAACCCCTTTTCTTTTTAAGGACAGCTGAAACTCTCATGTTGTAATGTGAATAAAGTGAGGCTTTGAGGAAGAACACCAGGTAGAGGGAGACTCGTAGGGAACTCACAAGAGCTGGCAGCACCACATCTTCTGGTAATCTCTGTGAGTTACTCAGACTCCATCGGCAGGGCGCTGAGTTCCTCAGTGTCCTGTCAACCTGACTTTCAGCTGTTGCAAAGGCCAGTAATAGAAGAAAAATGTAGGGAGAGGCTCATGCCATAGTTCTCTCCCTGTAGGTGAGTGAGATTTCCAAAGGCACTGAGCTGGAGGCTCCTCAACACCTGCATTACTTGTTAATATGTAAATGAGATTCCTAAACCATTTATATAAGTCATAAGACAAGTGCCTTGGCTCCCACTGGGCAGTTGAAGCTGTGCTCTTACTGCTTCCTCGCAGACTTCACAGCAACTCAGCAGGAGAGGCTGTGAAACTTTCTTTTTTGGTATTAGTCTTTATTAAAATAAGCTTAGTTTTTGGCAGTATGTGGTATTTTCTTTTGTAAGCTTAAAAAGGTGTTAGACAGTCATAAGAGACTGCTACATAGCTGAATTAGTGTCAGTTTTGAATTATCAAAAAATTGATGCCTTGCTATTATAAAATACTTTAGGCAATGCTGTTGGTTTTTCACCAGTTCTCTTAGTCACTACCTTACTGCTGCTGTAATAGAAATTCTTCCACTTCTGTTAACTCTGTTTTTGCAGTGAATGTTTGCAATTGCACTGATCCTGCATCACTGAGTTACATACCTTCAACTGATATCTGCTTGTGTATTCAGTGCCTGTGTAGCTGGTTTTGATACTCAATGCTTCTAAGTGTAAAGGAAGCAAGAGATGCGGTAGGTAGCGAACGGTGCTTTTCTAAGCACAGGCAAAACCATACAATCCCAGGGTATCCGCAATGCTTGAGATTTGCAGCACCTCCCAGACTGGGAAGAAGGAAAAGCTTGCAAGATATTTTTTAGCTAATGGTGTCCATATTTAGACAGAGGTCCTGTTTCAATCTCTGATGTGCACCAATGGAAAGTCAAAGTAGTTTTGCTGATGTCAGTGAAGCCGCTGTCATTTCCAGGGCCAAAATTGGTCCTAGCATGTCTTACAGAAAGAAAGATATATTTTTTCTTTCTGAAAGAATTTTACTTGGAAATTTCATAAAGAAAATGTTTCGCCCTGGGAAATTAACCTTTTCTGAACAGTCAAACAACCAGAAGAGGAGGAGGCGTGTTTTGAACTTCTCATTTTGCCCCAGATTGACAGCTGACAGCACAGCCGGACAAAAGCAATGTTAAAGAAACCAGAAAGCAAGCAAACCTTTTCTCAGAAACCAAGATTTTTTTGTTCCAATACCTTGCATGTTGCTTATCTTCATATTTGCTATCCGGTTGAATAGCAAGCAGATCCCCCATGAATTGTAAAACAACTTATCTTCTCGGTTTCACAATCTACTTGGGAAAATTGCCGTATAAGCACAGGGAAATCTGACACATCTTTTTAGCATGAAGTGTTAAGAAGCTAAAATGACAACTATGTCCATTAAACCACCCAGGCAAGTAGAAGGCTCACATTTTATAATGCTTTAACTAGCTCTTCTTCTCCTACTACATTAAGCTGTCACCACTTCTCATATTTTAAAGTATCTTTATGACCCACTTTCTTCTTTTAAATATCTAGCCAAAGTGGATCTAACAAAAAATTATGGCAGTGTTGCTAAAGAGGATGGATTTTTCGTTCTAGAAAAAAATTCTCTTGTTACTCTCCTTTTCACTCCTATTTACAAGTGTTTTTCCCCTCCAAAGGTAGATACAAGGAATAAAAGTGAAAAAGTTTTCCAAGTTCAGTTCAAGTGAATAAAGGTGTCATAGAATAATAAAGACTGAGGAAGAAAGAGGCCATGTGGTGACATCCCAAGAGCACTATGTTGGGACAGTGGCTGATGTTGCACCTACCTAGGACCAGTGGAGCTCAAAGGGCTCTTTTTACTTCGTT
Source organism: Phalacrocorax carbo (assembly GCF_963921805.1). Classification (NCBI taxonomy): domain Eukaryota; kingdom Metazoa; phylum Chordata; class Aves; order Suliformes; family Phalacrocoracidae; genus Phalacrocorax; species Phalacrocorax carbo. Next base: position 10,174,447 of record NC_087519.1, read on the forward strand.
CATCTCATTGGGAATTAAAAGTAGCCTTTTGTTAGATGATTCTTCTGTGATCTTTCTAAAGTAATTGATTGGTCTTGATTGCAGTCCTGAAGGGGGAACAGAAACCAAGTACTAGAACTGACATCAATCAGCATCACAGAAGGGAGGTCAGGGATTTCATGGACAGGGATTGGATTCCCCTCTTGTCCCTTGTTCCCTCAAATGAGGGGGGAGGCCCAGAGGAAGGGAGGAATGGGAAAACATGGGTTGCTGTTTCTGTGCAGCTTGGTGTGTTCAAGAAGGACCAAGCCACCAGGGCTGTTGTTCCGGAGCTGAGCCCAGTTGCTGTAGGAAGCATCTCCTGTAGTCCCTGCTCCCAGTCAGAGTCCTGTTGACTTAGTGAAGCTCCAGCTGGGCAAGAGAGTCTTTTTGTGTAGGATCTAGATTGCTTGATCAGGGCATTTACATGCTGTGAACTCCTTTAGTGATAAACATTTTGCAAGATCCACCAGATATACTATTGTATTTCTGTGGGACTGAAAATCACATCCTCGATGGCTTGCAGTTCTGGAAGGAATTCACTCGGTGGCCACTGTTGGTCATTGCAGGAGAGAAAGCCAGTTTACAAAATATTTCTATCAACACAGAAGTGGCATTTTTACTTGTTGTAGTAATTACTGTTTCATTCTCAAAACAGCTGTCACCATTATCCTTAATGTCAGACCTGTGACTTGGTCCCAAGGCGCTTGGAGGAACTGTTACCAACAAATCTCTGACATGCTTTCCTCATCATCTTATTGAAAACTCTTCCAGGACTTTCTTGAACTCATTAACAATTGTAGTGACTGGCTTAGGCCATGCATAGCGCTCTCTCTCTCTTTTTTTTTTTCTTTTTTACACAAAAACCTTGAAGTATATAGGAATTTTTGTTCTTGGTAGTCTGTAATTTAGGAACTTTTGGAGCTCCTTGAACACATTTCCTTCCTTTCTTGGCTTATTTTATCATTAGTGCATTTAATTTTGTTATAAGCGCACAGCAGCTACCACCTTAATATTCTCTGCTTGCTGGAGACACATATTAGAAGGTAATAACATCGACGTTTGCAGTGATAGGACAGGAACTCTAGCCTCTTGTTCAGAAAGACACAAGTGGGCTATTATTTTGCAGTATCGCAGTTCATTATGACTCTTCTTTATCAGCAAATGCTGTTTTGACTGAGAACAATTAATACATTGATGGGGTTTCATGTCCAAAGGGACCTTACTAATCACCTCCTCTCACCTCAGCATTTCCCCATCAGGATGGGGACAAATAAGATTGAAATGTGGTTTATTAGATTGCACGTTACTGACTTTCCCATCATGGTTTGAATGGGAGGGAAAAATAGGTTTTCCTCCTTGGTCTCATAGATAAAAAAGGTCTTTTATCAGACTGTAAAAACAATTTATTCTTGCTTGATCCATCAAGAATAATCAAACGGGCTGCTGCTCAGAGGTTGTTTGGGGTGAATTACTCGAGCAGTAGTTCCAGCCATCAAGAAAAGCTTGTGTTTAATGCAATTCTGGGATCCACTTTAATCTCCAAGGGACTGAAGATGCCACTCAGGATAGGCTCTCGTGATTAAAGTGCAATCGTGTAGGAGGAATGGCCTGAATATCTAAGAAACATTTACAACCACTTCTGGGTTAATTTTTTTTTAACATGAGACCCAAATTTTAAACTTGAGTACTCAACATGAGGCTGCTGAATTCAGAGGTGAGGTGAGGGGTAGGGAGAGATGGCCTGTCTTTTGGAGGTCCTGAGGAGCTCAAACTCAACACCAGGAGCAGATGCAAGCACAGAGTCCTGGGCATGAAACTGGAACTGGCTAGAAACCCCAACTAAAATAAGCCCATATATAACATTGGCAGATAGTCTGTTTTTGCAGAGCTTTCGGTTTGCATAGACAGAGGAAGAGAAACAGATATGGAGATACGAGGGGCCAAGGTCTCATAGCCCTGCAATAGAAGGTGGATATCGTGGTAGATGGAGACTTGCCCTCTCTGCTAGTCTTGGCTGTTCTTGTATCTTTGCCTGCGGTATTAAAATCTGTGGAGACTACTGCCTCCGTTTTGATCTACCTCAAAGACAGAAATTGAGTTTAAAAATAATTTTGCTGGATGGATGCCCATGTAGAAGCTTAGACATTTCTGACCTAACATGAATTTTTATGTTGGGTGTTTTAAGTTCTTGATGCAAAGACTGCTATTCTACACTGTAGGAGAGTTAAGGAAGCAGGATTATAGGTGTCCTCACCTCTCCTCGGTGCATTTGAAATCCTTCAGGGAATATGACAAGGAGCCTGCTACAACCCTGTCTGCCAAGACAGATTTGTATGACTAGCTGTGCACCCGTCTTTTGCACTGGAATTTCACACAGGAGGAAGCAGGTGAACATCATGTGTTCAGCCTTAAAACTAATGTTTGCCACCTGAGTTGGCCTTCGTTTGAGTGAGGGCAGGACAGAAAAAGCATACAATGGGAGTGTAGTTTTGTAGTTTGTCTGTAGAGTTGAACTACAGGCCAAGGGCACCTGTTGCTCCCTGCACAGAGGAGCTCTCTGTTGAAGCCTGTGGAACCTGGTGTTTAGTCTATAAGGGCATATAGTTAGGCCATCAAGTTTTAGTCCCCAAGATTTCAGCCTGGTCTGCTGCTTGAGAGCAAAGATGTGGATTCCATTAGATAACTGGACCTAATCCAAAGCCTGTTGAAATAACTTAAGAGTTTTCTGTATTTTCAATGGAATAAGCCTGTTTTTAAAGTACAGCTATGTGAACTAATAAAAAAGAATTACTTTACGATATTTCCTTGATTACCCTTCTCCCTAAAGATTTTGAATAGTGAACATTTTTATGGTGCTCTACAATTCATATCTCACTTCATGGTGTCCCCACGAATGGCTGCAGATGCTATTTCTGTTTTACCTTTTTATTTGAACTGGAAGTGTTTCAGTGACTTTCCAAATGTTCTGAGCTCTTCATTGGCAAAAACCATTTACAGGCAACGATGATCAAATGCACATGTTATGGCTTACTCTGGCTGGTTTAATGGATATGTTTGTCATTTTCCTTTCACCCTCAGCTTTATATTCAGGCCAGACGCCCTGAGAATCTGACCTTATCCATTGCCAGAGCAGCATACCATTCCCATCCCTTGCAGTTGCAAGGCGTGAACAGAGGAGCACCATACCAGCAGTACCAGCCTGTCGTCATGCTTGAGCAGGCTTATATCATCCAGTGGGATGGCAGAGCACCTGAGGATATTATCCTGTACCCAATCAACTTCAACAGGTACTGCCCTATGTTGTTAGAAAATGTTCTGTTTTCAAAAGGTCTGGAGCTTTAACAATTTCCCACGTTATTCGCAAGTGACCTTTCGAATGTCTCAGCAATTTCTGAGAGCGTGGAAGCAAGGTGTTAATGGCTGGCACTTACTGAAGCAAAGAGATGCCGCTGCTTTCACTTTATTCCAGCTTTTTTCATGTGCAGGAACATTTCTCTTTCCAGAAAGTTTTGAAACAGAATCCAAGTAAATCCTGGCCTGTTGTCCCTGAAATCCCTCCAGAAGAGTTCTGGCTCTTGTTCCTTTGTTTGTACTAGTTGCTGCACACATAATTTATCTCCCATAAAGTGCAGAAATACATCAGAATGTGCACAGAACTTTGCATCTTCTGTAAGCCGAAAAGCACTGCAATCACTGTTTCTTTTTACATAAAATTTTACAATGTTAGGACTGGGTACAGCAAAACTGTAGGCACTGCTGTATTTGTTTCCCATGTTTTCTTCTAGTGTTATATAAAAGCAGGGTATATCTGTTTTAGATAATACTTTTCCCCCTTGCAGTCTGTTTCATTTTGTGTAATTTCAGTTATGGTCTTTAGTACTGTTGTTCTTACTTCAGTGAAATTACTTGTGCTTTGCACTGGTGCAATTGTCAGGAGAGAGTCCTGCAATCCAGTCAGCTTCGCTGTGACAGACTTTGCCATGGTTTGCACAGATGAGATGCTGCAAGAGTTGAGCACCACAAAAAACCTGGCCATCACCTTGAGTTCTGCAGTTTATGTGACTCCTCAGTTATTGCTAGAAACACAATACAGTAAAAGGACAGAACTTTTCAAATGAAATCCTCCATGATTACACACAACTCAGCTACACACAGGCTCCGATTTGCAAAGCAGGTTTTAGATAGTTAATATGAAAGAAGTCAGAGGCACCAAGGACGTGAAGCAGCATGTACCGCTGGTAAATCGGTACATGGGTTCCCAAGTCCATCCAGTACTCCCCACCAAACCCCACACCCATCCTCTGCTCCTCCAGCAGAGTGTCAGTGCTGTGGTTTTAGCTTAGGTTAGCTTTGGCAAAAGCCTGAGTTCTGTTTGGTTCTCCTGATCTTTGGAGCTGAAGAAATTTGGGGAAAAATACTGTCCTTAGTTCCCATTATGAAGCCCCATGGGAACGTAGCTGAGAAGGGCAGTGTTTCCTCTTTATACGTGCCCATTATAGTGAGTGACATATACCTGGTCCTCTTGACTTAAAGATGTAGTAGCTGTAGGGCCATGACTGAGTCACTGGAGGATCAGTGTTTGGACACTCCTGTCACAAAGGAAGTATGAGAATTAAATCACAGTTTCCTGTATTAATATATCTTTGTGCACTTTAAGGAAGAGGAGACCCCATTAGTCACTCATGCACAAGCTGAGCTTTACAACTGTTATCTGTCTTAAAATGATTAGCTATTTCCTTGCAGTTACAGAGCTAAATCTGCTGGGTAACTGGTGGTTACTCTATCACTGTGCTAATTAATACTTGCCAAAGCTTTGGCCCACAGTCTTCGAGCACAGATTCAAATTTGGGTCTTCGGTAAAACTCAGCTTGGAGTTTAGCTCTTGTTCAAGTAGCAACTTAAATACATTTTACCGTTGAAAACCACAATGTGGTTGTGGTTCTCTTTGTCTTTTGTGAAATCAGTTATTTGAAAAGGGCAAAGGTTTGTAGATTTTTCTGATCCAGAAACAGTTGGCAGGGAATGTGTTTTGAAGAACTATAAACAAGAAATATACTGTAAGGAAGGAAAACCACAGTTTTACTTCATTTCATTTAGAGCATCTTGCTAAAAAATGATTGGGAATGAAATGTGTGGCTGCTCTGTGTATACCTAAAGTATGCTGGATGCTAACTAATGCGAGACTTAAGACTACTGCAATGGCAATAGTGAAGTGTCTAGACTGCATACAAAAGGATGGAGAAATGGGATTCCTCTGGAAGGGAAAAGGAACTGAGGTGAAAAAGAGGATTTAAGAGTTTGGAGGGAAGCAAGTGCCTGCCTAAGCAGTTCCATGTATGACTTTTATTAAATGTTATATCCCAGCCATTTCTGGAATGGAAGAAATCTCAGATTATGGAGGCCAGGGTAATCAGAGTTAGAAAGTCAGGGAAGACTTTTACCTGTCTCAAGTGGGTTTATGTTTTGTTTGTTCTTTTTTAATCCAAAATAGGGAATAATCTGCCAAAAAATGAGCTTTTGAGATAGTAACATCTGTGCAGAATATGTGATGCAAACAAAAAGAAATGTTTGATGGACTTGAATAGCAATAGTCTATATTGATAATTTCAGTCATAACCTGAGTGAACTATTAAACTGTTTTTAGTGTTGTCATTTTAAAGTGATGGATAGATATATCCAGGATGCTGCCTTTGCAGCCAAGCAGCCCTTGTGCTTCTGGAGTGATTTGCGCTACACTGGCTAAAGGAAGATCAGAGGGGAAATAAGGAATTTGACAGGGAGATGTGTACCAGGATTTGGATTTCTGTGGAGGTCAGACACAGCACTGATTTGAGTACTTGCATGATTAACGCTTTCTCTGCCTCTGAAGCACTGAAGAAAGACCCAATAGAAGTCATGCCGGTTCAGACATCTATTAAAAGACTAGAACGTCCGGATTCCTGGGGTGGGCAGGAGCTGGTTGGGATGAATTCACATGACTCAGCTGAAATTGGCAGCCCTGCTTTCTGCAAGCTGCGAGACTTGTCCAGTGAGTTCAGAGGCACTGCTCAGGTGGATTTACTCAGCGGAGGATGACACCAGCTAGAGCACAGTCACCGAGCAAATCTTTTTCTTTCTCTCGTGGGCACCTGAATGGTTACTGCAGTACTTGTATCTTCCTCGCACTGACTCAAGCCGTGTTTAGCGTTATTCAGTTTCTTCGCTTCCATCAAAATATGTAGCTAAACCAAACAAAATTGCTGTGGCTCTATGTGCTGCCATCTGCGGCCGTGTGGTGCAAATGAGCTGTTTAACACACGCCGACTTCCCTTCCAATGAGAGATGTACTTGTTTGCATTCGGCAGGGTAGCTGTGCCACTAGCTGACTGATGGGCAAATATAAAGCCATGGCAGAGACCCATAGGCTGTGTTTTCAGGCTGCTGGGGAACGTAGCTGTCTCAGCAGAAATGCCTTTTTAAGCTATAGATAGGGTTGTCTGTCTAATGGCTGGGAGTTTCCCTCTGAAGATGAGAAGGCGGCTGGGTATTGATGCTTCTGGAAAGAGGTAATGCAGGACAAGTAACTTCTGAATGTTTTGGCAAGTGAACAGGAGGAGAGTGCTGTCTGGAATTTTAATGACCAGGAATGAAGTGTGCTCCAGAACCAGCCCAGATTTGCTGAGGGTTGCTCTTATCGGGCATAAAGCATGTGCGAAACCTTCATGAACAGACACTTCAGATCCCTCTCCATAGGCTTCATCTCTTTCTTGGAGCAGTTGCCACCCCCTCAGAGCTGTTTATATGTTTTCTTGGGTTTTTTTTTTCTCCTTCGCAGAAGTATGAGAATTATCTGTAAGACTGGGTTAAGGGCTTTCCTCAAAATTACTATCCTGAAGCACAAAGGCCCGCAGAGAGCACCAAGCTTGTTACGAGAAGGGGGAGAGGCTTGTAAGCCAGAAGGAGAGAAGGGAAAACATTATTTGGTTGCAAGTAAGTGCCTCCTTTCAGGTGCTGGAAAACAGTACAGAGATTGGCACTTTAAACAGTAAGGAAATTCAGAAATGAAGTCCCTCAGTTTAATGACCAAGGCTTTGTGCCTGAGCAAATTTTCTAATCGCAGAAGATGCTAAGGCAAATACTATTATCAAAGGCACAGTGCTGTTCAGTCAATCAGCCAGGCTTCTTTGTGCTATCAGCACATCTAAAGATAAGAATTAAATCTCCTCAAAGCATATATCTGAAGTAGAGTGTAATAAGTTGTGTTGTTGAAGCAGCCTGAAAAGCAGTGGCAATTAGATTAAACATTCCTTGTTTTTAATGAGCACAGGCAAATATCTCTATACTTGGTCTGTTAAGGCTCAGAGGGAAGGGTTTTCCCTTATTAGGGCACTCTGCTGTGGTTTGACAGAGAGAATTCAGGGAAATGTGAGCAGCTAACAGTATAAAGAGGGTGGTTTTTTGTAGGTAGATCGCCACAGTCCTGCAAGCAGGGGCTTTCCTTTGTACTTCACCTCTCCTGACAGATGCTGGCTCCAAGGACAGCGCAGGGCAGCCTTCCCCAGGCTCTTTTCATCAGCAGCCTCTTAGCTTCACCTGGAGAAGTACAGTGCGGCTCATAATATTGTTTTTCTTTGGTGCCTTGTTGCAGGAGTTGGATCCTTATGAGAGCTTTTGGGAAAAAAAAATTGTCAGGGGAGGGTGAAATTTCTTGTCAACGGTAAGAAAAAGTGCAGATGTCCATGCATGTGCCTGGGCATGTGTTCAGCCTCTCCCCTGCTGTGGTGTTTGTGCAGGGATAGGCACAGGTGCACTACTTGAGTCCTGTATTTGCTAGGCTGGAGTCCTGTGCTAGGGCTTGTTATCATATTCACCAGTGAATAATCTAAATTATCTGAAAATTCAAGAGCCTGGAATGAGCTTGTGTCTAAATTCTTCATTAAAAATAGTGTAGCCTTTGGATGCTGGGTGATGTGAGGCCTCCAGGATGCTGCAACCCATCCAAAGGTGAAGATTTCAGTGCAAGCAAGCTTATGCACCCCATGTCTGCACTGAGACTCTGGGAGACTTGTTATATTTATATTTGTCAGGGTTGTGTAGGTAGGTGTTTTTCTTACGGTTTCTTATTCAATGCAGTCTGATTCATACTTTCAGCTGCTTGTCGGTTTTGCGATTAAATTCCTTAGTGGTGATAAGGTCTGGAGGAAAACAAAGATAATGAGACAAGGCTAGAATGTGCTTGTTGCAGACTTGCCCGGTTTATGGATATTTCCTAAATTGTTTCTTTTTCAAATTAGTTCTAAATGAGCTTTTCCTCTTGCTTCCTAAATTGATAAATTCACAGGAAGGTGATATTAGTGTTTCAAAGTGGAGCTAACAATTTAAGGCTGTGACTGCTTTCTTGTTCTTGTTCTGGATGTAATACAAGTAACACCAGCACTACTTCCAATAATAATAATAAGTAAAGTGCTACTTGGGTTTCACAGTCTGCCCCTCCTGATAACATCTGTAATTCAGAGTTAATCATCCACACAACACAGAAGTCAGCAGATATATTTGAATTCCCTTCTGTCTATTTAAATCCCTTAAATTACCCACAGGTCAACTAGTGGATGAAAGCCACAAGATATTTTTTTTTAAACTGGAAAGAAACTAAAACATTTGCCAGGTCACCAGGTTCAGATTGCACCATTTTAGCACAGCTGGGGCAAAGCGGGTGCTGACATTGCCATGTTCAAGTGATCCTAAGTCCCTGTCTTTGCCTACCCTTGCTGCAACCCTTGCTGCTCTCTAAGCTCCATGGCTTGTGCTTGAAGCTGGCCTGGTGGCAGTGGCAGGGGTTAACAAGGTGGCTCTGAGGAGATACATCCTTCCTGACCTGGTCATTTACAGCATGAATTAGAGCAATCTGAGCATCAGAGAGTCCCCAGATGGCCATGGCAAACCAGGCTGCTTGTCACTTTGAAGCCTGGCACATGAAACCTGAAGGATTTTCCCTGCTTTCAGCCGCGTTCTGGCGCACGGAGTGGGGCTTGGGGCTCCTCAGGGCCATCAGCCTCTCCTGACCTGATGTGCATCCAAGGTACAACAGTAGGAAAACACAAAATACACAATAGTCAGCAATAGAGTACTTGGGAACACAATAAAAAAGATACAAATTTAATTGGGATGTTGTTCCTCCATGAAAACATGTAGGGTGGGAAAAAAGATAATAAGAAGATGTACTGCATTTAAATGCAGGAAGTTCTTATTTTTGCTTGAATACAATTGTCTGTGAGCCAAATGTTGTCTGAGTCAGACCCAGGTTTCATGAGTATCAGCAGAACTGTACCACAGGGCAGAATCCCTTCTATAATTTGTTGAGCTTTGCAAAAGCAAAAATCATTCTTTTTGCCTAAGGAGGTACGTGGGTAAACCCAAAAGTTTTACTTTATATTAAGAGGTGGCCTATGCTTTTGAATTTTTAATGACATTTCCTAAATGGCAATATTTAGGAAAGGCATTTAAATCCCAATACACACAACTCCAGTTAGCTAAACGCATACCTAACTTGTTACTGTCTCCATAGCAAGCAGTCTTCCAGAATTGTCTATCCTTAATAACAAGCTCTTGAAAAAACCTGCTGGATTTTTTTCCAGCCATGTTTGTCATCATGGGGGCGGGGGTTTGGATGTATTTAATAGACTTGAGTTGAAGGCAGAATATTAAAAAGAAATCTAGAAAAAGAGGAGGAGTGAGTGACAGCTGCAGGAAGCCTGCAGGAAATGTGGTTTCAAGGGAAGGAGCTTGAACTGAGAGAGAAAGTGGTGAGGACAGTGCCAGGTTCCCTGCAGCCTTTTGTCCACTCTTCTCAGCACCTGTGAGATGTGTGGGTATTTGTTGCTCCATTTTCCCCAGCAGCGATGCTGGTTGGAGAGGAGGTGGCTTGTCCTGAAAGCAGGTTATGTGCCAGAGGAGTTTCAGCCGGGTGCTGGGCGGGTTGTAAGGCTTTGCTTTTTTTGTCTTTTGAAGTTCAAAATTCAGCCTGTGAGAGACAAACTTAACAAAGCAGCACGTGGGGACTTCGGTTTAATTCCCATATTATGAACAGGAAAGTTTCCAATTCTGAGTTGTTTTACTCCCTTTGAAAGTTCAGCTCACGTCAGAGGGGTTGTTTTTAAATAGGAGTAAAAACAGTTGGGGGAGACTGACTCACTAGATGGAAGTCTCTTGGTTTTTTTTTGAGCCCAAGGAAAAAATAAGTAATTTTTAGTTGTACTCTATGGCATTCCCTCATTAGCTTACCCCAGATTTTCATCAGTGAGATCAGGATTTGGACTGTGCACTTCCATGGTCGTCAGCTATGTGACACACCATGTCAATAAACATGGTGGAGATGTTTTCTAGAGTATATTCATCAGCTTAGAAGTTCCCTTAGCTAAAATACAGCCAGGATTGACGTCCAGCATAACCAGCAACTCCAGCACTAGGGTTGCCTAGGACTGATACTCCATCAGATGTAGTCAAGGGGCATGTTCACAATATCGAACAAGTGTTATTTGTCCTCTCGCAGGAGGTGAGAGTCCCAGACATATGTTTACTCTGGCCAAATCTCATCTCCAAGTTACATGACTCACTTCACATCCCACTACTCACAAAAGTCTCCCCTCCTTTGCCTGCTTGATCACATTTCTCTGAGTGGCTTTGCCTTTGGGAGTTTGGGGTTGAGCTGGGGGGTCATTCTAAGGGTTGTAAATGAGGTATGTATGTGTGTACGTGCAGATCTGTATCTACCACATGTCCAAGAACAGGAAACTTCTTGCCTGCTTTTTTTTGCTTTTCCCTTGTCCCTTCTTGCTTTTGCTTATCCCAGGAAGCCTGCTCATTGCGAGAACATATTACTTTTTTAACATTTTGCCTGATGTTTTTGCTTCACCTGAAGGAGCCAGAACTGCAAATGCCAATATCCTGGTGAAAAAAGAAAGGCTTCTTGGGTTTGTTTCACCCAGCCATTTCCAAAAGGAAGTAAACAGGCTAAATACATTCATAAAAATGCATGAAACACACTGTGGGGATTCTTGAATGACAGTAACAGAAGGGCAGAAGTGTCAGTTTTTATACATGCTGGTGTCGGCAGACTCTCAAAAATTTTCCAAGTGACGTTTGAAACTGTTAGGACCCACTAAACACTGATTTTTTTGCTAGTGCATATTTAGCTTTTCTCCTTCAAATGCCATTTTTTTTGTTTTGTAAAAACACATAGGAAAATGTTGGCCTGATTAAGTCAAGAATGAAAAAAAGGAAGAAAAATGTTCCTTCTAAAATGAACTGAACTTTATCACTAGAAAAGATTGTGAACACCAAAAGATATTTGGTGTAAAAATATCTTAAATTGCTCAAGTTAGTTTCTCCACAGGTTAATATGGCTTTCACTTAAACTGACACCTAATCCCAAAGTCAGACTTTCCACCTGAGAGCATTTTTTTTTGTTTCTCTTGTAAGAAACTCCTAAGGATGAAAGTTGTGTTTTTTTAAAAAAAGGTCCTGTATATTGCTACATTGGACAGCATTTTCTGTATTGATAGTTCTACCCCTTGTGTTTTAAATATTTTTTTTCCCTTTGTTTATGCTGGTCTTTAAGCATAAGAGCATCTAAAGCTGCAGATGTTCCCACAGCATTCAGGCAGGGGTCTGAAATTATTCTGAATTTATAATTTGGGATCTACTATGAGTTCAGTGTTTTCTCTTCTTGCTAGTGCTGCGTGTGTCCCCAAGCCTCTGGGGCATCTGCAAAGATCCCAGCTGATGTGCTGGTACAGAGAGTGGCATAACAAGGACTTATTTTTCTTATTCTGTCTACAAATATTCACCCCAGAGTAGCAGCTGGCATGTAAGACAGAACTGAGAGGCAGAGAAATAAAGTAGGAGCCACAGATTATTAACCACCCTGAAAGAGATGAAGACTTCCCGCGCTTGAGACCCAGCCAGGAGGTCTTTGGTGGCGAATGCAGTGGCTGGGGAAGGCACATGGACATCTGTTTTACTTTGAACACAGTGTCCAAGACGTCCCATGCCTGATTACTGCTTATTGCCTGAGGTTGCATTTCTCCCTCAGTTTGGGTGATGGCTGGAGAACAGGCATGTAACCCCCATCCGCTTGCCAGCTGCAAGGCAGAGTCCTCCGGACTGTCCCGCAGTAGCGCTGCTGCTTCTTGCTTTGCTTTTCCTGGAGATGATGGGGCCCAGTTCAGCCACACAGCCAGGTATTTGGGAGGGTTTACAGCAGATTTTGTACAAGCTGAAGAAACAGAACTGAAGTAAAACACTAAAGAGGAAGCTGTTAAAATACCACTGAATCAAAGAGAAAATAACCACCTTATACTTTCCTATATTTACATAAAGGATAACTTCTAATGCCTTCCCTTCTCACATCACCTCCCAAGCCCTTTGTTGTGGAAATGCACTTATTTCCACCTCTTCCTCCACAAACTCCCAAGTAGATACTTTTCATTTGATCCTTTCAGTCTTGATAGAATTTATTTCAGTGTTTCGCTCACCCTGCTCATGTGCTGTCTAGGCTTTAGCACTCATATTCCCAAATGCCCCAGTGACTCAAGATGGTCACAGCTGTGGGTTTTTTAATGCTTTTATATTTCTTTCACCTTCCAGTTGCCTTTTCTAGTGCTGTTCTTGTTCCCCACGGAGGTGGCAGTCAGTGCAGCATGGCACCAAAGCCAGTTCCCAGCATCTGAGGGAGATGACAAGCCCTTTTTTGATGGTGTCTTCAAGGGATGAAATGTGCTAACGCAACGCAAATCACTCTTATGAAACAGCCAAATGTCTTGGGACTCTGTCCTAAAAATATTCCACAAACATGGCTCTGGTGCATTTCTTTCATTTCCTCTAGTCAGAGGCCAAATCATCTGAAAATATATCCGTTTTCTAGCTGTCCTGTGTTATGACACAGCTGGAGTTGGTTAAAATCTAGAGGGCAGTATCAGACTTAAGCTGATGGGTCTTTGTGCAGCTTTGATTTATTATTCTAGAACAGCCTGTCCCCTCTTCCATCCTGTAGATAGTTTTGTTTTGTTTTGTTTTAATAAGAAAAGCAGAAAAAGACTGAAATGGCTTTGCTTTTGTGCTCTCCATGTGGAATGCAAAGTAGAGGACTAGGCATACAGATTGACAAATTTTTCCAAATCAAAGTGGTTTCCCCCCATTTATTGCTCTGCAGGCAGGGGTGGGTGGTGGGTCATTTCAGGGGAGCCTTTGGAGAAACTTTGTCTTCCTCAGTTTTGTAGGGCCCAGAAAGACAGCCAACGAAGGTGATATTTGTCTTTCTGTAAGCCAAATTTATATCAACCCATTTTAACCAGGAAGCCAGGTGACTAAAAGAATACATTTAAAACCTGCATGGTTTTGGTAATATAAGGAAAGCTAACCATGGTACTGGTTCAGGCCCTTTGGTGTGGTACACTGAGCCACTTCAGAGGGTGGAAAGAAAAAAAATTGTTAAGCTAATTATCTTGGTATTCATTTTTTCTTTTCAAGTGTAAATTTCTTGCGGCTTTCTGCTTTGTTTAGTACAAGTGCATCCCACATACAGGAAAGGGTGTCGGGGCTTGTGTAAGATCCCATCCGTATCTGAATTTCACTGTAGCTGCATCTTTTGCCTCTGAGATTTGTGAAAAAAGTTTCTTGTTTGGAGCCAGTTTTTCTCTCCGTGAAGGTGGCAATGCAAACCACAGGATAAAGGAAAGCTACAGGGGCATTTTTTTGTAAATGTGCATGCTGAAATTGTGATACACAGGAGTTAAAAAATTATTTAACTTTACCCTTAGTTATTCTAAACTGATGTTGAAGAAAGAGCAGGGAAGAGGGAGATTTTAATGGAAACCATAATAATAAACTTTGCTGTAAAGTGGAGGAAGCAGGTCTCTTTAGACCATGGCTTTGGTTCAAGTCAGAGATTACTTTCTAATTCCTGAATCTGTGCCCCCAGTGAAACGTCTGCTGGATGCTTGTTCCCTCTCCCACAGCAGCTCCGGATGAACTAAAACAAACCCTGGCTGCCTCAGGAGATGCGAGTGGGTATGTGACTGGTTGTACTGCAGCCTTATGGTGCAAGGAAGAGAAAATCTCTGGTTTCAAGCCATGCTGGCACCTGACTCAAAGTCCTCTGAGGTCAGCTGGGGTCCCTGGATCAGACCTTTGTAATAAGCAGCCGTTGTTTCCAGACAAAGCAAAAAATTCTGGTTTTCTTTGGCTTTGTGGATTTGTTGTGTTTTTTTTAAAGGAGGAAGAGAACCTCAAAGGACATTTCTTGTTTTCCCCTGAAGACTGTACTGTTGGCTGCAGACCATCTCTCCTGTACTCAAGCCTTTAAGTGCATTTTTTCTCTTTCCCCCTGCCTTCCCTTTTTGCTGATAGAGGAGACTGGCTGCATGTTGCCCTCTGCTATCCCAGGGAAGCCATTTTCCAGGTGGTGACAGATATCTACCAGCGACAGACGGGGATGGTGCACAGCGTAAAGCACTACCTTGCTGCTCCTTCCCGGGCCAGCGCTCTCAACAGGACCAGTGAGCGGCTCTTCTACTTTGACAGAGCATCAGGGTGAGCCCTACATTGCCCCTGAGGGTTCCTCAACGAATGGGCAGCAAAGCTTCAGGGTCTTTCTTTTAGCAGCGCCAGCCCCAGCACCTCCTTCCTCTTTCTCGTAGTTAAAACTTGGGCCCATCCATCTTGCATGGTCTTTGCACTGGTTTCAGGTCAAAATGGATTTACAGGCTGGAGTACCTGGATTAGGTCTATTTCTGTATCACCAAGCAGTGATTTGCATTGCTGTTAAGAAAATGGTTAATTTCTTGCCTCGACTTAGCTCCTTTGAGGCATCTCTGCTGCTCAGGTTGCTGCAGGTGTGGGCATGGTGTAAATATTTATTAAAATCCACTGGACCTGAAAAGGCCATGAAAAGGAGCCCTCTTGTAACTGCTTCAGCTCCAACACTGAGAAGGTTTGGGAAGTTTCAACTTCTTCATATTCCTGTAAAGGGAGATTCCTAATATCATCACACTCTAAAAATTAGATTTTGTGAAACAAGGTACATCTCTTATTTTGAAGGCATCAAAAGAGTCCTAGAGATCTTGCACTATCTTTACAAAACTCTAGGACTCCTTTGATTAAAAAAACATACTATGAAACCATGTTTCTCAGTCAGCTAAAATAGTTAGGGAGGAAAAAAGTGTTTTGTGGTCTAACCATGGGTCCCATGACACTTCACCTGACTAAGTAGCTACTTCAGGAATCAATCCACAAGTGCCAGCTTTGAAAATGAGATGGGATATATTTATTCAGTCAACCATAACACATGAGCATTCAAATCCAGGAACGACTTCCCTGCAAACTGGGCCCCTTGCTGATGGCCAGGTCTCTCTCACGATAGGAATTGTCAAATAACAAATTGCTAATTAATCCTCTTTCTTTTTTTTTTTTTTTTTTTTTGAAAAAAAGCCAAACCAGTTGCCCAGATTCTGTAAACAGGTTGTTTCAGGTTATTTACTACTGAATAGTGGGGAAAAGTGTTACATGTGTGGGTCTGTGGGGGAAGAGCCGTTAGCTACCAGCAGTTGCCTGGATCTGGTACATGCAGATTGATGGGTCTAACCCAACTGAATTCTGGCAGTATCAGCCTTTTGGTTCTCCCTTTAATTCAGCAGTGATTTTTTTTTTTAACCTTTCAGAGTACAAAAATTAGGGGATTGGTTTTTTTCTTTTCCTGTTGTTGTTTTTAGACTTTATTTCATAATGAGTGGGATGTTTCACCTTTTTTTAACCCCATATGCTGGATCCTTTTAGGGGAATCAAGCTTACTCATCCTTTCTTCCAGACAAATAGAAACAAATATTTAGTTTTAAAAGAAATAGAAAGAAAAATCCCTTTAAAGTTCACGTATCTTTTTGATCCTGGAGGTGAACTGAGCTGTTTATATTATTTCCTCAGCCTGAATTGCAGAATGGACAGAATTGAAAACATACTTAGAATGACTAGGAAAAAAAAATTAACTCCAAAAGCCAGAAGACCTGCCTGCCTTTGAGGTTCGGTCATACATGCCTAGGGCTACACTCTGCCTGCGGGCCAGGACTGTGCAATGCAGAGAGACAGAGGGGAGATGCTGATACTCCCAGGCAAGCCTGTCTCCTTCTGCACAACAGCCTGAGCACCACTGCTGCTTTTCCTTTGGTGGGGTGCCACCACGCCTGGGGCAGCGTGGGGTGCTTGGGGCTGGAGGGGGTGTCTGCCCCACATGACGCTTGCCTGCTGAAGGCAGCTGCCTTGGGTGTACAGGCTGCAAGTGCTGCAGGTCTCGTCATGCCAGAATGAGAGGGGAGCTCGATCTGCATCCTTGCAGGACCCACTTTGCAATGGCCATGCCATATTACACCGGTCTAAGCCAGAGTTGGTTTGTGATGCTGGGAAATGGGAGGGATAATGCAATTTAGCAAGTGCAGACCCTGCCTCTGCTCAGCTTTTCCTCTAAGCACACAGTGGCTCTGATCCCTCTGTTTGCTGTCATTTGTAGATACCTATTTGTTCACTTACAAGCCCACGAAGCTCGTAAAGGACACAGTTACTGCTCTCAGCAAGGCTGCGAACGTATTAAAATCATGGCGCATATGTACCCAGGGGACTCCTGGAGCTGTGACCCAAACCCGTTCCTGGAGAGGCCAGCAGCTGCCCAGCGCCCCGTGTCTCAGCACCTGTCTGGGCCATGCAAGGCGTGTGGGGCCCCGCAGGTACCTGCTGCATGAAACAGCATCTGAGGTTAAGCAGTGTATGTGCATCCACTTGAGGTCAATTTGTTCCCACAGCATATAAGGAAAAGCTGTAGGGAATTCCCACTTGTGAATCTGCCCAGTGTCATGTAACCTGTGCAGAGGGAAGGGTTTTGCTCTGAATTTCTGCAGCTTTTTGTATTATGCTTCGAAGAAAGCCTCAAAGAGATTGCCCAAGTGGAAGTATGTGAATGCACTTTCATGGCACCTTTTTTTCCCCCGTTTCTTTGTTTTAAACAAGAAAAAAAAGGACTCTTGAGGGGGCTCAGATTGGATTAGCTTTGAATTCCGAAGTACAAAATTGCTGCTGAATTTCAAACTGGGAAGTAATTCTGGTTAATAGAAATAACTGGAAAATTAGAGCCAGGTTCTCTTCTCAATTACTGTAAATTCACCCCCCTCTAAATCCTGTAGAATTCTTTCAGGCTCCTACAGATCTGCACTTGAGTTTATAGCCAGGCAAAATATATGAAGTTCATATTCAACTTTTAACCGTAGTGGCAGAGTGACCATCAGAGGTCCCTTCCAACCGGCATTGCCACGATCCTTTGATAAATGGTGTCTTAATGAGCACTTATTTGTGAACCAGGATCACAGTTTAAAAAAAGAATTCTTGAAGTTTTGTGATCATATATATGAGCGTTGGCGCCTGGTGTCATTTTGTTGATGAAAACCAGTTAGCAAGCCAGTTTTTAATTTTCTGTCTCTGGTGTAATTGCAGCTTGCTATCACTAGCACACCCTCAGTCAAGTATATAAGGATCCAGATCCAGTCTCTCAGCAGGGTGGACATGCAAAACCATTTGACATCCGCGTTCATTAAGGTATGTTGTGTTTTACCACGTTTGAAATGGTGATTAAATAGGGGAAACTTTATCTCCAAGGAAAGTTACTGCAAAATCTTGCCGAGCCTTGGCAGAAGGAAATGGGAAGTTCCCATGGAAGAGACAAGTGCATTGTTCTCCTCTATGATTAGCTCCATTAAAGTCACTGGGAGTTTGTAAATTTGTATTCTATTCAGATGAGGATTTGATCCCTCAGTGGGGGGAGCCAGGGTGGGAGGAAGGCCTTTTATCACCTCAGAGGAAGAATTAACACCACCACTCTAATGTAGAGGAAGGGGGAAAAAAGCACACCAGAAGTCACTGTTTACAAAGGATGTGGGTGGAAAAAAGCACGTTTGTTTTTCTGATTTTCTGTGCTGGCATTGCACTAAAAGATAAAAATAAATATATTTCACTACCGAAGGAGTTTGGAGCTGTCAGGTTGTCCCTGTACATGCCTTATATGTCTAGATAGTGAAGGGCGACTGAAGTCATGCTTGCAAGGACGCTCTCCAGGCTTACATGCCTGTGTGCTACTGAATTATAATTAATGCTAACAAATGCCAAGAAAAGCTGGTACAGCATCCTTAAGGAGATTAATCAGCCAAGATTTCTTGCCATGTGTACTAGCTGCATCATCAACAATTTATTCAAAACCATTAGCAAGCAGGGGTTACTAGAGGCAGCATCCTCACCTGTGGTGAAGTGCAGAGCCTGTGTGAGTGCAGCACTCGTGGGACAGGTGTAGTGTCCTCAAAGTTTCTTTGCCTTTTCTAAAGCTTTAATGCAAAGTATTGCTTTTCAGAGGAAGTTTTATTTCCAATACAGGTACTCCCAGCTGAAGTAAAGGCTGGGCTAGGTAAATGATAAGGATTAATGTCTAAAGGAGGATTCTTACCCTAAATCTTAAAAGGTGCAGGAAATTTGGAAATAAAGAAGTGAAGCAGAGGAGAACCCACTACCAAAGCACATGTTTTGTTCTTGTTTTGCTGAATGAAATGCTAAAGTCAGAAATGTTTTAAATTTGTAATACAAGCTCCCCAAGTGCTGAGTGAACCAGGTTCAGCAGTGCCCTGCTCCAGCTCCCATGGGGCTGTGTGAGCCTTGATTGGGCTTTCTGGACAGGAGCAAGTCACAGCAGGGCTGTTTCTTTTGCCAGCTGCTCCTGTTTAGGTTGGTTTGCAGTGGTGGTTGCTCTCTGCTCTGTATGCATCCAGACTTTGACACACTTCCCAGGCTTAGGAGTGTGAGACAGCCAGGACCACGCAAAAGATTTAGTCTGTCTTTTCTCCTCCTCACTACCCTCTGCCCACCCATGGCCCAGACATTCATGTTTCCCTTACCCTTGACCCCCTATTTCATTTAGCATCCTCCAGTGTCTTGCAGAAACCACTTTTTAAAACTTGGCTCCCTCATTCAGTCTGGCCCTATATTCCCTGGAGGCATACACGTCTCAGATTGATGGGATGTATCTGAGCTCCCTGGTGCCTGTGGGCTTTGGACGACTATGTGGATTACAGTGGCATGTTGTGTATCCTGGGCTCAGCCCTCTGACAGCCTGACCGTGGTATGCTGTTGCTCTCCTTGGTGGAGGTTGTGCAGCGTGTGTCCTTTCAGGCTGGGCTGTCCCCTGGGATGCAGGGGAGATGCACCAGTGCCAGGCACCTCAGAGAGCCTTTGCTTTTTCTAAAACCAAAGATCATGGTGCATCCTGAGAGGTGTAACTTGGGGAAGGAGCCCTTGCTGTAGGAAAGGAGAGTAGGAGCCACTTGTGCTACAACTATTTTGAGGCACTGGGACAGCCCTACCAAGAAGGAATGCTTTGGTTTTGATATTTAAATTTCAAGGGAAAACAAAAAAAGTCCATGTGTCGTCTCTATTCCCCCATCTGCTGTCTCAGCACCTCTCCCTTGCTCCATGGTCAAATCTACTTTACCAAGTGACAGTAATTTCCCTCACGTGGAGAGAAACTGTATTAAGACTGAACTAAGCATTTTACGCTCAAGATTCTTGGCTTCCCAAATGCGTCTTCCTAATACTCAGAAGATACCAATGACCTCATTTCTCATGTTTTTGTACCCCACTGAGAAATAAGGGGTTTGCTTCCTCCTGCCGCTGACCATCTATCAGTGATGTCACTTCATCTGTACTAATTATACATTTAAAATTACAGGTTGTACACCCTTGATGCTTTCCTTGCTTGTAACTCTCTTCTTATGGGAAAGCAAGATTAGAGTCTGAAGCTCCCCAGACTGCCTCCATATAACCTATACCTGTTTTTTGTTGCAGATAAATGACACAGTTTTCCTGTTCAATAGCCGCGGGATATTCTTCGTGGTGCTAGATGCATGTTCGGGAGCAGTTGTGAGTAGGCGGCACTTTGACACAGTTACTGGTGAAAACGCTGCCAGTGCAATAACTGATTATGTTCAAACATTTATAGAAGAGAGGTAAGCAAACTGCTGAGAGCCCAGTTCATGTGGCAACCCGTGGCTGATAGGCAAAGGGAGGAAAACTACCTACTTCCATAATCAAACCTGTGCTCTGAAGAAATCTGGCACAGATTAAATATGTACAAATCCCAAATATCACCCAGAAAATGAGAGAAGCAGCACCTCTCTCCCAGGATTGCACAGATTAGAGCAAAGACAGGTTTGCTGGAAAACTGGCAATTCCTTCTAAATTAACCATTCATTTTCCAGCACAGAGTAGATAAAGTCCTTGCAATGACATTTCCAATCCTGCGCACCTATCCCCGTGTCCAGCAATTTCCTGGCAGCTGATGATTCAGTTTTCCATTTCTGAAACAAGCTGGTTTCTGTTTACTCTTACTGATTGTTTTTGCCTCTTGTGACAGATGAAAATCATAGGTGTGCCAGATTTTCCAGTAGGACTTCTCTTGGGCGAGCCAATAGAGCTGCCTGCCTGCAGGCTCTGTTACCTTGCATGTGTCCTGGCGATGGTCTGGATCATCTCTGTTTGTCTCTTACCCACATTCCTTGTGGTTTTATGTGTCGCCACATAAACATGGAACAACAGAGATTTATAGAGAAATTCTTGGCTGCTGGCAGAAGCAGGTCAAATAACCAGAAAACAGACTTTCAGTCCAAGACATTTCTGACCAGTTCAAGACCAAAGATTTGAACACTTCTGAGTTATGACATCTGTATTTATGCACATGAGTATGTACATGTATAAAATGTGCACGAAGTGACATATATCCATACAATGCCTGTATGTTCAGTTTGATTTTCTGGTAGGATGTGTATTTTGAAAGTCCAGGCATCCAGCTACATGCAACCAGTTGTGCAATCTGTGATTCATTGCAGGTACAATTCACTGGGGGCTGAAAGCACATCTGGGAGGGCCAAAGCCAGGCTGAGGCTTGACTGAAAATCAGACCCAGGATATAGGTGGTTTCAGAATCTCAGGACTGTACAGCAATGGATTTTCTTCTGTGGCTGTGTATTGTTTCCATAAGGAATGCACTTGCAAACAGTCATTTGTGCTTGTTTTGATTCTGTGTGAAGCACAGGTTTAATTTAGGAACATTTAAACAGAGGTTTAAACTTAGGACAGTTTATGTGTGATTGAAATCAAAGGGATTTAAGCATGTTCTTAAAGTTAAGCAAGCTCTTAGATACTTTTCTGAATCGGAGCTTAAAGGTCTTGCAGATTCTTAATGAATTAATATTTTGCAATCATGCAGTAGTTACTGTCTGTCTTTTCAGATCACTTGTTCTCGTGTGCTCTAGAGATATTGCAGACATGGTGGGGAGCTCTGAAATGTCTGCTTTTACCAGGTTGGGTTCAGCAAAGCCTGTTGTCTTCCACAAGGAAGGTAAATGTATTTATTCTACTATGTTTCTTATTCTTAAGAATTACTGGTGTGTTTCCCTACCAAAAATGTACACATACTTAGGTGGTGCTTATCAATATATTTCCTACCACAATATGCCAGTGTAACCTAGTGAAAACCTTTTGGCTAAGGGATGGTGAGAAGTAGGAGAGTTGTTTTGGGGCTTTGACCCTAATTCACCAGTGAGAAGCTGAACGCTGCAAATTTTTCATCCTAGAGGGAGCTTGTTTTTCTAACAGTAACAACAAAAAAAGAATCATTTTATAAAGATTCCATCTCTAAAATTCAACTGCTTTGCAAGGAAAAACAATCACAAACTGAAAGGTTGATGAAAAAGAAAATAGCATGAAGTAAAATAGAAGCTATTTATTTTGTTGGATGGAATGAAGGTGGAATCACCAGTTTTGGAAAGTTCTTATTTCAGTTTTACCTTGGATTGCTGCAAGAAATCCATTGTTATCATTGGTCCAGGAAATCCATGCTGGGTTTCCTACTGGAAAACTGGGGACTATTGAGTCCAGGTTTGGATGAATAATTTGAGTGATAAGGAAATCAGGAAAACAACCAGCCAGCTTGATTCATATTTCATTTGCAGTCTCTCAAGCAGAGATCAGATGGAGAACTGGCGGCATTTCCAGTTTCTTTTTTTGGGGGGGGGTTTGGGGATTTTTTTCCCTACTGCTTTCCTGAAATCTATAGCAATTTCTGGTTCAAGTTTCGAAGCTCATTGCTATCACCATTCCAGGGCAGAACAGCATAGTCTTTACAGCAGAGACAGTGATTTCACTTTGGTGCCTGTTTGATTCCCGAGAAGCTGTTTTTTCTTTCATGCTTTTAAAAACAAAAGTTTGAGGTTTTCTTTTTTGTTTTTGTCCTGAAACTTCATTGCTCATTCTTTCATCAAAGCCCTGAATACTTTCGAAAGGAATTTTTTTATTAAAAAGCAATCTTTTTTATTTGTTGTGTAAAACTTTGTTCCCTGAACCACCTGTGCCGGTCGCTTGGGCGCAGCACTTCCAGGTCATTTTGGGAGCTCAGTTCAGCTCCAACCCCAACTGCTTGTGGGGCACAAAGAGCAGCAAGCAGGGCCACACTGGTTGGTGGCCATCTCCTTGCCCTGCCACTTAGGTGGGATGCTGGTGTCTGGCGGTACGACTAAGACGCTGCTGGCTGATCACGTGCTGCCCCTGTTTTGCTTTTCCTGAGGGCAAGGGTGTTCATCCATGTGCCAGCCCTGATTTCCAGTCTGGGTAATTATGTTCTGCTTCATGATCTTTCTCCCGCTGATTCAGGTATGCGCACTATTTGACTTCACAGCTCCAAAAGCGATCGCACGCAGGACTGGTCCACGCTGGGAGGGCTGTGCTTCAGGGCAGGCTGCAGCACTTCTCCCAAGTGCATATTGCTTCCACCAGGGACAATGCAAAAAAAACCCCGATCCCTTTGACCTCAGAGGGATCAGGATTTAGGGTCTTGTTGCCTGGTTTTGCAAAACCTTATTTAAATTATAAGTGTTTACAGGAATAGTCTCAATCCAACCAGCTGCAAATAGCCTTGGGAGTCTTTGCAATGAAAAGCATAATATAAACACAAGACATTATTATTAAAATGGAAGAATACATAATGCCTTTGTACTTTGTGACAGCAGAGGAACAGAGCAGAGTCAACACGGGGAATAGTTTAGGCATAACAGGAAGAAACTGATGTAAACTAATAAAAGAAGGATTCAAAGCGCCTAACTATTTTCATGTAGTCAAATATGAAAAAGGACCAATGCTTAGAAATAAAGAGTAAAACAATACTCCTGCTGAGTGACATCTGGGAACCTATCTTAGCTTATTGAAATACTTGTAGATCTGGGATGCAGTGAAGTTACGGCTTCAGTGAGGCTCATTCCCTCTTTCATCACCCTTTTTCTCTCCTAAATGTTCTGTTATTTTAATCCAGGGAAAAAAAGAAGGGCTAAGAAGTTTCTGTGTTGTGTGGAGGTAATCCATGCTGTGCTGCTAATAACTGAACTGACCCGTCCAGAGGGTCACTCTCTTTGTGTCTGTTTTTCAGGGAGTTTTGCCATGCTTGGCTATAAAGGACAAGCCAAGCCCTCCTGGATTAAAGTCCTTAATCATGCTGGTTATCAGAAAGCTGCTTCTCTGCAGCATTATGTTCCCTTGAAGCTGAAAGAATATCAATGTCCAGCTAATGCTGATGAGTCGCTAAAGTTCGCTTTCTCTCAGAACCGCTTGGAGCGCATCTCTGCAGAGCCCTCAGTGCCCTGGGATTAGCATTGCTGGGGCAACATCAGGCAGGCAAAACCCCCTGCTGTCACCCAAATCTCGTCTTGTTTTTATGTGATTGTACCAAACTGCTGGTGTTAGCTTGTATATTTTATAACTAATAAATGTATTTTCATCTTCCCCACTGTGGTAGAGCTTTATTTTTCAAGCAGTACCTCACAGGGCAGGATAGAAAAAGCCTGTGGGCTGCCATTCCCAAGGAGGAGTGTTTGAACATATCCATGATTTGGTTTCAAAAGGTGAGTTCTAAAGGCAAAAGCCTGCTCAACAGTATCAGAGGGACTGGGAAAGAAATTTGGCGTGGAAACTGTAGCAACATCCAGGGAAAGAGATGAACTTCATCAGAGGTGAGGAATTCTCCCTTCAGTCCTCTTTTCCCTCCATTAATGTCTGCTTTTAAGAAAACTAAGTGTCCATCTGTCATGGCATCTTAGGTGAACTCAGTAACACCTGCTTGCGCCTATGGGTAAGCATGCAGTGATCTCACAATAATATCTTCTAACCGAACTGAGTATATAGGGTACAACAAGGAGTTATAAATGTGTTTCTGTCTCTGGCTAATGACTGGTGAAATTATGTTTGTCCAGGAATAAAACTCAAGGTAAAGTATGTGCTGTGTTGGGTAAAGGCTTACGTTTCTTTCAGGCAATGCTCATATTGACTTTCTGCTCCCATTGAGGACTGAAATACTGCCAGTATTAGTGGCTAATTCTCTTTGATTTTTTGTTTATGCTGCTGCTTTTTGAGGTAAAGACAAAAATAGAGCTTTGTATGCAAACTGAGAAACAACTCATGACCTCACTGACTACAGTTTAAGTACAACGTTACCCTGAAATGATGACATACTCATTTTGGTTTGAACATGATGTTACTTGATGACAGCAGTGAAGGGGTGGGCAATTTCAGACTATCCATGTCTTTGTCACTCGGGTTATTCAAGCAGGTAGGTGAAGGCTTTGTTACTAATGTCCCATCGTTTCTTTGAAATTCTCAGGAATGGCCAAACAAGTTGTTTGGAAAAGGTTAGTGTTTTGTTGGCCAGACTTTTGCTCCCTGGTGAGTTACTTGCTCTGGCATCTGCGCACCAGCCAGCTGATGCTGTGCCTCTGACTGGGGACTGAACTCCTCGGCTGGGACGTGTGCCTCTGTCAGACACATACTGCCCAGCAGTCCTTGGATGTGGGGTGAGAAAACACCTGAAAGGTTTACAGGCAGAGGAGGAGACTCTGGCTCCATCCCCACACCAGGTAGGAGAGGTGGAAGTCAGGTTTCTCCTGGGGAGAGGTCCTGGCTTGCTAGAAAGTGTGAAGAAATCACTGATGCTGCTCAGTAAAGGTAAGATAGAGTGATGCACAGGACGCCATGGGCCTGAGCCGGCCCCTGCGGGGAGTGATGGAGACTGATGGCCCTCAGTGGAGATGAAAAGTGGTATAAGAGCCTGAGTGGCTGGGACTGACTCTCCAAGGAACTGTCTGAAGTCCTTTTGAACTCCTATTAGTACCTAATTATTATGATTTCTATGCCTGTGCAGGGGAAGAAAAGCAAGATATTTTAGGCTTGTGAGCGTAAGTCCAACATTGGAACAAGTACTTACAGAGCAAGCTTTTAGCTTTTTGGAGATTTATTTGATAATCTGTGACAGGTCCAGACCTGGATCCCAATAAAACTTTGCAGAGCTCTAACCCCAGGCTGAGACTAAACAATTGGCAAAAGAAGAGCCTGGTGAAGGAAGGAGAGGAATGTGCCTAAACCTCTGAAAATCTCTATTCCTCCTCCCACCCTAGAAGGAGAGCAAATGGCAAATGTCCTGGAGAGGAAGGCGTGGAGCCTTGGCGAGCCAGATGCAAACAGTAAAGTACCACAAAAGCAAAAAGAAAAATATTTACATCCTGATGCAGTTATTTGGGTAGTTAAAAGCAGCAGTTTGAAGAAGATGCAGGATGCTGTGATCCTCTGCAGCCACTGCACACACTTTTCTTCCCTTGGGAGGGAAAAAAGGCTTCAAAACCAGGGACACTCTGCAGAGGGTACAGCTCCTCCATGGACCCTTGGGACATTTAAGATTATGTTTTCAAAGGCTACTGCTAACTTGCCATGCACCAGAAGTCCCTGTGTGTGAGGCTGTGGGGGTAAGTGTTGCGTGGGCGTTGCATTTGTGGAAAGCTGCCGTATTCCTGCAGGGGATTTCCTGAGCAGGAGGATCTCCACCCACATGCTGGAGTCCACATGGACTGTGCGTGTCCACGTGGACCTGCAGCTAATCCAGGCATGTTCAGTACAACTAATGCATTCAGGACATGCGGCCGTCCTGGTTATCCCCAGAGCATTTCTGCAGTGGGAACAAAGTAGCTCTGGCACTTCCTGAAAGCATTAGCTTAGCTATACACTGGGATACTGTCAGCAGGCACAGCAAAGGCAGCGCACCCTGAACCTCTGAAAATGAGGTTCAGCTTCCCACCGCTTTGATACTTTGAAAACTTCATGCAGTAGATGAGGGTTTAATTCAGAGAAATGCAGAGCACATCGAAAGCATGTGAAACTGGGAGTCAGTCAGCCTCGGATGGGTGGAGTGATATGAATTGCAAATTATTTTGTTTTAGCCAAGCCAAAAATTGCTTCCTTTCCTTTTTAAGGTCTGTAAGCCTCGGGGGGGGGAGAGGAAAAAAAGGTGAATTCTGAAGAAAAGCATAACTTTTAAATATTTTTTCCCTTTTCATTTCTGACTCAAAAATATTTTGTCAATATTGCAACCAATTTGCAAACACCTTAGTTTCCTTTAACTTGTTCATTGTAAAAATTTCCTCTAATTCCTGCTCCTTGTTCAGAATCTGTTTTTGTGAACATCAGGAATCAAGGAACTTGCAGTGATGTTTATATATGGAATAAGTGAGCAGAACCTTCTTCCTTGTAGGGAGAGATATTAGATAAATTTATAAGAAACCAAGGTTCATTGGGAAAAAATGTGTGCTGGAAAAATGTCTGAGTGCTGCTTTTGACCCCAGAATTGATTTCACTAAGAAGTAAAGTCTGTTTCTGAGTTTAATCCTCCTCTACTTGCCAGTAAAAAATAAACAGCTAGTGGCTGGGTTGCAAGCACAAGATCAAGATGAAGAGCAGAGGAGCTATACTGCTGTCATGTACTGGGACCAGGAAAGCATTTTCATTAGCAACCCCTAGAAATGCATTTGTTTATTTGTAAGGCTGTCTGAAGGCTTTAGCTGTGCTTGTGGCTGGGTGTATGAAGGCTTCCCCTGCACAGGAATGTCACTGTAGTGAGAGCTGCTAAGTCCCTGGGTCAGAAAGGCAAATGTGCTGCTCAAATCGATCTTCCCAGCCCAGGCTAAAATGCAAAATTCCCTGAGTAGGGTGACAGGACAGTTGCTGCCATGCAATGTCAACCAGAAGGTAGCCGAGGCTCCTTCCTCTCTCAGGAATCAGCTTTCAAATCAATGTTGGTTTCTTTGCATATGAATGAGGAAACATGCTGTAAAGCTTCAGACCTTGCCATCAAACCACTAAAACCTCAGCATCAGGTGTGGCAGTGGGAGGGTCCAGGTTTGGCCACCCGGAGCACGAGGGGTGCACCATGGCCCTGGCACTGACCCATCAGGGTCTCCTGGAGCGTCTCACCTTGCAAACATGGTCCCTGGGGACACAGATTTTACTCACAGGGCCTCTCTATTACCTGTGCAAACTGATGTCTGCTGACAGCTCATTCTCTGCTAGACTAAAAGGTGCTTTTTCCATGTGAGGCTTTCCGGCTTTTCTCTAGATAGGGCTCAGCATGCCCACTTTGCCCCTACACAGGTCTGTGGCCTCTTTCACTGGGCAGTAGCAGCAGTAACAGCTGTCAGGTTGTGGACAGGTTTCTTGCTCCTATTTGACATATTTTTCAGGGGAGATTGGGTAGCTGCTGCTTTTCTCCCATCCTTGCCATGTTTGTAATGGATGGTTAATGCTCCTGCTATGCCCTGTTTGATGTACCAGAAAGGAGCCTCATCTTCAGCAAACGCTGAATGTACATCCTGCAAAGTGTGTCAAGCTGGTCTTAAAATACATGTTAAGATACCCAATATCATGAGTTACCTTTTTAAAATTTTGGCACCAGGCTTGGGTGGTTGGCCCAGAGTCATGCAAGGTGGTGAGTCGAGGTCGGAGCCTGGCGTGTGCTTCTGAGTGGCTGGCTGTGCCACTCCAGAGAGCTCTGCTCTGCCACCCAGGCTCTGGGGTGTCTGTGTGACCCCACCACGATGCCTATGACGATCCAGCTTCCTCAGACCGTTTCTTCACCATTTTGCTCTTGGGATTGCCTGCCTTGTGTTGCCTCCAGCATTAAATCTGTAGCGATCAGGGCAGTGGATCAGGATTCCTGTCTATGCAGTGTGCTTTCTAGTATAGTATCGCTGCTGACACCTGCGGTAGCAGCCAGCTGAGAACTAATGATTTCCTGCATCTACTTTTAGCATTGTCTGCTGCTATTGTTCACTTTTTGGAATGATCTAGCAGCTGGGAATCATTTCAGAAAGTCTGCCTTGCCAGATCCAGGGATATGAGTCCCACTTGCCAGGCAGCTTTTAATGGCTAGATGAAAAAGCTTTTCTCACCCAAAAGAGGCATCACAGATGGTATTTGGGAAACGTTGGAGATGATAGTCTTAGGAGGACACTTGTATGACCCTTATGCTCTCAGAGTGCCTGAATCTGCAGGGAGATTTGTTGACGTTGCTGGTTACACCAGAGCAGAAGTCAGCCATGTGGCGCCGGTTCAAGTGAGATGTAGAGTATTGCTCTATCCCACGTGGCTCTGAGCGCTGAGCTAATGAAACGGCTGGCT